>NC_134843.1:42449034-43094034 GCF_965363235.1 Mytilus galloprovincialis | reverse complement strand
ATAAATTCTTGTCAATTTATAAAAAATGGAGTTGTCGTTGATGCCAAAACATTATGCCTTAAAGATATTAGATACTTTTATGAGAATAAAACAGCTCCAAATAGCCAGTTTAAGTGGAATTTTATTACATTTTGGGAATGATCTACCATGGGAATACATTTGGGAAACTTTGAATAAGAATTTAGCTAACAGGAAAACTAAACAACTTCGATGGAATAATTTAATTTACACTGAAGAAAAATTACAAAAAATGAATCGCTCAAACGGGAAGTGTCACTTTTGCAATGAAAAAGAATCACTTTTTCATCATTTTATTTATTGTAAACTGGTGGAAGACGTTTGGCGGGAAATTTTTGAGAAAATATGGGAATTTTGTTCAAAATTAAATATCGAAAAATTACAAAAATCGGAAACAAGTATAATTTTTGGGGTCATTAATGCAGATGCATCTTATACTAAAATCTTAGATACGGTGCTTCTAATCACGAAATGGGTTATCTGGAAAACTAGAAATATCGCAAAATATCAAAAGAAAGGGATAAGTAAATCGGTGATTTTAAATATGATAAAACATGAAATGCAATTTTTGCTCAAATATCTTAAACCAAATACGAAAAACGAAGCCTTTTCTACTATGTGTGACGCCTTTTCTACTATGTGTGACAATTTTTGTATATAAATATATATTTTGCGTGGTTAGGTCAGTGCAATGACCTCTTTGATACTGATTGAATAATAATATGTACACTGCTCTCAACTCCCTACATGTAATTTCTATTGTGTATGTAATTCATGTATATCATCTAATTGTAACAAGACATGTTGTATCAACAGGTTCATATTATAAACAAATATTTACTCACCATATCTTTGAAATAAATCCGTTTTGGAAATCAAAATGGCAATCTGTGTAGATCAAATATAGTGCCGGATGAGAAAGTTTGAATATTAAATTCGTCTAGTATATTATATAAACTTATTTTTGATTATTTTCATGTGAATTATACATCTAGAAGTTCAACAGAAGTAATGTGTCCTGTCTTTTGTCGAGCTTGCGATTTTTTCGCAAAAGCGAGTAAAGCAATCCTACATTATGTCGTTAATAAGTTATTAGCCAGAAGTAAATTTTGTAAAATAAAAATCCATTTGTATCCGTATTTTACTTATAATAAATGGACTTAGTTTTTCGGCCAGCTAACATCCAGGGGCCGTGTCAATGAAAGTATCCTAGGATATGTCCTAAGATAGGTCTTATGACATTATTTAGGATGGTCTTAGGACGTGTCTGAGACATGTCTTAGGATGTAAAACAAAGCTATCTTAGGACAGTCCTAACTACGATGGTCCTAGGACACATTTATTCAATCGAAAAAAAAAAATATGTAGGGAATAAAATGACATTTGTTTTATTGTATTTCACTATATGTGTAAAGGAAGAGAGGATGATGACTCTTTTATGATTTTTTATGGAAAACAATTTATGCAAACAAAAGTTTTAATGAATACTAGTATATAAAAAAATATGAATGAATTGCATACGACAACAAAACTAAATAGTCACACAACTTTGTTAAATGAGATATTCGTCAGTGCTAGAATTAAATGTTAGTATGTAAATTGTTTTGTCCTTGGGTCCACTCGATTTCATTGCATGTATTGCATAAGGATTAGTAAAAGGAAGTATTTTTTTCCATATGTGTATTTAACATTGCACCGTTTGGCTAGGTGCAAAAAATGTTACTCAATTGAATCTTTAACACATATGGAAAAGTTCGGTGTAATTGGTTTATTTTTATAACATTATACTAGTTTAGTATTGTATTTTTGGTTTTTATTTCGTTTTAGGACATCGTAACTTTTAGGATTATCCTAAGACACCTATTTATATATCCTAATTTTAGGACCAAATTTAGGACATATCTTATTTTATGACACCTTCGTTAACCTGACTTAGGACTAAGACGTGTCCTACGACCATCATAAGACATGTCCTAGTCCTAGGACAGCTTCGTTGACACGTCCCCAGGAGTAAATTATGTAAAATAAAAATCCTTTTAATTCGATTTTACTTATAAATGGACTTAGTTTTTTTGGTCAGTTTAACATTACATTCACTCTATAAAGATTTTAAAAGAAAATATTAGATTCATAAATCATCCGGTTTTCTTTTATTAAACTTGGACAGAAGCTTCTTACAACCAAAAAAAATAGTTTCTAAAGGAAAGTCTTAACAATTTTTCCTCTATTTTTGTTCACACTGAAAACATAGATAACAGCAAAAGTAGGCGATACACTGAGTTCCGCGGAACCCTTAATAATTTTTTGCCAGAGGAAGTTCTTAAAGTCATATGAAACGAGTGACTATTGAATATAATGTTTATCCAATTCTTAAACCAATGCAGGTATATATCATAAACTAAGTCATCTGTGCACGATTTTATTATTTTTTACGCATCCATACTGTAAAATCGTCCAAAAACAATTCTCTCGGTTTGTTATGATGTGAAAAAATGGCAGCTAATTAATTGTCGTGTTTTGAATTTTAGTTCTGGTATCTATGATGAGTTTATTTATTGCCTTTCATACTTCAGCCTCAGTAAGATTGACTGTAAATTAGGAACACTATATTGTTAAATGGTAATTAAATCATTTCTTTAAAAAACAATTCTGATACTGTCGTTTTAATATGTTAATTGATAACAACTTGTTTATAATCAAAGTACTGAAGTACTGAACATCGGATGACCGCAGGTTCTTGTGGATGGTCAAAAGCACATGTCACAGAAACAGATCACATCTCTATACCTGAAACTTGGGTTGATTTACAGAAATATTTTTTTCTGATACAAGTTCGTGCTTGGATGATGAATAAATGACAGGAAATTCAACCTCACCGTAATAACTATTATATTGTAGTGCAAGAAATCAGTATACCTTGGACTTTTATACTTGTATAATAATAGTCGTAGAGAATACACTGGTTTGTTGTTATATATATTATTAATATTACGATTGCATGTATGTACCGAATATCAGGTTGTCTGCATGTTGATATCGTAAAATATCAGCTGCGAGACATAATATTAAGCTTTTTGTCGAGTAAGCGCAGCGAACTAGATCAAAAAGCCTTCATATTATGTCGAGCAGCTGATATTTTACATTATCATATACTTAGACTAAATAACATATGATTTTTACCGTATGATAATAGCATTAAATTAACGTATATTTCATATTTTTCGAATTGGTGCTTAGCGGGCTGATATGAAAAGTTTATCACATGCTTCGATTGTTATCACATGCCTTTCCGGAACGTTATCGCATGGCATTCCGGTGATACTTGGCAAATTCCGGAAATTACACATCAATGCTACGTTTTCAGTGAAAAACATTACAAAGTAGTGTACTAAACAATTATTTGGATACTGGAAAGTATATTGGGTACAATAATAAAAAAAAAAAAAAATAAAAAAAAAAATAAAAAAAAATAATTAAATAAATGCATTTTTTTAAAGTTTCAAACATAATTTAGAAAGTTTCTTTAAAAAAGTTGACTTTTCCAAACAATGTTGAATTATTTTTTTGTCGATTCGTCCATATTAAAATGTGTTTTTCTCTGTTGAGGCATATGATAGAAAGATTTTATATCAAATGCATAGATTTGGGATCCGACGTCCGAGAACTTTTCACTCTTTGAACTTCTTTTCGGGAACCACGTAAAAGGATCAATATACTGAATCTGTTATTTTTCTCTACTGTTGAAGCATATGATAAAAAGATTATAACATGTCATTTTTCATATCGCATGTATTATCAGCCCTCGGTCAATATCAGCCCTCGAGCCATGCGGCTCTTGGGCTGATATTGAACCTAGGGCTGATAATACATGCGATATGAAAAATGCCATGTAATAATCTGATAATATTAATATGCCGATAACCTGATAATCGATTTATCGGGCTGCATTTACGTCTTTTGTGACTATTGTTTTAGTTTCACCAGCAACCGGCAGTTGACATGATAAGTTCGGGTCAAACTTATCAACGTCGGTTCAAACATTATGACGTCGCTGATATGTCCGGGTCAAAGTTATTAAGGCCAGGTCAACGTATTTGACGTCACAAAGCCGTGATGTGGAGTTTTATTAGGAGCTGAGCAGATTGATATAGACAGTTGGACGACCGATAAATATCATTTTCATCTATTTGTATGTATGATAATTCTATTCTACTATTATTATAGTGCACTGCAGTGGCGGATCCAGAAATTTTCATAAGTGGGGGCCCACTGACTGACCTAAGAGGAGGCCCACTTCAGTCACACTTCAGTGATTCCCTATATAAGCAACCAAATTTTTTCCCAAAAAGGGGGGGCCCGGGCCCCCTGGCCCCCCCCTCTAAATCCGCCTCTGTGCAGTGCAAGTGCATGGTGGACACTCTTCTGTAAAAAAATCAAAGCCTTAAAGGCTGTAAAAGCAATTGCTGCCATGTTAATGTTTTGGGACACTTTTATTTTTCATCTACATATATAAGAATTAAACCTGACAGGACATGGTTGTCTAGTGAAAAGCAAGAAGGTTTTGACTTTATATCAATAAAAGACTGTTTTATATTTCACAAGGAGACAACCAGTTTACCAGGCTAAAGTTGGGGGTAATTATGGATTATCCCCTGGTAGTGTTTGTAACTGGGCAATAATTACTTTTATTTATTTAATTTTAACAATTTTCATAATTAATTTAAATTAACCATTCAGTTAAAACATTTCACCTTTCAAGACGCTAATGTTGAAAAATGGGACAGAAATAAAATAACTTACAAGTCATAAACATGTAAAAAATAAATATATATTTCAGCTTACTAAAAATATTTTCATAGTGTTACTTTGACATCATTTCTTAAAACTAAGTCCCACACATAATTGTTCATTTGATATGTGTCATCCTCATGCGGTACGAGAAGTTTTCATTTCGCTAAATAGTCTTCTTGTCGCTTAATTTATTCTTCTTGTCCGTTATTGACGCTTCTTGTCGCTAAAATTTCTTGTTGTTATTAGTGAGACCGCTATTTTTAGATTACAGGTGGTCATTTACACTACACGTATAACCTGTGTAGTGATTTTTATTTTACGATAAATTTATGAATGAACGATAATTTTATGAATGAACAAGAGCACCTGACCTCTTTCTGAAACACCAATTAAACATATAAAATCGTATTTATTAAGATATAATTCAGTCAAATTTTCACCACTAAATCAACAACTGAAATGATTCCATATTTTGTTGAAACATCGTACAACCGGAGAACAGAAATCGCAGGTATGAAAATGCACTTTTTTCACTGGTGTTGAAAACCCAAAACTAATTTGACTAGAATTTATGAATGACGGAAATTTAAGCGATAACAATACATCGGAGTGACCTCAAGGTCATCCTCTGTAAAAAGAACAATAATATCAACAGAGAGCACATTAATATTGCTTTAGACATTTCAAATGACACGAAGAAATGAATCAGTAGACTAAAATATATTAATAAAGCAGATATGTGTTATAAATCAATGAGACAGCAACATAACAGCAGAAAATTAAAAACCGTGTAAAAAGCTTAAAATCTCACCAACTCTAGAAGAATTTGGATATGGAAAAGAAATGGAAAATCTGATGCCATGTTGTCCCACATATTAGTTGTCTTTTTGATATTGTTTTACATATTCACTGGTGGTAAGCGGATGGTCGTAACTAAAAGTTACGACCATCCGGAGATGGGAGACAACTCTAGGGATAAGTTTTTCTTTTCCGATTTTCGTGCACTAAAAGGTTCATTTGAACCAAATCGCTTGTCTCGTACATACTATTCGGCAGTCCGGTGATATTAAAACCAAATTTGATGCCTTAAAACATTCCAATTTTCGTAAAATAGTCATTCAAAAATTCAAGCATGATGGTCGTAACTACAAAAACAAAAATATTGAGGATGGTCGTAACGTAAATTTGTGATGGTCTTAACTAAGATAAATAAGACCGAATAAGGCAAGTCAAGAGTTTTAAACGTTTCTTTTACTATATGAATACTAGTATTTTATATGATGTATTTCTGAAGAATTTTTTTCTTTTTTTACATACAATGCAAAATAAAGCAATTTCAATGCGTGTAACACTTATCATATCAAAAATTTTAAAAGTTTTCAAATATTAGTTTTGGGGGAATTTTGATTAAAGTTCGATTTGAAATTCCAAATTTTTCAAATGTCTTGTACCGAACCATTCAAGAGTTCTAAACGTGTCTTTTGTTATATGAATGTATCATATATTATATTATATATTTGTGAAGTTGTTTTCACCAAATAATAAAAACCAAATGGAGAGAGGGATACCTGTAAAGAAAAAAATTGGAACGAATCGAACGAAACAATAAAAAATGAAATGAACAGTCATATATTCTGAAAATATTATGTATAAAATCAACAAAGAGGCAAATAGTTGAATTAATGTAAACGGTTAAATTTATTCACAATGTTAATTTCTCAAAAGTGGAGAATTCATTTTAAAAAAAGAAACACAGCTCTGGTTATGATAATTCTTAGTTAGAAATAAAAAGCACGAAAGTTTTTTTCGTTTGGAATTCGCATCTATTGAAAATATAAACGTTGAGGATGTACCTACTAGTTGATTTTTTAAAATCTTCAATTTAAGAATGATACATTAAGTCGAAAGAGCATTAATAAGGAGTCAAAATAAGCTTAAAATATTGATAGGTTATGAAGGTCGTTATCGAGACTAGAGCATACCCGCGAATTCGCAGGTCCGTACCTGAGTTAAAGAACATACGCTTTATTTTTAGCCTGGATGCTTATACGTCATATTGTTGTTGGTGAAATCAAGCTGATAATCAGGTGCACAGTAATGTCCAATGACGAAGTCCATGAGTAGCTTGTAGCCATTCATACCATGTAAACATATAACTTACACATGATTTTCAACCTGCATACCGGGATTTGTATGTAATAGTTCCCGCAGTACATTTATTTTGACCTAAGTCCTTGTAACATTATCCTGGCTACAAGCTTAAGCCTGGCTACAAACTAGTATTTTATTTTACTCTTAAATTCAGTGCATGTAGCAGTGTAAAGTATATATCAACAATATTCCTGGGTTGAGTTCAAAATCGTAGCAGCTACGTAGCCGCTATCAATGTCTATGTAACAACTAGTCTATAGCTACATGCTCAAAAGTCAAAATCTACGTAGCACTACGTAGCAGCTACGATATTGAACTCAACCCTGACTCAGAAGTGCATTTGTGGATTCTATTTCCTCATGAACGATCAAAAGACGAATATTTGAAGGCCAATAGTTTATAAGACAATAACAATTTAAAGTCAAGGAGTAAAAAAGACTCAAAGACTCAAAGACTTATAAGAGCTGCAATAGATGATTTAAAGATGATTGTTCAGAATTGTGCGTTTAATAATTTCATCTGCCGACATGATTGGAGATAAAAAAAAAAAGTCGTAAATAAAAAAAACACTAAAAACAAATATAAGGGAGTAGACGTGCATTTAATAATTTCATGCCTTAACGTACAGAAAAAAATAAATTAATTCTCAACCCTAACATACTTTTTGGCTTAATGCGAGTTGATTAGATTTCACTGTTGCTCCTAAATGATGAGCGTTTGAAATCCATCAGAAATGTGTATGTTTAATAATTCTCTCGCTTAATTTCTGCATATCATTACCAGAGTAACAAATAAGATTGTTTGTAGCAAATCATATATTACATCTGAGTCTATTACCTTTACAATTAAAATACATTAATAAAAGTTTGTCTAAATACTCGAGTTACGGTCATCTTTCAAAGTTACGACCATCTTGTGTCGGTTACGACCATCATCCAAAATGTTATAGTTGAAGTTACGACCATCACACATTTAAAGTTACGACCATCATGCTTGAATTTTTGAATGACTATTTTACGAAAATTGGAATGTTTTAAGGCATCAAATTTGGTTTTAATATCACCGGACTGCCGACTAGTATGTACGAGACAAGCGGTTTGGTTCAAATGAACCTTTTAGTGCACGAAAATCGGAAAAGAAAAACTTATACCTAGAGTTGTCTCCCATCTTCGAATGGTCGTAACTTTTAGTTACGACCATCCGCTTACCACCAGTGATATTGTATTTATATTTTGCCATAGTTCTAATTTATTCGTTCAGTGTATGTTTACTTGGTTTGGTAATATTTCTTTTTAATCGAGTTAACCCATTTCAATTTATATTTTATAGTGCGTCTGTTAATGTTGTAATGTTGAAATACTGTTTCAGATTATGATGAAGGTTGGTGCCTGTTAAAACGTTTAAAACCGCTGCATTTGTTTGCATCTATCTTCACTCAGGAACCTGTTGCTCAGTGCTTGTCGTTTGTTGATGTGGTTTATGAGTGCTTCTCGTTTTCTCGTTTTTTATATAGATGAACCATTGGTTTTCCTGTTTGCATGGTTTTACACTAGTTATTTCGGGGCCCTTTATAGCTTGCTATTCTGTGTTAGCCGAGGCTACGTGTTGAAGGCCGTAGTTTGACGTATAAAATTTACTTCAAGTTTACAAATTGTGACATAATTATTTAATTTAAAAAAAATTATCTGACGTCAACTTAACTTTGATACATCCAAAATAGTATACGTACGATGTCTGCATATTGATAATCGATTTATCAGATTGTATTTGGGTATTTGCATCATCGAAACGAGTGAGCTCTTGAGAATATATTGGTGTTCTTTAGTTTCAAAGAAATCTATTTATTCACGTTGTTTTTATCAAATCGATAGTTTATAATTTCTTAATAGTATCTTCTTGACTTAGCATCTATTTTGACAAATTTTCAGAGATCATTTGCTAAAATTGACATTTTATGCATATCTTACTAATTTATTCATGCATCAGTTCAGTAGTCATTTCTTCGCCTTAGTCGTTATATTTAACAAGCGCTTCTGAAACGTATCGATAAACAATATTGAAATATATATAATTTACTAAAAAGTAAATATCACAAAAATATTGAACTCCGAGGAAAATTCAAAACAGAAAGTCCCTAATCAAATGGCAAAATCAAATAATATATAATTTATACTTTATATATAGTTCTGACAAGATGCTTAATAAATCGCCCCGCTTGGTTTACAAGAATGGTCGCAGATTAATATTTGTTCTCTCCTGAAGCAGCTTTTATACCAAACAACAAGCGTTAGACTACTAAATATGACCTTGAATGTACAACATTTCAGGAAGGCTTTAGAATTAGTAACAACTGCCCAAATATGCCAAACACATATCTTCTGACAGATTTTGGGGTAGCCTTTCTCGAAATTTTGATTTGATCTTCTCTTTTCTAAGAAACGTGCTATAAGTGAACTTCAACTAGTTTTTAGACATTACCAAGTATTGTTATCACAACATTTTTTTCCCGTTTCTAGAAACAATATCCTGTGCTCATGTGTGAAGGAATTTGATTTACTTCTGTATGTAGAAGAGGGTGTTTACCGTCCTACACAATCTGACTGACATTCTTTTCATAGATAATTCGACAACCTGTAATAGTCTATCGAATTTCTGCGAACGAGACAACTGGATTGAAAATTAACCAGTTTTGGCTAAAGTTTTTTTCTTTCATATTCATAACACTTCATGAACCAGAAAATTGTATTACTATCCAATTCGCTATCACATATTTGTTTTTATTTAAATCTAATTGACAAATGTTTCTTAAATATAATATTCTTTTGTTCCGTTTATTAATTTGGGTTATTCTTCCTGCTAAGATTTATAAAACTAGTAATTTATATTTTCATGGTCTGTAATATAACATGATGTACATTGTAGAGTGACTAGACACGTTTCAACATCTACGACCCCTGACTCATGTATTTTCAATGATTATTAAGGTCTTTCCCCTACATGGGAAAGACCTTATTGTTTTTCTAATGTTTTTTTTTTCTTTTTCTTTTTTTTTTTTTTTTTCTTCCAACATTTGTTTGACATGCCCGCCTCTTGTTTCTGTTGAAGTTATTATGACCAAATATGGACCATCGCTAGACCTTACCAAGATGTATTACCAAATGACCCTGTTAAGGATTTCATCATCCCCTTTAGGAGTTATCTTCCTTTTATTGATTTTTTTCAACATAGCCCCCCCTCGTTGGTTTTAAAGATATCATGACCTTAAATGGACATAATGTAGATCTCATCATGATGTATTACCATGTGAGTCTGAATAGGATTTCATCGTCTCCTATGAGAGTTATATCCCCTTGAAACAATTTCTTTTCTTTACATTTTTCTCAAAAAGTATAAGAGATAGAATCGATTTGAAAACGGCAACATGTACAAGAACAGATGGCAATGTAAATGAACATGAACAATCGTTTTGTTATTAACCCTTATAAGGAGTTATTCCCCTTGAAAAATTGTACATAATTTTAGAAAAATTGTATTTCGAGAACCAGAAGTCGTAGAGACTTGGGACCTACACCAATAATCTTAAGTTCATGTGACCTTTAATTTACACCCAAGGTCAAAGGTCACAGAGTGCAAAAAAAATTTACGCTGCAATTTTAAGCTTACATATTAGGAAAACAATAAGACTTTGCTGCATACATACAGCGTATAAAATATTCCTCTCGACAAGCTCTACATTTTATATAATAAGCTCAAAATTGTCCGACTGTCTGTTCAAAAGTTACGACGGGATGATTCTTAAAAGTATAGTATTGTGTGTATATCTTTTTAAAGGTAACAGATATCAATCTACTATAAACTGCAAAGATGATCAGTAGTTCAAGACCTTCAATTTGAGGTCAATGTCAGGTCATGATGAAATTTCACCTTGACCTTCACATTAAACTATGACCTTGACCTTGTGATATTTGAAAGGTTAAGTGGTCCTGAGTTGAATGGTGGTAATCCCATGTCTCTACGACTTCCGGTTCTCAAGTTTGGTATTGCATCATATATTTGATGATTAATTTTGACCTTGGTGAACTTTGAAATTGTCCCAATTCTTTTTCTATAATGTTGTCCTTTAGCTGTAGATCATTTACCATTTAACAGATTTGAGATATCTATTGTCGTTTTAGAGATAATGCAGTTTGAAATTTTGCGAGCGGCGGCATGTATTTCTGAATCAACAACAGCTTACCACTTAAAATGTTTAAGAAATTGAAGAGGTTAACATAGTTATATGTTTGACCAAATACCAAAAACATTCCATTTAAAAAAACACCAAAAAATCATTTTGAAATTTTCATGTTTTGCATTGACTTTGTAAATTTCATAACTTCTATTTATATCGTTGATATTGCATCATTTTTGGCACTTTGTCAAATGGGGTCATCTGATATATCAAATTAAAGGTCTTAATAAACTCTACTTAAAAATGAAAATTTTAAATCTCTTTTTCATCCCAGGGGGACGGGTGGGGTCATTTAGTGCAAACATTCAAATTTCTCAGATGGTAAGGTTGTTGCATATCAAATGAAAGAACATAAAGCATACATTTCAAATTTCAAATTGACGTCTCCCACAAATGGGTTGGATGGGGTCATTGAGTGCAAAAAATAAATTTTCTTTTAAGGTAGGGTTGTTGTATATCAAATGAAAGGTCATGATGTGTACATTTGAAATATCAAATTCCCGACCTCCAAAAATTAGTTGATTAGGGTAATTAAGTGCAAAAATCAAACTTTCTAGAACATGGTGTTGTCGCATATCAAATGAAAGCTCATCTACTCTGTTCCATATATCATAATTCCGATCTCAAAAATGTAGACGGATGAGGTCATTAAGTGTAAAAAGCGAAAAGTTTCAGAAGGTGTGCTTGTCGTATATCAAACGAAAGGTCGTACAAAGTACAATACGAAAACATCACTATTACAGGAAAGACCTTTCAATTGTTTTACAAACAATTGAGATACTAGTTTGTTGTGCTTTTACAGAATTCATTTCTCCTTTTCATATTAATCGCCATTTACAAAAGAACAAGGTGCATGAACAAGGATTTGTTACATGCTTTTTATTTATCATAATGGCTTAATATATAAAGATTAAAAAACATATAGATTAATATATGGCAATCTGTGTTGATCAAATATAGTGCTGGATGACAAAATTTGAAGATTAAATTCGTCTAGTATATTATATAAACTTATTTTTTATTATTTTCATGTGAATTATACATCTAGAAGTTCAACAGAAGTAATGTGTCCTGTCTTTTGTCGAGCTTGCGATTTTTTCGCAAAAGCGAGTAAAGCAATCCTACATTATGTCGTTAATAAGTTATTAGCCAGAAGTAAATTTTGTAAAATAAAAATCCTTTTGTATCCGTATTTTACTTATAAATGGACTTAGTTTTTCGGCCAGTTAACATTACATTCACTCTGTGGTTAAAGTTTTAAGGTTTCAATAACTTCCTTAAATTATCCTGGATTTGTACCAAACTTCGACAGAAGCTAGTTTATGATCATAAGATAGTATCCAGGAGTAAATTATATTAAATAAAAATCCTTTTAATCCGTATTTTACTTATAAATTGACTTATAAATGGACTGAGTTGTTTTGGTCAGTTAACATTACATTCACTCTAAAAAGTTTTTAAAAGAAAATATTAGATTCATAAATCATCCGGTTTTCTTTTATAAAACTTGGAAAGAAGCTTCTTACAACCAAAAAATTACAATTTTCCCCCATAGATAACAGCAAAAGTAGGCAATACACTGAGTTCAGCGGAACCCTTAATAACTTTTTGCCAGAGGAAGTTCTTAAAATCATATGAAACGAGTGACTATTGAATATAATGTTTATCCAATTCTTAAACCAATGCAGTTATATATAATAAGCTAAGTCATCTGTGCACGATTTTATATTTTTTTACGCATCCATATCTTGAAATCGTCAAAGAACAATTCTCTCGGTTTGTTATGATGTGAAAATATGGCAGCTAATTAATTGTCGTGTTTTGAATTTTTGTTCTGGTATCTATGATGAGTTTATTTGAAGCCGTAGTTTATCTTTTGTCACCTTAGTAGTAAACCATCAACAAAGAAGCATGTATATTGCACATGTACAACAAGATGATAGTTTGTTTCAGTGACAGATCAATGCGTGTTGCGATAACCGGATTTTTACGAGAAATGTCACCGCATACGATACATATCGGCGTATTGTTTACTAGAAGCAAACGATTAAAAACAATTAAATTTCTTCTAAATTTGGACAAATCATTTACTTTTCTTGAGAGAAAAGTATGTGTACATAAGTTTTATAACAAAACAATTGCCATTTAGTTTTAAAAACAATATGCATCATTTTTTTAAGCTTCACATGACTTTAAGGAACAAACAACATCTTTTATTCTATTTTTTTTAATCAAGAAAATATGGCTGACCTCATTTTTCAGCTACAACCTCTACAACGAACCTCAGATAAATAATGTTTCTATTCCGATTAACTAAAATAAAGATATTTATAATTTTCCGTGTTTCGCATTTTAGAGGAAAATTATTGTACTGACGTTCCGTATGATTAAGAGACAAAAATGTTGATTAGAAATCTTTCGTTTTGCTTTATTCTTAATCCTTAGACTATTTGTAGTTAAAAACAGCCTATCTGAGAATAATGCGACTTATATCAAAAATTTCACAGCTCAATTTAAACTGACTGTAATGTATGACTTTGATAGAAAATACATGAAAATTTCAATTTGGGCTACAGGAACATCAACTTTCAATATCAAGATCAGTTTTTTTCTGATTTTTCCTTGTTTGTTCTACTACTTTGAAGACTTTCCACAATTTTTGCAATGAATTTAGTATAAAAAAAAAGTGTCAGTAAAGTACTACAAATTGATCAAAAGTGCAGTCATGGTAATTTAACTGTTTTTATTTACATCAGTTAATAAAATTTAAGATATAAAAATTTCATTTGTGAGTTTCTGCAGTGTTTACATTAGGCTATGATATCTGCCAAGTACATAGTATGACGCAATGATATAAGAGGTAAAAATCAAATAATTTCATTAAATCTGCATGACAAAATTTGTTTGGGGGTGGTAAACAACCTATGTTTTAATATTTAACACCACAGAAACAACTTTCTGTGCATTTATAACAATTTAGGACATTTTTTATATAAAAACATATTGTCAGGGTGAGAAAAGCTAAGAATCGCACAAACTCAAGTTTATGTGACATTTTGCCCCCAAAAAGATTGAAATGTGGCTACTTTTATTTCAAATGATTAGTTAAGACAACAAAAATAAATTGTTTTCTGATTTTGATGTTTCACCGCATTTCCCTTAAAGGTGTCATACCAACAATTAAAAGTCCCTATCTGTCTACCAAATTTTGCAATTTTCACAGCTTTCTAAATATTTTATCTTAAATTTAACTTCATAGAAACCAGGTATATCCTGAATCGTACATGTATCAGCTTTCTACATGACAATTTTCAACAGATGTTTAAAATCATATAAAAAAGAAGAGGTCTTCCGAATAGAGTTACCACTAAAAATAACCCCTGGTTTTCTGGATATCTTAAATTAGTATACTATGGAGTGCATTAATCCTTCAATTTCGAATGCAAACTAATAAATTAGTAAATTTAAGCTAAAATAGTCTTAATATATTTCTCTTTCACCAAAAGGTTCCTTTCTGCCAATTTGTTGGTTAGTTTAAGTAAAAAATGACATCAAATGCACTTTTTTTGTCCGAGTAGGCCTACTTTCGCATACGTTCTAAATTGGAGGGAGTAATTGGTGGTGTGACACCATCATGTGATTAATCACATGTTTACATGTACATGTAATAAATGAGTGGGAAATATTCCCGTGTAGTAATCACTCTGTACCCAACACTGATACAGTCAAGATGGACACTAGTGTGCTAAGCACCCCAATATGAAATGCTATTTCGTTAGAAGTTTAAAATTTTAAATCAACATCTCTACAAGATTTCTTGAACAGTATAAACGTTAAAAGACAGTCATGTACAAGAATTCGTTCGGTCTTTAATGCGCATGCGCTAGTAATTGTCCATATACAGCGATTACTTTTACTATAGATTTGTATGGGCAAATAGTGTTTATACCCGTATTACTTTATGTTAACATTTGAATTTCTTCTTTGCGTGGTTAAATATAGTTTCTTTAAGCTCGTCTTTAAGGTTTGAACTGTTTAATGATGTAAATTTTATGAAAATAAGACATCCGTCACTTTTGATTTAAAATTTGCTACCATAAATAGCAAAGTAGCCCTTTTAATGTATACAGAGAAGGCATTGTTTTGCGAACCCCTGACATCTGTTTGCTTCAATAAAAAATAGTATTCGTTATTTTCTTATTTTCGCGTGGATATTTTAATAATCTCCAAAGACAGGGAAATAAAATGGTATTTTTGTCTAAAAATTAACATTTGAAATTCTCCCGTCTTTTTATGGTTGAAAATTGAAAAGTTTAACTGTCATGGAAAAGAGAATTTTACACGCTTGGATACGAAGTCATCGGAAAAAAACTTATACTTTTATGAATTAGTATGATTATATCTTTTAAGATTCTGATATACAATATAATTTTGAAGATATACATGTTTTAGGCGAGTGTAATATTTGAAAAAGACGTCTAGTTAACGACTTTAATGCACCCACCTAACACACGGCTAATTTTTTTTTTAAATGAAAGAATAATGATTTAACTTTGATTTTTGCCCGGTCGTCACAAAATCGTACGGTGCAGTTTTTGTAAAATTAACATTAATTTCAGAAATTACTTGAAATTTTTTAAATTACGACATCTTGTTCAAGCAAAAAAAATTGGACTTAAGAGTTGCTACAAATCTTTCACTAGTAAGCATAACTTATCGTCTTCTGTTTTGTCTGGACAAAGTCTTTGTACTACAAGTACTAATTCCACTGAGCCAGTCTCTACTCATATATCAACGAGGGCGAATAGATCTACAACTGATTGGTCTGCTTGTATATTTTGTAAATGTAAAGCCTTTAAGCAAGTTAAACAACTTCATAAGGTATCCTCTGAGGAGAGAACTCAAGCTGTATTGAGTGTTGCTACACATATCTCTGACAATGATATGATTTACAAAATAACTCACGAGAATTTTACTGATCAAGCTTTATACCATGGAGCTTGCATTATGAAATATTTGCTAAAAAATTTAAAATCAGAAAGTACAGAGCAATTTAATTCTGAACATGAAACAGCGTTTATTACATTTATTTCTACAATTAAAGATGACTTAACTGTACACAAGAAAGTGTTTTTGTTAACAACTTTGCTTGAGAAATTTACCCAATTTCTGCCCGAGGATTGCCGAGAAAGCTACACTACCTATCGGCTTCATCAAAAGCTTAAAACATATTTTGGTCAGTCGATAGTCATACAGCCTCAACAAGGCCAAGGTATGTCCAATATTGTGTATAGTAGCTCTATAACCTTGTCTGATGCCGTAAAGACAGCTAACCGTTTAAAATGTGACATACAGTCTGTCCAAATTAAAGATCTTAGCACTGATTGTGAAACTGTTTGCAATGAAGAGCAAATACTTCATGCAGCTGCTACTATTTTACGGAAGCAGATTAGTGAAGTTGTTATCCAATGTGAGGAGTATCCTTTATCTAAAGACACTTCATTGGATCATTCAATTGCAATTATGCCGCCTGCTTTAAAAACATTTATGTATTGTCTTTTGGATGATGGCGCACACGCGGCAGTTAACAAAGAGTACGAAATGCCTATTGACAAGGTTCGTAAATGTATGGCTTTAGCAGAATGTATAGTATCTATAAATAGACATTCTTTTACTCCTTTTCATTTAGGTTTAGCATTACAAATGCACCATATCTATGGATCAAAAACTCTTGTAGATACATTAAACAGTCATGGGTTTTGCGCATCATACAATGAAGTAAGACGATATTTAACAAGTTTGGCAGATCATGAGATAAGAAAAATTGAAGATGGGGCATACGTTCCGCATGGTATTATATCTTCCTCTGGGGGGTCAAACCTTATCCAAGAAGGTGCAGACAATGTCGACCTGAATACAGAAACAATAGATGGGAAAGATACATTCCATTCAATGGCTAGGGCTGTGTTTCAAGTAGTGACATTACCCACAGATCCCCCAGTTGCGGATATAAGGATAGCACGTGGCCCAGGACTTTCACTGCCTGTTACGGAGGAAACATCTTCCCTTATTCGTTGTCTTCCTTTCAGTAAACCAAAAGAAAGAGTAGAACCTACTCGGCGTGAAAATGCGTATAAGCAAATTACTTCCTGCAATGTTTTAAATGCAGAAATATCCAACCTTTCGTGGGTATTTCTAAGACTTTTATCTAGAAACCCTTTAGAGTTCCCAATAGTATTCCCAAATTCCACCGATCAACAAATTATACCATTTTGGACCGGATATCACAAAGCAATTTCAAAACATTGTCCATTTGTCAGTACTGTAGCATATGCACCTATAGTTGATGCAAAACCAAGTGACATGGCAACTGTCTATACTACGATGAAAAGATGTGTTGACATGTGTAAAAAAGCCGATCAAAAGTTCTCTGTCCAAACCTTTGACCAACAGCTATATGCCATCGCTCAGCAAATAAAGTGGGCAAACCCTTTGGAATTTCCTGATCATATTATACGTCTAGGTGGCTTCCATGCTTTATCTTGCTTCATAGCATCTGTTGGAAAACTCTGGGGTGACGGAGGTCTCACAGATCTGTTTGTTGATTCTGGTGTGTATGCAGCAGGTACGGTTGATCAAATGTTATCTGGAAAACAGTTTAATAGGTCGGTTCGAGGTCTCACTTTAGTGTATGAGGCTACTATGTCTCTTTGGCTCTCATCTTTTTTTGATTGGTGTGGATCTAATAGCCATCTTGAGAACATACCAGATGAGTTTTGGGATAGCCTCCAAACATGCTATAGTAGCTTTTCAGATGACCCGCCTTCGTTTAATCTGAATATCACAAAATTTGGATCTTTATTTGAGACATATCTGTCACCTCTTCTTGAAGATTTTAAAAACTGGGGTTGTTCCGTTTCTGCAACATTTCAATACTGGGATATGTTTCTGCAAGCTATGGAAATCATGCTAGAAAATATTCGAGCGGAAAGAGATGGCTTGTGGTCACTCCATTTAAGTTCAGCTCGTCCAATGCTTCCTTTTCTTTTTGTGACCAACAGAAACAACTACTCTCGATGGCTGCCAGTATATATACTTGACATGCTTGATCTCCCTCCCGAAATTGAAAATAGTTTTCGTGTTGGTCTGTTTGCTATTCGTCAGAAAACTGGTACTTTTAATGGGGTGTGGAGTGACATGGCAACAGAAAAAACAGTAATAAAAGACAGCAAGGGAAATGGAGGTATTGTTGGTATAACAAGAAAAAAGTCTGCACTCATCAGGTGGAATCTAACGAGGCATATTGTAGGACATTTCACCGCAGAGATGAAAGCAAGATCCGGACTACTTCATGAAGATGATGTCAAACACGACGAAAGTAGACCATCTTCCATGAAAAGAGATGAACAACAAGTGCAGGATTTAATTGGCCACATGAAGGATAAAATGATTAACCCTTTTGACACTAAAGATCATCCTCGTGAATTAATCAATATATCAACTGGCTTGCATGCAACAAAAGAAGTTCAAGACTGTTTACTTAAAGCAGTTACCACTGGCACTTCAATGCTTAAAAAATTTGTTGATAAAGCTTTGTCTGCGAACGAAAAAGGGAGTTTCTATGATCCAATTCAACGATCAAACATAAAGACTTTTACTGACATGAACAAAAAGACAAAACTGAAGTGCAGATCAGGTGATATAATTAAGGGAAATATCAACCCAGAACTTATTTTTAGACGTGCTCTAGCCTTAACAAAGTGCAGAGATGATGTAACCGTCGAAAAACTTTTGTCTTTCCCTATTGGACCAATTCCGACTTCTCTGTTCCATGATGACGGTACCATGAGAAAATGTACAAAGGCTGATCTCACTCATGAACTTGAAAATGAGATATGTTCATCTTTTGCTCTTCCTCCTTTTGACATTTCCCTCACAGCCTTAATAAGAGATGGTATGGGTGTGGTTCAATCAATGGACGCTAAGAAATTTTCAAGTTTTGGTGAGCTAGGTATGTTTTACATTCAACAACAATCTCTACATTTTTCGACAGCAGCAACTATTACAGACGTCTTCGATAGATATGATGTCAAAGATTCTATTAAATCTGCTGAAAGAGAACGAAGGTCTTTAACATCTGCAAGCCATCGAATTTATCAGGTAAACGAGGGAAGCAGTATCCCTGACTGGAAAAAGTTTCTTTCAAACAGCAAAAACAAGCAAGCCTTAATCACTTTTCTTGGAGAATTTACAACACAATTTTACAGCGAAAAAAATGCCCTAGCTGATGGACGTACTTTATATCTGGCCGGAGCATTCCATAATCCTGAGGCAGTTAAAAAGATCCGTAACGATACAATAAGTGATTGTTTGTGTTTGTTCAGCACACAAGAAGAAGCAGATACCCGTATCATATTACATGCCCTACATGCTGACAAGCAGTTCGGTAATTCGAATGTAAGGGGTAGAATAGTTATACGGTGCTCAGATACGGACGTTTTAGTTCTTTGTGTCCATTATTTTCATCATCTGCAACACACGGATCAGCTATGGCTTCTTATGGGAACAGTAACAAGCGGAAAGGATGGTAGGCGGTATATCCCAGTTCATGATTTATGCAGTTCCCTGTCGAATATCACTTGTAAAATTTTGCCATCAGCCCATGCTTTAACTGGTTGTGATACGACATCTTCTATTTTTGGGATAGGGAAAAAATCGGTGTATAAGCTCTTGAAAACATCGTCAGAAGATCTATCAGATTTGATGCAGCTTGCTCAATCTGATCTTGATGTTTCAATAAGCGCCTCAAGAAAGCTTGTTGCAAGATTGTATGATCCTAAGGGAAAGTATAAATCTTGTCAAAATAATTTAAATAAATTGCGTGTCAGACTGGCGACCAGCAAAGACTCTGCTCTTGTTCGCCTTCCACCAAGCGAAGCGTCTTTCAAGCAACATGTCTTGAGAGCGTGCATTCAGGTAAAAGTATGGATGACCTCACACGATGCAAAACCCCACATAGGTTCTCCGTATGACTTTGGTTGGCAAAAAGGCAGCAACGGTCCAATGCCAATTCTATTTACTGGTATGATGTCATCCGACTTTCTACAAGATTTGATCTGTTCCTGCAAAGGTAAATCAATCTGTAGTAGATCTTGTGTCTGCTTTGAGCAAAACCTCTGCTGCACTGAGTTATGCCCTTGCCAAGGAAGTGATCTTTGTAAGAACATGTTGACAAATGAACCAAGTCTAGACGATGAGAATGATGAAATTACAAATTAAAATACAGCTCTGATATCCCGATACCCCAATATTTCTACACCTAAAAAGCCCAACACCTAAATAATCAGACATCCCATTGGTCTAACACCCCATTAGTCCCACACCCCAATAGTCCGAACTCTCTATCATTTATAGGATAACGGAATACTTTTAAAAAGTATATATTTTAACATAAGAAATCTAAATAAAAGGTTCAATATTAGGATGACCTTGTTCTTGTTTGAACCGGCGATGCAAGTTATGAAAACAAGTTGGTATATTAGTGCCAAAGTAGCCGAACGTCAAATGTTGTTTAATCAAATCGGTATTTCAAGATACACGGCGGCCGACAACAGTAACATCAAACACAGTTTGACCTTAATGAGTGATCGTATTCTTGTGATGTTTTATATCAAAATGATCTATTTGAAAATGTTGCAAATTTTATAAAATTCGAGTTAGTACTCTCATCATATCTGATTAAGTGATGTAAATGAAATTGCAGTATGATCCAGTATGTCAACATATTGCACAAATAAGTAAAAAAAAAAAAAAAAAAAAAAAAAACCTGCCATATGGTTCTCTGACCTTGACGCGGTTGGTAGGCTTTCAAACTAACAGGAGACCACACGTTTTATCCATTGTAATGTACAGTTTATCTTACGACTTTCTATGAAAATGAAAATACGTCATAGTAATATTTCCCCCTTGCTATAAATATTTTGTCTCGGATTATTTATATCAAATTTGCAGTAAATATGTTTGTAAATACGTGCAATCAGTTGATATGGAGATCTTATAAGATTTAAATAATGCAAGGGCGACTACCGATGAATTTGTACAATTAATAGTTGACTTTTTAAAACTCCGAGAGAAAACGTTACGTAACATACGTTACCGGTAAAATCGACCAAAGTTAATTAATACTATGATAGAAATATCTTTTCCCAGCAGTAATACTGTATTCTTATAGTATTGTTTCGTTTTCGCAGTTGTTTTAACTCGATTTTTCTACTGCAAGTATCCAAAGAATTGAAATTGCACCCATGACCTTTGACCCCGATTTAAAAAAAATTGCACCATAATTTCTTTTGACGACCGGGATATTTGGAAAGTACACATT
The DNA here is from genome assembly GCF_965363235.1 of Mytilus galloprovincialis. NCBI lineage: Eukaryota > Metazoa > Mollusca > Bivalvia > Mytilida > Mytilidae > Mytilus > Mytilus galloprovincialis. Next base: position 43,072,462 of record NC_134843.1, on the reverse strand, counting down.
CTTAGCTTTCCATTGATATATAATTTAGCCGTGTGTTAGGTAGGTGCATTAAAAATGTATATTTGGCTCTCATATCACTCGCCTATTTACTATACATGTGACATTAAAGTAGAAATACTTGCAATACACAAGGTATACGTTTTTTGTGTATTTTCCCCTTTTCAATCAGGATAGAGGATAAAGTATACAAAGGAATCATTATGTTGAAAAGTGAACTTCCAACAATTAACAATCTCAATATATTTTTCATTACAATGACAAAACAAATAATTTGCTGGAAGCTTCCGAGAAAAACTTTGACAAAAGACTGGTGTAACGGATGCATGTCGAAATTAAAATCCTCCTTCGGATTTTAATTGAATAAAAGAATAAGCTTCAATCGTGACCATGCATAAACATCAATTGGATAAGGTTCTTTGGTTGCACCAGTTATAATTTTTAACAGAAAAAATGGCTATGATTTTTAAATTATTAAAATTTCAATAATTATTATTTCATAATTTTTCCATAACCGTAAGTTAACTAGCAACATTGTAGTAAATGTCTCCTGTAGTATATGTCTCTGCTAACAATAATGATTTATCTTCCCTGAAAAAAAACCCACATATTAAACATCCCAATACTCAGTAGTATGATAAAGTTTGAAATATGTTTTAACAGAAATATTTACTAATTAACTTTTTAACAACTACATGTACTGCATAAACCTACACACCTCGGGATACCAATATTGATTTGTGTGATTCAAGTATCTTTGATTGTTCTCTACAGGGAGTGATGCGTGTATAAATATTATTAATTTTTCACACTTTTCTTATCATTTCAAGTTGAACACTTTCAGAGTTTTATCTTTGACGAGTTTTTGATTTGGCTAAGTTAGCTACATGTTTACTAAATACTTTGTCATAGTTGAGATCTGTTACATATATTCCTTTAGAAATAAACATTATTATGAAATAATCATTAAAACGAATATGAAAATAAATTAAAAAAATACTCAAAACTGTAATATATTTGGAAAAGTTTAATTCTTAAAAATCACACAATGGATTGTTACTTGAATACACAACGACTAAAATCATAAAATCTCGCATCATGGAGGTTTACATCTATTGTGTCAAATAAAAGATACATGTATGCAACCTTTTAAAAGGTTTTACCATGAAAATCAAGTTATATTAACATTTGAAACCAGGAAGAGTTTAACCAAACAAATTGAAGTCAACAGGGCCGAATTTGTGTCCCTAGTAGTAAATGTTGTAAGAGACCAATATAACAAACAATATGATGAAATTATGTCCAGAATTGCAATATTTAAACAGTGACACTATAGATTGGTTTTGATTATAAAAATTGGATCTCTCTTTTAGAATCTACTATACTTTATGCAATATCATAATTTAATTTAAAAGATAAAATAAAAAAAGGCCCAAGTGAGATAAAATAAACATACATTTTGTAGCTTCTGTAAGGAGTACAAATTGACTTTTCTTCCCTTTACACACGTATTCCTCATTATAAACTTAAAGACAATGTAGACTTATAATTCAATCTTTTGTTAAGTGTCCATAGTTAAAACAACTGTCTTGCTTGAAGAACGGACAAATCACATTTAAAAAAAACTCTTTATTCGACAAATCAGAAATAATTATGGTTCACTTTTCACCGACATGCATGTTGCTTTGTTTTAACCAAGCTAGTTTTTTAAAATAAATCAGGCCGTTAGGTTTCTCGTTTGAATTGTTTTACATTGTCATTTCGGGGCTTTTTATAGCTGACTATAATTTCCGCAGCTGTTTAGTCATGACACAGTCTTTCGAATCAATTTGTACGTGTCTGCTAAATGTTAAATGAAATTATAAAAAAAAAAAATCCGAATGAAAACTTTTAGGATTAATGTATTTATATAACATTGACAATATCACTTAATGATTGTGATGCGTTCAAAGCGCTTTTCTGTATTTACCCTTATCAATATCCAAAGTTATAACACACCATTCAATTAATTGGTTAAAGGTGTCTTCTTAAAACTAAGGAATATATAAAGTATCAGTATGATGACCATAAAATCAGTAGGACATCATCGTTTACGAAGCAGTAACATAAAGGTGTTAATTCTGTTTATTTATGTTTACCTTACTATCTTTACATATAAAACATGTAAAAGATCGTAAACTGGAAATAGATATTCAACAAAATTTGATTACATAATACTTTTTATTTATTTTTACCTCATGTATCGAAGAAGTGCAATCGATTTTGTTTTAAATCATTCTCTATTTTAAACTTGCTAAATTTGCTGTTCAAAGATGAAAAAAAGAAGCAAACTTTTCACCAAATTCGTTAATAGTTAAATTGAGTTAATATGAGTTTAGAATTTTTCTCTGTACCGATGTAATGCATTGTCTGTATGAGACTCAAAATATATTTACGAAGTCCTTCAACCAGACATTGCAAAATACAATGTTTTAGGTGGGCAGATTTATTTCTTTTTTTGTCTTATAAAATCAAATACTTTTCATTTTCTTAACAGAATTTGCATGTTTAGAAAAGTGTTCAAAGATAAGAAAGAAGTATATTACACAATAATTACGCATCTCGTATAATAAAAACTAATTGAAATTATTATATAAACCGTAATAATCCTAATTTGGTTCTAAACTCGGTTTTCTATTAAGATGACAAATTATTATACTATTGGAATTAAGCGTGGACATCGCTCGTAAAACATTCAAAACCCGTTGTGATCCGATATTTAATTATTTATGTACACAAAGTCAAGTTGGCGTGCAAAAATCTCGTTTCCCGTTATAAGAAAATTGAGTTGCCTCCCCTTTTTTAGTACGAGTTGTCTTTCTTGACCGAACTAATAGTTCAGTATGAAACTGACAAATTGGCAGATCTCCAAGAAAGTCAACAAGACATTTTGCAGACTGTAACGGCCAAAACGAAAGAAACTCTGACCGATGATTATGCTTTTCAGAGGAAAGGCAACGAAAATCAATTCAAGTATGGTGTGCATGTTTTTTTAACAAAACTGACGGAGGCGATACAAAACCGTACAAAACGGTAAATCAAGGATTTCAGAAGGTATTGACATTGTGCAAGAGACAAAAATTGATAAACCTGCGGATTCTTCACAACTCGGTAAATGAGTATGTTGCCAACCCAATAGTAGAAGACTCCGATGTTGCGAGAAACATGTTAAGAGCCCACTTTAGAGAAGAGCATAAGAGTAAAGTAGAGAAATTCAAGAAAAACATCAAACCTAGACAAGGTCCTTATGACAGGAATGCAAAGAAAGATGATTCCTTTAAGCCAGGAAGATATTTCAGTTGCGGAAAAAGGGGGCACTGGGCAGAAAATTGTACTAATAAGAAACAAGAGATAATTAATTCTTTGTATTTGTCAATCGTAGATAGTTCATAGCTCAGATGCATATTTTTATTGCAATAATTCAAAAATAAGACACGTCAATGAGACGGTTTGAATAACACATGATTTCATACAAACTGTTGATCTTGTTACTTATGTTGGAAAACTGTTTAGTCAAGTAGGTAGATTGAAAAATGCTATCGATGAATGGAGATTAATCACAGATAATACGCATATAGTTGATGTATTACAAAACGAGTAAACGATGTATAAAAAAACAATGGTATGCATCAATTATTATGTAAACTGGGTCAAATACCTATTAGTAAATTACACGATATTTTCAAGAAGTGTGACACCATCTCTTTCTTCAATCAACTGTATGAATATTTGCGTATAATTACAGCTTTTTGCCACCATAGGCTGTTCCCGCGTGTCGACAAACCTGAAGATCATAAACTTCATTTTCTGAAAATTAGATATATTAGCAGAGGTATTGATTTTATCAACTTACCTAGTATATTTAATGACTCTACCATTCAAAACTTTAAACCTCCCTATTTTGATTATTAGAACCACCTACTATTTAATACACTTACAAAAAAAAAACCAGCAGAAGTTTAATTTTTAATTATACGTCGGTAACACCAGACGGCAATGTAGAAAACAATACTTCCTTAACTTGAAACTGAATCGCCGAAGTTAAGATATGTTCCCTATGACCATGTTATCACAGGGGAACTCAATATCGTCCAAGACAGAGAGGTTAAAAACTTTTTTTAAAAAGGACCGAAAAATCGTCCTCCATCTTAAATAGATTGGAAAGAGTGTCGTCAAGTGACCAAAGAAGCTCTTTCCTCGTTTTGTAAAAATTGGTGTAAACGGGAAGAATCTCATAAAAAATCTCTTGATTCTTATTTAAATAAATGTATGAATGTTGTAGACAATAGAATATCACATTTTGAAAATAATTGAGAAGTAAAAGAGTACATAATACGCCTATTTCCAGAAAAAGAAATGAACTTCAAGAACTTTCAAAGCGGTTGGTGTTTATCTCGGCCGACAAAGCAGCCAACAATGTGGTGGTGGTATGCCGTAAATACTACACGGACGTTCCTAAGAATGAAATTTTGATTTTTTTCTACATTCAAGTCCATGCGCTCCACAGAGTGTCATATAGTAAACAAACATATCATAGCCACATCAAAGCTTAAAGTTTCTTCTGAATATTTGAAGGTCCCTGTTATGTATACCCAAAAAACATTTAAATATCGTTTCATCTCGGCCTTTAGTAAGTGTTCTACAACTAATCTTTCGGTGCTTTTTAAAAGTTCCTTAACTACTATCAAAGAGCTTATCATAAAGTATTGTAAAAAAATATATGAACATAGTGGAATTAACCATTTTTGGAATAGAAAACATCTTTGGATGTTTTAGATAAATTACGTGCTTTTAATGGTCCTTTTGATTCTGTCGACAGTTTTGATTTTTCTACTCTGTACACTACACTTCCACACTATCTTATCAAACAAAAGTTTTCCTATTTAATTCAATGGTCGTTTGGTAAATCTGAATGCAAATATATTTCTGCAACTCATTTAAAGCCCTCTTCTCTAATCAGAAAGGTTAAATATGATATATATACTTACTGGAGGTGTGATGAGATGATTGAAGCTGTTAATTTTCTCTTTGATAATATTTATGTACGTTTCGGCAACAAAGTTTATCGAAGGGTTGTATGTATCCCTATGGGCACTAATTGTGACCCTTTAATAGCAGACTTTGACATTAATTAAATTCAGATTTCACTAATGACACGGGAATATCCAAACGCGTCGGGATATAGAAACAACGTAAGATAGTGTCAAAGGAACACCACCGTTCAAAAAGGTGTTAATTACAATAGGGAACGAAAAATTGTCCCTGAAGTAGTAATTGATTTTGTAGAGTTTCCCATATCAAACTGAAATATTTAAGTATAGAAAGGACAGGTATTGCTGTTTTTATTTAATTATATAAATTTATTGATTTTATTTTGACAGTACAGTGAATTCTTTGCTATTTAATGTAACAATATCATAATGTTGAGTAACAGTAAGTGTACCATATTTCTTTCACCATTCGATCTTTGAAGTTGATGATTTAATTCCAAGAAAGGTAGTGATTAATATTGGTTATATGCAGGTATTTTCATATGGATTAATCCTTACATAATAACATAAACAGGGACGCATTGGATTTAAAAATCCAGTCTGGTTAGAACAGAGATCGTTGTTCACTTCTTTCGTTGACTGTTGTGTTTAAATCCAATTAGTTCTCATATTAGGAACATTTTTGTATGTTTTGTCTTCCCAATTTTCTTTAAATAGTTTATAAAAGTTATTCTCAACAAGTGCAAACTAAAATTTAAAGATTTCACAGTTAAATTTACTTTTTAAATTATTTGACTCCTTTTTAACAAACTGACTACTTTTTAGTCAAGATTTAAAATCTGTGCCACCTCCCAAACCCTCAACTAAAACATACTTATTTGTGTGCTTTTAGATCTCAGATACGTCACTTCTCTAAGAACTTTGGAAAATATGTAACCAGCTGTAGCCAATTTGAATGGCAAGACATTAAAAACGAAATATCTGTTTGTGCCATCTATCTCCGATGCGAAACCTAAATACTCTCTGTGCAATTCAACAATCTCTATATGGTGATAAGCACTCTTTTAATCATAACCATCTAGAAAATCACGTTGGTGAAGAATTTCAATTTATAACCTTGTGTCTTTATATTTAAATCTAAATTTAAACAAATGAGGATTGATATGTCTAAAATTCAATACCAACCTGGGTTTGCTCGATTTGTTAAAAGCAACAGTCAAAGGATTAAATACACAAGGTATTTCACTTACTTCTGATATCCATCTTATTGAAAGCAAAGTTTTAATTTCTAACTTAACAAAACTTGCATTGTCAAGAGATGATCTGTTATTTCGAATAATTTATGTTCTGGTTCTGTTTTGAAAGAGGAGCAAAAAATACCAGAGGAACAGTCAAACTCATAAATCGAAAATAAACTAACAACTCCATGGCCAAAAAATGAAAAAGACAAACAGACAAATAATAGTACACAAGAAAAAAACATAGATAAATAAAGACTGAGCAACACGAGCTCCACAAAAAACTGGGGGTGACCTCAGGTGTTCTGGAAAGGTAATAAGATCCGACTCAACATGTGCCACCCGTCGTGTTGTTACAAATCCGGTAAATAATCTTATTCGGTAGGTCACAGTCATGAAAAGGAAAGGAATTGTAGTTACGACGTAAGAAAAATATCCAATATCATCTGTGAAACGGTTATTCCGCGTCTGGCGTACTAAATTATAATCCTGGTACCTTTGATAACTAATTATTCCATAACGGTCAACCAACTCGTGATGGCGTCCGTAAAATATACGGAGGGATGATTTCAACTTGACCATTTGGAACTCTCGGTTTAATAGCTTCCTTGTGATCAGCAATCCACTATCGAGGAAATAAAAGCGCGTATCAATAGAGAGATATATACTCCGTATGCTGGCGCTGCTGGAATGTTGCTACATAGAAATGAAAAGTTCACAATTGGCAAGCTGAAATCACCTGTTCCTCGTTTGTCGTAATATTTTATTTTCAACCGACCCTCATTGTCAATTTCTAGCTGTAAGTCAAGATATGAGGCCGACTTAAATGTATCTGATGTATCCTTTATCTCTAGTTCGATGGAATAGATGCGTATAACATAGTCACCAAATTTTGAATTCTTTAGTGAGAGAACATAATCTATATAGCGGAAAGTTAATTAAAAGGATATTGCTAACTTCTTATTTTTCATCCTAAGAAATTCCTGTATGAAGGCAGCCTCATAATAATATAGAAACAAGTCGGCAAGAAGAGGGGCACAATTGGTTCATATTGGAATGCCGACAGTCTGTTGAAAAACACGACCTTCAAGCGTAACAAATATGTTGTCAATCAAGAAATCAAGCATCTTGATAATGTCAGTTTCAGAGAATATTTTGTTTGAATCAGTTGAAAGGTTTGTTATACCCGTTTTGTAATACATCCATTATAAACGTATTATCTGTAATTAATCTCCATTAATCGATAGCATTTTTCAATCTACCTATTTGACTTACCAGTTTTTCAACATTAGTAACAAGACCAACAGGTTGTTTACAATCAATTATAATGAAAAGCGTCTCATTGGCGTATCTTATTATTTTAAATTATTGCAATAGAAATAAGCATCTGAGCTGCAAAATTACCTTGAACTATCTACGTTTGAATTAATTATATTTTGTTTCTTATCAGGACAAATTTCTGCCCAGTACCATTTTTTCCGTAACTGAAACATCTTACTGGCTTAAATGAATCATCTTTTGCTGCATTCCTGGCATAAGGAACTTGTCTAGGTTTGATGTTTTTCTTGGTTTTCTCTGCTTTACTCTTACGCTCTGCTCTAAATTGAGCTCTTACCATGTTTCTCTCATCTTCGGAATCTTCTACTATTCGGTTGGCAATATACTCATTTGCCACTTTCTATCAGATTTGTGAAGAATCAACTTTTGTCTCTTTTGAACAATGTCAATACCTTCTGAAATCCTGGATTTAGCGTTTGGTCATTTTTATAAATTTCCTGTTTCAAAACTTTAAACTTTTCGAAAAAAAAAATAGGATTTTCTTATCCCAGGAATATAACTATTTTGATCTGGGGGTCACTGGTGAGTCTTATGTAGACGAAACGCGCGTCTGGCGAACTAGATAATAATCCTGGTACCTTTGGTAACGATTAACACCACTGGGTCAACGCCACTGCTGGTGGAAGTTTCGTCCACGAGGGTTTTACCAACCCAGTAGTCAGCACTTCGGTGTTGACATGAATATCAATTCTATGGTCATTTTTATAAACTTCCTGTTTCAAAACTTTGAATTTTCGAAAAACTAAGGATTTTCTTATCCCAGGAATAGATTACCTTAGCCGTATTTGGCACAACTTTTTGGAATTTTGGGTCCTCAATGTTCTTCAACTTTGTACTTGTTTGGCTTTATTATTATTTTGATCTGAGCGTCACTGATGGGTCTAATGTAGACTAAACGCTTGTCTGGCGTACTTAATCATAATCTTGGTATCTTTAATAACTATTTGTACGGTCGCTCTCGTCAAATCTTGAACTTCTGAGCTTGGCTTCGCCTCTTTCAGTTCTGTTAAAAACTTCACACCATACTTGAATTGATTTTCGTTGCCTTTCCTCTGAAAAGTATAATAATCGGTCAGAGTTTCTTCCATTTTGGCCGTTTCTTTCTGCGAAATTTCTTGTTGACTTTCTTGGCGGTCTGCAAATTTGTCAGTTCACTGTATCTGTAAAAATATTGAATGAAAGGTGTTGTTTGTTCCTTAAAGTCATATGAAACTTCAAATTAAAAAAAATGATGAATATGGTTTTTATAACTAAATGGCTAGTTTTTTTTATAAAACTTATGTACACATACTTTTTTCTCAAGAAAAATACATGATTTGTCCAAATTAAGAAGACATTTTTATGTTTTTAATTGTTTGCTTCCAGTAAACAATTCGCCGATATGTATCGTATGCAGTGAACTCAGGATGACCTTTCTCGTAAAAAATAACTGCAAACAGTATGATATGTTAACTGGCAAAAAAATAGGTCCATTTTTAGGTAAAATACGGATAAAAAGGATTTTTATTTTACAAAATTTACTTCTGGCTTATAACTTATTAACGACATAATGTAGGATCGCTATGTCTCACTTTTGCGGAAAAAAAGTCACTGGCTCGGAAAAAAAAACCCAGGACACATTACTTCTGTTTAACTTCTAGATGTTTAATTCACATGAAAATGATGAAAAATAAGTTTATATAGTGTACAAGATAAATTTAATCTTCACATTTTGTTATCCAGCATTATATTTGATCAACACAGTTTTTCATATATTAATCCATTTTTTTTTTATCTTTACATATTAAGCCATGATGAAAAATAAAAAGCATGTTACAAATCACGCTATACTTGTTCGTGCACTTTGTTCTTTTGTAAATTGCGATTGATAAGGATAGGAGAAATTAATTCTGTAAAAGCACAACAAATAAACATTGAAAATACATGAGGCAGGGGTCGTAGATGTTAAAACGTGTCTAGTCACTCTACAATGTACATCATATTATATTACCGAATGGGAAATATAAACTACCAGTTTTATAAATCTTATCAGGAAGAAAACCCAAATTAATAAACGGAACAAAAGAATACAATATTTAAGAAACATTTGTCAATTAGATTTAAATAAAAAAAGAAATGTGATAGCAAATTGAATTGTTATACAATTTTATGGTTCAAAAAATGTTAGGAATATGGAACAAAACTTTAATCAACATTAGTTAACTTTGAATCTAGTTGTCTTGTTCGCAGAAATTCGATAGACTATTAAGGATTGTCGAATTGTCTATAGAAAGAGTTCAATCAGAATTTGTAGGACGGTAAACACCCACGTCTACATAATGAAGTAAATTAAATTCCTTCACACATGATCACAAGCTTTTGCTTCTAGAAACTGGAAAAAAATAAATTGTTGTAAATACTTGGTAATGTCTAAAAACTAGTTGAAGTTCACAAACAGCACGTTTCTTAGAAAAGAGAAAAATCAAATAAAAATTTCGAGAAAGGCTACCCAAACAATCTTTCAAAAGTAATGTTATGGCCATATTTGGGTAATTGTAACGAAATTCAAAAGACTACCTGAAATGTTGTACATTCAAGGTCATGTTTAATAATTTAACGCTTGTTGTTTGCTATAAAAGCTGCTTCAGAAGAGACAAATTATTAGTCTGCGACTATTCTTGTAAACAAAACGGGGTGATTTATAGAGCATAATGTCAGACCGTAAGTATGAATTATATAGGACAGTTGTCCATTCGTTTGACATGTTGTATTATTTGATTTTGCCATTTGATTAGGGACTTTCCGTTTTGAATTTTCCTCGGAGTTCAGTAAAAAAAAATTATTTTACTTATTAGTAAATTATGTGTATTTCAATATTGTATATCGATACATTTCAGAAGAGCTTGTTAAATATAACAACAATGGCGAATAAATGACTACTGAAATGATATATGAATAATTAAAATTAATTTAGTAAGATATACACAAATGTCAATTTTAGCAAATGATCTCTGAAAAACTGTCAAAATAGATTTTAAGTCAAGAAGATACCACTATTAAGTATTAAGAAATTATAAACTATCGATTTTAGAAAACCTCGTGAATAAACAAATTTATTTGAAACTAAAGAACTATTGGTTTTAAAAAAGCATATTTCGTATGACTAGTTTTCTAGCTTTATAGATGCAAATCAATCACAAACTGTTACAAACAATTATGATCAACGTTTGCAATAATATACATAGAGCATATTACATGCCTTTTTCAATAACACATTCGTATCAACCCGAGACACCAATAAAATCCCAAGAGCTCACTTATTTCCATAATGCAAATACCCAAATAAAATCTCAGAAATCGATTATCGATATGCAGACATCGTACGTAAACTTGTTTTGATGTATTAGTCAGATAAAAATAAATTAAAATAAATAATTATGTCGTATGAGTGACATTGCGACAACTCTGTGTCCAAGTCACAATTTGTAAAAATTAAACTGTTATACGTCAAAGTAAGGCATTCAACACGGAGCCTTGACTAAGCAAGCTATGAAGTGCCCAAATTGACAAGTTTCAAACCATACAAACAGGAAAACCAATGGTCTCATCTATATAAAAAACGAGAAACGAGAAACACTTATGAACAAGATCAACAAACGAGCAGCAACAAACAACAGGTTCCTGACGAAAGATAGATGCAAACAAATGCAGCGGGTTAAAACATTTAACAGACACCAACCTTCATTCTAACCTGAAACAGTATTTTAACATTATAGTATAGAAGGACGCACTATAAAATATAGATTGAAATGGCTTAACTCGATTAAAAAGAAATATTAACAAACCAAGTAAACATACACTGAACGAATAAATTTTATATATGACAAAATATAAATACAATATGTAAAACAATGTCAAAAAGACAACTATAATGTGGGACAATATTGCGTTAAAATATGTCTTTTCCATATCACTCGATGTGATTTTAAGCTTTTCTCACTGCTTTCAGTTTTCTGCTGTTATGTGACTGTCTCATTGATTTATAACTTGGATCTGCCTTTATTCATATATTTTAGTTTACTGATTCATCTCTTCGTGTCATTTTGAAATGTCTACAGCAATATTAATGTGCTTGCTGTTGTTTTATTGTACTTTTTTATTTAACAAGTTGTAAATAATCAACATATTAAAACGACAGTATCATATATTAATTTTAAAGAAATGATTTTTATACTTATCATTTTATAATTTCGTGTGCTTATTTTATAGTAAAAGTTACCGATGCTGAAGTAAGAAAGGCAATTAAAAAATTCACCGTAGTTCGACAAGAAACAATAGACACATTGGAAAAATTAGCAGAGTATTTAGATGGGCTTAGCAGTAGTACTAATGTTGCAAAGTTGGCCGGCGGAGGGGTTGCCATTTCAAGTGGACTGATTGGATTAGCGTGTCTAGTTGCGATTCCATTTACTGGAGGACTATCTTTTTTGGGATCACTTGCCTGTGCTGGAACAGGTTTGGCAGGAGGTACGACCTTGGTTATAGCAGATGTTATAAAGAGTGTAAATGAAAATGCGTATGTCAAAGAGGCGGAACAAGCTTTGAAGATTGACAGAGAGAACACTAAAACGTTCTACGAAAGGTTGCACTTGGATGAAGTCATCAAGGCGGGGAAAGTTGTGGGTGGGACATCAAAAGGTGTAGCATTTATTGGAAGAATTGCAACTGTTATTGGAAAGAAAGCTTTAACAAGGGGAGGATACACTGCTGTAAATGCGTTGAAAACGGTTTCAGCATTAGGGAAAGTTGCAAAATTTGCCGGTCCCGTTTTGTCAGTTGTATTTTTACCTTTTGATATCGCAGATGTCGTATCAACAGCAATTGATACGAGTAACGGATCAGTAAATGCCGCAGCAAGCGACATCAGAAAGATTGTCGATGCTTTAAAGGATGAGCTGAAAACCGTGAAAAGTGACCCAGACTACAAATCACTTGTCCATTGATCGGTAAAAATACAGACCTATTTTTGTATTTTGACTTTTATAAAATCCTAACTTTATCTTATACTTAAATATTTTGTATATCAATGCATGGTGTGTTTACTGTTGAATGTATTTAGATACATATAGGCTACATGAAATTAATTTAAGAATCAAGAATATTCATTTAATAGCAAATTTCAATTATTTAATTGATTTGATTAAGTTGAACAAATAAAATGTTAACACAGAGACATGTCTTTCCTACATGCAATTAATACAAAATGTTAATATAACTCCATACCAAATATCATGTACAAATATCATGTACATGCTTACTATTAGATATTTGCGGAAACTAGGTCTATACCTAGAATTACACTTTAAACTTACGATTACAGGTGACAAAACCAAAGGGTCATCTCAAAATACAAAAACAAACCACCAATACAAATACAAAATAGCAAATGGTGTCTTCTATAAAAAAAGAAGATGCAAGCAACTCGTTAAAATTTTCATGTGTCCGAAGCGCTTTTCTGGATTTACCATCAGGCCCGCATAAAGCCAAATACTTGAAGACAAGGATTTATAAGGACCGAAGGTGTAGATAGATGTATAATATATATAGTCCAGCGAAAGATGTATAATATATATAGTCCAGCGAAAGCTCTATTATTGTAGAGCCCAGGTGGTCGTGTGGTCTAGCAAGACGGCTGCAGTGCAGGCGATTTGGTGTCACGATATCACAGTAGCATGGGTTCGAATCCCGGAGAGGGAAGAACCAAAAATTTGCGAAAGCAAATTTACAGATCTATCATTGTTGGGTTGATGTTTAGACGAGTTGTATGATGTTCGAAAAGTAATAACCACAATTTTGTCCTTTTTTATGAATAAGCACTTCAATTGTCATGAGCAACTCGACCAGTGTCTTAAGTAGAGCAGGATCTGCTTACCCTACCATGCACCAGAGTTCATCCTGTTTTTTTGGTGGAGTTTGTGTCGCTCAGTTGTTAAGTTTTCTGTACTGTTGGTTGTCTAAATTTTCAAGTCTGAATGACTCTTGGGTTACGATGGGTATCGTAACCCCCTCTTTTATAAAGTGATTTTTTTTTTATAAGAAAAAAAACCCACACAAAACAAACTATTTGCTAGATACCATATTAAAGCAACATATTCAGTACAACATTTATCCAGTGGTTTCACAGAAGACATTTATTTGAAAAGTCTAAAATGATTAAAGCAAAAATTTCACATGGGTCAAAGTGATTAAATGCAATAAATATATTGTCAGAATGAAAACAACACAATCATAACTTGTAGAGATATTTTTATTGTTTTAATGTAAAAATCGTTTTGAGACCATAATAACTCGTCATTTATACAAATGATACTATGCAACAAACTCACAATTGACAACTGTCATTAATCTTGCCGAGTCATAAAATAATATAGCATTCATTTAGAACTTCCTTTCAGCTAGGCATAAATATCACATAAGTAACTGGTGAAGCTCAGCATCAAATATCAGTTTCAAACATTAGACCCTTAGTTTGACAAGACTTATTTCCTGTGCTAATAACATGTCATCATTTACATCTTCAATGCCAAAATAATAATTAAAAAAAAAATGTTGCATAGGATAGTTTGGTTGAAATTAAGTTGGTACAATATTTTTTTTTTAACATGTGTATCAATTTGGAAAGAAATATGAATAAACAAAGAGCACAACTATTCTCAAGTTTGTAAATTAAGATATATAGATTTTAAGACACTTATATTGCAGGTAATGGTCGTTAAAGTCTCATAAAACCTGCTTCAACACAACTCAATCAGAATTTGTAGGACGGTAAACACCCACGTCTACATAATGAAGTAAATTAAATTCCTTCACACATGATCACAAGCTTTTGCTTCTAGAAACTGGAAAAAAATAAATTGTTGTAAATACTTGGTAATGTCTAAAAACTAGTTGAAGTTCACAAACAGCACGTTTCTTAGAAAAGAGAAAAATCAAATAAAAATTTCGAGAAAGGCTACCCAAACAATCTTTCAAAAGTAATGTTATGGCCATATTTGGGTAATTGTAACGAAATTCAAAAGACTACCTGAAATGTTGTACATTCAAGGTCATGTTTAATAATTTAACGCTTGTTGTTTGCTATAAAAGCTGCTTCAGAAGAGACAAATTATTAGTCTGCGACTATTCTTGTAAACAAAACGGGGTGATTTATAGAGCATAATGTCAGACCGTAAGTATGAATTATATAGGACAGTTGTCCATTCGTTTGACATGTTGTATTATTTGATTTTGCCATTTGATTAGGGACTTTCCGTTTTGAATTTTCCTCGGAGTTCAGTAAAAAAAAATTATTTTACTTATTAGTAAATTATGTGTATTTCAATATTGTATATCGATACATTTCAGAAGAGCTTGTTAAATATAACAACAATGGCGAATAAATGACTACTGAAATGATATATGAATAATTAAAATTAATTTAGTAAGATATACACAAATGTCAATTTTAGCAAATGATCTCTGAAAAACTGTCAAAATAGATTTTAAGTCAAGAAGATACCACTATTAAGTATTAAGAAATTATAAACTATCGATTTTAGAAAACCTCGTGAATAAACAAATTTATTTGAAACTAAAGAACTATTGGTTTTAAAAAAGCATATTTCGTATGACTAGTTTTCTAGCTTTATAGATGCAAATCAATCACAAACTGTTAAAAACAATTATGTTCAACGTTTGCAATAATATACATAGAGCATATTACATGCCTTTTTCAATAACACATTCGTATCAACCCGAGACACCAATAAAATCCCAAGAGCTCACTTATTTCCATAATGCAAATACCCAAATAAAATCTCAGAAATCGATTATCAATATGCAGACATCGTACGTAAACTTGTTTTGATGTATTAAAGTAAAGTTGAAGTCAGATAAAAATAAATTAAAATAAATAATTATGTCGTATGAGTGACAATGCGACAACTCTGTGTCCAAGTCACAATTTGTAAAAATTAAACTGTTATACGTCAAAGTAAGGCATTCAACACGGAGCCTTGACTAAGCAAGCTATGAAGTGCCCAAATTGACAAGTTTCAAACCATACAAACAGGAAAACCAATGGTCTCATCTATATAAAAAACGAGAAACGAGAAACACTTATGAACAAGATCAACAAACGAGCAGCAACAAACAACAGGTTCCTGACGAAAGATAGATGCAAACAAATGCAGCGGGTTAAAACATTTAACAGACACCAACCTTCATTCTAACCTGAAACAGTATTTTAACATTATAGTATAGAAGGACGCACTATAAAATATAGATTGAAATGGCTTAACTCGATTAAAAAGAAATATTAACAAACCAAGTAAACATACACTGAACGAATAAATTTTATATATGACAAAATATAAATACAATATGTAAAACAATGTCAAAAAGACAACTATAATGTGGGACAATATTGCGTTAAAATATGTCTTTTCCATATCACTCGATGTGATTTTAAGCTTTTCTCACTGCTTTCAGTTTTCTGCTGTTATGTGACTGTCTCATTGATTTATAACTTGGATCTGCCTTTATTCATATATTTTAGTTTACTGATTCATCTCTTCGTGTCATTTTGAAATGTCTACAGCAATATTAATGTGCTTGCTGTTGTTTTATTGTACTTTTTTATTTAACAAGTTGTAAATAATCAACATATTAAAACGACAGTATCATATATTAATTTTAAAGAAATGATTTTTATACTTACCATTTTATAATTTCGTGTGCTTATTTTATAGTAAAAGTTACCGATGCTGAAGTAAGAAAGGCAATTAAAAAATTCACCGTAGTTCGACAAGAAACAATAGACACATTGGAAAAATTAGCAGAGTATTTAGATGGGCTTAGCAGTAGTACTAATGTTGCAAAGTTGGCCGGCGGAGGGGTTGCCATTTCAAGTGGACTGATTGGATTAGCGTGTCTAGTTGCGATTCCACTTACTGGAGGACTATCTTTTTTGGGATCACTTGCCTGTGCTGGAACAGGTTTGGCAGGAGGTACGACCTTGGTTATAGCAGATGTTATAAAGAGTGTAAATGAAAATGCGTATGTCAAAGAGGCGGAACAAGCTTTGAAGATTGACAGAGAGAACACTAAAACGTTCTACGAAAGGTTGCACTTGGATGAAGTCATCAAGGCGGGGAAAGTTGTGGGTGGGACATCAAAAGGTGTAGCATTTATTGGAAGAATTGCAACTGTTATTGGAAAGAAAGCTTTAACAAGGGGAGGATACACTGCTGTAAATGCGTTGAAAACGGTTTCAGCATTAGGGAAAGTTGCAAAATTTGCCGGTCCCGTTTTGTCAGTTGTATTTTTACCTTTTGATATCGCAGATGTCGTATCAACAGCAATTGATACGAGTAACGGATCAGTAAATGCCGCAGCAAGCGACATCAGAAAGATTGTCGATGCTTTAAAGGATGAGCTGAAAACCGTGAAAAGTGACCCAGACTACAAATCACTTGTCCATTGATCGGTAAAAATACAGACCTATTTTTGTATTTTGACTTTTATAAAATCCTAACTTTATCTTATACTTAAATATTTTGTATATCAATGCATGGTGTGTTTACTGTTGAATGTATTTAGCTACATATAGGCTACATGAAATTAATTTAAGAATCAAGAATATTCATTTAATAGAAAATTTCAATTATTTAATTGATTTGATTAAGTTGAACAAATAAAATGTTAACACAGAGACATGTCTTTCCTACATGCAATTAATACAAAATGTTAATATAACTCCATACCAAATATCATGTACATGCTTACTATTAGATATTTGCGGAAACTAGGTCTATACCTAGAATTACACTTTAAACTTACGATTACAGGTGACAAAACCAAAGGGTCATCTCAAAATACAAAAACAAACCACCAATACAAATACAAAATAGCAAATGGTGTCTTCTATAAAAAAAGAAGATGCAAGCAACTCGTAAAATTTTCATGTGTCCGAAGCGCTTTTCTGGATTTACCATCAGGCCCGCATAAAGCCAAATACTTGAAGACAAGGATTTATAAGGACCGAAGGTGTAGATAGATGTATAATATATATAGTCCAGCGAAAGATGTATAATATATATAGTCCAGCGAAAGCTCTATTATTGTAGAGCCCAGGTGGTCGTGTGGTCTAGCGGGACGGCTGCAGTGCAGGCGATTTGGCACGATATCACAGTAGCATGGGTTCGAATCCCGGAGAGGGAAGAACCAAAAATTTGCGAAAGCAAATTTACAGATCTATCATTGTTGGGTTGATGTTTAGACGAGTTGTATATATATATATATATATATATAAACGAGTCTAAATTGAAACCTACGTTCAATATATATACGTTCTATATATATATATATATATATATATATATATATATATATATATATATATAAACGCCTAAAAAGTGTACATAACAACACCAATGATATAAAAAGAAACTATAAATGTAATTATTTATAAATATTTCGGATAACAGATATCCTTCGTCAGTCAGATTCTGATGTTAAATGAATCATCTTTAAGTCTTCTTAGATTAAACATTTACTAAATCTTGAAATTTATACAATAAAAAAGGCAAACCGAACATCAGTTAAGACGCTTGCACCATTCTAAAAATTTGTTGAATATGACATAGGTTATATGACTAATTACATCAGACAGTTCACATATATGCTTTAAATAAAAATAATAATGTGCGATGTGAACTAGCACAATTTTAAAGCTTTAACGGTGTCGATATTATGTTGTTACAAGAAAGATTGCGTCAATAAGAATTCCAAATAAACAGCACTGAACGGTCTAAATTTCTAAATATTTCAGATTTGACAACTGTAGTGTAGTTACATTAGAGTCTGCGATGTTTAAAACAAACGGCCGTTAAAATATAATAACAAATTTTGACTAAAGTAAAATAGTTGGACGTGGCTTGGTACTTATACATCCCTCAAAACATTAAGCAATTTAAATTGTTAAGTTCAACAGATTTATTTTAGAGATGAGTAAGGTAAAGAAATAGAAACGGAGACTGTAATAATAAGTAATATAACCCAGATGTGAAGCACTGCATGGTTTCGAACTACATCTTTTCATTTATCCCATTTGGTGCCAAAGTTGTTAATTTTCTAATCCAAAATCTTTCCCGAGTAAGTCTATCCTCCCTAGACCAAGCAGAGTTGTGGTCAATGATAGTAATGGTCAGTCGATTGAGATCTGCCTTAGTGTGGCCAGGGGATCTCAAATGTCGACTAAGAGGGAGGTCTGGCTTGCATTGGTAGTCGCTACGATGACCGTTCATTCGTTTGTGAAACGGCTGTTCTGACTCGCCTACATACTGTTTTCCACATTTACACTGTAGGAGATACACAACATTTGTAGTCTTGCAATTAACATTGCAAAATATGGTGTATTCTGTACCAGTGGAGTGACTGTTAAAAGTCTGGGTATCCAGTATTTGTTTGCAAGTCAGACATCGTTTGTTTCCACAACCCTTACAAGAGCCCACTGACGAAGAGCCTGCTTGAGAGGATAACTCAGCTCTCACCAGCAAGTCTTTAAGGCTTTTGGGCCTGCGGAAAGCCAGTACAGGTGGCTCGGGAAAGATCTTGGATAGTTTAGGATGATTTTCGATATCTTTCCAACTTTCGCGGATAAGGTGAGACAAGTTGTCAAATTTTGGATTGTAAGTCAACACAAAAGGCACCCTCCTGTTGACCTTTTTGACTTTATATTGTAAAAGTTCATCTCGGCTGATGAAAAAAAGTTCATGGATTCCTAAACCCAGTAAATGTGCTACTTTAGAACATATTATTGACAAAATTATATCCGACGTAACACATCTGTCCACTGCTACTTCCCAAACATTCAACAATTTATCTTCTGAAGAAAACGAAGCTGTGCGGTTACTTAAAAATAGAGACGACATTATAATTAAACCAGCAGATAAAGGTAGCGCTGTTGTCGTCATGGACAGATGTGACTACATTCAAGAGGCGGAACGTCAACTCTCTGATGAGAGATTCTATAAGAAATTAGACTCTGACCCCACCCCTCAATTTAACAAAGAGATCACCACAAACCTGAAAAACATGTGTGAACAGGGACATATTGATGAAACCACATTTAAATATCTAAAACCGGAAAAATCAAAGCCGGGGCGTTTCTATCTTCTGCCCAAAATACATAAAGTCAATAATCCAGGTAGACCAATTGTTTCCGCCAATGACCACCCTACAGAGAAAATATCAGAATTTATTGACTTTCATCTCCGACCACACGTAGAAAATTTACCATCATATATACAAGACACAACACATTATCTTAAAAAAATGGAATCTTTGAACCCTCTCCCACCTGAAACGATCCTTGTCTCGCTTGATGTTACCTCCCTCTATACTAATATCCCCCATGATGATGGTATTGAAGCCTGTAGGGAAGTCTGGAACTCTCGTAACACCTTAAATCCACCAACTGAATGTCTCATCCAGCTTCTAACTTTGGTTTTAAAATGCAATAACTTCACATTCAATGGTGAACACTTTCTCCAAGTTAATGGAACAGCAATGGGAACAAAGATGGCCCCGTCTTATGCCAATATTTTTATGGGGAAATTAGAACAGAGAATTCTCAATTCTTTTCTTTATCAACCCCTCTCTTGGTTCCGATTTATTGACGATATTGACATGAAGTGGAATAATACTGAACAAGAACTAGATTTGTTTATTCAACATGCCAACGATGCCCATCCCTCAATAAAATTCACATATGAAATCTCTGACTCTAAGATCACATTTCTTGACACTACAACGCAAGTGAGGGATGGAAACATATTTACAGATCTGTATTGCAAGCCCACAGACAAACATCAATATCTGTCTCCTTCAAGTTGTCACCCTAAACATTGCACCAAGAGCATTCCCTACAGCCAGGCCATACGAATAAAAAGGATTTGCTCCACCAACGATGTTGCCAAAAAACGACTACAAGAACTTCGCGGTCACCTAAAACATCGAGGCTACAAAAGGAAAGACATTGATAAAGGTTTTTCTCGTGCTAGCAACATCAGCCGAGATGAACTTTTACAATATAAAGTCAAAAAGGTCAACAGGAGGGTGCCTTTTGTGTTGACTTACAATCCAAAATTTGACAACTTGTCTCACCTTATCCGCGAAAGTTGGAAAGATATCGAAAATCATCCTAAACTATCCAAGATCTTTCCCGAGCCACCTGTACTGGCTTTCCGCAGGCCCAAAAGCCTTAAAGACTTGCTGGTGAGAGCTGAGTTATCCTCTCAAGCAGGCTCTTCGTCAGTGGGCTCTTGTAAGGGTTGTGGAAACAAACGATGTCTGACTTGCAAACAAATACTGGATACCCAGACTTTTAACAGTCACTCCACTGGTACAGAATACACCATATTTTGCAATGTTAATTGCAAGACTACAAATGTTGTGTATCTCCTACAGTGTAAATGTGGAAAACAGTATGTAGGCGAGTCAGAACAGCCGTTTCACAAACGAATGAACGGTCATCGTAGCGACTACCAATGCAAGCCAGACCTCCCTCTTAGTCGACATTTGAGATCCCCTGGCCACACTAAGGCAGATCTCAATCGACTGACCATTACTATCATTGACCACAACTCTGCTTGGTCTAGGGAGGATAGACTTACTCGGGAAAGATTTTGGATTAGAAAATTAACAACTTTGGCACCAAATGGGATAAATGAAAAGATGTAGTTCGAAACCATGCAGTGCTTCACATCTGGGTTATATTACTTATTATTACAGTCTCCGTTTCTATTTCTTTACCTTACTCATCTCTAAAATAAATCTGTTGAACTTAACAATTTAAATTGCTTAATGTTTTGAGGGATGTATAAGTACCAAGCCACGTCCAACTATTTTACTTTAGTCAAAATTTGTTATTATATTTTAACGGCCGTTTGTTTTAAACATCGCAGACTCTAATGTAACTACACTACAGTTGTCAAATCTGAAATATTTAGAAATTTAGACCGTTCAGTGCTGTTTATTTGGAATTCTTATTGACGCAATCTTTCTTGTAACAACATAATATCGACACCGTTAAAGCTTTAAAATTGTGCTAGTTCACATCGCACATTATTATTTTTATTTAAAGCATATATGTGAACTGTCTGATGTAATTAGTCATATAACCTATGTCATATTCAACAAATTTTTAGAATGGTGCAAGCGTCTTAACTGATGTTCGGTTTGCCTTTTTTATTGTATAAATTTCAAGATTTAGTAAATGTTTAATCTAAGAAGACTTAAAGATGATTCATTTAACATCAGAATCTGACTGACGAAGGATATCTGTTATCCGAAATATTTATAAATAATTACATTTATAGTTTCTTTTTATATCATTGGTGTTGTTATGTACACTTTTTAGGCGTTTATATAATTTATTTTATTGTGTACATGTATCGTTACTTGTAACGATCCAGCTCCCACGTGGGAAAAATCGTTGACTATTATTCAGACGTTTGATATATATATATATATATATATATATATATATATATATATAGTAAAGGTTGATGTTTAGACGAGTTGTATATATATATAACTCGTCTAAACATCAAGCCAACAATATTAGATCTGTAAATTTGCTTTCGCAATTTTTTTTTTCTTCCCTCGACGAGATTTGAACCCATGCTACTGAGATATCGTGACACCAATCGCCTGCACTGTAACCGGTGCACTAGACCACACGACCACCTGGGCTTCATAAAAATGAAGCTTTCGGTGGCCGGGTGTTACCTTTCCACATCAGTTTTAATCTAGCGTCGTACTACAGTACATGATGTATAAGGCATGAAGATGTTATTTTTACAGATCAGCTAAATTATCTATAGTAAAGGATCCTTCAAATTAATGTTAGATACAGTCACAGAAATAATTATATTTGTCTGAACCAGTGACAACTCTGCAACAGATTTATCCATCGAATCACCAGCAGTGATGGTGATACATGGCTGTGTACATTCTGTATATACAACTCGTCTAAACATCAACCCAACAATGTTAGATCTGTAAAGGAGTAGGTCCAGTAAGATCCCTTTTTGGCCGCAAAATATAGCAGTTTTACAAAATCGTTAAAATGTAAACTTTTAGTTATCAATTGGACAGTAGAATGCTTCTGCTACATAAATATGGCCAATGTTTTTGACAATACAATGCACATATATCGGGTACTAGCACTGTTAAGTCATGCTAAATTACTGAAATCTTCACTATTCTAGCATTTTAGTTAAATTTTAGACGGTTTTTGTAAAACGAAAGTGGCCGCATTCGTGTTCATCCTTAATATTGAAATGTTAGTTGTATTTGATGATAATACATAACATATATAAAGGTTGAGGATGAACACGGATGCGGCCAGTTTCATTTTTGACCAAATTTACATAACATTTGGTTGAGGCAAACAAAAGTAAGAGAACGGAAACGAAAATTCAGCATTTTTTAAATTGCAAAGAGGCATATCTCGACCGATTAAAGTGATGCAACCAAAATTCAAATTTGATCTTTGCATTGTGTATAACTTTCAACATTTGGTTGAGGCAAACAAAAGTTAATGAATGGAACCCAACTTTGAAGGCAGTACGGTGACCTATACTGGTTAATTTCTGTGTCATTTTGGTCTCATGTGGACAGTTGTCTCATTTGCAATCATACCACATCTTTTTTTATATTTGGGACTTATGTACAGACAAGGGTAAAACTTAATGCCCCCTCGGCTATGGCGGGACATAAAAAGCACGTCTCACCATGATAAATAACCTCAACAATTAAGAAGTAAACATTAGCCATAAACATGTATCACCAGAAAGAAACTCCAGTAATATGGCTCATTTTTTTTTCCAGAGTGGCAGATACCATCATGTAACACCACTAGGAAAGAATCGTTCTACTAAATTTCAATTAGGGGTTGTTAAATTTTACCCCACTTAGTGAAATCTGCAAGTAGCCTTGAATCATACAAGACTGACTGTTTTTAACCCTTGATCATAAATATGTCAAGCACCTTGTATTTTTGTGTTTATAAAATTATGCATGGGCACACACCCCATACAAATAATCAACCCGACGGTGGTCATTCAGTTAAATGTACTGAACCAACACTTGATGTTCTTGATGCATAGTCATACAGCTAAGCAAAAATGTAAAAGTAACTTGTTACCAGATTGCAATATCTGCCTTCACCAGTTGATCGACCATTATGGAATATGACAACTGATGTTCGAAAAGTAATAACCACAATTTTGTCCTTTTTTATATGAATAAGCACTTCAATTGTCATGAGCAACTCGACCAGTGTCTTAAGTAGAGCAGGACCTGCTTACCCTACCATGCACCAGAGTTCATCCTGTTTTTTTGGTGGAGTTGGTGTCGCTCAGTTGTTAAGTTTTCTGTACTGTTGGTTGTCTAAATTTTAAAGTCTGAATGACTCTTGGGTTACGATGGGTATCGTAACCCCCTCTTTTATAAAGTGATTTTTTTTTTTATAAGAAAAAAATCCACACAAAACAAACTATTTGCTAGATACCATATTTTAAAAAGCAACATATTCAGTACAACATTTATCCAGTGGTTTCACAGAAGACATTTATTTGAAAAGTCTAAAATGATTAAAGCAAAAATTTCACATGGGTCAAAGTGATTAAATGCAATAAATATATTGTCAGAATGAAAACAACACAATCATAACTTATAGAGATATTTTTATTGTTTTAATGTAAAAATCGTTTTGAGACCATAATAACTCGTCATTTATACAAATGATACTATGCAACAAACTCACAATTGACAACTGTCATTAATCTTGCCGAGTCATAAAATAATATAGCATTCATTTAGAACTTCCTTTCAGCTAGGCATAAATATCACATAAGTAACTGGTGAAGCTCAGCACCAAATATCAGTTTCAAACATTAGACCCTTAGTTTGACAAGACTTATTTCCTGTGCTAATAACATGTCATCATTTACATCTTCAATGCCAAAATAATAATTAAAAAAAAAATGTTGCATAGGATAGTTTGGTTGAAATTAAGTTGGTACAATATTTTTTTTTTTAACATGTGTATCAATTTGGAAAGAAATATGAATAAACAAAGAGCACAACTATTCTCAAGTTTGTAAATTAAGATATATAGATTTTAAGACACTTATATTGCAGGTAATGGTCGTTAAAGTCTCATAAAACCTGCTTCAACACAACTATTCCTTCTTAAGGTTGATATCTTATTTCAGACAAGTTTTAAATTAGTCAAACTCTACATAAATTCATATAACTGTACTAATTCTTAAGACACACAAATTGTATATCAACACAAATAAGCAAGAAATAAATTAAAGCTTGTGCATTTTGATATTCCCTTTTTAGTTTTACAGTGAAAGCTGATCTTAAAGAAGTTTGCACAGAATAATAACTACTATTAATTAAACAGATATCAAAATTAATCATTTAACAGAAAGGCATGACTAGAAAAAGAATTTTGGAATGTACCATCACCCAGAACATATTCACAACCTGAATCCAATCATACACCATACATACAATAACCTGTAATCAATTCATTCATTTTGTGCACGATATGATCACACAATATGTATTTTTATCATTTGAAACTTGCACTGGTTATTAAAGCATGTATGAAATTTTGATGTAGTCTGCAGTAAAGTAATTACATTTAATTTTCAAACACCTAAATCATTTATTCTTTTCTAAGCTGCCATATATGGAATATATCTTTTCAATAGTTCAATTTTTAGTACTTTTAAAATGAAGATTTCCTTTTCTTTTTCTAGGTGGTAGGGGACTTTTAAAAGTGCCTTCCATGCATTTAATTTATGAAAGTCCTAAGTAACTCCAAGTAAAAACAGTCTGTTTAAAGTAGTTTTACTTTTCTTAATACTGGCACTAAATAGATTACATTCACAATAAGTATATCATCATACAGATAAGGTGGTTTTACCAAGTCAAATGTTGTCATGCCGCTCATAATAACTATCACAAATTTTACAAAATCACAATTGCATAATACTTTCAATCATCTCTCACTCAATAAAAGTACTTGTTTTGATAAAATTTTAAACTTTAAATTTTACACCATCTTACAACAATGATATGATAGATTAGCTCTTCTATTATAGCCAAACTTATGATCTGATTAAAAAAAAGTGTCAAAATTTAACACATAAAGCTAGCATTTTTTGGATGATATGATTGGTCAACTTTTCCATCATGAGACACAACAATAAAATGTATTTAATACAATAAGTTGGCTTAAAATCTTAAACAACATATTTTATCAAAACAAATATTTTTAAATGCAATATATCTTTCTGAGTTGCGGAATAATTTAAAACGAACTAAATAACAGCATGCCAAGTTAGAGAATAACATGATTTCGTGTGAACAATTTAATAATAGCCTTGCAGTCTATGTAACTACTATACTTTCGCTGAAAAGGGATTAATAGGTTGAGCTTAATTGACATTTGTATGATACACAGCAACTCTAGAATTATTCTTCGCCTGAACTTGTGGCTCTCTTGCTCCTCCTCTGTCTCGGCGATTGTTTCGGAGAGCGGCCAGGGGAGTTTTCTGAAAAATAAAAAACAATAATTAACTATCTGTGTAGCATGTGTTTGCATTAGTTCAACTTTAAGAAAATATACAAACAGTACTTTGTACTTACAGGTATTTAGTAATTTACAAATAGAAATCCAATCAATGATAATATAATTGATAATTGTTTAGAAAATGTAGGAGAATTCCTAACCCTCCATAACCCACTAAGAGGTTATGAAGGTCAAACATCCTCAATCTTATTTTAGCAAGTCTCAAGAAAGTTGAAAGATACTGTATAATCTATCACTTGCTGGAACTTGCGCCCAAAGATTTTTTCTTTTAGATAAAGTAATTTTGCAGAGCGTGATGAACACTGCACAATCAGATGAGTTACAAAATTGATTTTATTTAGCATATGTTAGAGAATTCCTAACCCTCCATAACCCACCAAGAGATTATGAAAGTCAAACATCCTCAATCTTATTATAGCAAGTCTCAAGAAAGTTGAAAGATATTGTATATCTATCACTTGCTGGAACTTGCAACACAAGATTTTTTTTTTAGATAAAGTAATTTTGCAGAGCGTGATGAACACTGCACAATCAGATGAGTTACAAAATTGATTTTATTTAGCATATGTTAGAGAATTCTAACCCTCCATAACCCACCAAGAGATTATGAAAGTCAAACATCCTCAATCTTATTATAGCAAGTCTCAAGAAAGTTGAAAGATATTGTTTATCTATCACTTGCTGGAACTTGCAACACAAGATTTTTTTTAGATAAAGTAATTTTGCAGACAGAGATGAACAGTGCACAATCAGATGAGTTAAAAAATAGACATTTAAGCAATATCATGATTATGTTAGAGAATTCCTAACCCTCCATAACCCACCAAGAGATTATGAAAGTCAAACATCCTCAATCTTATTATAGCAAGTCTCAAGAAAGTTGAAAGATATTGTATAATCTATCACTTGCTGGAACTTGCAACCCAAGAAATTTCATATCAGTATTTCTACATATTTGTAAAGTGGTTTTTTCTTGATACTAGAATGCTTGTTATCATAATTTGTACACACCTAGAAAAGACAGAATTTTAACACAGTTAATTATTTATTCAGTCTGCTGAAAGGCTCAAAGAATAATGTTATCACCCCATTTATATTTATCGCATTGATAAACCCAATTCTTACTTTGAAGGGCTTCCTTTGGGATCCAGTCATAATCAATGTCTGAGTTCTGTGTTCCCATTTCTACCTTTGGTTTTGGTTTAGACAGATGTTTTCTCTAAAATAAAACAATAAAAAATTCATACAATTGAAATCAGATCACACATTTACCTCTTGCATACAGCCTAACTAACAAATCCTGAATTGTGAAAACAACTAAGAACATTGTGAGATTAAATTATTTGGAGTATTTTTTATTTACACTTGCACAAGATTCACTAGTATAAAGTTTGACTTATAGAAATTTCTAACAAGAATTAGAGATTCACTTTAAAATTGACATTTCTTACAGCTTTTACAACTTATGTGTTGGTTTACTTGAAATAAATAGTCTTAATATGTGCTAGGTTGTTCATAAAAACATACATAAAAGCAAATCACATCAAAATTGGTTTGTTGCCAGGTTAATTCAATCACCAAAAACATTATACTTTTACAGAAATAATTGGTTTGTATACTATAAATGATATACAAATGAATGTATCACAATTTGCTAGGAGGATGATAGTTTTAGAGTGAAGCATTACTTACGCTGAAAGTTCCAAGGAATTGTTGTGCTCCTACCATAAGTAATACTGCTAATGCTGCCAAAAATACGTACAAGAAAAATCTGAAAGAAAAAATGCAGTTTATTATTTTAGACTGCTGGTCTTTCTACATTTTGAACCTGTAACCCACATAATCACAGCTTGCAACTTTGACAAACCATAGATAAGATTTAGTTATAGTTTCAAAAATCATGAAAAATCCTGTATCACTGAGGGTACTGACAGGCTTGTACAAATTGAGTTGACAAATGAAGTTTTCAGAATTGCTACATATAACTCAATTCTGTTGAATTCTATGTTTATATTTAAGACAAAAATCACACTAAATAGGTTTTTAATTCCCATATTCACTGCAATCAATTTTCCTGCATCCAGAAATGTTTAAGTTGGGTTACTTACGTTTCACCATCTAATCCTTCATCAGGTTCTATAATATTTACTGTCTCATTAAATACAGCGTTCTGGAATGAATTGCCATCCTAAAAAGTAACATACAAATTATCTCGTAAAACATTTAACAGATATTATTGAAACAAGCGAATTCACGCTAAAATTTTAATTTATAGCAGGTTATTCCGTTTGTCAGGCATTAGAACTGCTTATGTCTATGATGCTCAATGAACTTTCGAGCATGATTTTTGTACTCAGCGACTTGAAAATCAACCAATCAAATTGCTGGATTTCATGTTTCTAGCATGATTTTTGTGCTCCAAGCACTCAGCAAAATTTCTGGATTGTTTTAAATGATAATGTGTGCACCTTTAAAACAATACATTATAATGTAAATTTTTTTTTATTGAAGAACAAAACCTTAGAATCTTTCTATTTATATTCTTTTAGATGTTCTTAAAAGCTAGTGATAAATTAACTTGAATATATTTGGGATGATAAAACTTGCCAATAATTAATACTTTTAGTCTAAAGAGCACCGATTATTTCCAGGAAAAAAAACATGATGTAAAAATGGTAATTATTTCAAACTTTTTTTTTTATCTTAAAATTCTCACCTCATCTTTGTAGTCAAGAAGGATTGTCAATCCAAATGGTCTTGCAGCAAATGATTCTGGTGGACTGAATGCATATTCAACAGTAGCCTGACGCTTGGCTTCAACCTCCATGTTGTAAGTGGCGGCAGTGAACTGAAAGAAGAACAAAGAAACATTAATTTCCCATTCTTTTATAAATTAAAAGCTATTTACTTATATGGAATGTTTGTATACTGTACTATTATTAATATGTCCATTTTATAATGTATTTCCATAGCCAGCTATCTATTTTTCAAGCAGACAAACAAAACAGGTACATTTTTTTTATACAAACCAAAAACCAAAGAATTAGATCTCAAAGTCGTTGTATCTTATTAAACACCCTTTCATGACAAAGATAGGTTTAAAGTAAAACGTTGCAATAAGTATTAGTGATAAGTTGTTTGTCAACACACTTGATAACATTCTACATAACAAAAAAGCAATCAATATCAAAGCAGTGATATTGTTGGCTTTTTTCAAAACTACCTCTACCCTTTTTTAAAGGGAAAATATGTCATTTTTATCAAATAGGGAAATTTATTATTAACCATGAATTTGGCTAGATCTTCAATTTGCAGACCCCCCTTTCAAGAGGTAAACCCTCATATGAAATAAGACCCCTCATTGTCAGTAATGATACATAAATAGACCCTAAAATCTACACATATAGTCATTTTAGGCATGAAAAATGTTTGAATGGGTATTTTCAGTTTGTATTCACGCACAATTACTACCGGGAAAAATGTTGTCTTTTTGGGAATAATTTTAAGCCATTTTTATTTCAAATTGGGATTCTTCTCTAGGGGAATTTAAGGCAAACAATATCACTGCAAAGCCACTCAATATGACCCATTAAACTACTCTCACTACTAGCATACATAACTATTGCATACCAGATATAACAGAGACCTAATGTACAAAATTTTAATGAAGTATGTTTTTGACTAATTGTTTGCTTGAGATGTGAAAGTATTCTACAAACAAACATTATTTACATATATTAATCAGATGACATACATTTTGGATGAAGAAGTTGTAGTCCTGTGGATAACGGAATGATGCTCCCAATGATTCAAGGGTGAACTTCTTATCTCCTTTGTTTGTAAATCCTACCAAAAATCTCACTAGTTTACCGGCTGGCAAATCTGAAATAAAACAAAACAGAAAGTTGGAGCAATAGCTACATAAAACTACATACTGGTTCAATTATGTAAAAATAACTCCCTATAATATTGAATTCAATGATAAATGTTTTGACTTCGATATTGAGGATAAAGCCTCTTGTAAAAAAAGTGTAGTTTTTAAAGTCTATATTATAAAAAAAAGTTTTCAAGGCAATAGGCGTCATAGATTTGGCTGAGATTGAAATGAACATGTTTCAATAGACATCATAGATTACAAATCAATCAAAAACGATGACAGTCCGTCGCAAAGGGACGATAAATGTCTGATCCGTGCTAGGAGAGAGTAATATCTCTTGCACGTAAAAGACACCCTTGTAAATTTCAAAAAAGAGTAGGCTAATGCAGCTACAAGGCAGCACTCCTGCATATTGGAACGGGATTAATATAAGTTGCAACCAGGTGCTCCGCAGGGCGCAGCTTTATACGACCGCAGAGGTCGAACCCTGAACAGTTGGGGAAAGTATGGACAAAACATTCAAGCGTGATACAGCTCTGAATTTGGATTGTGATCAAATTTTTGACATTACATGGTTTTTTTTTACACAAAACAAATGTCAAGATTTTACAAATCAATTAAAGATTTCTTCTTCAAACTTTTTAAATCTAAAATTAAATAGTTGACACAGCATAGGTTTCTGACACAGAATGAATGTGGTCTAATGAACTTAAGTTTTTTTTTTTGCTTTTGAGCAATTCACTATGCTGTTGAATATTAATCCTCTCAAAAAAATGTTTGAAGAAATTTTCTTTTTATTTATGAAATCTGAAATGAGAAAAATTTAACCCCCCCTTTTTTTTCACATCCCCGTTTCCCTTTTTCCAAAACTGATATCAATTCAAATTTCTAATGGAGTTTGCAACAATAACTACTCTTTTAAATACATCATAAAATATCAAAATGTAAAATAAAGTGCTTGTTATAACTGAATGGTAAAGATTGGTTGGTAGTAAAAGTGAATATACATTGTTTATTGTATAAAACAATAAAAAAAACTTCATCTGGCAAATTTCCAATGAAGTTATTTACATAAAGTTATTGGCAAACCAGGTGCTCCGCAGGGCGCAGCTTTATACGACCGCAGAGGTCGAACCCTGAACAGTTGGGGCAAGTATGGACAAAACATTCAAGCGTGATACAGCTCTGAATTTGGATTGTGATCAAATTTTTGACATTACATGGTTTTTTTTACACAAAACAAATGTCAAGATTTTACAAATCAATTAAAGATTTCTTCTTCAAACTTTTTAAATCTAAAATTAAATAGTTGACACAGCATAGGTTTCTGACACAGAATGAATGTGGTCTAATGAACTTAAAAGTTTTTTTTTTGCCTTTGAACAATTCACTATGCTGTTGAATATTAATCCTCTCAAAAAAATGTTTGAAGAAATTTTCTTTTTATTTATGAAATCTGAAATGAGAAAAATTTAAACCCCCCCTTTTTTCACATCCCTGTTTCCCTTTTTCCAAAACTGATATCAATTCAAATTTCTAATGGAGTTTGCAACAATAACTACTCTTTTAAATACATCATAAAATATTAAAATGTAAAATAAAGTGCTTGTTATCACTGAATGGTAAAGATTGGTTGGTAGTAAAAGTGAATATACATTGTTTATTGTAAAAAAAACAATAAAAAAAACTTCATCAGCAACATTTTATATTGGCAAATTTCCAATGAAGTTATTTACATAAAGTTATTGGCAAATAAAAATAGAAAATGACATCATAGTCATGTCTGGCAAATGTCCAACATACATTATCTAAAAACATTTTTAGATAAGATAAGGAAAAAAAGCTTCATCAGCAACATTTTATATTGGCAAATTTCCAATGAAGTTATTTACATAAAGTTATTGGCAAATAAAAATAGAAAATGACATCATAGTCATGTTTGGCAAATTTCCAACATATATTATCAACTACTATTCTATACAAAGAAAGATAACTCCAATTGAAAATTAATTGCTGTTGCACAATATTGTGCAATTAGATATTTCTTGCTATTGTGCAATACTGTGCAATTGAAAATTTCTTGCTATTGCACAATACTTGATATGGAATCCTGATTTGGACCAACTTGAAAACTGGGCCCATAATCAAAAATCAAAGTACATATTTAGATAAAGCATATCAAATAAGCCCAAGAATTTAATTTTTGTTAAAATCAAACTTAGTTTAATTTTGGACCCTTTGGACCTTAAAGTAGACCAATTTGAAAACTGGACCAAAAATTAAGAATCTACATACACAGTTAGATTTGGAATATCAAAGAACCCATTTATTCAATTTTTGATGAAATCAAACAAAGTTTAATTTTGGACCCCCATTTGGACCAACTTGAAAACTAGGCCAATAATTAAAAATCTAAGTACATTTTTAAATTCAGCATATCAAAGAACCCCAAGGATTCAATTTTTGTTAAAATCAAACTAAGTTTAATTTTGGACCCTTTGGACCTTAATGTAGACCAATTTGAAAAACGGGACCAAAAATTAAGAATCTACATACATAGTTAGATTCGGCATATCAAAGAACCCCAATTATTCAATTTTTGATGAAATCACACAAAGTTCAATTTTGGACCCTTTGGGCCCTTTATTCCTAAACTGTTAGGACCAAAACTCCCAAAATCAATCCCAACCTTCCTTTTGTGGTCATAAACCTTGTGTTAAAATTTCATTGATTTCTATTTACTTGTACTAAAGTTATTGTGCGAAAACCAAGAATAATGCTTATTTGGGCCCTTTTTTGGCCCTTAATTCCTAAACTGTTGGAACCAAAACTCCCAAAATCAATCCCAACCTTCCTTTTGTGGTCATAAACCTTGTGTCAAAATTTCATAGATTTCTATTCACTTAAACTAAAGTTATAGTGCGAAAACCAAGAAAATGCTTATTTGGGCCCTTTTTGGCCCCTAATTCCTAAAATGTTGGGACCAAAACTCCCAAAATCAATCCCAACCTTCCTTTTGTGGTCATAAACCTTGTGTTAAAATTTCATTGATTTCTATTCACTTTTACAAAAGTTAGAGTGCGAAAACTAAAAGTATTCGATCGACGACGACGCCGACGTGATAGCAATATACGACCAAAAAATTAAAATTTTTGCGGTCGTATAAAAACTGCTTGTTATCACTGAATGGTAAAGATTATTTTAATTTATCAGTTGGTAGTAAAAAGTGAATATACATTGTGTATTGTATATAACAAAGATTTAAGTTGATTCTGGACAAAGAAAGATAACTCCAATTAAAAAAAATCTTGCTATTGCACAATATTTTGCAATTAGATATTTCTTGCTTACTATTCTGGACAAAGAAAGATAACTCTAATTAAAAAAAAATTTGCTATTTCACAATATTGTGCAATTAGATATTTCTTGCCATTGCGC
This sequence comes from Mytilus galloprovincialis, assembly GCF_965363235.1. NCBI lineage: Eukaryota > Metazoa > Mollusca > Bivalvia > Mytilida > Mytilidae > Mytilus > Mytilus galloprovincialis. The sequence continues at coordinate 43,038,847 of NC_134843.1, read as the reverse complement.
AATACTGTGCAATTGAAAAGACTTGCTATTGCACAATACTTAATATAATAATTTTAGATCCTGATTTGGACCAACTTGAAAACTGGGCCCATAATAAAAAATCTAAGTACATTTTTGGATTCAGCATATCAAAGAACCCCAAGATTTCAATTTTTGTTAAAATCAGACTAAGTTTAATTTTGGACCCTTTGGACTTTAGTGTAGACCAATTTGAAAACAGGACCAAAAATGAAGAATCTTCATACACAGTTAGATTTGGTATATCAAAGAACCCCATTTATTCAATTTTTGATGAAATCAAACAAAGTTTAATTTTGGACCCCGATTTGGACCAACTTGAAAACTGGGCCAATAATCAAGAATCTAAGTACATTTTTAGATTCAGCATATCAAAGAACCTAACTGATTCATTTTTTGTCAAAATCAAACTAAGTTTAATTTTGGACCCTTTGGACCTTAATGTAGACCAATTTGAAAACGGGACCAAAAGTTAAGAATCTACATACACAGTCATGACAGTTAGATTCGGCATATCAAAGAACCCCAATTATTCAATTTTGATGAAATCAAACAAAGTTTAATTTTGGACCCTTTGGGCCCCTTATTCTGTTGGGACCAAAACTCCCAAAATCAATACCAACCTTCCTTTTATGGTCATAAACCTTGTGTTTAAATTTCATAGATTTCTATTTACTTATACTAACGTTATGGTGCGAAAACCAAGAAAAATGCTTATTTGGGTCCCTTTTTGGCCCCTAATTCCTAAACTGTTGGGACCTAAACTCCCAAAATCAATACCAACCTTTCTTTTGTAGTCATTAACATTGTGTTTAAATTTCATTGATTTCTATCTACTTAAAGTTATTGTGCGAAAACCAAGAATTATGCTTATTTGGGCCCTTTTTTGGCCCCTAATTCCTAAACTGTTGAAACCAAAACTCCCAAAATCAATCCCAACCGTTCTTTTGTGGTCATAAACCTTGTGTCAAAATTTCATAGATTTCTATTAACTTAAACTAAAGTTATAGTGCGAAAACCAAGAAAATGCTTATTTGGGCCCTTTTTGGCCCCTAATTCCTAAAATGTTGGGACCAAAACTCCCAAAATCAATACCAACCTTCCTTTTGTGGTCATAAACCTTGTGTTAAAATTTCATAGATTTCCATTCACTTTTACTTAAGTTAGAGTGCGAAAACTAAAAGTATTCGGACGACGACGACGCCAACGTGATAGCAATATACGACGAAAATTTTTTCAAATTTTGCGGTCGTATAATAAAAATAGAAAATGACATCATAGTCATGTCTGGCAAATGTCCAACATACATTATCTAAAAACATTTTAGATAAGATAAGGAAAAAAAGCTTCATCAGCAACATTTTATATTGGCAAATTTCCAATGAAGTTATTTACATAAAGTTATTGGCAAATAAAAATAGAAAATGACATCATAGTCATGTCTGGCAAATTTCCAACATATATTATCAACTACTATTCTATACAAAGAAAGAGAACTCCAATTGAAAATTAATTGCTATTGCACAATATTGTGCAATACTGTGCAATTGAAAATTTCTTGCTATTGCACAATACTTGATATGGAATCCTAATTTGGACCAACTTGAAAACTGGGCCCATAATCAAAAATCAAAGTACATATTTAGATAAAGCATATCAAATAAGCCCAAGAATTTAATTTTTGTTAAAATCAAACTTAGTTTAATTTTGGACCCTTTGGACCTTAATGTAGACCAATTTGAAAACTGGACCAAAAATTAAGAATCTACATACACAGTTAGATTTGGCATATCAAAGAACCCATTTATTCAATTTTTCAATTTTTGATGAAATCAAACAAAGTTTAATTTTGGACCCCCATTTGGACCAACTTGAAAACTAGGCCAATGTATAAAAATCTAAGTACATTTTTAAATTCAGCATATCAAAGAACCCCAAGGATTTAATTTTTGTTAAAATCAAACTAAGTTTAATTTTGGACCCTTTGGACCTTAATGTAGACCAATTTGAAAACGGGACCAGAAATTAAGAATCTACATACATAGTTAGATTCGGCATATCAAAGAACCCCAATTATTCAATTTTTGATGAAATCACACAAAGTTCAATTTTGGACCCTTTGGGCCCCTTATTCCTAAACTGTTGGGACCAAAACTCCCAAAATCAAACCCAACCTTCCTTTTATGGTCATAAACCTTGTGTTAAAATTTCATTGATTTCTATTTACTTATACTAAAGTTATTGTGCGAAAACCAAGAATAATGCTTATTTGGGCCCTATTTTGGCCCTTAATTCCTAAACTGTTGGAACCAAAACTCCCAAAATCAATCCCAACCTTCCTTTTGTGGTCATAAACCTTGTGTCAAAATTTCACAGATTTCTATTCACTTAAACTAAAGTTATAGTGCGAAAACCAAGAAAATGCTTATTTGGGCCCTTTTTGGCCCCTAATTCCTAAAATGTTGGGACCAAAACTCCCAAAATCAATCCCAACCTTCCTTTTGTGGTCATAAACCTTGTGTTAAAATTTCATTGATTTCTATTCACTTTTACTGAAGTTAGAGTGCGAAAACTAAAATTATTCAGACAACGACGACGCCAACGTGATAGCAATATACGACCAAAAAATTAAAATTTTTGCGGTCGTATAAAAACTTGTATCCCAATCCACTATAAATAAATATGTTTAAACTAATCATAAACACTTTAGAAAATTTAAACTCCAAGTATGAATCCTCATTTCTAGATCACTGACTATATTATTCATTTTTTTTTTTTTTTTCATTTTCATACTTGTTACTTAGGCTATATATGATATATTTAATTACTTTTTTGGAATAGCACTTTAATTACCTGTTGTTCCAGTGGGCTTGGTGAAAAGTGTGATAACGTCAGCATCTTCAGAAGGTTTTAATTGTGTCGTCTCTTCTTCTTCTTCTCCCTCCCCCTAGAAATGTAAGCAAAGCATTGAATATTGTATGTACGGTATAAATGTAAACTATACACTCGTGTATATAATTTATTTAGTTTAAATGTTCATTCAAATATGATTAATCCGAGGTCCAAAGACAGTATTATTTGAAAGCAATGGTATATTATGGGCAAATTTTGCAACTCAATTACTTTAAATCAAATAAATTGTAAAATTTAGATTCTGGGAGATGAATAATCAATGTTTGTCATAATTAAGTAAAAATGTACTGTATATGTAGTAAACATATATTAGTCATAATGGACTATCTGCTGTTCTTTCATGTCACTTTTGTGATCAATCAATTCTTCAGGTTCATTGTACAACTTTGTACATTTTCAGTGAAAGGATTAGTATTCAAATGATTTCTGTTGTCACAGAACATGGTCTTTTTTTTACCTGTTTAATAAAATATCACTTAGTTTTTAGAATTTTCAAAATTTTAATCTCGGTCAAATTGGAGCAGTGAAAATAAATAATACACCTTCTAGAGTAGGTTTCATTATGTTTTTAAATAAGCAATATACATGTGCTTGTGTTCATTAAACTTAGAAAACCTCCCTAACAATACATGCATTTTTATACATGTTCAAGAGCCAATACCTTTTCTGTTTCGGTGACAGCAGCTTCAGGTTCTTCTTCTCCACCCTCAGTCTCTACATTAACATCTTCATCCTCACCTTCCATAGCATCACCTCCTCCATCTTCTGCGGCGAAAGCTATAGACTTTCCTAAAATGAACACATATATACGTGTAAAAAGGATTTGAACCAATAAATATTTAAATAAGACACATTCACTGCATAAAGTGTTCCACTCTTGTGAGTAAAAACTATCACATCAAGTTCAGTGAACTCAAAAATATGGAACATGTAGGTCAACATAATAATTTGGTATATACATGTTTATTGTTTTAATATTTAAAATTATAAGCTATAATAACTAAAGTCCATATTTAATGCACCTACAATCATTTGACATGATGAATCTTGATACAAATTGTCTCCAATCATATTAGTTATGACTAGAAGGAAAAGCTCTATACATAAACAAAACTGTTTGCATTTTTCAGATGCCACGTATGGACTCTTGTTTTAAATATAACGGGTCATTCGTAAACTTTAAAAACTTAGCCTGCAAAACAGGTCAACTATTTTTGCAACAGGATTAGATTAAATACTGCATCATGCTGGTGCGGTAAAGTGGGATTCTTGTACAACTCTGTGGCACAAAAGTGCCACGTATCAGAAGTGAAGTTTGACATCCCGAAAGAGAAAGTACTTACCAGATTCAAATATCATCAATGTTGTTGGTAAAACCAACAACAAAAGAAACAAAAACTTCCCAAGAAAACTTTTCATTGTTAATTTGTTTACGATAATAAACAGTGAGATGGATGATTACTGATTTTCCACAGCCTCTTCTTTTCTTTCTACGGCTACCGGTATAGTTAATGGACGTAGTTGTAATAAATAATTTGATTGGTTGTTACAAAACTTTTACAAAATCTGCACCAATAGGATATCTTCTGACAATAAATGTAACCGGAAGCAACATGTAAAAATGAAGTGCCCTGCGGGAAAATTCTGAAAACTACATCTGTATTCATTTCAAAAACATGTAATGATAACGTGTCACCAAACTTACGATTTTCTATCATATTCTATGCATTTGTATGAAGGCATAACTCCTCTATTCTATCTAAGAAAATACGTTATCGAGTTTACTCGTACGATTGTCTACCCGTACTATGTCATCTCGTCCCATGATAACTCGTACCTTGTCTTATAAATCATGCACTGGAAGACGGGGAGGGTCTTTTTACCACAGAACACCAAAGGGTACCCCAAATATACTACAGAACTTCGAAATATTTATACTTCAGACATTGTTATCCTGTTATTTTTCATTCTATTAAAAATTTGATATTTAATAATTTATTTAAATAATTTTAATTTTTCTATTGACAAATGATTGACTAATTCAGGGTCGACTTAAACTGAATAACCAATAATTTGGATCATACAGAAACTCCCTAGCTATTTAAACAATAACATTCAAAGATAATTTATGTTTGTGACATTTATATTTTAGATACATTTTAATCTTTTTTTTTTGTAATTTTGAATTCATTTTTGTAAATGTTTAGACATGTTAGATGCATTGCAAATATATTTCTTACATTTATTTTGTTCATCAGTTTTTGGTCTTTTTTTTTAATTTTATTTTTAAAGTTGTTGCAATAAATTATCAAATGGTTAATGGGACATTTAATTAAAGTTGTTTTTATTAAAGTGACTATAAATATAAGATATTGGTAATTTGTTAAACTGATATCTATTATTTATACTTTGCTAATGTTTGTACTAGACAGTTTTCTCCATAGAGAATATATAACAATCCTGTGTTAAGGGCTACCAGATACTTTCAAAAAGATATCTGAAGTTGTTGTAGGACTGTAAAATTTGAGTTGACTAATAAATATTATCTGATTATAAGGGTGTCTTTTTAATTGTAAAAGAGTTAAAGTTCGATGACAGTTTTTGGATACTTATATTGTGTGTATATCTTCTCCAATCATTTGACAATATTTCAGATTTTTTTACCAAATTTTGTATGCAGAAAAAAACACATTAAACTGGAACTTTATTTTAAACAAATTGGTACATATAGCATTTATATATAGATTCTATATTTTTGAGTCCAAAATTAATGCTGACACTAGTAAGTTCACTGAAACAATTAAAGTACCAAAATTTCATTAGATAAACCAATTTTGATTGTTCTGTGGTATTCTGTGGTAAAAAGACACTCTGTTGAAAAGGTGTAGTGCTGTTTTTTGTTGACAATTTGCCAGGACACAGCCGCAGTTTTAAGGTGAAAGGCATATGCATGTTAGCACGGTTCCTTATCTGAAAAGGGACATCTTGATCATGTTAAAGTGTAGTCAAAATATTTGTGATTTATCAGTTCTTGCACGTCTTGATATGCTATTTTAATTTTCTGCTGTGACACCTTCCTTTTTACTGACTTGTAAGATATATTTAACTATCTTTTCAACCTGCTTTTTTTGTAAGTACAGGCAACTGAGAATTTGGAATATGATTGGCAAAGCTGGATGACTTCTTTTGAAGCTTGCCCTGACAATCAGCTTTTTCAATGAGCAAAACCAATACTATACTAGCATACAGTAATTTATAAAAGGCCATGACATGACAAAATGTGAAGCATTTAAAAAAACCAACTGCTAATTTTGCAAAATAATAAATGAAAAACAAATTTGGCAGATGCAACAACCAACTACAACCACTAAATTACATACTCCAGATCAGGGACATGTACGTACAGAATGTGGTTGGGTTAAATATGTTATTTGTGGACAATATTTCATAGGAAAATATTTTGCTTTACAGGTAAACAGAGCAAAAGTCATCAATTTTAAAATATAAGAAAATAAACAATTTGAAAAAGCTATACAATGAGAAACTTTTTATTTTGCAGGATTAATTAAGAGTTTGACTGAAGAATTTAAATCCATTGGCAGCTAGTTTAAGACACTAAATATGTATAGATAAGTAAAGAAATGACAAAAGGTAAGTGATTCTATTGTCTTGAATATCTATGAATACACTCAGACCAACCCTGCCGCATGTTATCATGCTTATCCAGGAACCTTATAAGTGGTTGTTGTAGTTAGTATATGTACTTAGATGTAAGTCTTGTTCTGTTTTTTTACATGCTTTGAAGGCTTTGTCCTTTCACTATACTAATTGCTAAACAATTTGTTGCTTTTGTTGTTCCTGGTGTAATTTGATCACTAAAATCACTTCCAAATATTATATAGTAAAGTACAAACAAAATGTACACGAACAAAGATGTGTGGTATACATGTATATCAACAAGAAAGTAACCAATGGCACATATATAGCCTTGATCTTCATTTGTTTTGTATGGGTATTTATTTGGACAATAAGGTTAAATGGATATTGATGTTTTTATTTATAAATGATAGTTTCAAACAGTGTAGCATTTACAGTAACTAGTTCGAGTTGTTTCCCTTTAACTGTTTATTATAAACAAAATAATTGGCTGAAAGTTGTAGTATACAAAATTGATTATGTTTAGTCTATAGACACCATTGACCAGGAAATTATTTAGATTTGAAATTATTATGCTACCAAACGTTCTGGTGGTTTCCTTCTTGTTACATTCATTACTATGATTTTCTTCATAAAAAGCCCTAGGGTTGAATAAGGTATAGAAATATGGTACTTCATGGTATATTCCATTCAAGCAGTAAAACCTATGGGTAAGAGGGGACTTGGGAGTCCATTTACATCTGCAGTATGTATAAATTCACAGACATATCTGTTGTTCTATTAAATGTGTTGTTTACTAAGAGAGCCATGTTCTATGCATGTTCAAGAACCCTTGCAACAACTTTTTAAAGATTTCATAGATGACCTGTTGCATGCAAATTTCTGTCCCTTCATATTCCAGTTACAATTGAAATTCCTACCCTTTTTCCTTGTTGACCCACTTTGCAGAAACTGTCAATCAGATGTGTTATTGTTTTGTTCTCGTCCAGACCTGTCACCATGCATGAAATATTTGCCACTGGAAGTTAGGCTAAAAAAAAATATTAATTATTCTGCAAAGTAATGTAGATGGTTTACAAAGTACTTCCATGAGTTCCCACTAAAATTTCCATACCATATAGAAAGTATTACAACTTTGAAACTGATTTAATCTGACTAATGGTGTTTCATGCAATTTGTTTTTGAGGTTTTAAGCATTTATTTTTTAATAAATCTTAAGGACAGAAAATTCAAATTATGAAGAAAAAAAATCGCTTTTAGCAGTCGGTTTGGTTAGATATTGTCAAAATAAACTCAAAGACAGTGCTGCTGTATTATTGAATTGTAGGTCAAAATTAAACCTCATTTGAAACTGTATTGAGGCCACATTCAATTTGATCCTTAAATGATGAGATTTGTGCATGTACTAAGCTTGCTCAGTCATAAAAATGAAAGATAAGGATTTTTCGGGGGACATTTTGTAATCTGGAAATATGTTTTTAGTATGTTATAAATCAAAATGAGACTTTGAGTCTAATCAATAAACATTAATTCAACAGCTTATGTCCCTTCAACATGTACAAACCCAAACTTCTTTTTTTTATATTAACGTTTAAAACTCTAATCATGCTAATTTTGTAAATGAACATTTTAACACAGTATATGTTTTATGTAATTATGTAACGCTGTTAATATGTAAATGAATACATGATACTCTAACTGTGTAAATGAATACGATAAAACAGTAACTCAGTATCTAAATACTGTAAAATCAAAAACACGACCAATAAATTTATGGAAATCATTGTAAGAAGTACATTAGAGCGGCAGTAATCTAGACAAAATAAGGTTATGACAGCACTTTCAATCTTACAGGCAATCATTTACAAGATTATTGAGGAATTTATTGACCGAAAACTGTTTATTGGAAGAATGCTAAAATGTTATAACAGTGCAAATAACCCTGCTTCTTAAGAAGCTATTAGATTGATCAGAGAGAATATTTGTTGAATCTTGTCTTATTAGAAAATGAATATTGTTTCCTCTGTCCTTTTAAAAGGTCATTGGAAAATAATAGCATTTTTAGTCTTTGGTAATTGACATTTACTCCACGTCATATTGGTATAAAATTACGGCTGGTTAGGATGCTCTGTGCCTTCAAACTGTGAAAATAGTTCCGTGCATTTCAACAATTTGTTATATAAACACTGCAAATGGTTTCTCTTACGTCTGCTTCCTGGTTGAAGTTGTTTGTGAGCAGAAGGTCATTTCCTTGAAAGGCAAAGAGAATAAAAGAAAAAGTTAACTTGTATTTGATATTTTTCAAGACCAATATTTTTTTAAAAACAAATAGTTGAAATATTATCAATTTGTTTTAAGATGAGAAGAAATGTCCTGTGAATCCATTAACCAAACCTTATTGGGTTGATTTGCAGATTTCTTTTTTTTTTCTAACAAAATGGTTTGAAGAGTTAAATCCCTTTGGAGTGTATTTTCCATATTGGAAAGGCTGTCTTGTACTATAAGGGACCTGAGTTTTATCATGAACTTGGATTGTTCAGTTACTATTCTTTGTCCCTTTACTAAAGTTAAGCACTTATCCCAGCCTTACTATATCTTTAGGTAAAGACAAATGACATCAGGTATATATTTATAATGCTCCCTTGCAAACCCAAGATAAACCCAGATGAGTCCAAAAAGATAAAGCAAGGATTTGCGTATTGAGACTCGCTATACAAATCCTTGGATAAAATGATTATCCCCTTAATAGATCATCACCAAACATTTTAATATATAACCGAAACAGAAACAGTGAGTGAACCCTCAACAGGGTAACCTTTCTCCCCCTTTTGCTTCCACCCATTTATTACAGTGTATAACCATGATAAAATCATTTTTTTGCTATAATAATCCAAATTCTGTTACATTCTCCTTATGATTTTAGCATGAATTATATTTTAAGCAGGAAATGTGGTACATTTTTGTACCAGTGTTAATTAAATTTATTATTTAACAATAGTACAATATATTGTCATGGAATTTTATAATCACTTGTTGAATTAACTCTTGAAAATTCACTATTTAAACGCATGTTTTAACAAAATAGATTTCCAAAGAATTTGACTTAATTATTGGATTTTACACGTCCTTGGAGTTTTAGATCGTATAGAACTAGTTTGATAGGCATTAGATATTACTTCAAACTAATTTACATAGTGCAAAGACGTAAGGTTGGCGAGGAAGGTACACTTGTGATTGATTTTCTTGGTCAACCTCAGCATGCTGTAAGTGACAGAAATAAACAAACATCAGCGAGACTTCTCTGATTTGAATACATCTATAGAATCAAGTTTTCATTGTAATTTACAGACAGACAAGTTGACAAAAACTGGTAGCAACATTATAGTTGTCTTACATATGAAATGTATTTTATATTGAAACAAATATAGCATGTCAAAAGAAATGTTTCAAAATGAGTAAATGTAAACAAAAATGTCTCATTTTATAAGATATGGCATTGGCAGATCCAGGGGGGGGGGGGGGGTTCCGGGGGTTGGAACCCCCCGTTTTTTTTGGCCGATCAATGCATTTGAATGGGAGCATATAGTTGGAACCCCCTCCCTTAAATCTGGGTTGGGAACCCCCCTTTTTAAAATGGCTGTATCCACCACTGTATGGGGTGGAGTTATAAGGAAAAGTGATGAGATGGACAAGTTGTTTACTTTATAGTTTGCTTATTATTTTTATTGTAAAATTGAGCCACTGTAAGCTGTTGCTGTTATATGATGTCCTTGATGTGACGCATCCATCTGTCATTATTTGTAAACTATTTGGGCTATGCTCATTGTTGCAGGTCGTTGCATGGTGACCTATAGTTGTTAATTTCCTTGTCATTTGGTCTCTTGTTAAGAATTGTCTCATTGGCAATCATCCCATATCTTCTTTTTTATATATTTGCTGTACTAATTTAACTTATCTTGGTCACAATTATTCCTAGGTTGATATATATTTTCAAAATTGTATCTTCTGATGATGTTGTCTAGCAACAGACAATGAATAGAAAAAACAAAAGCGTTTATCATATTTTCTGCAGTATGGTTTTCTACATGTACACAATATGTAGAAATCACCAGATATTAGTCCTCTTATAGTCAATTTAAAATTGTAAAAGTTGACCCTGGCATCATATAAAAGTTCCTGCAAATAGCAATTTCCAGTAAAAAAAGCATAGCTAATTGATCTGATCTATTGTGAATGCTACTTTGATATAGTTTTATTCTTAAATTTACGGCTGATGACCCACCCCTCTTTCAATATGTTTACCACTTTTGACTATAATTTGAGATAGTACATTAGCCAGAGATTTACTATCTTACATGTCTTACATATAACTTTTATGATTACGAAGGTGTTTTTTTTCAAAGTCTATTTAATATATAGAATGATGTAGCTATCCGATTGAGAACATATATGACATGGTTTACATGACTTTTTCTGATATTGAATCAATGTAACTAGTACTCATTGGATACATATAATCTGCTTTGAGACTTGAGTTTGAATTGACTACATTGACATACTTTGGTAATAGGAAACATTAAGAATTAGTTAAGTATGATTATCTTGATATCATGCTTAACCATTGTAACATTGTATTTTTATTGACTTGATGATCTTATGATCTTATTAGAATCGTGATTATGTAGACCTCTACCGATTTTCTTTCTGTTTTGATAATTTGTCTGTAGTTAATTTCTTGGAAAGATGAGTTTACACACTGTCGGTCGGGTGAATAGTTAGTTTATGTGTTTATTTGTCCTCAACATTAAATGCGTTTTTTACTTTGATCTTCTGGATCTAAGGATATTACAGCAGATAAAGGTCTTTATCAAGATTGAATTCTGAGTCCTGTATTATGCTGTTTTCTTGAAGATTACTTATATGAAAGGTCTATGACCGGCTCTTAGGAGTTTACTAATGCATTTAAGAATTCATTTATTCTGGTCCAGTTACTATTGACAGAAATTAATACTCATGAATATTCAATTAGACATTACCTATATTGGTTCTAGTTCTCATTAAGCATTCTGTTCTTATCAGAACTTTCGTTGTGGAGTGTTTTCCCTACTATTTTTTGTCATTATTGGAATAATCCATCTCCTCTACTGTATTCAAAATGAAGAAAATATAAATTATAAATTATAAAATGTAGTTCCCATGTCAGCAGATTTTTTTCTTTACTTTTTAAATTCATACAGTAATTGAGGTAATTGCCATTCAGTTGTGTAGTCAAACTTTATTTACCACTTGAACCTTAAGAAGGCAGGATTTTATCCTGGTATTTAGTTTTTATACGACCGCAAAATTTGAAAAATTTTTCGTCGTATATTGCTATCACGTTGGCGTCGTCGTCTGCGTCGTCGTCGTCGTCGTCGTCGTCCGAATACTTTTAGTTTTCGCACTCTAACTTTAGTAAAAGTGAATGGAAATCTATGAAATTTTAACACAAGGTTTATGACCACAAAAGGAAGGTTGGTATTGATTTTGGGAGTTTTGGTCCCAACATTTTAGGAATTAGGGGCCAAAAAGGGCCCAAATAAGCATTTTCTTGGTTTTCGCACTATAACTTTAGTTTAAGTTAATAGAAATCTATGAAATTTTGACACAAGGTTTATGACCACAAAAGAACGGTTGGGATTGATTTTGGGAGTTTTGGTTTCAACAGTTTAGGAATTAGGGGCCAAAAAAGGGCCCAAATAAGCATTATTCTTGGTTTTCGCACAATAACTTTAGTTTAAGTAAATAGAAATCTATGAAATTTAAACACAAGGTTTATGACCATAAAAGGAAGGTTGGTATTGATTTTGGGAGTTTTGGTCCCAACAGAATAAGGGGCCCAAAGGGTCCAAAATTAAACTTTGTTTGATTTCATCAAAATTGAATAATTGGGGTTCTTTGATATGCCGAATCTAACTGTCATGACTGTGTATGTAGATTCTTAACTTTTGGTCCCGTTTTCAAATTGGTCTACATTAAGGTCCAAAGGGTCCAAAATTAAACTTAGTTTGATTTTGACAAAAAATGAATCAGTTAGGTTCTTTGATATGCTGAATATAAAAATGTACTTAGATTCTTGATTATTGGCCCAGTTTTCAAGTTGGTCCAAATCGGGGTCCAAAATTAAACTTTGTTTGATTTCATCAAAAATTGAATAAATGGGGTTCTTTGATATACCAAATCTAACTGTGTATGTAGATTCTTCATTTTTGGTCCTGTTTTCAAATTGGTCTACACTAAAGTCCAAAGGGTCCAAAATTAAACTTAGTCTGATTTTAACAAAAATTGAAATCTTGGGGTTCTTTGATATGCTGAATCCAAAAATGTACTTAGATTTTTTATTATGGGCCCAGTTTTCAAGTTGGTCCAAATCAGGATCTAAAATTATTATATTAAGTATTGTGCAATAGCAAGTCTTTTCAATTGCACAGTATTGCGCAATGGCAAGAAATATCTAATTGCACAATATTGTGAAATAGCAAATTTTTTTTTAATTAGAGTTATCTTTCTTTGTCCAGAATAGTAAGCAAGAAATATCTAATTGCAAAATATTGTGCAATAGCAAGATTTTTTTTTAATTGGAGTTATCTTTCTTTGTCCAGAATCAACTTAAATCTTTGTTATATACAATATACAATGTATATTCACTTTTTACTACCAACTGATAAATTAAAATAATCTTTACCATTCAGTGATAACAAGCAGTTTTTTTACATCTTAATATTTTATGATGTATTTAAATGAGTAGTTATTGTTGCAAACTCCATTAGAAATTTTAATTGAGATTAGTTTTGGAATAAGGGAAAGGGGGATGTGATTAAAAAAATTGGGTTCAATTTTTCTCATTTGAAATTTCATAAATAAAAAAGAAAATTTCTTCAAACATTTTTATTATACCCCCGCTTTAAAAAAGGGGGGGTATACTGTTTTACCTCTGTCTGTCAGTCCGTCAGTCCGTCCGTCAGTCCGTCCATCAGTCCGTCCATCAGTCCGTCCGTCCATCAGTCCGTCAGTCAGTCCGTCCCATGAAACTTTCGTCACATTTTTCTCAGGAACTACACATCCACCCTTTCTTTAATTTGGTATCAACATTTATATATGTTAGCCATACCGTGTGATGCGTTTTCAGATTCATCACTTGACAACTTCCTGTTTACCGAACACTTGTATGATTTTACACATGATAGCCAAGTTGAAAATTTTCGTCACATTTTTCTCAGCAACTACAATACAAGGATTTCTGAAATTTGGTTTCAGGATTTATATAAGTCAGCTATACCGTGTGATGCGTTTTCAGATTCATCACTTGACAACTTCCTGTTTACCGAACACTTGCATATTTTTACACTATTAATATTATCCACTTGCGGCGGGGGTATCATCAGTGAGCAGTAGCTCGCAGTTTCACTTGTTTTGAGAGGATTAATATTCAACAGCATAGTGAATTGCTCTAAGAGAAAACAAAAATTTTAAGTTCATTAGAACACATTCATTCTGTGTCAGAAACCTATGCTGTGTCAACTATTTAATCACAATCCAAATTTAGAGCTGAATCCAGCTTGAATGTTGTGTCCATACTTGCCCCAACCGTTCAGGGTTCAACCTCTGCGGTCGTATAAAGCTATGCCCTGCGGAGCATCTGGTTGTAACATGTACCAGGTATTTGAAAGAAAAAAAAACAATACCAGTAGTTCATTCTTCATGTAGTCATGTTTCATTGAATGGGAAATGTATTATGATGCCACTAATTTGGTCCCGCTGAATTTGATTTTTTTTTTATTAAGAATCTGCCAAACTACATTAAACCGATGTTCATTAGACCAAATGATGTTGTCAATCATCAGATTTTATATTTTGAATTTTGCCTTCATTTAATAAGCAACTGCTGGACTTCAAATGTTTTGCATTTTGTGCAAAAGTGTAAAAATGTCCAAAAGTAGCCTTTCAGATATTGTCTGAATTTAGATATTCTACTTGGTGGGTTTTAATTATCTTCACTGGCTCATGTTTAGTCCTTCCACTGTTGATATTTAGATATGAGCCATAAATAATTTTGCTACCAGACTGTATTTTATGAAGATTTAAATGTGTTTGAAACATCTTTTTGTGTAAGGTCTTGCTTGGCTCAGAAACCAATTTTTGGTCAAATATGTCAATTTTAACTGTATTTTTGACTTAGTTGTTATGTCATAGCTACATCGCAAGCAAATGACCTTCTGCACTAAAGTGTCAACATTACATCAGTACTTTCGTTTATCAATACAATTAACATCAGCCTGCTCATTTATCAATAAAATTTACATTAGCCTGTTAATTTTTCAATAAAATTAACATAATTTTGAAAGGCTTGAATAATTTTACAACTTTATGCAATTTCAAGGACAAAAAAATTACTCTTAACTACTAGTATATCATGCTTATATTAACACATGACTGACTATTGTAATCCTACTTAATCAAAATTAGGAGCCTGGATGATTGTTAATTTTCCTGCTATTAAAAGGCCATTGTTCACTCAGGGCAATCCGACTTCCTCATGCACCATGGAAACTTGGCTGCAGCGATATAGCCAACATTGCTGAAAGTGATGTTAATCACCAACAATCAATCAATCAAACATCAGTATTAAGCCACCCATTGATATTGATATGCATACTAAGACAACAAATATCAATATTGAAAAAAACAAACAATAAGTATACCAAGCTTGACACTTAAAACCCTATTCTTCTTTGTTTAAACCGAAAAAATGTGTTGAAACTTTTTATATGATTACACAATTTTGAGAACTTGACATTACATTCCCATAATTCAGGTTGATAAAATTTTGTGTTTCTAGAATAAAGTTAATTAAATCTTCACAGAAGTTGTGAGCAAAATACACAAATTGAACGATCTTGAAGAGTTGGTTTTGATTTGAGTTAAACAAATTATTGTAAGGACTAGGAGCTATTTGTCTTTCATCAAGTATTGAAGCAAACATTGAGTCACATGATCTTGAACTTCTCCAACATTAATGGCAAGTGGAGTTGAGAGAATATTTTGCATAATTTATATAACACAATGCTATCGTAAACATCTTAGCGTTATTTAACTTTCTCTACACAGGACTGGAAAGTGGGTAATTTTTTATCCGGTTTTATTTTTTGCTTTTAGAATGAAGATAATAACACCTGTCTGAACTTTTTTTTTAATGTTTCATTTTATTATATAAAAATGTTTTTCTGTTACAAATCATGATGTATTGTTCTATGTGTACATGTTATGCTGCCCATCAAGGGCCCTTTGATTGGAATAATAAAATATTCTTATTCTTATTCTTATTCTTATCTTGATTAAGACAAATTAAAGAATACAACTCTTCATATATATATTTTTTGAAGTGAGGTTTTTTAATGCAAATATAAAATGCAACTTAGAAATTATCACAATATTAAGAACTCACATTCTGATATCTGAAACCTTTATCTGCATTAAACTTATCTTGAAATCACAGTAACTAATCTTGTTATTTGTCAGTCATGTCAAAATATTTGTTTTCAGAGGCGGATTTAGGGGGGGGGGGGAGGGGCCAGGGGGCCCGGGCCCCCCCTTTTTGGAAAAAATTTGGTTGCTTATATAGGGAATCACTGAAGCGTGACTGGAGCGGGTCCCCTCTTAGGTCAGTCAGTGGGGCCCCCACTTATGAAAATTGCTGTATCCGCCACTGGTTTTGATTGCTGATGTTAGACATCTTGCAGCCAAAGACCAAAAGTCAAAGATATAAACAACTAGTGGTCCCTTAATGTATGGCCATCAGCTATGAGCAAAACCCAACTCGTAAAATAAGCTATATAATGAGCCAGGATTTAAAAGATAAAACAAATTGCCTGTTTAAACTTAAACCATTTAAAAAAAAAACAACTATAGCAGACAGCAATCAATGACTAGATGTGTTGCTCCCAGTTTGGACCATGCACATGAAAATTGTGGTATAGTTAAACAAACCTAAGTCAGGAGCCTGTTCTTTAGTAGTTGTCGTTGGTATGGTTCATAGGTGTTTCTTGTTTCTCAAATTGGTTTGGTCGAGGGATTTTTCATAGGACCAAATTTCCAGTAAAATGATATTAACAGTACTGATTATATTTTGTAGTACAGAAAGAAAGATGTGAGGTCCAATTATTGACATTGGAACCTTTTTGCATGACCTTCATAGTTCATACTATTACTATATATAACTATTGTGTCTACAAGCGCTAACAAATAAACAGATTGCATGATATTGGTGACCCAATTTTTTTACGACCGCAGAAATTTTAATTTTTCATCGTATATTGCTATCACGTTGGCGTTGTCGTCTGCGTCGTCGTCGTTGTCCGAATACTTTTAGTTTACGCACTGTAACTTTAGTAAAAGTGAAAAGAAATCTATAAAATTTTAACACAAGGTTTATGACCACATTAGGAAGGTTGGGATTGATTTTGGGAGTTTTGATCCCAACATTTTAGGAATTAGGGGCCAAAAAGGGCCCAAATAAGCATTTTCTTGGTTTTCGCACAATAACTTAAGTTTAAGTAAATAGAAATCTATGAAATTTTGACACAAGGTTTATGACCACAAAAGGAAGGTTGGGATTGATTTTGGGAGTTTTGGTTCTAACAGTTTAGGAATTAGGGGCCAAAAAAGGGCCCAAATAAGCATTATTCTTGGTTTTCGCACAATAACTTTAGTTTAAGTAAATAGAAATCAATGAAATTTAAACACAAGGTTTATGACCACAAAAGGAAGGTTCGTATTGATTTTGGGAGTTGAGGTCTGAACAGTTTAGGAATAAGGGCCAAAAAGGGGCCCAAGTAAGCATTATTCTTGGTTTTCGCACCATAACTTTAGTTTAAGTAAATAGAAATCTATGAAATTTAAACAAAAGGTTTATGACCACTAAAGGAAGGTTGGGTTTGATTTTGGGAGTTTTGGTCCCAACAGTTTAGGAATAAGGGGCCCAAAGGGTCCAAAATTGAACTTAGTTTGATTTCATCAAAAATTGAATAATTGGGGTTCTTTGATATGCCGAATCTAACTGTGTATGTAGATTCTTAATTTTTGGTCCCGTTTTCAAATTGGTCTACATTAAGGTCCAAAGGGTCCAAAATTAAACTTAGTTTGATTTTGACAAAATTTGAATCCTTGGGGTTCTTTGATATACTGAATCTAAAATGTACTTAGATTTTTGATTATTGGCCCAGTTTTCAAGTTGGTCCAAATCGGATCCAAATTAAACTTTGTTTGATTTCATCAAAAATTGAATAATTGGGGTTCTTTGATATGCCAAATCTTACTGTGTATGTAGATTCTTAATTTTTAGTCCCGTTTTCAAATTGGTCTACATTAAAGTCCAAAGGGTCCAAAATTAAACTAAGTTTGATTTTAACAAAAATTGAATTCTTGAGCTTTTTTGATATGCTGAATCTAAACATGTACTTAGATTTTTGATTATGGGCCCAGTTTTCAAGTTGGTTCAAATCAGGATCCAAAATTATTATATTAAGTATTGTGCAATAGCAAGAAATTTTCAGTTGCACAGTATTCAGCAATAGCAAGAAATCTTCAATTGCACAGTATTGTGCAATAGCAAGAAATTTTCAATTGCACAGTATTGCGCAATAGCAAGAAATCTTCAATTGCGCAGTATTGTGCAATAGCAAATATTTTCAATTGCACAGTATTGCGCAATAGCAAGAAATATCTAATTGCACAATATTGTGCAATAGCAAGAAATTTTCAATTGATTGGAGTTATCTTTCTTTGTCCAGAATAGTAGTTGAATCAACTTAAATCATTGTTTTATACAATATACAATGTATATTCACTTTTACTACCAACTGATAAATTAAAACAATCTTTACCATTCAGTGATAACAAGCACCTTTTGTTACATTTTAATATTTTATGATGTATTTAAATGAGTAGTTATTGTTGCAAACTCCATTAGAAATTTGAATTGAGATCAGTTTTGGAAAAAGGGAAAGGGGGATGTGAAAAAAAAAATGGGGGGGGGGTTAAATTTTTCTCATTTCAGATTTCATAAATAAAAAGAAAATTTCTTCAAACATATTTTTGAGAGGATTAATATTCAACAGCATAGTGAATTGCTCAAAGGAACAAAAAGTATTTTAAGTTCATTAGACCACATTCATTCTGTGTCAGAAACCTATGCTGTGTCAACTATTGAATCACAATCCAAATTTAGAGCTGAATCCAGCTTGAATGTTGTGTCCATACTTGCCCCAACCGTTCAGGGTTTAACCTCTGCGGTCGTACAAAGCTGCGCCCTGTGGAGCATCTGGTTTACTTTTCTTATCTGAAAGCATATGCGAGCTATCTTCACATATTTTATCTTTTAATTTTATATTGTAGTTTTCTTTTTGTCACACAAAATTGGGTTTTCCATGCATAATCTTTATAAAATCTGACAATTTTGCTTCACCTGCGGCATGGTGACCCATACTTTTTTTTTATTTTTGAAAAACTACTGGATTTTAATTTAGACCCCCTATCTACCTTTATACATGTATCCTTGCCTTTTTTCTAAAAAGGACCAGTTTAGTCCTTTAAAAAGATATCATGCAGATGATGAACTGGTTGCATATTTCTTCAATCAAAGCCGATGTATAAAATATCTATCATAAATCACACAGGACATGGCCATAGTTCTTTTAAAAAGTTGACAAGATTGTCTAATATACATGTTCAACTTTTTTTTTGAAAAAAATGGTTCAAATTATTAAAAAAATTATGTCATTGAACAAATTTATGAAAAAGATATTGATCTATGTGTCTGGCTTTTTCTTTCAAGTTAAAATATATTAACAAGGTAGTTGACCGTTAGAATACCAATGAATTGGAAATGAAATTAATAACTTTTTTTCAAACTTGAATTAATTGTACTATGTGTTAATCATTAATAAGTTGATACTGTCCTACCATGACAGACAATAAATTTGTGTATATAATAACGGAATTAAGATTAGAAGAAGAAAAATATACTGCAAGATGAAATGCTCACAATTTACCTTATTAATCCAGCGATCTTTACAAAAATTATAGACGACCTAGTTAAATATCGTAAGACTTGAAGCAAATGAACTAATTGACCTAATAACATAAAGTCCGCATGATCTTATTAATTTTCAAATAAAGATGTTTTGTTAGTCAAAGAAACCTTTCAGAGAAATCTGTTCAACTTCCTTACATTGTCATCTGTCTAAATGATGCTTGTGTTACAAACATGGGGATATTGATTTTTTTTTCATCACTGAAAGCTAGAAACCTATGAAGTATAGTTACACAGGGCAAATTACTAGTTAACATCATAACTGCGGTTATTACTCTATCATTCTAACGATCATGATGTCACAGTGGGTCCTAATGTCAAGGTCTTTACCATAGTATAAGACAAACCAATTTTCTACGACAATGTTTAGATCGGTTAATGACAGGCTCTAACTGAGGCAATTGTGAGTATCTTTTATTTTATATCTTAAGAAAAATATTAAGCTTGCAATAACAATTGCATTTTTTATTAGACTGTTGAATTATTAATACTATATTTTTTTATCCATTCACGACATGGTATAGTGACTGTAAATAAAACTTATCCTAAGGTAGTAATACTATGATCTACTATGCCACAATTTGATTATTTTAACCTACAGGTTGATAGATATTGTCAAATTATTTCACAATATGATCACTGTGACCTACATTTCTGTAGGCACATGTATTACAGAAGATGGTCACAATGAACTATATACATTGCTTGTTAGAAAGGCTGCGTTGAAAATTAAGGTCTTCACCATAACATACATCACCTTCAATCTTCAAGTCAATTGGACCAGTGACAATAGAGAAGAAAATAGACCTTATAGGTATAAGTGATTTGGTGACCCTTGGACTAGATGTTGTGTCATGTGGTTCAACATTCAGTTTTGATGTGTACCATCTTCGACTTACCTGTGTAAGTTTTGACATTAACATTTTACTGAAACATAAGTGATGTCCTTGGCCAAGCAGGCAGGTGTACTTGTGCTCTCAGCAGCACTATGTGTTCAAACATGATAATGAATCCAAAACCAGGGGGTCTGTAATACATGACTGTCACTTTTTTTTGGTTTGGGGGATGCATTTTTTTTTGGGGGGGAGGGGTGCATTTAGTTTTAACACATTTTTATTTATTTATTTTGGGTTGGGGTTGGGGCTGTTATAGTCGGCTACAAATTTCAGTCTTTTTTTGTTGTTGGTGGGTTGTTCTTTTATGTTTTTCTTTTTTAGTATGTTGCTATCTAGCACATATCTATCACTTGTTTGGGGTGTGTGTGTTATAGTCTGTAACATAGAATGTTATAGTCTGTAGCACATTTCAATCCCTTTTTTATACGACCCCAAAAATTAAAAAAACTTTTGGTCGTATATTGGTATGACGTTGGCGTCGTCATCTTGCGAAGACATTTGGTTTTCGCACCATAACTTTAGTATAAGTAAATAGAAATCTATGAAATTTAAACACAAGGTTTATGATCATAAAAGGAAGGTTGGGATTGATTTTGGGAGTTTTGGTCCCAACAGTTTAGGAATTAGGGGCCAAAAGGGTCCAAAATTAAACTTTGTTTGATTTCATCAAAAAATGAATTATTGAAGTTCTTTGATATGCCAAATCTAACTGTGTATTTAGATTCTTAATTTTTGGTCCCGTTTTCAAATTGGTCTACATTAAGGTCCAAAGGGTCCAAAATTAAACTTAGTTTGATTTTAACAAAAATTGAATTCTTGAGGTTCTTTGATATGCTGAATCTAAACATGTACTTAGATTTTTGATTATGGGCCCAGTTTTCAAGTTGGTCCAAATCGGGATCCAAAATTAAACTTTGTTTGATTTCAACAAAAAATTGAATATATGGGGTTCTTCAATACGCTGAATCTAACCATGTATTTAGATTTTTAATATTTGGGCCTGGTTATCAAATTGTCCACATAAAGGTCTAAAGAGTCTAAAATTGAACACTATTTGATTTCATCAAAAATTGAATTCTTGGGGTTCTATGATATGCTGAATCTAACCATGTATTTAGATTTTGGATATTGGACCATAATAGGTAAATGTACAATTTAAAATTTTTAAGTTTTTAAGTTTAAGTTCTTAGACCACATTCATTCTGTGTCAGAAACCTATGTTGTTTCAACTATCAGTGATATTGTTTGCCTTAAATTAGTGGAGAATAAAGGCTTTTTCCCCTGGAGAAGAATCCCAATTTGAAAAAAAATGGCTTAAAATTATTCCCAAAAAGACAACTTTTTTTCCCAAACAGTGCAGTCTCAGTAGTAATTGTGCATGAATACAAACTAAAAAAACACTCATTTAAACATTTTTCATGCCTTAAATGTCTATATGTGCACATTTGAGGGTCTATTGTTGTATCATCACTGACAAAATGGTGTCTTATTTTAAAGCAGGGTTTGACTCTTGAAAATGGGTCTGTAAATTGAAGTTTCAGTCAAATTCATGGTTTATTTCAAATTTCCCAATTTGATGAAAATGGGACGCATATTTTCCCAATAAAAAAGGGTAGAGTTAGTTTCGAAAAAAGCCAACAATATCACTGACTATTTAATCACAATCCAAGTTCAGAGCTGTATCAAGCTTAAATGTTGTGTCCATACTTGCCCCAACTGTTCAGGGTTTGACCTCTGCGGTCGTATAAAGCTGCGCCCTGCAGAGCATCTGGTTTTTTGGTTGGGGGACTGATACGGTCTGTTACACATTTCTTTAATTCACTTTTTTGGGGAAGAAGGGGATTGGGGAGCTCTTACTGTCTAACACATTTCTATCAATTTTTTTTGCAAGTGTTGGATGGGCTGTTATAGTCTACACAATTATTTTCTCTTTTTTGGGGGATGCTGTCATAGTCTGTAACACATTTCTGTCACCTTTTTTCACCAAGTCTAAGCTTCTTGATATATGGTCATACATTAGGGAGCTACCATTTGATTTTTATGGGGGGGGCTAGGATGAAAAATTTTGTCCTGCATTTTTTTTTAGTTGTAATCTCTGTCCTGCCTTTTTATTTTTCACTCTATTCGGTCTTGCCTTTTTTTTTATTAGTTTATCCTGACTTTTTTTACCTAAATTGTCATCCTGCCTTTTGTTTTGCAAAGTGTCTCATCCTGCCTTTTTTTTTTACTCAAAACTCCTGTCCTGCCTATTTTTTTCAAATTTCATCCTAGCCACCCCATAAAAATCAAATGGTAGCTCCCTTAATTCCTTGTGACATGTGCATGCAGACCCTATAAAGATCTGCTTCCTGGTTGCTACGATTAACAGATTAGCATCAGTTTCAAATGTTATGGCATATAATGCACTTACATTAAGTTTGTGTCACATATTTTATTGAGAATGTTCAATCTGGGTTGACATGGTATAATCAGTGATTAAAATAGCTAAAATTAAATCTGATTTGTTAGGTTGCTTATTGGTATAAGGAATTTAATTTAAATAGATCTGATGCATGAGCTCTTTGTTCACATTTTAAAAAATATTCTAGTACACACAAAAATTCTAGTACATTCATTATCTAACTTCTTGATTTTTATTCATCCTTCACCATTTTAAAGTTGATTAACCGAAAGGATGTTAAATGTATATCTGTCAGGCATTATGAAAAATTATATTATTTATCTTTACATGTAATTGTGTAAAAATAGTTTGATTTCCATTTGTGAAAGTGTGCAAGAATTGAGTTACGATGAATTGAACAATAAGTTGTAACAATTCTATTGAATTGCATTCATTGCTGAAGGATCGCGGTTTAATAATTTCATTTGGTTTTGAAACAGATTTTATCGATATTACTGAATGATAGAATGAAACCAAAACAGTAACTTAATAAAGATGTGACAGGTTGCCGTGACAATTGTCAACATGTTTTTTTTTTTATAAGTCATAACGTTGTCATGCAAATCATCGGTAACAAAGAATTACCCTGCATCACATGAGGAAGTTCCTGATAGGAAGTCAGATCTTTGCCATGTGACTGTGTTACGATTATAGTAACTTGCGGTTTTCTGATCTTACGTGATAGCAATGTTAAGCATCTCAGAAATGTACGAGGCTGAAGAGTTACGGGATGCCAGTAATGACGGAATCAACAAAGTTGGCTCTGACGCCATGATAAACATTGCTCTATAACAGATGGTATAATTAGTTTATTCTAAAGTGATTATGTATCATACTCAATTGTTCTGTTATGACAACATCGTTACCAGTTTTACTGAAAAAGTATTGATAGATTGCCAATATCAAAGTGTAGCTACTTGATCTATGTCAAATCAATGTGTTTTCTCATGTTGAAAATATCTTCAGCTGCCTTTTATTTTTAGGATGTATGGGAATAAACATCAATAATTGATAATTGCTGAAGAATTATTTATGATGGTCTAATTAAAGCATATATGTCTGTTAGTCAAGTATAGAAAAGACAGACACATTATCTTATTGGGGCCTTTTATAGCTCACTATGCGGTATGGGCTTTGCTCATTGTTGAAGGCCGTACGGTGACCTATAGTTGTTAATGTCTGTGTCATTTTGGTCTTTTGTGGATAGTTGTCTCATTGGCAATCATACCACATCTTCTTTTTTATAGAGTCATTGTTATTGTAATTAATTACTTGGGACTTCTAAACAACAATTTGGTATTTTTAATTTTTAAAAGTTCTTTTGGGGATTTCACAGTCTGAATTTTTTTAAATGAAATAAAAATGGGTCTGTTGCACATGAGGCAAACATCCAATGAATGCAATGGCTTGTATTATAACTAATGATTTCAAAGAAAATAAGTTTTTTTTGCTGTTATTCATTTTATCAGTTTCAACAATGAACAGATGTTGTCCACAGTGGCTGATCAAAGGGGGGTTTCTGGAGATCAATGCTTTTGAATGGAGAGTTATGGTTTGAACCTCTTTGTCAGGGGGTTGGAAACACCACCCTCCCCTTTTGTCGGTTGCTGTAAAGAGAAAGTTTTGAAAATTAAGGTCATCTCTTCAAAAGTTAAAAGATGTCAGCATGATTTGGTATACTAGTATGTACTATTTGTATTACAGATGACCATGTAAATTTTCTATTTGTGGAACTGCCCTTTATTCCTCATTTCAGGCCATTCATTAGTAGGCGGTACCCGGTACTTTTACCCTCCTATGCTATTGACAAGTACCGCCTAAATGTAGGAATTTTTATATAAGATAATCGTGGAATAAATTGAAAAGTACCACCTAGAAATGTGGAAAGTACCAGTCAACATGAAAGATAATGAAACCCCTGTCATTTATGCCAACAAAAATGCACCAAATGCAACTTATTTAAGCATCATATATTTAAGCAACATCACACTATGGTTTTGAATTTAAATATGTTATATTGTATAACTAATGACAAAATGGAGGTCAAGTTTGAAAATAGCACTTTATATTGTTTCTGTGGAATACAAACTTTACAAGGTTTTTTTTTAATTTTTGAAATTGTCCATTCTCCTCTGGGGGGAAGGAATATTTGTTGGCAAATTAAAATGGCATAATGGACTTTTTTTATATACATGTATAAGTGAAAGGAGAGAATTGTTTAAAAAAAGGTGAAGTTTAAATATGAAGTTTTATATAGAATATCAACAAAGTTACATAGACTTTTAAAGCATTGCATGCTTAGACTTATGATTACCCAAATTTCAAATTAGGGGTGAAGTTTTTGTTAGGTAGCAGGAAACGACAGCAAATTGATAAACTCATTAACACAAAGAATTATAGTGCAACAGCTTCTTTGAATGTGTGAAATGATATCACACAATTTGTATAGATCACTGTTCACACACATAGACTGAATTTATCAAAATAACTGAATTAATTATAGGAGTTATTTCCCCTTGCACACAAAATAGTAAACATACAACTGGTATCATAGCTGGGCTTCCAAAATGTCGTATATGACTTTTTTGGCTAAAACTTTTTTATGACAAAACTTGTCATGGCAAGAGGAAATCTTTGATATTTCAAGATAGCATACAGTTAGACCAATCAAAATGGTTGAAATAAGACATGTTACAAAATTGCCAATCTCAGCTGTTAGTAAAATTTGCTTCCAAAATGTTGTATGTTAACTTGAAATTTGTTGTATAATGGCTTAGGGAATCAAATACTTGTTCATTTCTTTATTTTATGTGAAAATAAATAAAGTTTTTTTATTCTAGGGATTTCTAAGTTTTTGTTTCACTGTACAAAAAAGTTCAAGTTCACAAACGACATTTTTGTAACATGCATTTCGACCGAATTTTCAAAGCCTGTTTGTGAGATTTCTTTGTTTGAAAAATTTGTAATTTACAACATTTTGGAAGCCCAGCGACGGTATCATTCAAATGACTTTAAAACTTTTAAATTTCCTATTTTGTATGATTTTTCAGTGTTGACTTGATCTTCTCAAATAAATAAAACTTACCATATAAATTAACATATTGTATCCTATTTACAAACTATTTATGTTTGAGTGCATATAAAGATGTTAATGTCATTGTTAAAAATCCGGTTTCAAATATTTACTTTACACCCACCTAAATAAACATCAAAGAATATTAGATATAAGTAAAAAGTAGTCTTAGTTTTTATACCACCACTGGGAACTAGTAGGCGGGTTTATCAGATTGGCTTTGTCCTTTGTAAATCCAATTTCTTATAGCGATTGAAACATAGTAGAATAAAATTGTACCAGGTTTCGTAGGTGACATTTGAACTTTGAATAATATGAGAGTTATTATGAGGGAAAACGAAAAAAAAATATTTAGATTTAATTTTACCAATATTTATTTAAAGACGCCTTTTATGTGCAAGAATTTATTTCATGACCTATTTTTAAGATGATTTTTTTTCAGTAAAGAAGACTCTCTTAGCTTTATTTTGAAAAAAAAAAGACCTGCACTATTGAATAGTAAGGGAATTAAAATTACTCAAATCCTTAGTATGAGTCTATGACTGTTTATGAATGCAAGATAGATCAGATTTACAGTTGAACCTTTCTGTGTCAAACTCAGATGTGTCAAACAGTCAAGTAAATCTTGTAAGGTATTTTGTCTGTATTAGCTTGTTAGTCTTTTTATCTACAGAAATAGTTAAGACTGACATTACTTTTGGTTTATAAGGTCAAGAACCTCATTGACTGAGTATCACAATTATGATAAAGTATGATTATGTGCTTTTCTCAAATTTTTATCTGTCTACAAAGGAATTGCATTTAATTTTCATCTTTAAACCTTTGTCTGAATTTCTATGTTAAAATAGTTTTTTTTGTATTTTTCAATTATCTGATGTCTTTTGTCTGAATGTCTATGTAAAGAAGTTTTATGTTCCTTCAGTTCATATGAAGCATTTCATTTCATTAGGTAGATTATCCAATAACTCTTCATATTGTAGATCCTTACAATTTATTGCCTTAATTAAAGTGAAATTAACAGATTTACAACTTCCTGGAAGACATATGACAATTGCTAAGTGACAAGATACAGACATTGAACTGAATGCTGTGAGCCAAAAAACTATTGATTATAGAGATTATCGGTGACAAATTAGGTCATTTATAACAGTAATTGACAGAGTGAATACTGGCATTTAGGTCAGATCCGATCAATAGAGGTTGAACTCCCTTTGACGGTACGGTTTAGTTTACAGCATCATTACTCGATATTGATTCCGTCGCCAGATGATTTACTATAAACCAAAGTCATTAACGCCAATGCCCGTTTGACATTTTATTCTGGCATAATTGGATGTACTTGTAAATGCAAATGAGGCAGTCTTACGTCTTAGAAAATGGTTTTAAGCTCCGTTGACGTAAGTGCTGTATATGGATTTGGTTAAAATGTGTTATGAATAAAAGACAATGTATAAACAATAAGATAATTGACTGGTTTGATTCACTACTCGTTAATTGTCTGTCGCTATTAGTTAACATTCATAAATTATAAATGTAGAGAATGCAAAATCCTGTTTCAAATTGTTATATTTGAACATTGTTGTGAATTTTTTATGAAGATGAGTATTTTTTACAGAAAATGTTCCAAATTTGGATTTTTGTAGTATTTTCCATGAATAATGTATTAAGTGTTGATCAGTGTTGTTAGTGATGCGTAGGCATCCAGATCCGAGTGTTTTATTTAATTGTTCCTCCCAATTAAGGCATGTAATAAGCTTGTGTATTCTTGTGGTTTTGTGGGGGTGGATATATTAGATTTGAAATCCTAATTCAAGGTTAAAACGTTCTGAAATTAACTCTTACTTCTAATTATGCACTTAAAACAAATTTGCTTGGTTAGAAATATGGAGACAAATAAACAATTTGCAGCAATGGATTTCAATTTAGTAGATTCTTAAATGTGACAAACATACAACTTGCAAATAAACTGTCAAAGCTAAATCAAAAATTGAATTATTCAGATTTTCCCCAATTTCAAGTGAAAATGGAAACAGAAAACAATGTTATAACTTGAAATTCTTTGGTGTAAACTTGCAATTACCAGAAAAGTAACTTGAAATTTAACATTTATGAGTTTCTCTGAAAGAACAATATACCCTGAAATAATATTTCGTCATTAGATATGTCATATATCCCATGTTTTGAATGGAGAAGTGATATAGATACAATGGATAAGCGTTGATTCTTGAAAAAGAAACCATGAGCCCGGACTCAATTCAAACTTAATGAAATTAGGCACACAAAGGAAACAAAAGAATCTAATATGGTGAGCCCATTTCAGTGACAGATTTAGGAAGCGTTGATTCTAGAAAAAGAATCCACGGTAAATGAATAGGCTGACGTCACCACAATGGTTTAAGAAAGAATATGTTGTATCAAACCATTACACAAATTACTGTGTTCACAAGAAAAAAGCAAAGGGATTGATTTTTCATTGCTGTCCTTCATCTAAAAGTCACAATGATCCCTTCAACATGGATATACAACTCAGTGTTGAAGATGGAGCCTACAACTGGTTATATCTTTTTAGTCAACACTTTTAAACAGGTCATTTTGTTTTCAATTTTATATTATTTATAGTTTCTTCATTAATGTAAACATAATCAACATAACACTATTTTTACCCATGTGTTGAATCGGATATATACAGTGTTATGAAGTTTAAACGAAGACCACAAAAGTAATAGAAACTATTGGCTTTTCTTCAACCAATTTCTTTCCAAGTATCTTAATTAACAACAATTTATCATCATTTATTGTATTTCTATAGGCTGTATCAATTTCAAGTCAAGTAGTTTGATTTGAAATCTTAAACCATATATTTATAGATGATTCTGTAAATTCTGAATACTTTTATATGGGTTTAAAGTCCTCCTGTAAGAAAAGCGGACAATTGTACTATGAAAATTATGTAATATAAAAAGATTTTTTTTCGCAGATACTTTTTTTTCATGTATAGCCCTTTTTTAGCAGACTTTGCAGCAATTATTTTCAGATAGACAATCAACAAAAACATTACAAATTTTCAGATAGACAAACCACAAAAACATTTCTAGACCTTCTCTTCTGCTACATGTATATTTTGTTGATTGTCTGTCTGAAAATATCCCAGCCAATTTATAAAGTCATTGAGAAGGTCTAGTAAGGTGTTTTTGGGTTGTTAGTCTGAAAATATCCCAGTGCAATGAAGTCATGGGGGAGATCTATTAATAGGTTTGTGGCTTGTTTTTCTGAAAATACCTCAGCCCAACAAAGTTATGGAGAAGATTTAGTAATATGTTTATGGGTTGCCTATCTGAAAATACCCTAATGCAAGAAAGTTGTGGAGAAGATTAAGATATGGGTGTGTGGTTTGTCTGTCTGAAAATATTCAAATGCAGCAAAGTCACAAAGAAAATCTAGTAATGTGTTGTGTTTTTGTCTGAAAATATCCCAATAGTAAAGTTTTGTCAGGGTTGTCTGTCTGAAAATATACCAGTGCAATAAAGTCATGGAGAAGATTTAGTATTGTGTATGTGGGTTGTCTGTCTGTTTTAGTTTATTATCTTTCTGAAAATATCTCAGTACATCAAAATTATGAAGAATATATATTACCATGCCAGAAAGCAAGTAATGGCCAAGTTTAATTAATTTGTTTTGACTTTAATGTGTAGATATATATTGTGTACAGTTATTTGTACTATCATAACCCTAACTCAAATTACCATTTGTTTGTGGTCAGAAAGTACGGGTAAGTTAAATACGATTTTTTTCTGGTATAAATAAAAAATTGCCTGTTAATGTTTGATAGCTAATGTGGTGTCAACAAGAAATTTCCTATATTTTAAGATCATAAAGTCTATGAGAAAAATGTAAAGAAATTAATTCCCCTCATTTGCACCTCATTTCTGTTACACTTGACCCTATATTCACCTCTTAAAACAACAAACACAACTTTCCTGATCCCTAATTTCACCTCTTCCTTATTTATTTCTTTAGTAAGATAAGATGAAAGCCAATCTCTCACACTCCCTGTCTGTGCCTCACACTGTCTGATCAATACTATGGATGAGTAGGCATATTTTTTGTGGCCAACCAATCTCTGGTTTACTACAAACATAAGATAGTGGCCTAGTTTTCACACAGCTGTTGTAGTGAAATGTCTGTTTCGTCAACACCCCAGGTAAAGTGAAATAACTTCATATTGGATGATCATATTGGGTATTACAGCATATTATATGTGACCAAATCAAGTAAGTTAATTCATTTTTATTATGTTATATTCATAAAAAAATTTTTTTTAAGTGAAAATGAAATTTTACAACTTTGTTTTATTTTTAGCTCAGAAATATCATGTTGTCATCCATGGGGTACATAAGGTTGTATGATTCAGATATGAAACCTATTCCTAAAAATTGATTTATATTTAATGAATTGAGAATTTAAGTTGATAGTTTTTTCTTATCAATACTAATCAATTTCAGACACCTGTCACCTGATGTTATTTTTAGAAAAGTTGTAAAACCATAAATTCAGCATTTATAATCATGCAAATTAGTAACTGAATATCACCTGCTTGTAAATAAATGATATTAAAATGGCAATTACAACATTTATGAGTAAATATTTGCGGCAATCTGACACACATACACACATCAAATTGTTGACATTAATATTTGAATTGTGTAAAGAATTTGAATCGGTGGTACTGAATTATTCCGAAGGTATAACAATTGACAGATATCACATTTTATTCCCAGCCGAAATGTTTAAATTCTAAAGTCCTAAAAAGTCATTTGAATGACATTTATTTTAAGTCCTTTACAGCAATGAATTTTTAATGAGTTTTAAATCAATTAGCTTATTGATTTCATTTCCTTTGCCCGTTTTTAGGTGTCTTTTTAAAACTTTGGTTTACTTCAGGAAATATGTGCAAAAACAAGTAATAAACTTTTTGTGTAACTGTACAATAGTGGTAGCCCTTTTCAAAGTTTACCCAGTCTGCGACCCTGGTTTTTGTAGAAGTTCATTGGTTTTGACAGTTGATTGTAACTTTTTCATGCCCTGTTGGAGCTATCTGGAATTGAATAAAACATGACCTGTCCAAACAGATCAAACATTGTAAACTTTTGGAACCACCTTGCCACTTAGAACTGAACATTGCCATGGTCATTTGAAGATGTGTGATGTCAGAATCTTAGCTGATGATGCTGCCAACCCATGTTGGTTGGCACTCATATGAAAAAGTCAACACTGTAGAGGGGAAAAGGGGGTTCATGGATTTGATCCCTAGCTATGTCAAAATAATGTCTTAGGATAAAGTGACATGTCTTCGTGGAGGGCTGTTACCGTGGTAACTAGCGCTTATCGGCTCAGAGTGTCCATCTAGTACAAAGTGAGGTCCATAATCATGTCACCTTACCATGTTCTTGTTCTGGTTCACATAGTTTTACCTGAAACAAATTATTTGAAGAATCCCAATGCATTAGCTATGTACTGGAATCCTTTAGGTTCCATTTTTTACCCTCTTCACTTGCCCTTCCTTGGACTTGTTGATATCTGATCAAGACATTGGCAATATTATGCAATTTACCAGTTATTTATACATGTACCAGTTCTTTAGATCCTTTATTTTCCATTGGATTAAGATTAAATACTAGACAATCCATTTTACATGGTTTTCAGAGATGATGCTTTTTTGTGACTCCTAAACTTTGACCTTGTCCATGACCTTCAGTGTAACTTTTAACAAATGTATAGCCCTGTTCATGACAATACATGTCGTTAAAGGTGACCCTGTATTGGAGCAGATTAGTAAAAGGAATACCGGGTAGTAGAAAGCTTCATTCCCATATATATATATCCTTTTAATGTGTTGTCATTGATTGTACACCTTAAGCATACATTGCATACATTCATATTTATATTTAATTTAATTTTAAAAACTGATTTATATTGTCGCACTGGTATAAATGTGGGCGGCATATCATGTTGTCTGTCAGGATAGAGGTTTTTGACAAGTTCGTTCATGATTTTACAACAAATATAAATCATATACATATAAGAAAATGTCTTAACATTATGGCTTTTTGATTGACATAATTAATAACCGAGAAAATTGTTTACTTATTTTTATTTACAAATATTTTATTGGCTATAACTGTCAATTTTATAAAAATTTACATTTTTTGTAATTATATGATATAAATTAATGTTGGAGCTTTAAGGTTTTTCTTGAGTACTCAATTTGAATATATCATGTATATAACTGCTAAACAAATTTTGTGATTGGTCTTTAACTTATAAATAGCAATTGAAGTTGGGAAAAAGCTCTTTTGTTAAACGCACTGGCTGAAAAAATTAAGAGGCCCATTGGAACATTTTCATAATCCTGGACCCACATGATGGGCCATATCTGCCAAAACCAATCATTAACTGAGCAGATTAACATTTCAATTGCCATGAAATCAAACTGAAACAATAGAACTTGAATGTTCATTTTACTCCTTATATGTGTATTACATGTATATGTGTATTACATGTACATATAAATTAGGAAAGCCTCTATTTGAAGTGTCATAAACAAGTCCGGAGCAGAATGTTGAAGTCAGTTACCACATCCTGCCAAATAGACAAAAATTTGTGAATTACCGATCGGAATGTGATCATTTGGAACGGATACAAATACACGGACAGATACAGACATTTTTCCTGATTAAATTGCAGTTGTAACACTGATAGTTTATAAAGTTGTAGCGGTAGTGGTACATAAATGTTTATCGTGACTGTCGTTGCTTAGTAAAACAGTAATATCTATTCTGTTTAAAAGGTGGGGGTGGTGGGTGTTACTGCCTTATTTAAATAATTGTACTTGGTTGTTTGCACGGATTAAATCAAAAACAAACTTAAACATTGATAACAGAAATTCTCTTGAAAACGAGTAAAAAAGTTGTCTGCGGTGTAACATATCATACATATTTTGTAGGTTAAGTCTATAGCATTTTCTGTATGTCTCTTTATTTAACAAGACCCCTTGTGCCTTCGAGCTCATATAAATGTGGAATGATTTGTATAGGAAGGTATTGAGGAAAGACCACCATAGCACCTTGCTTACTAAGGAAGTATACATCTATGATCTAGTTGCTTATACATGTAGCAGTCGACCATTCACCCATATGGCTTGTACAATTTGGTTAGGGCTACTTAAATGTCTGCTTTTCTTGACTAGAACTCTTTATATTGGCTACAAAATTACTATGCCAAATTTTAACTTGAATCCCTGAATAGTAATGTCAACTTTCAAAATACTAAGATGTATACTGTATTTGTTTCCTGGAGAATACTACCAAGTCCCCACGTCTTTAGACTTTAAGGAACTTTAAAAAGTGACAGTCTTGTACCCACTTCCACTAAAAAAATATAAAACCGACTTTTCTGCACTGTTTAATTTATCATGTAAGTACGGGCTATTTTTGGGTGCATGATAATCTATGGTTATTGAACCTGTTTACAGAATGCACAATTTATTATAAATTAGATTTGGTCAAGCATTACATCTTGGGGGTCCTGCTTGAACTTTAAAGCCAATAGTAGCATAGTGCAACTTCAAAGAAATATTTATGGCAGAAATGTATACAAAAGTATCTAATTGATGGCAGTACTGTATCTTTATTGTTCTCTTTTATCTTACTTAATTAACTTGTTAATCCATCATTGTGTTGCACACTAAGGTGAATTGATCGTATGATCCTAGAAATAGTTACTAAGGATCAACTTTGCTCATAGAATCTGTGTCAAATTTACTGAAAAAGAGTTTCATAGGGACACTGTTAGTCTGCTGGGACAAGATTAAAGATAAAAATATTTATCAGTTTGAAAAGAGGAGGTAATTTTTGTGTTGGATAAGGGCATTGGTAAAAAATATCCTTTGATGGCCTTGTTTATTTGGATGGCTTTCAGGGGTTATTTCTGTGCTATAGCAAATGACCAAGCATGCAGTCTCACACAGGAACAGTCTGCAGGATGATTTGTCTCCTTACTTAAGATACCTCGTTCTGACCGTTAAAAGACCTGAGTCTATAATGGTCAACTCCAGAATTCATTTTATTATTTTTTTTATTTTTACAGAGAAATGTTGGTCAGAAACTTTCTGATGAAAGTAACCAGCTGATAAATCATGTTAGGTTGGTAATAAACCAAGTAAAGGCAACAAGGCCTTTCATATGAAAAAAATTTCTTTAAAAGTTTTATCAGGTTTTTTGTGATAAAGATAAATTGTGAATCTATTGTAAGAATAGCAAGCCAAATCAAAACACTATTGTTTTTTTAGACTTAAAAAAAAAGTGATTGGAAACAGCTTTTACTGAATAAGTACAGGTCAATTAGATTGTGATTTCTTTGTGAAGATGAAAGCTGTCTTTATCCTGCTTATATATAAAGTTTAAATCTATTTTACCATGTTAGTTTTTTAAAGAGTCTGATGTCATATAGCTGTGTACTTTACAAACATACAAGATTGTGTTACGATAAAACGCCTTCCACAGTTTGTGTATACAAAGAGATATATTTAAAATTCTGTTAAAGACCAGTTTTGTTAGTTGTAGTAACTTGTAGAAGTAGTATCAAGAGGCACTGAATTCTTTAAATATATTTGTTGTGATTTTAAACGATAAAAATTAATATTCTTTTGTCGTCTCAGAAGAGTTAAGGAAATATTGTAAAATGCTGAGATATGCATTTTTCATGGTTCAGTTGTAGTAATACGAGAAGTCAGACACTTTACACTTAATTTACCTTTTGTTCATTCGTCAGTATTTCATGATTCCTATCTATTTGTTCGAAACCACAGGGAGATCTAAAACAAAATTCGTACTTTTGCCAAACAAAGGTATTTTATGCCAGAGCCTAAATTTTATAAAGACCCATGTTTTACCTAAGGCACAGAGTGCATAATACATTTATTATGAAATGCAGGTTAAGGCAGGCCAGCCGATTAAAGTTCATAGTGAACACAAGGTCTAGGGTCTGTATACGTAGTAATACATAGTAATAGACTAAATATTTTGGGCGACTAAATGGAAGATCATAGAGTACATAGATAACATTGGAATGTGTGTCCTATTGAGATGGAATACACAGTCAGGTTGAATGAGATAATTAGGTATTATCCCATTGATATTCAATGGTACAGTAATAAGAAAGAATGAAAGAAATATGTTCCTGTTTACATTCTTGCCAGAATGTGTGCATCACAATAGCCCAGTAAATTTTGATATGAGAATAATGTTGTCCAATTTTATTGATAAAATGCAGGTATATGTTGGATTTTACAATGAGCTGTTTTATAGTGTAAAGTTAACAAGGTTTCAGAAATTTGTGAGTTGGTCTAGAGTTCTAGAGTTCTTGCTCTACGTACATGTATATACATGTACAAAATTGAACATGTACTTCAAGTTAAAAAAATATGATTGGGGTGGGGGAAGGAGGTTTAACGACCTGGACTGGCTATAAAGCCCTTGCACGATCCATAAAAAATGAATAGGCGTCAAACTTTCAATGTAAAGTAAAGGAGTTCAAGATGTAAGGTTTCCCTTTAACTGAGAGAGTTTATTTAGAGTAATAAAGGTCAGAATACGTATTGACCCTTTTTTCTGACTTAAAAAGAGTTGGAGCTGAACATGCCTTCTTGCACCTCAAACTTCCTACAAAGTAATCATTCTTTTCACATGCTGGTTATCAATTTTCAGGAATTCAATTTGTGTTGAGAATAGATTTATTGATTTTAATCTTTTTGCATGTTATTTTCATTCATACTCTCAGCAATCCAGGTGTTTTTAGCATATTTCAGTTCTAATTTTATCAAGCACCAGATTTAAAACTTTATATTTAGCTGCTGATATAATTCTGATATGACTGAAAAATGCAGTAAAAATGCAATTTAATCTAAATTCTGCAGCAAAATTTTATATTGATACAATCAATAAGATAAGTTTTAAGTTATAAAAAAGATTTATTTGATAATATATTATTCATCGGGTTCCATTCATAATCATACCCTATATTTACGCAAATAGCTAACATAGTATTAGAATGAAGTTATTTTGCATTAATAAAGTTAAGCAAGGCATTCAAACACGTTACCCCATCAGAATAACTTATTAAAGAATGGGGCGGAGTTTGCACTTTCAGAAAAAAAAAGGTCAAACAGATATAGGGGTTTCAATTGAATAAATCTCATAAATTTTGAAAATAAAGCTATATATTTTGGGAGAAAGGGGCTGGGAGTTCAGATCCTTACTTGAAAGTAAGTACTTTTTTTGTGCCCCTAACTATTTAGCAACCTTTCTGGTTTGACCTCTTTGACGATCATGTTGGTTATTTGTACATAGGTTTAAAATATTTACAAATAAAGAAAAACCTGTTACCATAGAAACTCAAAAGTCTGAGATTTTATAAAAGTTATGAATTTCAAAAAAATATCAAACATCAAATGAATTTTTACACAGATGTTGGTTGTGTGTTTGTGTTTAAGTGCTAGATGTTATGTTGCAAATTACATGAATTTTAGGAGAGCTTACAGTCTTTAAAATCAGTCAAAAAGTTAACAGGTGAAACAAAAGAATAAAGTACAAAAATGTACCTTTAAAGATATTAAAATTGTCAATTTTTTTGAATACTTTTTTAATACATCGCTAAATAACTTTGGGACATTTATAAATTCAGTATTTGTGGACACTTACAATAGGTAAAGTCACAGTATAGTTACATTGCCCTATCTCGAGTTACTACAGATGATTTTATCATCAGATTTATTTTTGGCAACTACAACTTCTACTACTACAGACACCATGTGGGTAAATATTATCCTAAATACAACTGACGTGAATCATACAAGTCATGTTTTATCTATGTGTATATATGAATCACTTGTAGTAAACACAAAAGGACAGTCAATTTAATCTGGTTTAGATCAATATAACATAAATAGTCTTATGTAAAGCACCAGTTGGTAAATTTCTTGTTTTCGCAGTTTCCATATCGTCAAATTTATATTATCACTATTCAATATTTAACATGTGATGTGATTGCAAGTTTGTTGGGCGTGAAAGTGAAAGTTGAGAAATTTACAAGGATTTTTACACCTTGACAATAAACAGAAGCTTCTGTTCTGCAGTTGATCATTGGGCGTCAGTCCTTTTGGCAATTGATATCATGAATTTAAAGGAGTTTAATTAAGGAGAATTTCTTCAGTATTTACTGTTAAGATTCCGTCTATACTGTTCGAAATTTGTTCAATGCAAAAATCTTGAACAAGGAAGTAAGTTACATTAAGAGGATTGAGTACAAGATTATAGGATTTATAGCAAAGCCAGAGAAAGTAAGTGCATTCCGTTTCATACATTTAATTTTATCGCTCATTAGCGATATCTGAGTTTGTGGTATATGAAGACATGTGTTGCATGCAAAGTATAAAATCATTATTTCGATCAGATTTTATTCTCTTAATTGCAAGAATATGGAAGCTGGAATTTTTTTTGAAGTTGTATATTTGCAAATGAAAGCATAAATAGAAATTATTTCTTTAAAAGTGTCTTGTAATTGATATTTTCTATTTGCGACTGCAAAAAAATTTAAGGTACCAGTTTAACTGCACCAAATACATTTATTTTCTAGTCCAAAACCTTATACAAATGTTGAATTGCTGAGGACCAAATGTGAGGCTAAATTCAGAAAAGGAATCTGATAGATACATCCCTTTACTATAAAATGATTTCCAAACTTTTGGAGGCTAGCAAATTTCAAGACAAAAATGATAAATTGTCAGCAATTTAAAAAGATCATTATTCATCACAAGGCAGATTTGAAGGCAGTGTTTTATACCCGCCCTAGGGATAGAAAAGAAAATCGTTGCTTTAAGTAAGACATTCATACATTTATAGGATCTATCTCTTACTACCAGAATCTTTTACGATACATGAGGCATGTATAAGTAAGAGGGGGATAGGGCCTTTATCGGGACCTCGTGATGGAGTGTTTTTAAGCTGGGGATTTCTGGATGTCGGGATTTAAATTCGGGACCTAGGGATTTCATTTTTTTAAGCCTGGGAATCCAGGGATTTCAGGATCTTGACCCCTACTACCCCACCTCATGTAAACAATTGAAAGATCTAGTTCTACTGTATTTAATCAATAAAAGTGGAATTAAAGCATGTCAAAAGTACATACATGTATAGTGTTAAATTTTCAATCAGGATGAAGATGTATAAAATTGATTATTTCATCATAATTAGTGGTTAACTCATCACACAAAATTTATTAGGATACTCAGAATCTTAAAATTGTGGTGACAAAGGGATTTACTTCCTAGTTAATCTGGTTAGATAATTCATTCTGACTGGGATACTGCTTATTATCGTAAGTTATCTTTATCGTACAAAAAAATGTGACCTGTAA
This sequence comes from Mytilus galloprovincialis, assembly GCF_965363235.1. Lineage (NCBI taxonomy): Eukaryota > Metazoa > Mollusca > Bivalvia > Mytilida > Mytilidae > Mytilus > Mytilus galloprovincialis. The sequence continues at coordinate 43,000,253 of NC_134843.1, read as the reverse complement.
GGCAAAATATTTACAAATCGAGGAAAAATTGCATTTTGAAATCGTGCATATTTGATTTCTTTTTTTTTTTTTTTTTTTCATGGTTTTGCAAAAGGTCTGCATACAGTATAGAATATTTGTACTTTGAATATCTTAATTAGCACTTTGCTTGTTTTCCAGGAAATCCACACAAAAAATGTTATCCAACAATTAATAATGATCCACAGTTAACTACATTACCAAAACACATATATATCTTGGTATAATTGACCCACTATTGAAATTCTAAAGATAGAGTTAACCCTTCATGTTTACTACTTAAATCTTAATTTAGATACTTTATTGCAATTTAAGGGGGCTCGCGGGTCTAAATTATTTTTTTTATTCAATATAGGATTTCTCTATATTTTTCTATAAATGAACTTTATCTTATACTTAATAGAAAAATGAAATAAAAAAAATGGGGTCACCGTTCATTTACGCTCACAATCTGCCTTCGAAAGAAGCATACATTTTTGTTAATGTCCTTTTTTTCTGTTGAACTAATAGGAGAAATATCGGTAATATCGAAATAAAAAAGAACTAAATTACAGGAATCGCTTAAATTTTACATTTTGTTAGTTTATGTACAGCTTATTCGAAAACAACAAAAAAAAGTATAGGTCACCGATGAGTTAAAAAAGATATTTCAATTTTAATGCCAAAAAATGGCATTTTTGCACCAAAGGGAGATAATTTGGAGCTTTTTCAATTGATATCTACATTTAAAAAGTCACCTGGGGCCAACACGAATTGATTTTTTGGAATGATTTTTGGACTTTATGATAAAGTAACAACTACTTAAGGCAATGAATAAAATTTGTAATGAAAAAATAATGTTTAATTTTTTTCTGAAAATCTTGTACCCGCGAGCCTCCTTAACATCTTTTAAATAAATATATAGTTAAAATTGTTAAAATGAAAGCAGGAAGATATAAATATTTATCAGCAAACTTTATAGTACCCTGACCTCTGCAAGTCTATCATGACCTATTTATATTTGAATATGTAGTACTGCAGGAGGAAGCTCGTAGTATAGAAATAGTATATATAGTAGAGAAATTGTAAATACTATGTATTATTTGGTAATAAAACAGGTGTTACAATAGAAGCTTACGGTATGCTTTTAGAGTATAATTCCTCTCTTTAGTGGCTTATTAATACGTTTATTATTGTCACGTAATAAGCTCACTTTATTTCATTATCTTTGATTCCATATATAACCTGATTATCCCTGGAGGATAATTATTCTGGTATATAATTACATACAAATTTGTGAATGTAATTACTAGTTTTGGATCAGACATGAAATATTGATTGTTTTGACTTTTTGGGGCATCTGTATGATGTATGTTGTTGTTATAATACTCTGTAAAAGTAAGCAGTGCATATTTAAGTGTCTAGTATTATGACAACCACTCATTGGAATTATATAACTATGTGAACCTGTAGTAATAAAGCATCGAATTTACACTTTTCAAATTTATATTCTACTGTTCCCGTTACAGTTTATAGAGTACAAATAGATATAAATATGTCGTTGACTTTTGTAGTACGGAATCATTAATGTATATCTGTTATGTCCTTAGACATTTCAGCATTCAGTAGTTTAATATTTAATTTGAAATAATCGATTTTGTCTAAATTTGAAAATAAATAAAATGGAGAAAGTGTTGAAGAGACAACAACCCAACCATAGAGCGAAAAAAAGGTCAATGCCACCAAATAAAAGCATTTATGAATTGTTTTGTATCAAGTACAATATTAATTAATTAAATTAGAAATAAAATATAAGTTCATTAAATTGATATGACTTTTTTCTTGTCCATGCTTGTTAATATGCTTACATCTGTCTGGTAAAATTAATTTGTCCAGTTTCTGGACAAGTTAAAACAATGGATTCAATGAAGACAATTTGTGTGTGTTTCAACATGAAATTAAAAAAAGACATGTAAAGCACCTCTTGGAAACATTATGTCATATAGCAGCCATTTTTTTTAACATTGACCATCTAAGCTGTGATGCTTTTATGTCACAGTATTCAAAACTAAATATCCCAGTAACTAAGGAGTTTTATATTGAAATTACTAGAGCAAGCAGTGTATCTTCACAGTTTCTGTTAATTAATCGAAGGAAATTGAGTTTGTCCTCTTTAACATGGCCAATTAACAAGTAATAATACTTCAGAATATTGTATACGTCAGGAAGTGTGGCCCTTTACACATTGTAAACACACACTTTAACTTGTAAACACTCCACGTTTTAGTGTTCTCTCATGACGAGGAAATAAGCCATCGAAGGACCATAATGGAGGCTTTGATATTGAAGTTTTCTTGATCGTTTTCACTTTGTTTAAGAGAAAAACTGCATTTTGGATGAATTTTGTAAAATTATTTCTTTGGATTTTCCAGAATTTTTTCTGCACAACATGCAGTAGTAGGTAATCTTTATTGATAGGATGTTTAAATCATTTTGTTTCAGATTTGTGAAATGACCTTGTATTATAAGTATTTGTTTTTTTCAGTATTGTTATTGTTTTTCACAAATTTCAAAAGAAAACCTTGTTTGCCAATTTAACATCCCTTAACCTTTAAGAATAAAGGTTCTGACGTATTTTTAATTCAATGAATGGAGATGTTTTGATTCATTGACAAAGGTCATCTGACTTTGAGTGAGCAATAAACCAAGAGTATTTATGACAGTTTGTTTTGAACATACCATTAATTGACACTTCGACAACTTCTAATATCAACTTAATACAGAACTCATAGTAATAATGGAATGAAATAAAAGTTTATAATGTTGCCACAATCTTAGTCAAATAAGTTAATTTATAATGTCAGTACATATATAGCTTGATTTTTACACTAACTACTATGTGCGTGATGGAAAGGTCAAATAAACATCTGCTGCTATGGAAACAAGAAAAAGAAGAAAAAAAACAGCAAAAAAATGGCTGAGTTGGTGCTGGATTTTTGAAGCAAGGTACATGTAGTGCTCTGGTTACTTGTTTCTTGTTTAAGTTTTTTTTGCTAAGCCTTTCGCTATTACAATAGTATGCAAATCACTCGCCTGCCTTCAAATTTAATAATATGCTTTCAAGTACATCATATTTGAACAACATCTTCTTTTATTGAAAAGAGGAGATTATTCTCTTTTTAAAGTACATGGTAGAAGGCATTGATATCTTTTCGTCCAATTATCATTTGACCTTTCACCTGTCGTTATTGACATGTTAATTAACGCACATCTGTAGTAAGATTTTACATTGCGATACTCCAGTCAATAGGACACGATTTTACATCGCGATACTACAGTCAATAGGACACGGTTTTCACACATTAGTCTAAAGGGGCTTTCATGTCAAAACTCCAGCGTCATCTTAGTTTTTGTTAAAGGTGTTCAGCAATTCTAATTAGGTTTTCAAAAAGATCAGAAGACTGTGAATTATTGGGTCAAGGTCATATTTTTCTATTGTTACCTGTATTTTTTAATACTCAAATGTCTACACCTGGATAAAGTTACTTGAAAGTTGTAGTATAAATAGTAGCCTTATTATTTGACATAATGAAATGAAATAATGAGTTTCATATTAAACCTACACCTGTGGAATAATTTCTGAAAAGTTATTACTATATACTGCCGTTTATGTGTACCTAATAGTAACATATGTAACATAACAGAGGGACTAAGAAGTATATCGTTGAGGTAAAGATTCTGATGATTTACACATGTAGCTGTCAATAAAATGGGGATTAACACTCTAGATCCCTTTTTTTTTATTGCCAAAAAATTTAAAAAATCACATTTTTCATGAATATAGATTTTAAGTACATGTATACATGTATATTGTTTAATTATTATTTTTTTCTATTCAATTATCAGGAATTATGACCCTTTCAAAAATCATGGATCCGCCCTGACTGTGACATTGAAAAAAATTAGTTACAACAACCTTTCTGTTGACAGTAAGAAATATTAACTTTAGTCTTTGAGGTCAATAAAAAATAACGAATAATCTGAAGATCATGTAAAGTGATCTGCTATGCAAATTAAAAAAAAATATATATATATCCTAACATTTTAGCAAATAATAATTTGGCTGAAGCAAATTCAGGGAAAAAATTGCATTCTTCAAATGACTTTCCTGTACTTGCAAAGGTCATTTTTGATAACTTTTTGGTTCAATCATTGGCAATATTACTCTTGAGAGATGCATTGATGTCACCTAACTGATCTGTTGAGTCATGATTTTACCTGTGTTGCACCTTTAAAGTTTGATAAATCGTCTGTCTTCTAACCTTTCCAATATATAAATTGTGCGCTGATGTGTTCTTAAGAATTTTGTAGTACAAGGTGTAACTGTGTACTAGGCTAGGACAACTTAAATTGATTTTCAGAGAAAAGATCCATTGAAACGGTCCAATTTATTATATTTTCGAGATGAATTTTAGTATTACATAACTTTAGTATTTAATATTCATTTAATTTGCATTTTATTTCTTTGTAGTATTGTAATTCTAAAATGATTGTTCGGTGGTGAAAAGTTGGATATAGAAAGCATCTCCTATCTCCAATGTCATCTGTCAGAAATTTTATGCTGCTTTGTTAGGGTACCAGATTTCCCACATATTGAATAGGGTAAAATTTCCATTGGAGATTTTTTTTTTAACAAATTTGCATTTGTAGGAGTAAGGAATGTCATATCAGTCAGCATTTTAATGATGACGGAAGATGTCTAGTGCATGCATATTTGTGTACCCAGTTTACAATAATACCAGGTACATGTTAAAAGAGTCCCTAAAAACATAAAGCAGAGACTCTTTCCAACAATTGAAATAAAAACAATTACTATTTTTAATCTTGCAACATATAATGTTGAAAATGTGATAGTGATGCAAAGGCCAGGGTCTCTTTATACGAAAAATCCTATAAAAAAAAATAGTGGTTAGTCAATTACATTTTAGTATATCATATGATCACTTTTGTTGTAAGATTTTTTGTGAAGAGAACCCAAGATGACCTACTGCCATCAGTGCGTGCCTGTCTGTTGACAATTTTCACTCATCGATGACATTTCACATTTTGATCTTCTTGAAGAGTTCTGAGCAGAATAAGACCAAAATAGACAGAAATGTAATGCTATTTACTTTGGGTCTGAAAAGTAAACATGCATGCTACTCTGATTTTTGATTGACTGGACTTTGAAATTTTTCTTGAAATTGAGTCTTGAAATCCATTTAAAGCAAACTTTAAAAATATGTTATTTTAGAGTAAAGAATTACATATATTTGTTTTGAGCTTGATAAAAAAAAATCAGACAGGTCAAGTTTACTTTTAATCTATATAATGGACATTGTTTTTAATTTTTATGAAAAAAAATACAGATGAACTGAAATAAATTCAAACCCTGAAGGAACCTTTTCAACTAACAGTGAATGGATGAGCAGACATTTACGACTGGTCCATTTTTTAGCTCACCTGGCCCACAGGGCCAAGTGAGCTTTTCTCATCACTTGGCGTCCGTCGTCTGGCGTCCGTTGTTGTGGTCGTTAACTTTTTACATTTTGAACTTTTTCTAGAGAACCACTGAATGGAATAAAACCAAACATGGCATGAATGCTCCTTATGAGGTGCTGACCAAGTGTTGTTACTTTGTAGCTGATCTATCTTCCAAGATGGCCGCCAGCGGGGGACTTATTTTAACATGGGACCCTATGGGAAATGCATACAAATGACTTCTTTTAGAGAAACACTGAATGGAATAAAACAAAACATGGCATGAATGTTTCTTATGAGGTGCTGACCAAGTGTTGTTACTTTGTAGCTGATCTATCTTCCAAGATGGCCGCCAGCGGGGGATTTAGTTTAACATAGGACCCAATGGGAAATATATACAAATGACTTCTTTTAGAGAACCACTGAACGGAATGAAATCAAACATAGCATGAATGTTCCTTATGAGATGCTGACCAAGTGTTGTTACATTGTCGCCGATCCAACATCCAAGATGGCCGCCAGCAAGGGGACTTAGTTTAACATAGGTCCCTATGGGAAATACATACAAATGACTTCTTTTAAAGAACCACTGAATGGAATGAGATCAAACATAGCATGAATGTTCCTTTCCTTATGAGGTGCTGGCCAAGTGTTGTTACTTTGTAGCGAAATTTTATCTTTTTTATATGATTTCAAAAACCCAAGTAGAGTCAGGTGAGCGATACAGGCTCTTGAGAGCCTCTAATTGTAATCATCATGAAAACTTCTAATGGATTTTAGTGAAATTGCAAATAATAGTATAAAACCATTTAAGGGAAATTAGTACAAAATGTATTGGTAAAATTTCTTCATAATTGGCTAAACATTTATTTGATTAATAAAGTTAAATGCTAGACAACTAATATTTTGATGAGTAGGTATGTCAACTCTAAAAAAGTTGTCTGGCCTGTGAGACAAAGCGATGCTAATCCAGCCTTGATATTAGCTCTTTCCGTATTATCTATCAAATATTTATACTATGTAAATCCTATAAGCTGTTTTTGGCTTAAGGGAATAAAGTAATATTATTGCATGTAGCTTTATATAATGGAACATAGAAGAACTTGATACATTATATCTTGTAAATAAATATGTTCATAAGTTTCTTCTGGCAAATGTCTGTTGTCCTTGACCTTACTTTTATTGTTTAGGAACTGCTTGAAAAAACTCTAGTTAAGTGGTTTTTTTCAGTAATTATAATTAATGGGACAATTAACTATGGTATTTATAATCTTTGCAAGGTATAAAATCCATCAGACAGGTTTGACATGACATTGCAGACCTCTTTAAAGGAATCTGTGATCAGATTGTCAGGTGTACATATGAGACTGACAGAGTTCATCTGGAATTGACCTAATTTTCAAGGTTCAAGGTCTCATTATAATGTCGATATAAGCAATAGGTCAACTTTATTTGATATATAGAATGGTAACATAAGGTGAACATGTTTGTTGTTTAGGTTTAACTTGTCTTGATACATTTTGTCCTGTGACTGATTTCTTTGGTTTTATTGTGTTAGTTGTTGCTTCCTCTTTAACACTATCTCTCCTCCTATTCATACAAACCATTCTGGGAAAGCTAATCTCTTTGACACTATCTCTCCTCATATTCATAGAAACCATTCTGGGAAAGCTAATCTCTTTGACACTATCTCTCCTCCTATTGAATACAAACCATTCTGGGAAAGCTAATCTCTTTGACACTATCTCTCATCCTATTGAATACAAACCATTCTGGGAAAGCTAATCTCTTTGACACTATCTCTCATCCTATTGAATACAAACCATTCTGGGAAAACTAATCTCATTGACACTATCTCTCCTCCTATTCATATAAACCATTCTGGTAAAGCTAATCGCATTGACACTATCTCTCCTATTGAATACAAACCATTCTGGGAAAGCTAATCTCTTTGACACTATCTCTCCTCCTATTGAATACAAACCAGTCTGGGAAAGCTAATCTCTTTGACACTATCTCTCATCCTATTGAATACAAACCATTCTGGGAAAGCTAATCTCATTGACACTATCTCTCCTCCTATTGATAGAAACAATTCTGGGAAAGCTAATCTCTTTGACACTATCTCTCCTCCTATTCATAGAAACCATTCTGGGAAAGCTAATCTCTTTGACACTATCTCTCCTCCTATTCATAGAAACCATTCTGGGAAAGCTAATCTCTTTGACACTATCTCTCCTATTGAATACAAACCATTCTGGGAAAGCTAATCTCTTTGACACTATCTCTCCTCATATTCATACAAACCATTCTGGGAAAGCTAATCTCTTTGACACTATCTCTCCTCCTATTGAATACAAACCATTCTGGGAAAGCTAATCTCTTTGACACTATCTCTCATCCTATTGAATACAAACCATTCTGGGAAAGCTAATCTCATTGACACTATCTCTCCTCCTATTCATAGAAACCATTCTGGGAAAGCTAATCTCTTTGACACTATCTCTCCTCCTATTCATAGAAACCATTCTGGGAAAGCTAATCTCTTTGACACTATCTCTCCTCCTATTCATAGAAACCATTCTGGGAAAGCTAATCTCTTTGACACTATCTCTCCTCCTATTCATAGAAACCATTCTGGGAAAGCTAATCTCATTGACACTATCTTTCCTCCTATTCATAGAAACCATTCTGGTAAAGCTAATCTCTTTGACACTATCTCTCCTCCTATTGAATACAAACCATTCTGGGAAAGCTAATCTCTTTGACACTATCTCTCATCCTATTGAATACAAACCATTCTGGGAAAGCTAATCTCATTGACACTATCTCTCCTCCTATTCATAGAAACCATTCTGGGAAAGCTAATCTCTTTGACACTATCTCTCCTCCTATTCATAGAAACCATTCTGGGAAAGCTAATCTCTTTGACACTATCTCTCCTCCTATTCATAGAAACCATTCTGGGAAAGCTAATCTCTTTGACACTATCTCTCCTATTGAATACAAACCATTCTGGGAAAGCTAATCTCTTTGACACTATCTCTCCTCCTATTCATAGAAACCATTCTGGGAAAGCTAATCTCTTTGACACTATCTCTCCTCCTATTGAATAATTTTACAGGTCGCAGGTCGTTTTTAGAAGGCCCTCAGGTCGGAAGTCGCCTCTAAAAAGCCCAGAGGTTGCAGGTCGTTTTTGACCCGGCGGGAGCCTCCTTCATCTTGGCCAACTCACTTAGTACTTTAACTAGTACTTATTGGATTTATTGTATAATTTGTTCTAATCCTACAATAAGATTGAGAATGGAAATGCGGAATGTGTCAAAAAGACCAAAGGGCAGAAGACAGCTGAAGGCCAACAATTGGTTTTGAACACAGCAAGATTATCCATCACGCAGAGGTGGGCTTCAGCTGGACCCTTAACATAAATGTGAACTAGTTCAGTGAAAATGTAATATTTGCCACTTGACTTTCAACAAACATCAATCAATAAATCTAATGTTCTTGTGGTTGTACCGTTCTGACTGTATTAATATCTTTTTTAATTAAACAACTTGACATGATGTTTTTATGTAAACAGTTGTAGTTGAATGTTACAATTGAAATAATGTGATATATGGCTAATTTTTCCCAGCCTAGATAATAGAGTTAATATTAAGATTGGATCCCACAATGTAGACAACAATGAGGTCATAAATTAGGAGATTTTTATGAATGAAAATATGTAACATTAATGAAATGTCCACCCTTCAGTCTTTTCTCATGTTATATCAAGTTTACCTTAGGGATGTGTATTGGAGTTTTACCTGTTATTTCTACCTGTCCATATGATTTAAAGGTGTACTTATTGACCTTAGGAATTATCGCCTTGTAATAAAATTGTAAGGTTGGGTTTGCATAAGATTCTTCACTGTGTTATAAGTTACCTGGAGATTTGGTCGGGGAAATAAGCTTTTTTCGGATTATCTTCCCACCTTGGAATGTGTTTACCTCACGGGTTGTTCATGTCAACAATGACATGACCTGAATTTTAACTTAACAGATGGTAAAAAAGAGGGAAAACTTTGTTCGTACGAGATATGATTCGGAATTATTAGTTGTGGAATTTTCGCATAGTGATTTAATAGTTCAGGTAGGATAATTATTTTAAGAATTTCATGTTGAAATTTGGTCTTTTTCATTGTTACAACCCTGTGATGACATTGTAAAAATGTCAAAATTCAAAAGTCATTTGAACAGTCTCTTGAATAATAGTATTGAAGTGAAGGGGTTATATCTGCTTTAAATAATGATGATTCAGCAGGATTTCATACAAAGAATAAAACAAATGAAGTTGTGTAATTTTTTTCAAAGATTAAATCTTGTAGTTTTAAAATTATAAGCCTTGTTATAACCCATCACGGTGGTACGATAGGTGTTCATTTTAATATAATGAAACGTTGCATTCATGAGGCCTGTTACAAAGGGGTCATGGTAATCATTTTATCTCAAAATATAAAGTGCAATGTACACATATTTTGTAATTTCGTCATAAATAGTGCATAGGTAACAGTAAAAATGTCTCTCAATTTTTTCCATCAGATGCACATTTCAAAAAATTAATGTCTCATCAGTTATGCTTCAAATAAGTCCAAAATTATTGAAAGTTCAAAAACGTTGAAGAGCTAATGTAATGGAAAAGGGCCAAACATATAGCCTAGGAATTGGAGCTTCATATGACAGAGATATACAAAAAGTAATCAAAAAGGATTAGAACTTTATGTAACTTAAAGGAACTATTAGAATTTAAGGATGTTATTTAATAAACTAATAATTAATTTATATTGTTTATATCTCCTCTCTCTTGTGGGTAACCAATGGTTTTGATGGGAAACACCCTACCCCTAGTAAATTCAATCCCTTTTTTATACATAAAGATTTTGATATGTTGGCAGTGTATGCTATTCTCTGTTAATGTTTATTCACACCTGGACAAATGGTAAAGACAATTTTATGTTATTCAAGATTTTATGTTGAACTTTAGATATTGTTCATGTTTTCCTGTCTTGTGAAGTTGCTGTCTCATTGACTTTATATCCCATACATGTTTCTTTTATTCACAAGTATTCACATAATCAAAAAACCCCATGCTGAGACTCATTCATGCACTATGAAATATCAACTACATGTTTTAAACAGTTTGTGCCGTGCAGTGTCTAGGTCTTTATGACATACTTGTTAATTCATTTACATGTAAAGAATGGGGCTATGGTATCTTAATATATTACGTAATTTTAACATGCATTTACCTCCAGGTTAGAACTCTAAACTATTTGACAGATAAATTACACAGAAAATATACAAAAATGTTTGTGTTATTTTGTCATCTTACAAGGTAAACTTTCTTTACTATGAATATTTCAGTATTCTTTTTTAGTCTTAACTCATCTTTACCTAAATTTGATAAACAAAAATGTCTATTGTTTTGCTTGGGAAAAAAATATGTGACAGGTGTGAAATTTTGCAGTCTATCATTAAATTTTAATTGCTTTTTTGGAGGTCTGAAACCTTGACTTTCAAACATGCCACATTCACCCACTGTAGTTTCTGAGATCACATGACTTTGTTAATCTACCATATATGGAGATGATAGTAAAATTGTTAAATTGGCACAAATGGAGCAAAGCATGTGGTTTTCACATGTTTGATTTACCTTTGCAGGTAATTGCATTAAAAATAGATGTGCTATTATTGATACATGCAAATTTTATTTTCAAAGTTGTAGTAAAATCAATAAATCAGTCATTAAATGAAGTGAATTACTAAACTTTTGATGTCTTCGAATTTAATTATTTTACTTTAACTACATAAAAGCATGCCAATCTTGTTATTTCTGTCACAACTGCATTTAGATGCAATTTGTCTATTGATTGGAGTTTGCTAAAGAATAATTTGTAAGACAAGAATAAAATTTCAATATTTTATTTTTATGGCGTCATTGCATGTTTTTTGGCAAAGGGAAAGAGTTGATATAAAAAAAACAGATATCTTTACTTTCAAACAGTAATTGTGTTTGTATATTTGTTTAAATGTAAGGGGTTCAAAGATATCAAGTCTGAATTTGTCCTTTTAAGGGCATACGATACAGTTTTGAACCTGTATTTACAAGTTGCTGAAAATTTGCATATAGGATATTTTTTACCTGATTAAATCAAATATGTAATAAAAAATATACCTTCATGTGCTACTTTTTGAGTAAAATGAGGTCGAAATTTTGTATATTTGCTCAAAATTCAGATTTGTGTCTGTATTTTCTTTTTCGAAAGAAAGACATAACTTTTTTGTTTTACAGTGCTTATCCAGTGACCTTTGGGGTATCACAATAGCAATGACCAAAACAGTTTACCAAATTGCAGTTAGATTTCTTCTCCAACTAACTGATCAACTGGTAAAATGTTTTAGCAGATTGCTCAAGTGAAATGTTGTTAGTATGAAGTGAGTGCTGTGAAATCAAAAGTAATACTTACCATCCAGATCCAGTTAGTTGATATCTTTGTCATTTGTTTCAAACACAAAAATGACTTACTATAGTATGAGTCACTGAATAAGAAGGTCTAATTTTGACATGGAAACTTCTATCATAAATAGACTTTATAAATAAATAGTTCAAACCATTATTTTGTAGATGTATATTTTATAGCTTTGTCTTCTAAGACAAAGTTTTTGTGTAATTATGATTCGTATAATATTTTCTATACAAATTACTGATCTGCTTGCATTAAAGGGAAATAATTTTTATTGAGTTATTGTACACTAAAAAATTAATCTATGATACCTGGCTTCTGATTTTGCCTACAATTTTTTCAAAATTTTAATCATCTTAAAAATAAATTTCATTGTTTCTTTTCAAAACAGAGGATAAAAGTTTAATAATCATAAAAGTAATGTTACAAACAAATTAAATGAGGAAAGTTGATATTTGTCAGACAAAAATTGTGACAACATTTTGCTGATTTTCGGTAATGTAAATTATTTCCCTTTAATGGTAGCAGATAAGTAATTGCTTTAGAAAAAAAAATCCAAATTACAATTATGCACTAACTTGTTGTTGGAAAACGGAGCTATTAATTATAGACTTACAAAACAATGTTTTCAACTATTTATTTATAAAATCTATTTAAGATAGAAGTTTCCATGTCAAAATTAGACCTTCTTATTCAGTGACTCATATTATAGTAAGTCATTTTTGTGTTTGAAACTAATGACAAAGATATCAAGTAACTGGATCTGGATGGGAAGTATTACTTTTGATTTTACAGCACTCACTTCATACTAACAACATTTCACTTGAGCAATCTGCTAAAATATTTTACCAGTTGATCAGTTAGTTGGAGAAGAAATCTAACTGCAATTTGGTAAACTGTTTGAGCCATTGCTATTGTGAAACCCCAAAGGTCACTGGATAAGCACAGTAAAAGATAAACACAAATTGTTTTTTGTTAAATAATCGGTAATTTTTGTATTTTATAAGTATCATTAAAAATTATGCAATTTTATTCCGAAATAACTATATTTATCAAATGTTCATGAATAGAGGAAAACACGTCATTTTTTGCTGCATGTTTATCAAAATTTAAAAAATTGCGCTATTTACAGTTTTATAAAATTTGGGTCACATAATCTCCTTGCAAAATGAAACAAATTGCTGTTTTAAAAAATAGGGGTCCATGCACTCGTTTTCAAATTAAATCAGTTTGAATGATAAAAATCAGTCGAAAAATGCCTCTTTTCCCGATATGTCATAGTTTGACGTCGCGAAAATAACATTTTACGTTAGGAACGTCATTACCTTCCCTGTAACTGTATCGTATGCCCTTAATATTTAAGATGAGAAAAACAATTAAATTGATAAATAGAACAAATAAAACTTGTAAACTTGTGTTGCTCCAAGTAAAAAGTTTGTTAAATTGGAAGCAAAATATAAAAAGATGTTGAAATAATATGGTTTGAATAGTTTGGATGTTTTTTGGGGACCTTTTATAGCTTGATGTTCAGTGTGAGCCAAGGCTCTGTGATGTTTTTTGGGGGCCTTTTATAGCTTGATGTTCAGTGTGAGCCAAGGCTCTGTGATGTTTTTTGGGGGCCTTTTATAGCTTGCTGTTCAGTGTGAGCCAAGGCTCTGTGTTGAAGACCGTACTTTGATCTATAATGGTTTTTCTTTTACAAATAATGGCTTGGATGGAGAGCTGTCTCAAAGGCACTCATACCACATCTTCTTATATCTATATACACTTATTCTTAAGCTAATTTAGTTCTCTTGTCTTACAAATTATGGTGTATGTAATTCTTTTGATTCTTTTGATTCTATTTACAATGTTTTAAATCATCGGGGCATTTTTTAACACTTGAGCTAAGTGCTCCAAAGATGTCTGACCTGTCAGATTTTTTCAACCCATCATTAACGGAACAATAATGCTGAACAATACAGCCAAAATCGTATTCAGAATTTTTACAATACAAACTATGAGGGGTGTACACCTAAAATTAACTGACCATTGATACTATTTTAGTCGTGACATTTTGCCCAAGTATTTTACCTTTTGTTAACCAAATGATTTTTGCATTGTCACGACCATATCTGAAGATTTGGAAATAGAAAAAAAGATTGATGATCGTAGATCAAGGAGAGATAGGCAATGAATACTTTGAAATTTAAATCCTCTAAATCAGCTTTTACATAATGAAGTTATCACAGGGTGTTACTGGTGTACTACTTAAAGACTTATTTCAACTCTGTCCGTGAAAACAATGTTAGATGTAATACATAATTAAAAGATTAGAGATAGGATTTTTTTTATTAATGCTTTTTGACATTAAAGTACTGAAACCCAGTTTATTTATGCTTTTGCAGTAAAGAGTGTCTCTTACTCAGCTAAAATTGGGGAGGGAGAATTGATTTTGAAAAAGTTATATTGAATTGGAAAAAATTTGGTCCTGACCTATACATAGATTTAAGGAAGTTGAGTAGTGTTATTGCTTAAAGAAGTGTTTAAGATAGAGAGGGACATTCAAACACATTAATCGAAATTAAATAAACTGACAACACCATGGTTTATTTACTCACAACGCAACATTATAAAAAATTAAGACTTAACAACATGAACCCCACCAAAAACTGGGGGTACTGATCCCAGGTGTTCTTGAAGAGTGAGCAGATCCTGCTCCACATGTGGCACCCATCTTGTATAGTATAGTAAAGTATAGATATGCTAGAAGTATAAAAGTAGGATAGAAAGTAGCAGGAAACAGTAGGAACCAGTGAATAGCCTTAAAATATGGCCTTGACTGCTCAACATCTTTGATCAGCAGCCAAGCTTTGTAGTAAGGCTCAAGTTTTGTTAATTTTTTATGCTTGTGTAGTTGGATCTGGAAGATACAGACTAGTTTCAAAGGAATTATTGCTGTAGATCCTTTTATAAACCTAAAAGTATCTGTCAAAAATAATATTGATTCAAATATTTCAGATTAAATTGAAATGCAGTTTTTAGGATTTATGTATTTTATTAAAACACATTGAAGATAAAATTGTCAGATTTGATGCATTAACATTAATTTATTTAATTTAGCCACATACCTAAAAATTTATTTTTATAATTTTGTCCCATTTTCTGTGACCCTACTTCAAAAATCGTGATGGAATTAAACATACTTTTTGCTGACTTGGGGGCTTTGTACTAAATTTTGCACATTTATTATTCATTGCAGTTTTTTATGTGGTACTATTTATAAAATCATTTTTTGGAAATTTTATGATTGATTTTGAATTTTTGGACTGCTTGCTATTTTATCCTTTGCTACTTGTTTCCAGTGTGGGTATTTTTTTCTATATTAAAGGATTACGCATACTATTTTGTGGAGGTAACATCATTTTCAAAAATTCACTAGGGAATTCATTCTGATCTTAGTTCAAAACTTGTAGAAGTTATATCGTTCTGGTTGGGTCATGTCCACACATCAAGAGTTTAGATGCCAGGTCATATATAAGTAAGTTTTTCTAAGTTTTATAATTGAATTGTTGAATCAGTCAGAGCTTGAATAAAACCAATTTAGGTCTATTATAACCTTTAAATATTTGACTTGCAAGATTCATTCAATAAATGTAGGTTTTAAACATTATTGGATGAAAATGGAAATGTATGCATCCCCCAGGGTGGTGGGTGAAGATTATGAAGTTTACCTCAAATTCGTAAAAATGCTACTATGACATTCATGCATTCTAATGTCCTTTTAAAAACTTTTATCTATCTATATTGACCAATAAAATTGAGAATGGAAATGGGGAATGTGCCAAAGAGACAACAACCCGACCATAGAAAAAAACACAACAGCAGAAGGTCACCAACAGGTCTTCAATGTAGCGAGAAATTCCCGCACCCGGAGGCGTCCTTCAGCTGGCCCCTAAACAAATATATACTATACAAGCTTATTTAATAGTAATAATATTGCTATTACAATTTGACCCCTTGGACAGTAGGTCAGACTGTAGGCTTTGTGTATACAACATGTGACAAAGCATTATTAATTTTTACACATATTGATATATTATATTTTTATAACTAATTAATATTATATATACTTCTTTGAAAGATGATGAAAATTTCTGTAAGCAGATGGTAGGTATTGGAAAAAAAATGTTATTGAAAGAGGGGTAGATAAGTAAAATATGAGTCATGAAATCTCAGATAAAGTGAAAATGATGTAAATATTTGGATGTTTTGGAGTACTTGTAACGGATACCAAGGTTGAGTGAACATTTACAAGAAGTTTCATGGTGTTGTTTATTTGCGGTGAAGTGTTGATTATGCCTACTTAAGGGTAACTGGGTATACATGTACAAATAATGATTTACCACAGGCTAAATAATGACCCAACATCAAAAGCTCCGGTGTGACACATCATAATGACCCAACTCATAGTTGACAAGGACACTCAGTACATTTTTAGAAAAGTACTATAAAAGTACTGGCATCATGGGAAACCCCAGGAATGCCACAAAAGTAGTAAAT
The DNA here is from genome assembly GCF_965363235.1 of Mytilus galloprovincialis. Lineage (NCBI taxonomy): Eukaryota > Metazoa > Mollusca > Bivalvia > Mytilida > Mytilidae > Mytilus > Mytilus galloprovincialis. Next base: position 42,983,691 of record NC_134843.1, on the reverse strand, counting down.
AAAACTGTGATTTGAGTTCACTTGGTGCGGAGATCACATATAAATGCATTCAGCGCTGAAATTCAAGTTAAATAGGAAAACATACAGATGTTATAGTGAACTGTTTGTTCTTCTGTTTCATGAAGCAATTTTGATTTTATTGCCATGTTAAATTTGAACTATGATCCAAATGTACTTTTAAAGTTTGTCAACGAGAAATATTTGTATTTGAATTGAATTCGAGTATGAAGTGTTACTAAATATCTGTGAAACAATTGAAAAAAAAACTAAGAACTTGTGAAAAGAATTTCAACATGGATGATTAATTTGTCATGACAGTAGTATAAAATTGCTTGTGACAAGCGAACAAGGTTATTGTCGAGCCTGCAACTTTTGTTGCAGAAAGCTCGACATAGGGATAGTGATCCGGCGGCGGCGGCGGCTACGGCGGCGGCGGCGGCTACGGCGGCGGCGTTAGCTAACTTCTTAAAAGCTTTATATTTTAGAAGGTGCAAGACCTGGATGCTTCATACTTTGTATATAGATGCCTCATGTTACGAAGTTTCCGTCAGTCACATGTCCAATGTCCTTGACCTCATTTTCTTGGTTCAGTGACCACTTGAAAAAAAAGTTCAGATTTTTTGTAATGTTGAATTCTCTCTTATTATAAGTAATAAGATAATTATATTTGGTATGTGCGTACCTTGCAAGGTCCTCATGCCTGTCAGACAGTTTTCACTTGACCTCGACCTCATTTCATGGATCAGTGAACAAGGTTAAGTTTTGGTGGTCAAGTCCATATCTCAGATACTATAAGCAATAGGGCTGGTATATTTGGTGTATGGAAGGACTGTAAGGTGTACATGTCCAGCTGGCAGGTGTCATCTGACCTTGACCTCATTTTCATGGTTCAGTGGTTATAGTTAAGTTTTTGTGTTTTGGTCTGTTTTTCTCATACTTTATGCAATAGGTCTACTATATTTGTTGTATGGAATGATTGTAAGGTGTACATGTCTAGCGGGCAAAGGTCATCTGACCTTGACCTCATTTTCATGGTTCAGTGGTCAAAGTTAAGTTTTTGAGTTTTGGTCTCTTTATCTAATACTATAAGCCATAGGTCAACTATATTTGGTGTATAGAAATATTTTATGATCTAAATGTCAGTGGCGCAGGTTTTATTTGACCTTGACCTCCTTACACGGTTCATTGATCAGTGTTAAGTTTTTGTGTTTTGGTCTATTTTTCTTAAACTATAAGTAATAGGTCAACTATAATTGTTGTATGGAAGCATTGTTAGCTGTATATGTCTGCCTGGCATGGTTCATCTGACCTTGACCTCATTCTCATGGTTCATCGGTCTTTATTTAGTTATCTTGGTTAATGTTTAGTTTATGTGACAGTTGTAATAAAGCTTTATACTTAGGACTATCAACATAATATCAATGATTAATAAAGAAGGCGAGACATTTCAGCGTGTGCACTCTTGTTAAATATGTACAGGGAATGTACCTTACATACTTTTGTTTTAGGCTAAATAAAGTTAATTCATAGTGTCATTCTTTGCTCAGTTCATTCATTGGAAGAGTTGTTGTGTGGGTTGTATTCAAGACTGTTTTAATCAATTTGTCAAAATGAAGGTTTTAACAAATTTGTCCTTGGGGGGGGGGGGGGGGGGGGGGAGGGGATACTTATCAACCCAAATACCAATAATGATAAAAAGGTATTATAAGGTATTTACTTTCTTAATTTCAGTCCCAGAATTCAAAAGGGATGTGCAAATCATAATTTTATATGGTCGCTGGTATAAGACTTTCAAGTTGCATTCTAATTGGAAAAGCTTAACCATAGATTATCTTAGATCAAAAATCTGTAGCATAGGAATCGGTAGACAAAAATTCTAATATTGTAGATTGTGAGTTAGTACATTTGTCACATAATATTCAAACAAGTTCAGTGCATAGAACTGCATCAGATTGTGGTTAAGAGATGTCTATTTCTTCTATAATATATCTCTTTGCCTTCAGAATCAACTTTTTTTTTTAATTTCTTATTTTGATTTATAGTTCTGATGTTGCAGTGTTTGTGGAATTTTGAGTATTTCAGGCATACTATTTTCTCTATTATTAGAATTTGATGTCTAACTTTGATGTATAGATCTCCTGGGAAATTCTATTGTGAATTTTTTTGTCATGACAGTGGGTTTAATGTGTATTGAAAAGTGTGGGAGGTTAGATTATATTCGGTGCAAATAAATGAAACTTGACAAAAAGGTAAAAAACTAGTGCTGGTAGACTTTTTGTTTTGAAGAGTTTTGAGTTGTATAGACTTATTTTGGGGTTAGTAAGTCTCATTGGTAGTTTTATTCCTAGGCCAGTTTTTATGAGACATCAATTTTTTTTGCACATTGTAGGAGAAATAATAGACCCTGTTCAAAAGTGAGTTAGAATAAAGGGCAGAAAATTCAAAATTGAAAATTTGATCACCATTGCACATCTATTTTAAAAAGACATGCACATGACAGGTCCATTCAACACCAGTCTTAATTGACTAGGATTCCCTTTTGATAGGTCACCGGTTATTTTCTGTCACTCTGGCTTCTTCACCGATAAGCACTCTCAGGCCAGCACTATAAATAACCATTGTGCCGAAAGTGGAATTACAAATCAAATTATCAATCGATCAAACCATTGTTTGCATTTATTACACATTTTATTTTGGGTTTCTTTCTACTTTTTTATGCTGACACATTTAACTACCTAATAAGTTCATCCAAATAGTGAAGAAATGAAAACGGAAAACGTAAAATGAATTTCCTTGCGTAATACGACAACAGCAGTGCATGATCATATCCGTCCTGTATCAATAGTGTACTTTATGGTAAACATGAACCATATTAGAAGGAAGTTGGGTTGTTGATTTTCATTTACTCATTCATTTAAAACAAGCTGTTCAGTAAGATTTTCTCTGTGTTTATTTTATCAAATAAATGGGTTGCAATGGCTTGCTGTTACGTCCTACAGTCAACAAAATTATTTTTTCCTCCTATTTCTGATAACAGCTGCCAATTGGATGTTTGATCAATATTGAGGAAGTTCAGGTCAAATATCGTGACATTTTTGATAACATCAGATTCATGATAACTTTTGAAGAAAAAAAAACAAGTCTTTATATCACATGTCTTGATAGTGGGGTCAGCGTTTATTTGTTCTGCTTTGAGCAGGAGTTCCCCTGGAAACAAGTCGAACTCACATGTCTTAAGATAATGGTGTAGTGGCCCTGTAAATGTATACAGGAATCACTGTGGGTGTCTGTCCATGTGCCTCTTGGAATGGGGGTTATAAGATTTTTATGAGTTCACATTTTAATTTCTTTCTTGTTATAAACATACACATGAAATATTTGCCACTGAACATATAGCAAAGAACTATCAATCAGTCACATTGGTATTGTAGAATAGTCAAACATGATTTCTCTAAAATATGTTAAAAGATTTTGGATAACACTAATTCTTCTCTTCCCTTTTAATGGATCGAAATTGGTTTTTCATTTAAAATACTAAACATCCATAATGTTATTTACATTTTAACAAAGGTTAAAAGGGGGCAAATGAGTAAAATACAAATAGCAACGTAATTTCAAATGTGATTTCCCCCCTTTTTAATCTACTCCACCCTTATTTCATTTATGTTATAATACAAATTGCATGGTAGTCTGTTAACTTCAATACACAATTTTATTATTAATCTTGGGCATGCAACAGTGAACACAAATCCAATACACAAGACACCATGAATGAGCCATTGATTGTAACAAGTACAGACATAGGTATAACATAGGTATTTAAAATGTCAGGTATGTCACTAGATATAGGTAGGGTCACAGTTAGATAGAATTCCATTTTCTCAGCAGTGTTAAAATTACAACAAAGGATTTTATGCCTTTTAGAATTAGGTAAGATTATTAATATTTGTTTTGTCTGTTCCATTTATTGAAAATTCTGCAAATTCTGTTGGAAAAGTGTTCATATATTTATAAAATGTTGCCATTTTAAGAAATTTACATTACTTATAAATGGAATGGGATGAGGGTTAAAATTTATGACAACAAATCATTAACTGATTATTTTCCTTTGAAGTAAACTATGGATTCATTTATTTTCATGCATTTTTTTGTGGATATTTTATTTCGTTGGTTGTTTAGCAAACGTCTGCATACAAGTGTATAGAAAATTTGTACTTCATTAACTATTGAAGTTTGTGGTTTACCTGTACTCGCATAAACCACGAAAAGTGGTATCCCACAAATAATAATGAAATCACAGTATTTGAATTGAATGTTCCTTATTTTGACCTATCAGCAGCCTTCGCGAAATCTACTGAATGTCAGTTGTCCACCTAGTAAGAAAAACTTGAACATGATAAAATACCAGTTCAGTGTTTATCTTTTTTTTGACAGATTCATTTTCTTTTTCATCTTTTTATGAGCCCTATGTTACTGATTAACTTTTGTCTCGGTTTGTGTATCTCATATTCAAAACACATTTGACATGTTTGTACTTTTCTACAAAATCAGATAAATTATTTGAATTGAAAGTTATTTAGCTTGATGGTATAAGAGGTCATGGTAAAAACTATTCTTAAAACCTTAATCTGATGCACAAATTACCTCACTTATTTTGAAATTCACTCCAACAGAGATTGGGAAATAGTAAATCTTGAATTATCAGATCCATAGATCTCTCCTATCAACTCCAGTGTTCAACTTGTTTGTTATTGAGACTGATCGGATGAAACTCTCAAGGTAAATATAACGGAATTTGATGAGACTGTCATCAAAGTGAGAGGGTTAGTGCTATAAAACCAGGTTTAATCCACCATTTTCTACATTTGAAAATGCCTGTACCAATTAAGTCAGGAATATGACAGTTCTTGTCCATTCGTTTTTGATGCGTTTTGTTATTTGATTTTGCCATGTGATTATGGACTTTCCGAAATTGATTTTCCTCTAAGTTCAGTATTTTTGTGATTTTACTTTTTTCTCATTAGGTTGCCAACTACTTTTACCCCAAAAAATATTAATTAATGACTGTCTCTCTTCCTGCAAACATTGTGATCTTAAGCAAGTTTGTGGCTCCGCAAGATGGTCGCTCCGCAAGATGGTCAAGTACAAAGCATATTCTTATAATATCAACATGTGACTTGTCCTGTTCTGCATGTAAAAATTTTACACTGGATGTTGTACACATATCCATCTGTCCATCTATTGTTTGACCTGGCGGGGGATCTATACTCTTAAGGGGCATAACTACGGTAGGTACCACAAGATTGTAGCTGTTGTTTTCTTAAATGACTGTCATACATATGGGAAATTAGCTGAAGTCCATCTAAGGGTGCTGGATTTTTTTACTGGGTTGAAGACCCATTGTTGGCCTTCAGGCTTGCGCTATTTTCTTCTCTATGGTCAGGTTGTTGTTTTTTTCACACATTCCCTGTTTCCTTTCTCTTTATCTAACAGTAAAACATGATTAACACACCACTTTCACTTTAAAGTGCTTGTACAAAGTCGATAATTAATTATTTCCTGTTGATCAACTATTAACATTTTCTCAAAACTTACTCCTATATATGGACATAATATTCCTTGAAGTTTTGTTACATCTTTACCTTGCCAACCCAATTTGAACACAATCCATTGATATATTTTTCCCGTTCTTCAAATGTTTTAAAAGGTAAACAGCATTTTTTTCTCTGCAAAATATTTGCCAAATCATTATTTGTTAGCCATAAACAAAGGTATTTGTTTGTATATCTGATCACAAAAGCAAGGAAAAATATATGGTACATTGTATAAATGTAGATTTAAATTTACTTATATTAAAAAAAAATGATTTTTTTTTTCTCTTGACAAATGTTTTTACATGCACTTTTATCATTGTGGGAATATTATATTAAATTTAAAGTCTGAAAAACGAGTGAAAAATCTTCAGTTTTTGAAAATTAGGGTTGAAATTATAAATTGGTACTTAGCAAAGAGTAAAAATCCATTTTATAAATGGACAATTAGGTTTATGAAAGATAGTCAAATCATATTATATTCCAGTTGAGCTGTGAGTAGAAACCGCTAAATTGATTTGCCTTTTCAATATACTTGTTTCTATAACATTTACGTAATTAAGTTTACGTTTTAGTGTCAAGTTTTCTGTTTGAAAGAAATATAAAACCACAAAATAGAGCATATATTCTACTACAGACAAACTTAATTATTAGATGGAATAAATTTTACTTGGAATTGGATACACTTCAGTTGTTTTTATACCTTCCAGTGTTCTAATAAAAAAAATTGATAGCAAAAAAAAATTGGACCAACTTATATATAGAGAAAAAGAGAATTCTTTAAGATACTCAAACAAAAAAAAAACAAATTTTTAGATGAACGTCCTAAATTTAAACCGCTATCCTCCTCTGTAAAAATAGAAGTAGTGCACACCGGCATATATGAGGGGGGATAGGGAATCTGGGGTCAGGTGTTTTTAGGCTCAGGGTTTCTGGATTGACCCTTTCGGGATCCGGGATTATTTATTGTCAAATTAAGGGATGTCAGGATGTAAATTTATCAAAATTCGGGACCTCAGGATTTTGTGTTTTTAAGCCCAGGATTTCAGGTTCAGGACCTACCTTGCCCCCTTCCCATATATATCAGCTGATCAGAAAATCAACTTCTTTACCAATTTCTAGGCCAATGCTACGTGCCTGCAATATTGAGAATCATTTGTTGTGACTTTAATTTTCCTGTATTACAAGTTGATTAAATTGGGAGATGAATTGCCCATTATAGTATTCTGACCAAAGATGTCAATTCAGCTGGTGAATTAGCAATAGCAGATATTAGTTCCGGAATTCTGATCAATATGTTGTGTCTGGAACATTAATGGAAAAACCTTAAGAATGGTTATAGAGAAAATGGGGTGTTTAGAAGGGAGCAAGATTGGTTTTGTTGTGAATGGCAACTCAGACGAGACTATAATCTTGTGAATGAATTATAGTAAAAGTTGTATTTTCAGTCCACATGATGTACAAATGTAGTATTTTGATATATTTTGAGTAACAGTAAATTAATGGAGTTGGGATTTCTGTATGAAATTCAAAGTAAGCTGAACGGAAAAAGAATTTACTTAGACTGTTAACAGTAGGGATTTTGGTGGCGTCTTTTTTACTGTTCTAGAGTTTTGTCTTTTACAAACGGAAAAATTGCTGAGTTTCTGTTCTCTAACTTGAGTTTGCCCCAACCAAATGTTATGAAACTTAAACACAAAGATTATTAAAAATTTGGGTTACGTCACTTTCATGCTTCTTGAGTTACAGTGGCGGATCCAGCCATTTTAAAAAGGGGGGGTCCCAACACAGAGTAAAGGAGGGGTTCCAACTATATGCTCCCATTCAAATGCATTGATCGGCCAAAAAAGGGGGGGTTCCAACCCCCGGAACACCCCCCTGGATCTGCCACTGAGTTATGTCCCTTCATAACATTGTATACAAGAAGGAGCATCACCTGTGTCCCATTGGCATTGACACATTCCCAATTTAATATTTTTTTAATGTAAGGGAGGAGGGGTAGCCTCAGTGTCAAGACTGTTGGCAATAAACTTTTTTCTTCTATCTTTCAGACAGAGAAAAACAAGTTGACCATTTTAGATTTGAATACGAAAAATTTATCAGAATTTGTCCCCCTAAATCAATTCAGTACTAGTATTACTTGTTTGACCATCAATTTCTGGACATCAGCAAATATATTCCACCCACACTTTTGTATTGTAACCTGTCACACGTAATTACTTAGTGTGGGTGTTCACAAGTTATTATTCCTTTTCCATTTTACATATATCTTTATTGACTGGATCAGTAATTAATGTCTAATTTCATGCAATTAATTGGAAAAACAACACTTTTGATTGTTATATATGATGATTGTAATTTCATCTGGTGAAAAGTGATCGTTCCTGAAATAATTTTTTTTAATTCATGTATTTTTACATTAAATCCTATTATTAGGTGCATTTGTGATAATAGAAACTATTATGCATATTATCATATTCTTTCTTTTAGATTTGCACCTAAACAGTTTATTTTTGGCTGCATTAAATATCAGGTGTGAGAATATAGGACTCGATGTAGTATAAATAAAAATAGTGTTTTGTCCAACACCAAGAACGGCAACCTAACAACCAAACAACAAAATCAAATACCAGAAATAATATACAAATAGAAAAAAGACATCATAAAAATTGGTTTAGAAATAAGAGAAAAATAATGTTTTTAAAAAAGACTGAATGCACAGCTGTTCATGTAAAACAGTACTAGAATATTTTTTTAACAATTCTTATATGCATTCCTACTTGCACTCTTGTTTATTTCTATGGAGCAAAAATCAACATATTTGATTGTGATCACATTATTATAGGTGATTTAAGTCAATTTTTGTAAAATTTATCGATGATTATTTTGAATTTTATTAATAGGTCTGTATAATGTTTGTTGGCATTAAAATTTGAATGAAAAATTAATAAATTGGACGAAATTCAACTAACACATGAATTATTGAATTAATTTGCCTTTGTGTAATAAAGTCTCAACTGTGGCAAAAATCAGTAAAACATTAAAACAAGACATATATATTGATTAAAATAATTTTTAATTCATAATAGTTTATTGATATGGTACGTTACTTACAATAGATCTGGACGATAAAATAATTCATTGATTACTCATCGTTTAAGGTCCACACAGGCAAATTTAAAAATGTATATTTGTATAGTAGTTCATTTACCATGACCATGAAGCCTCCTTTCATGTGGAACAATAAAAAAAGCTGCAGAAAAATGAGAAGTTACCATTACCATTAACTCTGAATATATTTAAAAGTAGGGTAAATATCTGAGAGACATCAACCTAACAATAAAAGACCACATACAAGGCACTTAAATAACATATACCTGACTATGGTACGCATGTCAAACTCCAAATCAAAAATAGCCTTGGCAATTTGTGAATGAACTAAGCATTGGAAAATGTCAAATTCTTTTTTTTTTATATAATATGAATACCACAAGTAAGTATTATTAGTTTGTTTTTTACACATGAATTATTTAAGGAAACTGCTAATAGAATATATTGATTTTTAAGACTTTTGAAGGACTTCATTTGAACAGAATATCTGTTTAATTATCTTTTTCTTTCTATTATTTCAGAAGATGGTGACTATGATTCGTCCTTCAGATTAACCGAGAGTGGTAAATTGACTTACGATTCCCATGTTAAGTCATTATGTAAAGTGCCAATCAAAACTGAACCTCATTCCAGTGACCGCAATGCATGGGAGCAGGACGAGCAAAACAATAACATTTGCAAGATAGTTGACGTGAGAGGGAATGTAGATTTTACGAACAGTTTAATGAATAATAATAATAATGGTGGTGATAAAGAAAGTCTGACTGGAAGTAGTACTACAACTGAAAACTGGCAATCGAACAATGTTTCCCGTCAATCTGAAGGTATAAATAGCACCCGAAATTCAATGATGTTAGCCAGTAGTCCTGCTGGTGTCTTCAAACCCCCAATGACAGTGGCTGACCAAAGGCTTATATCAGCCGGAATGCCTTATTCAATGATACCATCTGGAGGACCTGTGTCACCATACAGTTATTTTACACAATATGGATATCCTCCACGAAACTATCCACAAGTTGATTCTTATTCTTATTCTGCAGTTCTACAAAGCATGGGAAGTCATGCAGCACAAACCCAAATGCCGTGCAATACCTATGGGTCTCAGTACTCCATGCTGAATAGCCCACATCAACGATCAATGTCTGTGTCTGCCTCAGGGCAGGGACAGCATGTGTCATCCCGGCGTAGCCCGGGAGATACGTCAGAAAGAGATATAGACTCTAATATACCACACAATTATGGTAAAGAGGAACGTACACATAGTCTTTCATCAGTAGAAATATCCAGTTCAAAAACTGTATCTTTCAAAGACCCGCCTCCAAGGAGGGAATTAATAAACAGTAAAGATATGAACTATAAAGTGCCTAGTGGTAAAGAAGGAAGTTTAAAACATCGAATCTTGACCCGCCCATCAGACAGTACTCCCGAGAGTTCTGTGGTGGATGTACATTATGGTGAACCTTCTGCCAAAAGAACAAGATATGATCCTCTTAATGTTTCCACATCAAATCACCAAGAAGATAATGGATCTTCTGCAAATTTACATTTCCCGCCACATTTTATGAAGGGTTCTATAATACAACTCACAAATGGTGAATTGAAACGTGTTGAGGATCTGCAAACAGCAGATTTTGTACATAGTGCTGAAATAAGTAATGATCTCAAAATTGACTCTAGTTCTGTTGTACGCATTGATGAAAATAACGAGCGAGGGACGGCAGTCCTTGGATTTGTTGTTGGAGAACATAAAGTTCAGGTATGGTTATTGTTTGATTAAAAATCTATATAAAATTACATATGTTGTAGTTATGTAAGAATTATTCATTTATACATAAATTTTGGTAGTAAATAATCATCTGCTTGAAATAAACATGCAGATATGTAAAACTAACAGGTAATAACATTGTTAATCCATATTCTGATATACATTTATCAATACTGATGTTGACCATAGATTTAGAGGTCTAAGTTGGAGACAACAAGGGCATAGTTTCTCACTTGTATGCATGTTCTGGTTATTGGTGTCTGGATGCTACTCTGAGAAAACATTTATCAACACTTTTGATATTTGGTTTGTTAGGGACTTCTATAAAACAAAAAAATTTGGTGGATTTCATAGGAAAGAAGCCAATTTTATGGATACCACAAAAAAGTGATGATTATTAGCATCCACCAAATCATTTGAAATGTTGTTAGGAACTAGAAATCCAAGTCCTAATGAATGACAAAAACAATAAACCAAAAACAAATAAGACAGACAACAACCGATGAATAACAAGCTCCTGATTTGGGACAAGTGGTGGCAATAAACGTTATTGTGAGCGCTCAACCCTCCCTTTAACATGGAACAGTGGTGCAACAACACAACATAAAAAAAATGTAAAAATCATTTGAAAATGACTTGACTCATTATATTGTCAAAAAGCACAAAAAACAACTCACATAAGGCCAAATAAAAAAGTATGTGTGGTTCCAGTTACATTTGAAAAAAAGTTAGGGTAGGTAGGTAGGGATTTTTTTTTATTTTATGTTTTTTTTTTTACATTGAGTCTATGGGAGCAACATTCTGACTTTTACAGTGCTTAATGAAAATCTTTAGGGTAGGCTATTTTTGAGGCAAAAAAAGTAGGGAAGGTAGGGTTACTGGAACCACACATATATTTTTATTTGGCCTAAAGACAAAGTATTATTTTAAGAGTATTGTAGGGTGTACATGCCAGTCTATAATGTTTCAAGTTTCTATGCTATAGATTGGTTTCTCAGTGAATACGGTAGCTCTGTGAAATAATCACTCATTTTCACTGGTTCATTGCTATTTGTCTAGTTTTAAATTATCTTAAAGGTTTTATGTTACGTCATTGAAGTTGAAATATCAATCATTTTTCTGTAAGTTGATCCAAAGGAGTGTAGATACGTGTTAGTGTCAGTTAAAATCCTACATGTTAAATTTGTCCATACGTTCTGTGAAAAATAATCTCAGAAAACGTAAATAATTGGAAAAAGTTGTAAAAATACAGTAGAAAAACCTGCTTAGGTGATAATTAACAACAGTGTTTAATTAACACATCAGTGTTTTTCAGGTTTCAAATTATTTGATTTGTTTCATTCATTGACGTCAATTATTCACTGCTAGAAAACAAGACCAAAGAACTACAAGGTAGTTGTAGGTTAAATGTCAATGAGACAGCATCCCAACACTACTTTCAATAGTCATCTGAAGTTAATTGTATAGACTGAAAGGGTGAACAATTGTCTACCCTGCATGGCACAATCTGAAATAACCCTGATTAGATATAAAAAGATGTGGTATGAGTGCCAATGAGACAACTTTTCATCTAAGTAACAATTTGTAAAAGACTAAACCATGGATAATATAATTTGTAAGTTAAGATTGGTTTAGATTGTTTTGTGTATTTATATCTATCTTGTCATAAAGTACTAGCAAATGCTTTAAATTCCTTGTCTTATTTGTTTTCTAGGTGACTGCATTAAATGCTGTTGTAAATATTTTTACTTGTTTATAGCACATACATGTATATGTAAAAATTTACCAACTTTCCGGTGTGGAATGTTAAGTTTACTTATACAAATCAATGTAAAATGTCAGTCGTGACTTCTATGACTTCTCATTTAGGTTGTAAATGAAGATGTTGTTGTAACATTATACATTTTGTCATGATACCAAATTTTACACGCTCTGTTGAAATTTAATAAGGACAATTAGTACAGCTAGTTTTATTAAATCAGAGAGGCTTGTTAGCCAAATTGCTGCTTGCAATTTACATGACTAAATGGGCTATTATGATATTGCACACATTTAATTGGAAGTTTGTTCTGTATTTAGCAGTTGAAAAGTAGAGAATAATTCTTATGATCACAAATGATATTCTTTTTTAATTCTTTTGAAGAAGATGTTGATGTTTTAACATTGGTGAAGTTGTGACATAACAATTTAATTTATAGATATTGATAGTACAACTGTACTAATAACATTGCATTGTGGGATACCACAGACAATAATATCCCATTATATTGATTCATAGTATTAAATAAACTGTGTTATATATTTGATGTTGACAATTTTCACAGTTTTTTTAAAGGCATTTGTCTGAGTTTTCACGTCACTAAATTACACATTCATGGATTCTTTTGGCTTTCAGCATTTGTGTTGGTATTTTAAAAGTAAATGAGGAAATATCGAAACATGTTACACAATTTGCAAAAGTACATCAATTGTTATGAAATAATTTAAGAACAATATATGAACTCTTATTATTCGAACATTAACCTTAATTTAATTTTAATTCTTCAGTTTTATTCTAATTCAAGTCATTATTCAATAAACGTGTTACATAATAACACTAGATTTTGTGACACTAGTGAAAACCTTGAAAGTGTTATAGCTAAACAAAAAACATACAAATATTTACCACATTACAGAATTTATTTGTTTACCACTCACAAATTCTATTTTAATCTTTAATTTTTGTCCCTGCAGTAAACGATGCCTTTTTAAAATACATTTCAATAGTATATATTTGTTATGGGGCCAGCTGAAGAACGCCTCCGGGTGCGAGCATTTCTCGTTGCATTGAAGACCTGTTGGTGACCTTCTGCTGTTGTCAGCTCTATGGTCGGGTTGTTGTCTCTGACACATTCCCCATTTCCATTCTCAATTTTATTTCAAAATTCCCTGTAAACTTTCGCCTTAAATACGCTTTTGAAAGGCAAATGCTCTTGAACTAAATGCAAAGTAAGCTTGTTACATTGTTATGGATAGGAAATATTACAGGGCCATATATAGAGGCTGCTGTTATATAGGTCTGGAGTCCTTCTGTTGTTATATAAACTGTAGACAACGGTTTTACATGTGTTGTTGGGTCTATGACATTTACGAAGATAATTATTTAGTTGTCAACTCCAAATTCAAATAAAAAATCGAAAAAAAGAAAAGTTATATAAACATCTGATAAAAGATCACCTCTAGTCTCTAATTTGGAGACTGTACCAACATAAGAATAGGTTTTATGGTGAGAAAAAAAAGCATGGATGTTGTATTCTGATTCAACATACGCTTAAAAAGTGTACAAAACAACACCATTATTATAAAAGAAAATACAACATCAATAAATATATTTTGGACAACAGAAATTCTCTGTCAGTATGCTATAATTTGAATCTTATTAATTCTTTCTAATATTACCAAAAACAATACCTATATATACAGGCTAATCAGTTATTTTGCATTTTATTTTCAGGTGACTGTTGAAGCTTCTGTTGAACATCCATTTTTTGTTTTCCATCAAGGATGGTCATCTTGTGATCCACAACGTACACTCCAACGATATGGACTTGATTGCCATAAACTCTCTGTCGGCGATAGATGTATATCACTGACTCATAAGGAAGTGGCGGACCGTGCTGCTGAACTTTTACAACAGCAACAACAACTTGGTGATAATCCAGCTTATAGTTTTGGTGAAACTGTCTCGGGCAATAAATCAGGGATATCAACCCAGGGCTTGGACCTGAACAGGTCTCAACACAGATAAGAATGGTCAAGCCTTACAAATGTTGATATTTTGGATTGAATAGACCTTTCATGGTCGTTTTGCAGACCTTAAAATATATATACTTTTGACCGTATATGGTCATTATATAGACCCTAAATGCTGTATGGTTGACCATATATGGTCATTTTGTCAGACCTTAAAAACTGTTACTGGCCTATTTGGTCACAATGTAGACCTTAAAACTATATCAGAATATGAATCTCTGAATGTCGAAATATATTTTTAACATGATTAAGACATATATGCTGATTCATTTTTAATATACGACCCCTTTGCAGGGAAAAAATAGTATAACTAGTATTAACATAGGTCTTATGGATATAATTTTTATACAAAATGTATAATAATCAACATTTCTAAACACATTGGTTCATTGTTATCTTCTGTTTTAAAGATACAGTCTTATATAAATGCACACATTTGCACAAAATGGCTGTCATTAGCTGCATCTTGGTTTAGTCAGATCTGCATATAGTGTATTTTGATTTGATTGAATTTCTAACACTGCAATCTTTCATAGTTTCCATTTGTACATGTATTTAAACAATTTATGACATAGCTGCCATACTTGTCTGAATTCCTTGAACAAATCTTTTTTTATATTTCACAGGAGGTTAGGTAGGAAAGGAAGATTTGAAATTTTATCATCAGGTTTCGTCAAAGCATGTGCATTCAAATCAAAGTTTCTAAAGATATGTTACATCAGACAATTTTAATATCAAAAATTGTAGAAAACCTGAAAACAAAACAAATCAAAATACTTTGTGAAAATTAAAAGTTATTGAAATGGAAATGCCTTTTCAGAAAATTATAAAATACAGTGCCTTAGACAGTGTTAAGATTTTTTCTTTTCAAAAATGTATTTTTCCGAAATTGTCACTTTGCTGCTTTTGGAGTTTGAAATTTTACTATGGGTAGAAAGAAGTAAAGGCGTGTGAGACACAGCAACTCAAAACAGCTCATGTTTACCAGCAGACATGTAAAAGTCACCATAGTGGTTTCTGGATTGATAAGCTCCAAAACCAACTTGATTTTAAACAACTTGTTATGGATTTTAAGGGAGACAACCCAAAATTTGAAATTGGTAATAATGACTGTTAATGATAGAACAATTAAACATTATGAACAACTAACAAAATCTAAACACTAAAAATATACACTGAATACATATTTTCTACTATTCACTGTTTTTATGAAAAAAAGTAGCTAAAAAATCGTGAATATTCTTATTAAGTTTTAGTTGAACATAAATTCATAAAAAAAGACTGCTATTAAGTGCTCAAGACTTTTAGATTTGTTATTTTATTTACTGTTTAAGGCTATCTTTTGCTTGTTAAGTTTGTTAATATGAAGGATATGAGATTTTAAGTTAAGTTTACAAATTGATTTTAGCTTGTTTTCATTTGTAAATGGCAAATCACGTTTTTAGAAAGCTTTTATGATATTTCATTCAAATTTTGTTATTGTATGCAGTTAATTTTTTTTTTCAGTTGCATTAAAATAAGTGAAATATGTTTTTTCTACAAAATGATATTTGTAATTCAGAGATCTGTGAAACCTTTAAAACTGATTTGGAAAGAACAAAATAATTGAAAGCTTTTTTTCTGATATCGAATTAGAAGACAGTGTTGTTATATAGTGGTAATCATATTGTGATATTTATAGATATTTTCTGTAAAAGATGTTGTCATGGTTACCTGTTTTTCATTGTCATGGTAACAATCACCTTTTAAGGGTCTCACTAATTAGCGACAACAAGCGTCAAGAAGCGACAACAAGCGTCAACAAGCGACAAGAAGCGACAACAAAAAATATTTTAGCGACAACAAGCGACAAGAAGACTATTTAGCGACAAGAAAACTTTTTTTTTTTATTAGATATAAAGAAATTTGTATTTAATGTATTTTTTTAAATATACGAGCAGATATGTCTAATTAAAACGTTTTATTATATAGATAGACGAAGAAATGAAAGATTTGTGAGAAAGAAAGAGATTGTGAAGTTTATATTAGTATATATTGGTAGATGAAGAAATTTAACATTTGTGAAAAAGAAAGAGATTGAGCTTCTTTTTTAAAATTTTTAAATATGAAGAATATGTATAAGATAATGTATGTATCTGTTTTCATCAAAGTCAAAGTATGAATAAACGAATGGAGATATATATGGAGCGGGCATAATGGAATATAATATTTTGATTCATTTGCTTAATACTATGCTCTAAGTGTACTCTTGTTATGTCAATTCGATGCTTGCTTTATTTGTAGAACTCTCAGTCACGTTTTGCCATCTTTATTATTTAAGCGTGTTTCCAGACACCACGACGAGGACGTGGTTCTACCTTGGGGACCATATACAGAGCACGTACTTTTGCGAGAATAATACTGAAATGCTGACAATTTACTTTATACTAAACATAAAAGTTGAATGGCTTCAGTCAGCTTGGTAGAGTAAAGGAAATGCACACGCTATAAAATTGAAACAAAAACAAAAAAAAAGTCAACTTTCCTTTGAAGGATTTATTGAAACAAAAACATGAAATATAATTTCCTTTCTAACAGTATAATTCATTGTTCTTGATAGGAACAACATTAGATGTAGCTTCGCCCTAAGGTAATAACAGTACACACAATGTGGAACATCAAATGAGATTAACGAGTCGCGTGTCCCCTGTTTTATTGCTACAATAACATCCAATTAACACCTTCAACTTTGTACACGCGTCAGACTATACAATTACACGCGCCAGAATATACAATCATTGTAAATAGTGAACACCTGTTGAAAACTCAAGATTGTCATTAATGTCCTTTCATCTTCAATCAATATGCATAAACATGATAAATATCGTTTAATGAGGCAATAAATAAATAAAAAGATGAAAACATTCACATTTCAATTTTCTTTTCCTCCTGTTTGGTTTCAGTTCTTTGTATTTCACAATTTGTGTCAATATTTTCAGGACAATGATGTACAAGTAATTCATTTTGCGAGCTTAATACATATTGCACGAAAAGAGTTTTAAAAAAACAAATTATAAGATAAATAATATGTTCTAAAACACAAGGAAAAGTAATCTCATAATACAATAATTAAACGTAATACTGGCTGTTATTCATAATAGATGATAAAAAATTATGTAAATAATGTTTAATTTTATTCTATCAATTTTAACTTTCTTGTCGCTAAAATTATTTTCTTTCGAATGTTCTTTTAATATTTATTACAATAATTAATTTTAATTAAAAAAAAATGTGTTCTTGTCGCTAAATAGTTTCTTGTCGCTTGTTGTCGCTAAAATAATTCTTGTTGTCGCTTGTTGTCGCTTGTTGACGCTTGTTGTCGCTAAAATTCTTGTTGTCGCTAATTAGTGAGACCGCCTTTTAAGTTGTAACAGTTATATGTATTTTATTTGATGGAGTGGTTACAATATAATTTTGTTAAAATTAAAAAAAGTTTTATTTTAAAGTTTTGATATTGTAATAGGAACTGTGATTACAAACAACTTTTAGCTTTGATAACAAGAACACCAATGCATTGTTTTAAAACAATTTTTTTAGTAAGTGTATGAAAAACTATTGAATACTTAATATTTAGAACACAACTTAATTTAAAACAGTTTTTGATAGTCCCATGGGTGTTCAAGAAATCAAAATATCAAAGTATTTGCTTAAACATAATCAAGGTCTTTTGGTACATGGTATGCTTATGGTCTGGGATTTTATGTTAATGGGAAGAAACTCAATACAAATCAATTTGCTTGAAATTTATAATAAACTCTTTAGTTATAAGTTTTATTTCTTGCAGCTTAGAAAATTAAATTAATACATAAAAAAAAATATTTTTTAATGTTTTCGATCACATCAGAATTGTGCATTTCTTTGCAACATATTATACTCATTTATTTCATGCACATCATAAAAGAGAATAAATTCAAATTACCTGAATATAAAATCAACAAACAATCTGCATACACATGTACCTTTTAAAGACTTACACAAATCAACGATTGTAAAATAATGGTTTATGAACTTGTTTATATACGGTACTATAATTGTTATAATACTTGTGTTTAATTGTCATCTTGTATATCAGATTATTAAGTCTAAAAAAAATATTGAATAGTTTCATCTTAATTTCAGTAAGACAAATTTTGTATACTAGCTGTTGGGCTAGAAAGTATCTTTTTTATGATAATAACTTCATTGATATGACCTGGCATAGGATAATCTGCTTTGTAATTGAGGGACATTCTGTTCAGGGAAAAGTAACATGTGTAACTGCTTTCTTATTGTATAATAAATATCTCCATCCAAACATATAACATATTGATACTGAACAGTAAATTATAGTGGTATTTTTTTAGTAGAATGTTTCTCCGTTACTTACCTATTTTTTCTATGTCAAAATCAGGTAGAATAAGTACTAGACATTTCCTTGACAATAGCTTAAGTTATCTCCCTTTTTTCATTGATGTTATCATTACAAATCAGGGAACTGTACATATAATTGTCATTTACAAAGAAAAGTTGCCTTAATCTGGAACATGATATGTTAGCTCTTCCCAGCCTTAATTAACAGTTTATTTAAATGCAATTTAAAAATTTGAAGACAACATAAAAATTGTTTGGTTATAGATGCAAAAATTAGGTCTCATGGTGAACTTTTTATTGAATATTTTTTCACAATGCTTTCATTGAAATACTGTAAAAATTTGATGATGAAAGTCAAGTGGTAGAATATTATATCCACTGATTTGTGGTTTTTCAGTGCTACAGGAATAATTATTCTAAAACGCATAGAAATTTTCCCCTGTGTGCTGGTTTTGGTTTGAGGTTGTATCAATAAAACATATGATTAACCTTTACTTTAAGTGCCTTTGGGTAGACCATCATTTCGAGAAAGAGAAAAAAATTTGACATTTGCATTCAATATTTTTTTTTAAAGATGTCTAAATGATTTATCAATTCTATTTCAACTGTCATTAATTTGGATTTTTTTTTTAAATGTTGCTTTCTTATCATGAGATTTGTTTCAAAAAAGTTAACCATGCATCCTTCAGAAGTGTTAGATTTCAAGGAGAATATAAATAAACTATTGCATGGCCATCCACTATTAGAGAAATGCGAATAGATTAATGATCAAGTATGTGTGAATAAATTTAAAAGTCCCCAATGAGTTTTTAAAAATAGATTGAAAACATAAATATATTGTTATGTAACACATATTGCGTGTTAATAGGATTGCAATTATATGTCGATCAATTGAGAGTCTATCGAATTAAACTTTGGTCACATGACTCACTGTACTTATCCTTTGAAGTCAGAAGATGATTTTATTTTCACTCATAAACTAGCAATTTTATAAGGATCAGTTCTTTTATTTTGTAACCAAAATACATTTATATTGTTTTCACATCCTAGATTAAATCATTTATCTTAATTTTTTTTAAATGTTACAAAGTATTACAGGTCACACAGTGAAAAGTTGCTGACGTTACAAAAATAAAAATGGATTTTCCCCAAAGTTGAAATTTGTATTTTAAAGATTTGTCATTAAGATACAGAAGGCAAGATATTTTCTGATGTGTGACTTACAAAACAGTGAAATTTTATCCAATGTATAGTTTTAAATCATTCTTTTATGTTATTTGTAAACTGTTTTACTATATGACAGATGATAAAAAAGACCCTGTATGAGTGTATTTTATTCATGGGGCAGACGTTATAATTCACAGACTGGTTAGAGGAAAGTGAATATAGCCGGTGTACGCAATGAACTTACCCGTAGATCTCTTTGTTTTACTACTATATTGTTAGCCTGGAATCATTTCCTGGGTATTACATAAGTGCTATTATTAGATTGTTGTTATTTGTTGACTTCGTTGAACCATGATATGTAATGGATTTGTTGAAGGGTTAAAACCTTCAATACTTTTGAAATACTTACAAAGTATTTCATAAATGTAGTTGTGTCAAAATAAAAAAAAAGATTTTTATCACAATTTGTCTTTATTTGTTCGAATGCCCCCTGTTCCAACAAATTTCATAAACCAGACAACAGTTCTTATTTGTCCACTTGCAAAAAAGGTTACAGAATGCACAGCAAAGAGATGTTAATTTGATGGGGACTTTAATTATTTGTATAAAGCTTTATATTTCAGTAGATAGATACACCTATATGTTTTATCATTGTATACATTGTACATACACCGATGCCTTAATTTACAAAGTTTTGTCCTTTATATGTCCATTGTTCTTTACCTTATTTTTATGGTTCAGCAACTGTCGCTATAGTTTTTTGAAGACCCCTCCTTAGGTAATGGAGGCTGTTGACCATCCTTCCACTTGTTTAGTTTTTGTAACCACACTCTAACTTAAGTTTTCTTCGTCCAAATTTTATAAAATTTGTAAACAATACTAAGAACCAATACTTGCATACTTGAGTGTAATTTGGGCATTGAGTCACTTACCTTTCTATATTAAAAACTCTTTTTAACTTGGAAAATTGCAACACTTGCCTGGGGGGCATTTGTGTTGATCCAGAAATTTTCATAATGGAGGGCCCACTGACTGCCCAAGAGAGTGCATGATTAAGTGATTCCCTAATTAATCAACCAAATTTTTCCCACAAAGGGGGGAGGGGGGAGGGGCCTTTTTCATAGATAAGTATCCATCTCAGATTCTATACCAAGAGGTTAGCTATGTATAGTTTATGAAAGTATTGTAAAGTTAATTTCTGACAGGCAGGTTTTATCTGACCTTGACCTCATTTTGATGGTTTATTGTTCAATATTCAGTTTGTGCTTTGGTGTGTTTCTAAGATACTATAAGCAGTTAAACAACTGTATTTAGATGTTAAGAATGATTGTAAGGTGTATATGTCTATGTCTGATAAGTGTCATTTGACCTTGACCTCTTTTCCTTGGTTCATTTGTTAAGTTTTCTTGGTTTGGTCTGTCTATAAGATATTACAACCAATAGGTCAGTTATAGTTGGGTGTGTGGGTGTATATTTAATTATCTGGCAGGTTTCATCTGACCTTGACCTCATTTTGATGGTTTATTGTTCAATATTCAGTTTGTGCTTTGGTGTGTTTCTGAGATACTATAAGCAGTTAAGCAACTGTATTTAGATGTTAAGAATGATTGTAAGGTGTATATGTCTTCGTGTGATGTGTCATTTGACCTTGACCTTTTTTCCTTGGTTCATTTGTTAAGTTTTCTTGGTTTGGTCTGTCTGTAAGATATTACAACCAATAGGTCGGTTATAGTTGGTGTGTGGGTGTATATTTAATTATCTGGCAGGTTTCATCTGACCTTGACCTCATTTTGATGGTTTATTGTTCAATATTCAGTTTGTGCTTTGGTGTGTTTCTAAGATACTATAAGCAGTTAAGCAACTGTATTTAGATGATAAGAATGATTGTAAGGTGTATATGTCTTCGTGTGATAAGTGTCATTTGACCTTGACCTTTTTTCCTTGGTTCATTTGTTAAGTTTTCTTGGTTTGGTCTGTCTATAAGATATTACAACCTATAGGTCAGTTATAGTTGGTTTGTGGGTGTATATTTAATTATCTGGCAGGTTTCATCTGACCTTGACTATATTTGCATAATTCAGTTGTAAATGCTGATTCTTGAAGCAATATGTCAATCATATATGGTGTATGGAATTATTACATGGTGTTCGTGTATGTCTGGCAGTGTACATCTAACCTTAGCGACATTTTCATGGTTCATTGGCCAATGTCCAGTTTTTCAGGGTTTGGTTTATTTTTTAGATGTTACAAATGTACAAGCAAAAGGTGAGATATATTTGGTCACGTTGCATGTCCGTCTGGTACGGTTCATCTGACCTTCACCTCATTTACACGAATCTTTGATAATAGTTTTCAACTTTGATTCAATCATGATAGTTAATCAATTGTGAAATCTTTCTAGCCATTATTTGCCAAAGTTGGATTCTATCTGAAATGCGTCAGACTGTCCAGATTACAGACAAAAATTAGGACCTTTGAAGAACATCTTCACAAAACTGGCTTAAAATTGTTCCATGGGGACAATATTTGGCCACGTTTCCGGATGTTATCTTCAGTTTAATGCCCAACCTAAACCAAATTTTATTACATAATGCATCTGTTTATGATCGTTTATAGAAGAAGCAATGAAAATTGAAATATGTTTGTCATCATTTTACTTGTATAAGAATGAGTTTTTGCGGATCGAAGTCAACCAAATGGTTTCCCCATGATTTTAATAGCTGAACATGCCTACTTTATGCGTAGCCCATCTCTAGCTAAGGGGTTTGATTAGAGCTCACATCAATGCCGATTCAATGAAATCGAACTATTCAATGGCGAATTAATAATTGATTAACGACGTGTCTTTGCTTATTTTTACAAAATTGAAGCTAACTGGCTACTAAAAGAGAATAACAATTTCACTATTTCACTGTCATTACTGATTGAACAAAAAAAATCATATCTTTTGTTTATATTTCGTATGCTAATGCCCCTTTAAACCATCAAAAGCAGGTATCTTTTCGACGGAATTAGTTTTTTAAAACAGGTAATCCGTGTTTATAGATAGAACCCCTAAAAAATGTAAAATCAAGAGACCTTGATTACCGTGACGTATAACAGTCTCATGAACTATTTAGTGTATACGGAGGATGATATAATCTTGATTTATCATGAAAAACGTGTCTTCTTTAACCTAGATTAACTAACATTTATCAGTCTCATCATCTTTAATTGAAGATTCAGTTTACATGGTCTCTC
The DNA here is from genome assembly GCF_965363235.1 of Mytilus galloprovincialis. Lineage (NCBI taxonomy): Eukaryota > Metazoa > Mollusca > Bivalvia > Mytilida > Mytilidae > Mytilus > Mytilus galloprovincialis. The sequence continues at coordinate 42,960,636 of NC_134843.1, read as the reverse complement.
TGTCATCACTCCTGTCTGATACGTCTATTACACATAATAACAGTCTCAATTCATACCAGCATATTGGGCTAGTGATACGTTTAACGGTTTCAGACAATATGAAAATTGGAACTGTTTAAAGACACGAAAACACGGAAACAACGATGCTTATATGTAACTGTTCTCTTTATGGTCAAGTTGGTTTAACAAAAAACATTAAACAAGACCAATATTGTGTCGCATTGTGCTGTTTTCGTGAAGGCCCTCTTGTGTCTGGCATATAGATTGGAACATTTTCCTCTGCAAGAATTTCATCAATTGCAACAGTAGCTCCGATGGTAGTTTAGAAAATTATGAGACTTATATCAACTGTTTAGACTTTAAAGCACTTAAGCTAAACATAAAACAATTATAGCAATACTGATTTATATGTCGTTGAGCGTGTAACTCGATTAGTTTTATATGGTGATTTTCAGAAACGCAGCAATTTCTTTCATTCTAAAGAACAGAAGACGAGATTATCATTTATTTTACTTCATCAATAACTACCATTTAATAAGTTAATTATTCGTTACTCTTTGAGTTACAGCTTACAAAAACTATATACTCTTTGTAGCATTCATTGGCAATAATGACGGCTAGACTTCCAATTAAACCTTATTTATATAAGTCAATTATTATTCCGTCAACAAAGGGGGGTTCAAAAGGAAGTCTTCATGTAAAAGAAAGAAGATGTGGTTTGATTGCCAATGAGACAACTCTCCATGCACAAGAGACCAAATGACAGAAATTAACAACTATAAGTCACCGTAAGGCTTTCAACAATGAGATAAACCCATACCGCATAGTCAGTTCAAAATTATTAAGTTCCACAAATGGAAAACATGAAAAAAATATGGTCTTTGCAAAATAGATGTAAATCTTTTAGATCTATCTGTATCTGCCGGATGGGATAATAAACCGGCGCTGTCCAGCTGTTACTAAATAGGCTCTCACTTCTGACATGATTATAGTGTTAGGTAATTTTTTTCCTTTTTAGCTCACCTGGCCCGAAGGGCCAATTGAGCTTTTCTCATCACTTTGCGTCCGTCGTCGTTACTTTTTACAAAAATCTTATCCCCTGAAACTACTGGGCCAAATTTAAACTTTGCCACAATCATCATTGGGTATCTTGTTTAAAAAATGTGTCCGGTGACCCGGCCAACCAACCAAGATTGCCGACATGGCTAAAACTAGTGCATAGGGTAAAATGCCGTTTTTATACGAACGCAAAAATTAAAATTTTTTTGGTCGTATATTGGTATCACGTTGGCGTCGTCGTCGTCCGAAGACATTTGGTTTTCGCACTATAACTTTAGTATAAGTGAATAGAAATCTATGAAATTTTAACACAAGGTTTATGACCATAAAAGGAAGGTTTGGGATTGATTTTGGGAGTTTTGGTCCCAACAGTTTAGGAATAAGGGGCCCAAACGGTCCAAAATTAAACTTTGTTTGATTTCATCAAAAATTGAATAATTGGGGTCTTTGTCTTGAAGTATAGATTTTGCGTACTGACGTTGTTTATCATCTTAATAACGTGTTATATTATTCTTTTATTTGTCTTTATTAATATTACTTTTACTGTTAAGTCTGTTTTTTTTTTTTTTTTAGATATCCTTTTTGACTTAACCCTGTGCTTATGTATCCCATCATACTTTGAACGACAAAATTATTTTATGATGTGACTCTGTACCTATGTATCTTGTCATACTTTGAATGACAAAATTATTTTATTATAAGTTATATGGTTCGCTACTGACCCCCTACGGATCCATAGAGGCTTAGTAAAATCCACAGGGGGTGAGGCCGGAGGCCGAGTCCCCTATGAATTTTATTCACCCTCTATGGATCCGTAGGGGGTCAGTAGTTAACCGTATAACGAATTTATCGGACGCTGGTCTTTTTGTGCGGCGTTTTGTTGAAAAATAAACAATGAAACACAACAACATTAATAGATGACGTCGCCATTAACGCGTCATGAACCCCATATGAAACTTACTAACCCCATACGGTCTCATAGGGGGTCACCACGTGACGGCATTTAACCAATCACAACGTGATAATTCATCTGTGGTCCAATAATATAAGTTATATGGTTCGCTACTGACCCCCTACGGATCCATAGAGGGTTAGTAAAATCCATAGGGGGTGAGGCCGGAGGCCGAGTCCCCTATGAATTTTATTCACCCTCTATGGATCCGTAGGGGTCAGTAGTTAACCGTATAACGAAATTATCGGACGCTGGACTTTTTCTGCGGCGTTTTGTTGAAAAATAAACAATGAAACACAACAACATTAATAGATGACGTCGCCATTAACGCGTCATGAACCCCATATGAAACTTACTAACCCCATATGGTCTCATAGGGGTCACCACGTGACGGCATTTAACCAATCACAACGTGATAATTCATCTGTGGTCCGATAATTATTAATAGTACTTTTACTGTTAACCCACTTTTTTGGGATATACATTTGACCTGACTCTGTACTTATGTATCCCGTCATACTTTGAACCACACTATTATTTTATTTATTATTACTTTATACTGTTTGATCAGTTTTTGTTATATCTATTTTGCGTGACTGTATTTATGCATCCCGTCATACTTTGAACGACAAAATCATTTCATGTCTACATGTGCGAATTTCAAACGCGCAATTTTACACTAGTACTCAACACCCTCCTTCCTTGATGGGTGCATTTTACATAGACAAATAAAATCGTATAATATAATCAAAATGAGGATGTTAATTTGATGTGTGCTTCTTCGTTACATTTGTTGTTTTTATAGTGATTAATATGATAACACAATGTTGACTGCTGTACCCCTATTTTTGACATTTTTAACTATTGTGTCTTTTTGTTTTGTTCAAGCATCGGTGACAATGTAATGGAATGTGATACAACTGTCATACAAGTGAGAGGTTTAGCTAGCTATAAAACCAGGTTCAATCCACCATTTTCTACATTTGAAAATGCCTGTACCAAGTCAGGAATATGACAGTTCTCGTCCATTCGTTTTTGTTGCGTTTTGTTATTTGATTTTGCCATGTGATTATGGACTTTCCGAATTGATTTTCCTCTGAGTTCAGTATTTTTGTGATTTTACTTTTTGATATACCGAATCTAACTGTGTATGTAGATTCTTAATTTTTGGTCCCGTTTTCAAATTGGTCTACATTAAGGTCCAAAGGGTCCAAAATTAAACTAAGTTTGATTTTAACAAAAATTGAATTCTTGGGGTTCTTTGATATGCTGAATCTAAACATGTTCTTAGATTTTTGATTATTGGCCCAGTTTTCAAGTTGGTCTAAATCGGGGTCCAAAATTAAACTTTGTTTGATTTCAACAAAAATTGAATTCGTGGGGTTCTTTGATATGCTGAATCTAAACATGTACTTAGATTTTTTACTATGGGCCCAGTTTTCAAGTTGGTCCAAATCGGGGTCCAAAATTAAACTTTGTTTGATATCAACAAAAATTGAATCCTTGGGGTTCTTTGATATGCTGTATCTAAACATGTACATGAGTTTAGATTTTTTATTATAGGCCCAGTTTTCAAGTTGGTCCAAATTGCGGTCCAAAATTAAACTTTGTTTGATTTCAACAAAAATTGTATATATGGGGTTCTTTGATATATGCTTAATCTAACCATGTATTTAGAGTTTTGATGTTTGGGCCCGGTTATCAAATTGGTCCACATTGAGGTCTAAAGGGTCCAAAATTGAACTTTATTTGATTTCATCAAAAATTGAATTCTTGGGGTTCTTTGATATGCTGAATCTAACCATGTATTTATATATTGGACCATAATAGGTAATGTCCAATTTAAAATTTAAAGTTTTTTAGTTTAAGTTCTTAGACCACATTCATTATGTGTCAGAAACCTGTGTTGTGTCAACTAAAGTAAAACCTAAAAATATAAGTCAACATGACCAAAATTTGCAATTGACCCCTTAAGGAGTTATTGTCCTTTATAGTCAATTTTTAAATATTTTCATAAATTTTGTAAATTTTTACAAAATATTTTCCTCTGTAACTATTGGGCCAAGTTCATTATTGATAGAGATAATTGTGTACAAGCAGCAAGAATGTTCAGTAAAGTAAGATCTATAAACATATCATCATCACCAAAACACAATTTTGTCACGAATCCACCTGTGTCCTTTATGCACATAAACCAAGGTGAGCGACACAGGCTTTTTAGAGCCTCTAGTTTAGCCATGTTGTTGGCTATGTCTTCGACAAGATAAATCAAATACGATACATTTGATTTGATTAAAGTCGGGTTTGTAAAAAATAACTAGTTATATAGAAAATGCAAGCTCTCAATAGCTTTTTTTCGACGATAAATAAAGGTAACAGTAGTATACCGCTGTTCGAAAGTCATAAATCGATCGAGAGAAAAACAAATCCGGGTTGCATGTACTAAAACTGAGGTTAAAACATCAACCATAAGAGGAAAACAACGAAACAACAGAAACACTGAAGTGCAACAAAAAAAACAAGGATTTGTATAGTAGCATCTTACTATTCAAATCCATGAATCGTTCCATTTTTCTGACTTGGTACAGGACATTTTAAGAACAAAATGGTGGGTTGAAACTAGTTTTTGGCTAGCCAAACCTCCCGCTTTTATGTTATTGTTAAATATAACACTAAAATGATAACATTACATGACAGAACTACAGTACAAATAGATGCAAGAACATTACGGACAGAGAAATACACAAATAAACATATCCTAATAAAACTTATACTATAAACTTATAAAACTTATACATGCAAAGTTGCCATCTTGCGTATACGTCGTGGTTTTAGAGATGAACCCATATGAAGAATATACAGGAATTTAGTTTGTATATGAAGAAGACATATCAGATGTCGAGCTATCTACTTTGAAACTAGAGCGTCAAATTCGGCTATATGACGTATTTTACGTGGAATGATTTCATGGAAATATAGTCGATTAAAACAGGTATGATAATATTAGAGGAGCATTATTTTATGCATTCTGGCTCTTAAAATCCACCATGGAGATTTTGAATAGTTGGCAGGTATCAGATACTGATTTCATTTTAAAATTTCTGTAGAAGTTTGTATTTAACTTTTAGATTCAAAATGAAATTGCATATGCATGCATTTGTTTACGTTTCGAAAATATGCAAATATAAGAATAGAAAAGATATCACATTTTTAGCAAGAAACACTTCATGTAAAATGTGATGGTCACCTGCTCTTGTATTTTATGAATTTAAAAATTAGCATTTAACCTTATTATAACTTTCTAACCGATAGACGATATTATGATATGGTCTCATATAAATCTCAAGAAGAAAGGCAACGATGGACAGACCATATATATATACAAACGAATAAATACCTAGACACTTAATAAAAATAGAATTTAAGTGCAATCTTGTTAATCTTTCGAGCTCGTTTTTCAGCATGTAATTTTAAAATTGCTCGTAAACTAAATATTTATCAGAGTATTTGGCATTACAATTTAATGAAATGATAGATTAATTAGAGGGCTGCTAAGAATTTAGATTTAAATTATTTGGATATGTCCCAGTGCATTGTTAAGAATAAACATTGGATATAAACATTATGTAATAAATTCAACATAAGTTATATTTAAAATTTAAAGAATTCAGCCTCAAAATAACTTTTCCATTTGCCTTCCTCGGTAGTTTGGTCGCAGTCTCGTTTGTATAGCTTCATACTCAATTTGTAGAGTTATTCCACGTTCTAATCCAGTGTTAAATGTCAATATGATTGAAAGCCTTGAAATATATGTCAATGCAACAGCACTCTAACAACACAATAAAAAACGAATCAGAAATCTCAAAAGTTAACGTATGGTCTTCAACAATAGACAGTATTTATATCATATGTCAAGCTTTAAATCATCCTTAGTCTAGACTAGTCTTCAATAGATTTAATATTTACTTTCACAAATCTGTCGTTAACAGTTACGTCTCTAAAGTACACACCACTGTAAGATCACAAACGACTTTTTCTGAGTTGGGACAGGCGTGTTTACATTTGATAGGTTAAAACTGGTTTCTAAGTGCTCCAGCTTTTCTTATGCGGCATTCACCCGTAATTCGAATAAAATGAAAGTGTGAACGAGGTATTAATTAATAGAAATACAAAAGGTATATTGACAAAAAACAGAGTGTTTTAACGCCCAACTGCAAAGGTAGATAGGTGATTTGGTGTTTAACGCCGTGTTTAACGTCCAGCTACAAATATTACATATGTAACAGGACTTGAACATGTTAATGGTATATGCATATGAACCCTGCATTGTATACAGACTGAAACGCTGAACCGGCTTTTAACGTGTTGGTTCACTATGTAACAGTCCACAAGAAGACACATCACCTTCATAGACACATTATTCAGTTCAGAGTGGACAAGTCTTGGCACTTTTATAACTATGATTGACACTTGGTCACTTAAAAATATCGCCATTACAGCAACAAATCATGTCAAATACCGTAGACATTTAGCCTATTGCTTGTTAGCATCCGAGAAACAGAACTATAATAAGAAAAACTGAATATTGGCCAACGAATCATAAAATTAGTTTTAGACCAGATGGACCCTGCCTCCCTGCACCCATTCAATACACCGAATAGAATTGATCTATTGCTAACAATATCAAAGAAAGAGAGAAAAACATAACCTTGAAAAATGTGCATTGACCAATGAACCATGGAAATGTGGTCAATGTCAAATGAATCAACAAGTCGAGCGTGTTCACCTTACATTCATTCCATACATCAAATTTAAATTGCTTATAGTATCTGTGAAAAGGGTCAAACTACAGCATCATAACATTGCTTAATAAACCATGAAAATGATGTCAAGGTAAAATGAAGCATGCCAGACAGACACGAACACCTTGCAATCATACCATACTTCAATACAGCTACAGCTGATAAAATTGCTTTTATTATTTGAGAAACGGACTAAAGCATAAATTACCAATGATTCATGAAAATAAGGTCAAGATCCGATGAATCCTACCAAGCATCCGACATGTACACCTTACAATCATTCCATACACTGAACATAGTTGTCCTATTTATTGATTGATAAATGTGTGTTGAACGCCACTTTCAGGGCTATGGTCTTTTTCGTGACGGTAAGTTATTATTGGTGGAGGAAGCCGGAGTGCCTAGAGAGAATCATCAACAACATGTAGTAACAGTGACAATCATAATCAAATAAGATTAGAGTTGAATACACCTGCCAAATCCGGGATTCAAAGACACAACTTGTGTATTGACAGGCTAGCGATACAGTGGTAAACCACTTAGATCACTCGGCCACTGAGGTTCTAGTTGACGATTGCTGAAATTATTTGAGATACGGACTTGACCACCAAAAAAAATACGTTGATCAATGATCCAAGAAAAAATCTCATCTGTAACGAAACTGTGCATTATCTGGAACCTTAAACTTGTTTAAAATCGTGAGGTTATGAACTTTCCCACAAAAACGTCACCACCTTGATCACCGATCCAAGAAATAGTTCTCTTAAACGAGAGGGGACCTTACTGACATGATGACATCGCTTAAGCCCGAGAAGTTGTGAACTTTCTGAAAAAGAACCAAACTGTGTCTATTATTGATATTATATAAAAAAAAAGTGTGGATATTCGAATATCACATTTCGAAATTTTTTAGATACAAATAAAATAATATGATATTATTACGTAAGTATTTCTGTATTGGCCTCGTTATTGGTCCGAGGCTTGCTGTATTGGCCTGAGGCGAAGCCGAAGGCCAATACAGCTGGCCGAGGACCAATAACAAGGCCAATACAGAAATACACGTAATAATATCTTTATTAATTAACTACAGTGTTACAATATTTTTTTAATATCATTTCAAGAGATAAATATTTTTACCTTGAAGTGGAACTATCCAAATCTCAGTTTGTTTCTTTGTATTAGATGCAATACATAAAGAGCTGGTGCTGTTTCCAGGTGTCTTCAGCATTTTCTCATCTGATGAATTTTTCTACCCTTTTCAGTCACTATAAAGTGTTACAACTTAAATTTAGACGCAACACATAAATAGTAATTGGAAAGGTACTGCTATAATTTGCATGTGTTATGCAGAAACTAATTTAAATCGATGTGTACAATCGTGAAATTATGAGGTCGTCAAGAAATGAACTTTGTGATAATCTACTCGTTCCCTAAATCTGAAATAGTTCTATCGTCTGCTTTTAAAATACCTTTTAAATGAATGTGACCGTCTTTCGCCTGAAATGTATGCCATACTGACATTTTCAGCATGTTTAAGATAACTAAATGACAACTGCGTCTTCAAAACAACTGTTTACTTTCAGTTTCTGTTTATCGTGACTTTCGATGTAAAATCCAGAGACGTTCCGAATTCCTGCACTTGTGTCAACTCGGCCAATATAAAATAACTCGGCCAATACAGAAAAAAAATCTGTATTGGCCGAGTTATTCTGTATTGGCCTAGTTTACACATTATATTGCATAGGCAGTTTTCATCATATTAAGTCCAATAACAGTGTAGTTAATTAATAATTAGTATTACACCATTTGCTGGGATTACTCAAATGACGCTAAATTTGTTATCGCACTGGCCGACAAAGCAGCTAACAATTTTATAAAGTCTTTCAAAGCAATGCTCCACTTAACAAGTCAAAACAATAGTATTATCCCTTCCTATAGCTGAACAGTTGGAAGTACTTACTTTGTATTGGCTACCTAAAATACATTAAAAAAGTTAACTAGTTCCCTGACTACTATTAATGTATTTTTGTAATGAAGTATATGTTAATAATGGAATTAATTATTTTCCTAATGTAAAAAAAATGTAGGATATTTTAAGTAAATGTACGTACTATTGGTGGTCTCGTTTCAATTCGGCTGACAGTTATGACTTTTCGACTTTAAATTGCATTTCCCAGTCAAAAGCTTATCAAACAGAAGCTTTTCCAATTAAATGCTTCTTTGACAAATGTCATTGCAAAATTTTAATAGCGTTCTCTTATAATGAAAATGGTAAACTGGTAAATACACTTAATGGAACTATTCACTTTCTAGTTGACAACACGGGAACTCTATTCTAAATAAAGGTAACAGTAATATACCGCTGTTTATTGAAAGTCGATTGAGACGAAAACAAATCCGGGTTCCAAACTAAAATCGAGGGAAACACATCAACTTTAAGAGATCATAAGAGGAAAACAACGAAAAAACTCACCATAGACACCAGAATATAAATTTTATATTTTTACGCCAGACGCGCGTTTCGTCTAAAACAGACTCACTAGTGACGCTCGAATCAAAAAATGTTTAAAAGGCAAAATAGAGTACAAAGTTGAAGAGCATTGAGGACCAAAAATTCCGAAAAGTTTTGTCAAATCCAGCTAAGGTAATCTATTCCATTCTATTAAACAGAAGTACGAGACTGACCTTTACGTCAAAATGAACATTAAGAAACAAGAACGATCAGTTATGGCACAATTTCGCTGTGGTATTCTGTTCTACCCTTACGCATTGAAACTGGACGATTTAGAAATGAGGCTCCTGATGAACGATTTTGCACTTTCTGCGATAACGGATCTGTTGAAGATGAAAAACATTTCTTTTTGTACTGTAAAGCTTACCATAATTTAAGACAATTGTTATTTGAATCAGTGAACCTTGATAGACATTTTATTGATAATAGAACATTTGCTAATTTAATGACACTTCATCAAAGACGAACTGCTAAATAGTCAATTTCTGTAAAAGAAAGGAACTTCTTTATAAGTAACAATCACATTGCGAAATGCAAATTCGAACATCAGGTTTAAAGTGACTTATAGGTCCAACGGGCCGGGTGTAAATTTATTTAACTATTGTATTCTTATTATGTAATATTATATATACTACACATGTCACTATAATAAATGATATACTTACTTACTTACTTACTATTCCTGAGGTGGAAACAACAGAAACACTGAAATGAACAAAAAACAAACGATAATGCAACACACACAAAAACGAAATATAAGATGACAACTGCCATTTTCATGACTTGCTAAAATAAACGACTAAAAAAGAAGATTTATTTATTCCTAGAGTCGATTTTCTTCTTTTGTTTTGACAGAGATGTCCCTTTGAACCTATCTTACGGTGTGAATTTTCCCCCCAATTCGTTCGCTATTCTCGTGTCTTTAGGAACTGTAGTGAGTTTTAGAAATCAATTATGGACGTAATCTTTGTATTATTATTGGTTATTTATAAAGTCAGGGATTTGCTACCCAAAACAACTTAAAACCTGCACCAAATTCGTTCATATTTACAAGGGTTTGTTTTGTTTTGAAAGTGTGGCTACAACTGCAGAAATCTCATTTCAAACAGGTAATGCATCGTACCTTTTACATTGATGTTGTTAATTCAACTCGTAACTGTAAATACGATCTTTGTTAACTCTAATTTGATCATTCGAATATATTATTCTGAAAGGCTCCTTTTATCTATATAATATGAATAAGGTAGTTGATTTTTCTCTTTTAATTAATTCATATTACGCATGTTTGTCGTGTAGGGGACTCCGTTTTATTATATATCTTTGATGAGTTTTTACTAGTCGAATTGTTTTTTCGTATTGCTGAACGCTGTACAATGTCCTTTTGTTGTTTACATTCCCGTTATTACGTCTCTGATGGAAAACTGTCTAATTGTCACGCATACCACATCTCTCTATTTTCATATCAATGAAATTACATTATCCAAGTTATCCCTCCTTAAAGCAAACATTTAAAAAATGTACATAAATTAAAAAAAAAATGTATTTGAGAAAACGTATTCATAACACAGAATAAAGTAAATGATTTTTTTCTTTCAATAAATCTTGTCACAAGATAAGTACATCTTCGCAGACGTACCATATGCTCTTCAACTTCGTACTTTTCTTTAGCCATTTAGACATTTTTTATTCGAGCGTCACTGACGAGTCCTTTGTAGACGAAATGCGCGTTTGACGTACAAAATTTAATCCTGATATCTATGATGAGTTTATTTATTGCCTATATTTTGGATACCTTCTGATGTTAGTCTGCTTTCTAGATGACATTTAATCCACGTCTGAAGTTATTCACTTCTACTACAGACATTCACTACTACAAGCTGTTTATTTCATTATCTCTATTGTTGTTGCTTTTGACGTCTATTTCTGCAATTAATGACTTTTCCTGAAAGTGATTACCGTGAATCATATGTATGAAATGTACACTGGTAATTATATCAATTAACAGTTCAGATGATCGCTCCGTCAGGTATTTACAAACTCCCACGATCTCAGCTGATTACGAAAACAAACCAGAGAAACTATTTCACCTACATAGAGAATGTTTGCTGATTTGTTTGGATTCTGAATGATGCACTATTCATACCCGCACAGAATGTCAGTATTTGCATCTCAATAAGAATTTCTGTAGTATCCTGGCGTTTTGTACTTAGTTCGGACTTGGCTGATTTCTTTGTCTGTGGTGCATCATTTCCATATTGCATACGTTTAACTGCTTATTTATCTGATCGTACCAGTAACCTGGTTTTTTTTATAAACTGTGTATAAAGTGTTCGACGATCGAAGTTTTAACGACCTTGACTGGCCGTATACAGTTAGCCCTTGCACAGTTGTTGAGATATATATGACAAGACGTCCCAGAATTCAGTATATAAAACCTGTCATTATATTGACTAAAATTTCAATTTCAAAAATAGCATGGTACTTTAGAACTCACAAGGTCTCAGATATCCATACTATGAAACTCCGTCAGTAAACGCAATTTTGGACTGGGTTAGCTTTATTGGTATACATTCTGTGATAATTTTGACAACCAAACTACATACGTACATTTTCTTTGGAACCTAACCACCCGAGAAAACAGTTGACATATCACTTTCATTTTAGTTGAACTCTCATGAATAGTTGTGTAATTGGCAATTATACCAAATCTCTTTATTTTCCCGTGGCCAGCTACTCATTTGAAGACTTGCAATGAACGAGTTCCGTATAGATACATTGTATGAAAGTGTCCAAGGGTCTTATCAATCGAAAGTATAAATAAGTATACTAGAACAACGGTATAACTTCTCATAACATAACAACACAAGACACTAATTATATCCATGGAAATAACAGTTTTTAACATGTATATACTAGCTGTTATTGTCGTGTTTTTCGAAGGCTTGTTTTGTCTATGTATTTGTTTTGACCATTTTTTTTTGGTTTCGCAAATAAAGTTGTTATAAAATCGGAAAATTTCTTTAACATTCATTCAAAAACAATATTACAATAAGGGTTATATCCCCTTAAATGGGTAAGTTAAAACATTGATTCGAACAAACAATTATTTGATATTTTATTTATCTTAACAGTTTAAATAATGGAATAGATCACTTATCATTCTTTATTCAAATTAACAGTCTTAAATAGTAATTGTCAATCTGTCTAAAAAATTGCAGAATTAAGCAAAGAGCTAGAACAATTGTGTACTACTATTTTACAGTCCAATATGGCGGTATATATAAACTTCATCTAACTTGTCGGCTTCCTAATCGACCTGGAAAGGTTTGTATAGCCAGTTAAGGTGGTACCTAACACTACAGGGAGATAACTCTGTAAAATCAGCTAAACGTTTTAATAACGATGGTTTGTTAAAGGGATATTAAGCTTCTCAATGATCAAAATGAGTGTTTGTCAAACTGCTATGTAACCAGTGTAATTTTTCTGATTAAACGGTTGGTTCAAAATTTTTAAATTTTTTATATTTTTGTCAAGGGGTCAAAGTAAATACTTTTTCAAAATTTTAAGAAAATTAAACGAGCCAAATTAATTTTAGTTAAAGTGTTAGGTACCACCTTAAGGTCGTTAAAATTTTCCATTTATTGTCGTCTTTCTATTTATTATTTTTTGCCTTGGCGTTGTCAGTTTCTCGTCGTTTCAAAGATTTTGAATGTCCCTTTGGTATATTTGGTCTATTTTTTTAATTTCTATGTCATTTACGTAAATCCAGCATTACAGATTAAATCACAATGCAGAAATCAAACGTACTATGAAACACAATAATTTGAATGACGAAGTTCGTAATTATGTTCTTCGACTGTCCAATTACCATAAATATAAGTAAATATAAGGATTTCCTGTCTTTTCCTATTTTCTTGTAATTGCAGTTCTTTAAAGATCTATATGTACGAACTTCCTATCGCCACAACACGGCATTGGTAACAACAGATATATGTCCCAAGGTTACATAAGTAGGCTGCTTCATTGGAACTTTCGTGGATAGTTGTCTCATCGGCCATTATACCACATCTCCTTATTTTTATATAGATGAATGCATGATCTATCTTCATTGATGTTTTCTTGATCAGCAAACAAATAAAAGAATAAAAACGGTGAAGTGAGAATTGCAGGTACATTTTGTTAGCTGAGTTTCTAATGCACGAAAGAATATGCATGGGAGTTCATGCCTTGCTGTCATAAAATTTCGAGCGTGACAGTTTTCATTTTCAGACTAATTCAAACAATCAAAAAACCGGATTTGATATTTCAAGCTTTTTACTCCAAGAACTGAGTAATGAGGTCAGTAATGTTCCAACTACGAGAGCTAGGACCCAGGGTGGTAAACATATGTATCATGTAAACTTATCGAATATACGTTTGACACCTAAAGTGACATCGGCTTACAACAGCTTGTTCAATATGTTTAACTAAGAACTGTTCAATAGTTTCCTTTGACTTATTTTAGTTCCACGGTATTTTTTTTAAAAATGTCGTTCAGCTATTGATGTTCTAGCCATGTTTGTTGTCTTGGTAAAGTTGAAAAAGAGCGGAAAATTTTCTTTATCTCTTGTTGATCAAAAGCCCAATTGCCAATGACCGCCAACGTGTTTAACCCTTGACGTCGTACGAACTGTATTTATATTTTTTGGGGTACTTTCATATGAATATAATCAAACCCTCATCGACATGGCAGATGCAAAAGGTTTTGTGTTTCGATTGCTATTGTTTTAGATTTAGTCTGAAACAGATAAGTGTCTGTGTTTACAATTGTAATTGCAATATCTATGGATCTTACAATCGTGTACAGCAGATTTTCATTCGTTTATTGACAAGTTTGACAATGTTTGTATATTCTGAAGGCATACGGAATAATTCGCTTCTGACAAAAGCTGGCCTCGTGCAAGTGCCTAAGAAAATACCAATAAAGTAAACCGAAAATTACAAGGAACTGAATCTATGAGAGAAATGTCTTAACGCTGTGATAAAGCATTACAATAGAAACAAACACTGCAAGCAACAGGAATTTAACAAATTGTTGGCATGGTAGAAAACAGCAAAGCTTAGTCATTTTTACATTTGTATACAAATTTCTCACCTGTTTAAACAGGTGCACCAAGAATGAAATACACCTGAATCTATTAAAAATCCTGTGTTCAAACGCACTTTCTCACAAATTTTGTAATACGAAATAAAATTAGTTACCGTATGACTTATATCGACAGGAATATCTGAAATTTCACAAGATTGTATCACTGACCTTGACATTTACCTAACAACCTGTAAGATATGCATTCTGCAGATGCAGTATTCATGAATCACAACAATTGAAGTCGAAGCCAATCGAATGAATGACTTAATCTGTGCCGTTATTTTAGGATTTGGCACTTGCAACTGGCCGTCTGCCGAAATACTTCTTCACAGACGCAGGAATTTTCTTACTATGAAATCATTCAATTATGTTGCATATCTACAAGAATTTGCGTAACATTTTAAGGTGACATAGTTTTTGGATTAATCGTTAGATCAATATTGATGTATGTCAACCTTACTATATTTGATGGCAAGCTGCTTACAGCTCGAGACTGTACTTATAACTCCCTTAATAAAAGAAATATTAAATAAATTATTGCTTTGTTATTGTTGATTACTTAAAGTTCAGCAGCAAATATTTCACACATATTCAGGACGAGTGATATAAGTATCGTCAAAGGAAGTTAGACTTAATAAATTATTGCTTTGTTATTGCCGATTGCTTAAAGTTCAGCAGCAAATATACCAAATATATTCAGGACGAGTAGATATTAATACCAATAAATGGAAAGGTTTTGAAAACATCTGAAAACTTGTCTCGTTACAAAAAGAACAATAAGACAAACCGTAAACGAAATCATCAAAACGGTAGCAAGTTAGACTTGTAAAATAAATAATTGTTTAGTTATTGTTGATTGCTTAAAGTTCAGCAGCAAATATTCCAAACATATTCAGGACAAGAAGATAATATAAGTCATTAAAAAAAAAAACTGGAAAGGTTTTGCCATCAACTGAAAACTGGCCTCGTTATAAAATAGAACAATTAGACAAACCGACCGTTAGACGAAATCATTTAAAAGTAATTAGACTTTCAAAATAAGGAAATACAATGCCAACATTAATCAAAGTGTATCATGACATTTGGGTTGCCAATACTGGCTTGTTAATTTAATGTGAAAGAATAAATGTCTTCTCAAGTTCATTTCTGATGCAGACGTTTGTTGTGTATTTTTTTCTGGAATTTTGATTAAATAAGGAAGGTCAAATAAGCCATGCAATTTAAAAGACATATATGTCAATTTAATGTCCATCATTATGAAGTCATTGGTGTTTCATTATTGGTACATTATACTTGGTATAATGTAATACGATTTGTAACTGGTAAATATTTAATTCCGTCAAGATTGTTTGGAATTGCATAATAGACTTACACTTGTCAATAAGAAGTATATTTCTATTCCGAATAGGGAAATTTACTATTGGAAAACTGAAATCATCACATTTGTAATATCATAGTGTTCCCAAGTCCATTACTTTATCTTGTTTCGAAATATGAATGTAATATTTGATATTGCGATCCTGAATAGCAGAAATACATACTTTTACTTCTATTTTTCAACAA
Organism: Mytilus galloprovincialis; assembly: GCF_965363235.1. NCBI lineage: Eukaryota > Metazoa > Mollusca > Bivalvia > Mytilida > Mytilidae > Mytilus > Mytilus galloprovincialis. The sequence continues at coordinate 42,944,620 of NC_134843.1, read as the reverse complement.
AACAAATATACCAATAGCTATCATGCTTAGATATAAGAAGATGTGGTATGAGTGCCAACTCTCAGCCAAGTCACAATTTGTAAAAATAAACCATTATAGGTCAAAGTACGGTACACGGTATATCATGGAGAGATAAATAAATATGACAAATCATGTGGCATTTTACGACTATGTTATTAGCATCTTTGAAAAAAGCAACACCTGATTAGTTTCAGACACTTTTGATTCAGTCAGCAATGATCTGGTCATACATTTCATCCTATTTTTCCAACGTTATCATATATCATTAGGTTCAAAAAGTGACCTATTTCAGCAAATTCATCATTAATGACCACACATTACATACTCATAGCATTTTGGATAACGCTGTCGACTACATATATTTAAATATTAATGACAAGATCTCAAAATGAGGCCATTTTACGGAGTTGCACTAAATGTAAAATGTTTGAAGCCCTTATGCCAAATTGTAAGACTAATCGAAAATCAGTGGCAGATCCAGGAGAGGGGTTGTAACCCTCCTTTTTTAATGATCTGTGCTTCTGAATGGGGACATATGGTTGGAACCCCCTTTTAAAAATTGGCTAGATCCACCCCTCAAAATAACAATAAACAGACTAATGTCTTATCCATATATAAAGAATGTTATCTAGGAGATATATAATACTTTTTAATTATGGAATTAAAGGGGCCAAAAAATGGTCTGATCATATCTTCTTTGCTTTGAGGCCGTAAAGAGTCTGTAGAGTCTGTAGTGCATTTGCAGCAATGGACACTCACCAATATTGTAGACAAGAATACTAATCATCACTAAATTCTCTTATTTAGTCGATTTTGAATGGCTTAGGCTTTCACTGTTTAAATTTACTCTCCAGCTTCCTTTTTCAATTTTCTAAGCGCTCAGACAATTATAGTGCACCGTTAGGATTCAAATATGATGGTATTGGTAAAGAAAAACCTTGCTGCTGAGTAACTTTTGCCAACAACAGGCTTACAGGCTATACTTGAGACAAGACTGCACACACTGAAATGTCTCGCCTTCTATACTAATCATTGATATTATGTTGATAGTTCTAAGTAACTGTCATATAAACTTAACATTAACCAAGATAACTAAACAAAGACCAATGAACCTTGAAAATGAGGTCAAGGTCAGATGAACCAAGCCAGGCAGACATGTACAGCTAACAATGCTTCTATACAACATATATAGTTGACCCATTACTTATATTTTAAGAAAAATAGACCAAAACACAAAAACTTAACACTGTGTAATGAACCGTGAAAATGAGGTCACGGTCAAATAAAACCTGTGCAACTGACATAAAGATCATAAAATATTGCCATACACCAAATATAGTTGACCTATGGCATACAGTATTAGATAAAAAGACCGAAACTCAAAAACTTAACTTTGACCACTGAACCATGAAAATGAGGTCAAGGTCACATGACATCTGCCCGCTAGACATGTACACCTTACAATCATTCCATACAACAAATATAGTAGACCTATTGCATATAGTATGAGAAAAATAGACCAAAACACAAAAAATTAACTATTAACCACTGAACCATGAAAATGAGGTCAAGGTCAGGTGACACCTGCCAGTTGGACATGTACACCTTACAGTCCTTCCATACACCGAATATACTAGCCCTATTGCTTATAGTATCTGAGATATGGACTTGACCACCAAAACTTAACCTTGTTCACTGATCCATGAAATGAGGTCGAGGTCAAGTGAAAACTGTCTGACAGACATGAGGACCTTGCAAGGTACGCACATATCAAATATAATTATCCTATTACTTATAATAAGAGAGAATTCAACATTACAAAAAATCTGAACTTTTTTTTCAAGTGGTCACTGAACCATGAAAATGAGGTCAAGGACATTGGACATGTGGCTGACGGAAACTTCGTAACATGAAGCATCTATATACAAAGTATGAAGCATCCAGGTCTTCCACCTTCTAAAATATAAAGCTTTTAAGAAGTGAGCTAACACCGCCGCCGCCGCCGCCGGATCACTATCCCTATGTCGAGCTTTCTGCAACAAAAGTTGCAGGCTCGACAAAAAAATGACTGAACTGATTAAACCAATTTCTGCTGTCGCCATATTGAGAGCGTCGTAATTATAGTTACCATTATTAGTTTAACACCAGTGATAAATGATACATATGTGTTTGTAAATAAATAATGCAATTTTGTGAGACCAAAATATTTTTATATTTTATTTAAGGAATGACTGAAGAAATAACATAAAAAATTTGGTGCACACTGAATAACGCGCATAGCGGGTTATTTAACAGTGTTCACCACATTTTTTATGTTATTTCGAAGACAGAAAAATATTACAGTCATTTCTTAAAATTTAATTCTAAATTCCATTTTAAACCGTAGAAAACCACGAAAAACGTTGATGACGTCACGATCACATGACTAAATTATGTCTATGGGCTGATAACAAAATAACGTCAGCCAATCAGAAGACGTGTTACATCCAAAATTAAATTATATCTAGATCAAAAGCATACCTGATGAAGATTATTCAATAGAAGAATGTGTTTGAGGACATGATTGCCTCTGCTCAAGCTTAGGAAACTTTCAAGAATAAAAAGGAGCCTGTCCAAGTCAGGAGCCTGTTATTCAATGGTTGTCATTTGTTTATGTGTTGCATATTTGTTTTTCGTTCATTTTTTTATATAAATAAGGCTGTTAGTTTTCTTTTTTTAATTGTTTTACATTGCCTTATCGGGGCCTTTTATAGCTGACTATGTCGTATGGGCTTTGCTCATTGTTGAAGGCCGTACAGTGACCTAAAGTTGTTAATGTCTGTGTCATTTTGGTCTTTTGTCGACAGTTGTCTCATTGGCAATCATACCATATCTTCTGTTTTATATAACCATTGGTTTTCCTGTTTTACACCAGTCATTTTTTGGGCCCTTTATAGCTTGCTGTTAATTGTGAGCCAAGGCTTCCATCCTGAAGGCTGTACTTTGACCTATAATAGTTTACTTTTTACAAATTATGACTTGGATGGAGAATTGTCTCATTGGCACTCATTATTTCTAATAACTTTAGAATGGTTTATGACTAACTGCCCAAATTTCGAGCTCTGTCAGTGGCAGATCCAGAAAAAGGGGGTCCCATCCCAGGACAAAGGGGGGTTCCAACTATATGTCCCCATTCAAATGCAATGATCGTTCAAAAAAAGGGGGGTTCCAACCCCGGAACCCCCCTCTGGATCCGCCACTGCTCTGTCTGCGTTTTGTTGTTCTTAGCTTTGTGTATGAGTTTCATAAAACTGAATCAGACAAACTAAAGTTAGAGTGCGGAAAATGAAAAATCAGCAATTTTCTAGTTATAAAGGGCATCTTGATGATGTACTTTCAAAAGTTATCTGCTGGTGGAAATTACAGTATTTGTAAAATAATCATTTTTCAAGAGTTATCAAAGCTAGAATGAGGGCACATAAAATATTATGAAAATATTATAAAAACAGAATGTTCAACAATAAAATAAAATTTATTTTTTATCAAAACAGATATCTGTTAATCATCTGCTAATAAATAATCTTGAATATCTGCTTTCATCTTTGATCTGAAAAATAAAAAAAACAACATAAAATGTAAAAAAAGCTCTTTGCTTCATGATCATCTTCTAAAACATATCAGAAAATAGCATGCATGCAATTTTGGATATAACTGATAAAATTAGTTTTATTAACAAAATGTGCAGCATTTTTTGTTTTAGCATATGATTGTAAGACAGAAAAGTGAATTATTAACTTCATAGATCTAGCAATAACTGTTGATATTTACATAAAATCATAATTTATTGTGGGTGGGAATGAATTACCTTTCTGTTACCAAAGTTCTGCATACTTTGGGATTTTTCAGCCAGGATTTTTAATTCTATTATTGTTATCTATCATATTCAGATGTTTTTCAATTTGAAATTTTTCTGTATCTTGTGCATGATTTTTGATATGCAGTTATTTATTGTCATTGTTTATAATAATGAAGAATTTAAAGAATTCCAAAAATCCAATTCTGTCAGACAAACACCATTTTATATCTCTATTTTTATCTGAATGGAAATGTAAATGATCAATTGGATACTATTTTTAGTACATCATTTTCATTGATAATACTTTATGTAAGAAACCTTTCTGTCATGGAAAGCAAACCTTTTGTTAGGGTTATCTCCATTCAGAATGATTTCTAAATTCCAGCTGTCATTAAAGACATTCACTGCTGACATACTTTGTCATAAGCATGAATTATATGAAACAATCATTGTAAAATATTGAAACAACAGGTACACAGTGATGAAGCTTAACTTTAATTGTGTGAATGACAATACTCTACCAAACCTTATTTTAAAATTGATCGATTGATTGTAGTTTAACACCACTTTCAACACTATTGTTTTTTGTTTTTTTTAAGGATAGTTTTTTTTAACTGACTATTAACAATATCAATATTTATATCAATACCAATAAAAACAATATTTCAAAGATCTAATGATTGCTGAATTGGTAATCTTTAATAAGAATGATTTAAATGATCTATGAGTTTGCCTGAATTGTACCTAAATTTCCACTCGGAATATAATACTTTGCATGCTTTAAATCATACAAAGTCTTTTCCGAAAATACGATTAGAATGTGATTTGCAAAAGGACTTCACTAGGGAATTGATGCTGCCATCAGAGGCGGATTTAGGGGGGGGGGGGGGGGACTGCATACAGTATAAGAAAAACAGACCAAAACACAAAAACTTTAAGTTTAACTATAACCACTGAACCATGAAAATGAGGGCAAGGTCAGATGACACCTGCCAGTTGGAAATGTACACCTTACAGTCCTTCCATACACCAAATATACTAGACCTATTGCTTATAGTATCTGAGATATGGACTTGATCACCAAAACTTAAGCTTGTTCACTGATCCATGAAATGAGGTCGAGGTCGCTACGCCGGATCACTATCCCTATGTCGAGATTTAGTGTTGACTGTCTAGTGATATAGTTGTTTGACTACCGAAACCACTAGGCTACTGAGGCTTCCCTTATTTAAAAAGAGAGGATGTTAAAAAAATTGATTACTGTTATGTTACTGTGATGATGCTGATATTTTATTATGCAAATAAATCAATTCTTCATCAAGATGCTTTATAATTTGTTCTTATCAAGGCAACCAACAATTATGTACTTGAATTTTGTTGAGAGTAAAATTCACATTAATGTGATCATCTGAGCTCTCCTCCAACAAAAACCAACAAAAAAATAAAAATACATTACCGAAACATAAACATTACAAAAAAATGCCTGTCTGGTATTTGTTGTTTTAGGTGGGTGGAGACGATGAACTTTACACATTGACATTATAGAAAAAATAGCTTTTCTCATATTTCAGTTAGACAGGCTGCTATTTTCAAATGATAAATGTGGAAGTAACTCTTGTAGTGAATCTGAATGATCTTGATTAAAGAATCTCAAAATGATTGTTTTAAAAAATACTGAATTAAAAAATTTTGTTAACCTAATGCACCAGTTTAAATTGCTGGTATGTATATAAAGGGAAATAACTCTAAGATCAATCATCCTTTAGATGACAAAATCCAGTTGTTATTACCATAAGTGACAATAGAAGCTGTTCCCCTTTATTACTGTGCGGATTGTTTATTGTTGAAGGCCAAATGATGACCTATACTCGGAGGTTTACATCTTCATCGTTTGGACATCGGTTGATGGTTGTCTTTTTGGCAATTAAACCACATCTCCTTATTTAAACAATCATTTTGTATGGTAGTTCATGAAAAAGTGTGATAGCAATATTTTTTCCAAGAAAAGATGAATGAACAGAGGGACAAACAGATTAACCAACAGATGAATGAACAAGGAGACTGCAACATAGCTCCAACTCCTAGAGTATCATGTAAACTTTATAACAAACCCCAATCAGAATTTAGGTAAGGGTATTCTACATGAGAAGATTTCTAAAATGCATAATTTGAAACTTATGCCAAGACATGAAAAAAAAGATTGCATAACCCTTTTGGTGACTACCAAAGGGTCTAAATACCTTCCCTGGAAAGTTTTGAAAAATTCTAAAATATGTTACTATTCAGGCAGTCACATACCTATTTATTCTGTTTGTAATGTCTCGCTGAATATACTCTGGAAGTTTGTTTACATCACTCTGAAATAAGAAAATATTAAGTTATAAATTTTATATGAGTTCTCATAACTTCAAATGCTTGAATATGATTGGTTTGAATTTCTTTCCATGGTTAAAACTACTTTACTCATTAGACCAAGTTGCCAAAACAATTTTCTGTAACATTTTTGTACAATTTTTCATACTACTAACAAATGCTTGGATATAATTAGTATTAGGTTGAATATCTCACCATGGTTTAAACTTTGTTAGACCATGTTGCCAAAACAACAGAACAAAATGCATTGAGTGTGTAGGTAAAGGTAATGTCTTTGGCTGGATTGCTTGTACACTGAACTGTGAAATCATTATTAGGTAAACTATACTACCCTCCTTTTGGAATAGACTAGTCCTACAGACAAATAGATTGGTTATCTGTTGGACTCGTCTACTTTTAAAAGGGGGTAGTATACCTAACTTAATAATGACTTCAAGGGTCAGAAAGCAAGCAAGCTAGCTAAAGATATTACCTTTACCTACACCAGGGTTTAAGCTAGGATTTTGAGGGCTTTAGTCACTTTTGCGCGCTATTAAAATCAACCTTATTTTGTGTAAAAGCAATGGACCAATGATTATATTACTAGCTTAGTCAGATTTTAAGGGATTGAGGCTCCAGCATGATTGGCAGTTATTGTATGATTTGACTGTATTGACCATTATGAAAGATTCTGACATGGAATCCAGAAATTTAGTTCACAATTTCTCTTCAGTTTGTTCCAGGGGTCATTCCTGATCAACAAAAGTTGGATTCTATTTTTTTTAAACAAGGAATCACTGCAGAAATTAATTTGCAATGATTATTTCACTGCATAATCATTATCCTTATAAAACGTCTTAGTCGATATTTGGAAATCATTTCTATCAAGTTGGAAATGTATAAAATCCTTTTTGGAACGATTATAATGACTGAAAGGAGGTTGTAAACAAATCAACAATAGATCACGTTTACTACTACTTTCGGTTTTAAAATGAAACGAAAACGGGAAGTGACACGTGGATAATAAATTCAAAACGAGTCCGGATTCATCAGAAAATTTTTCGATTTAATTTCCTTTAGTAAGAGATATATATTTGTCTCTCTCGTTTAATTGATTCTAAATGATTTCATATTTTACGTTTACTTTTTAATGTCTATAAATAGTCAAAAGAATACTTTCACGCATGCGTTGAACACAGTACAGGAAGCACCTGTTTAACATCGTGAACTTTTTGAATAAACACATTAAAGTTCTTTATTTTAAATGGAAATTGTCGAAAGCTTTTGATGAAAAATTTAAATCAAATATGACGAAAATGCCTTTGAATGACGAATCTACGACAAATTAACTTCAGATTGTGATCGTTTGGGAAATATTGAAATTCAAATGCGAACTGTCCGGGTTGTTACATTTTTTATTAAAAAAATGACGAAATTATACTCCTGGTTGTTGAAATGCCGACTGACAGATTTTCCTGGGGAAATAAATATGATGGTCATTCAATGATGGGGTTAATTAATAAATTACGGATAAGTGACCCATCTGATGGCGATAAGCGGATAATTAGTTGTAATCACAACTTGTAACACCTGTTGAAAATGTTAATTACCTGGAGGTCATAAACTTGTCAAAAACATGAAGACAAGTAGATTTATGGTTTTTATTGCGAAATTTTTTTTACACTTTCAAAATTAAAGTGACGAAATTGATTTGAAATACTTTCGTCAATGAGAAAACCTTTTCGTAAAATACGAAAGTGACGAGCGCTAGCAAAATCACTGACCTACACACTCAGTGCATTTTGCTGTAACACTGTGTAGATTTCACAGTTATATATACATGTTTCTTGCACTGCAAATAAATTTATGATATTGTGATTGATTAAAAGCCATCACTTAGTGATTCCCTATGGATCTGTAGGGGGTTAGTAAATTTCATTTAGGGTTCATGACATGATGTCTACTATTTATGGTCATGTCATCTATATATTAGTGTAGTTGTACTTCATTTTTCATTTTTCTACAAAGCATGCAGCAAGAAAATTCCTGCATGAGATAAAATCATTATACAGTTCACCACTGACCCCCTACAGACCAAAGACGGTGAGTAACAACCATCAGAGATTTGGTCTTTGGCCTCACCCCTATTGACTTTTCTAAATCTCTATGGATCCATAGGGGTCAGTAGCAAACAATATAACTTAGTGATATACATGGATGGAATTGTGGCCCACAAATGTTTTGGTAATGCCTAAAAATTTGTGTTAAAAATCACTAGAATTAAACACACTTTTTCTCAACATTACTGAGGTGCAATTTTTTTTTTTAATTAGTGAGTGCAACAGTCTAGTTTACACGATAATAACCTCTAGATTTTGGTTTTTATTAAACATAAATAATAGGAAGCAGCTTATTACCCCACATAATCATTTGTGTTTTAAATAACATATTGAAAACATTTTGTGCATATGTTCTTTAAATTGAAGCTTGAAATTTAAAGATTAATATAAATCGATAACTTGGAAGCAAAACGCAGAGTAACCTAAAGTACTGTTTATCCTGAAAATGTAAGGTAAATTTATAACTCAATTTGAGTAGTAGGCTGAAATTCAAGAACAATTCAACAATTTAAGGAAATACAAACCTACAAGAAGTGAAATGAATTTTATATAAAATTAGATTTTTAACTAAAGCAATATATCCTTTTTAGTGTTCCTTGACTTTACTCTGATAGATCTCATTTTTGTCTTTATTGACCTATGACATTTGCGTTTTGTTTTTGACATCAATTATTTTCTGTTGTCATGGTAACAATTACTTCAATGATGGACAAACTATAGAAAGGTGTACATGCATTTTGACGCATTATTTGCAAAAATAAAAGCATAGTAAATTATTTCTGAATTATTAGTAGCTAAAGTGTTTTCACACCTCCTGTATATAAGATGAAAGACAGATCCATACTTGACAAATTTTTGGAATTTATTTAATTAAATGAATCATTATATACAGGTGTTATTCAACTATCTCTGGAAGAGACCAAAGAGTAAAATGCATCTGTTAATATTTTTAAACTGTTGATAGTGTGAAAACAAATCAAATGTAGAAACAGCAGTCAATTTGAACTTTATCTTAATAGTACATTATTAGAAAATCTGTTTTATTAATGAATTCAATTTCTGTGTTCAATGAAACCACTTTTTTGTATTGAAAAATATTTCCAGACAACATAAATTATTTTTGTTTCCTTACCAAGTCTTTAACCATTAGACGACAACCATAGCATAAAGTTGATAAGGCCTCTTCTTTATTTAATCTGCAAAGATAAGTTTATAGCATTTATATATATTAGGTTCTTTAACTTGTGACCAAGTTTTTATAGCTTGTGTCAGCACAACTAATATCTACCAAGACTTTTATTTTTTAGAAATTGAGCGTAATTTGCACTGCTCACCTAGATAAACAAAAATATTGCCGAAACCCTATGTTTACATGATTTGGAATTGAATTAGATTCTGTAACATTACAATAAACTATATTTGTCCTCTTATACTATGAATGAAATCTTTCATCAAATCATCCTACAATGTATCATCATTTCAACATAATAAATGATGCATCAGCACAAAAAAGCTTGATATAAGCGTGTTTGAAATCTGAGTACAGTAAATAATTTCAAATTCATCACTAATCAGTGAAATCCCTGCTTATTAGATGAATCATAACTGGACTAAATACAATGGATGCCATACAATACTATTTATCTCCTTGTATTGCTAACTGGAATATGAGAATCATACTCAATGGGATCAGCTAAATTGAAATCTAGGTTTTAAAAAAATAAAATTAATACACAATTTTATAAAGTAAAGTAAATGTTTCTTAACAAGTGAGAATTAGATATGGCCGGTACTTGACTAAATTTATTCAATTTCATTAAAATAATAAAGAGACTTTGGCAAGTTTATTTCACATTCAGGGCTGCACAGTGCAATGCAGCAAAAAAATATGTTGACAATGTGTTTTATTTTTTTTATTGAACTAATACAGATAAGAAATTCAACAAATTTTGTTTTTATCATTAAACAAACCTGCCAGATTTTGTATTACAACTTCCGTCTCCTTCTCCACAACATTCAGGAGATGATTTATCATCATTCTTCCTCGATATCTTTTGTGAAAATTCTACAGCATTAAGGGCTGAAGCTATACCAGTTGATGTATCTAAAGGGGCCTGAAATTAGTTTTTTTTTCTCATTAAGTTAGTATATATAAAAAAGAAGATGTGGTATGATTGCCAATGAGACAACTGTCCACAAGAGATCAAAATGACACAGACATTAACAACTATAGGTCACCCTACGGCCTTCAACAATAATCAAAGCCCATACCGCATAGTCAACTATAAAAGGCCCCGATATGACAACGTAAAACAATATGCATTTCATTATCTTAATAAGCAAAAAAATCATTATTTCCTAATTGAACTAATATCTAGGTAAAAAATCTATCAGCAGTGTTTAACCGAATTAAAAAATACCTAATGTTACTGTAAATTCAAAAATTATTGTGATGTTTTTATTATTGCGAAAAATGCGACAGGTTTATAATCGCAATAATTTAAACTCGCATTTTGAAATTATGAATATCAATTACACTGGAATTTTCTCCCTATCGCAATAATCAAAATAGCATTCAGTTTAAAATAACATAATCGTAATAATAAATGCACTCAATAATTTCTGTATTTACAGTATATTAATTTTATTTTGATGTACAAGTATTTAAATTTTTCTTACTTTAAGGTTCTGAAATTGAAAACTATTGAAAAAAAACTGAATTTCAAATTTGTTTTAAATTTGCTGATGTAGACCTTTGACAAAATTTTCATTGAACCCTTTAGAGAAATACAAGCTTGAAAGTGCTTACAGTATAATGATTTTCATTATTTGCATCTTCAAGTTGTTCAATTCCCCCAAAATATTTGAACCAGGCTTACTTTCCAACTCAGCTAGAAATTACTAATGTAAACTTTTGACATAAATTGCATTTAATCTAGATTGGAAAAGATCTCTTTCAGTTTCCAAATGGTTTCTTTTTGATGGAAAATATACTGGTACTCCTCACAATAAATAATGATAATTGCTTGGACCTGATTTACAAACTCATCATCAATGTACTGCTGACACTGTTTGAAATAATTTTGGTTTAAGGAGGTAGACCTAGGTTAAGGGAAATAACTCTTAAAATCATCCATACTTTTGTGTCAACCATTTTCAAAAATATATTCTAAGCTTCTAGGTTACATAGACTATTTTCAATCTGTTTCAGGTAAATGCTTAAAATACATTGATGAACTTGACTTTTACAAACGCTGAACTGATTTAAAGAGTTATCTCCCTGAACCAAGGTCTACCCCCTTAAACTGATGAAAACTGTAGGTATGAGAGTACTTTCAATGTCCATTGGACAGGCATAAGTATTTTTGGTAAACATGAAGAAACAACAACAGCTTGATTTCCTTTAAACTTACATGACATATTATACACTGCTGTTCTGTGGAATCAAGTATTTCTGTATTTAGTTTTTCACCAGTCCTACAAAAAAATTATAAAAGGAAATCAATGGTGATTTTCTATAAAACAGTATCCCTTTTTAAAAAACCATACTTGACTTTTTTCCAGTGAAAAGGGAGATAATCAGTATCTTTTCTGTTAATCAAATTAGTATTTTACAACATCAAATTGTTGCTTGCAGATCTTCCAAAAAGAATGAACTTTTATGTCCTTATATTGAGAAAAGGAAGTGTTTGCCTACAAATCTGTCAAATTAAAAAGTCACTTCTAATTGAGAATAGAAGTGGTGAATGTGTCAAAGAGACAACAACTAAACCAAAGAGCAGAAAACAGCCAAAGGTTACAATGGGTATTCAACACAGCTAATTAAATCGTGAACTTACTACTATAAATTCAGAAATTATTGCAAGGTTTTTATTAATACGAATAATGTGACTTGGTGACTTTCGCAATAATAAGAACCACATTATGATGTCTGTTACATATATCTGTATGCAGATTTTCATGATACACCAATAATTAATATCGCAATTTTGTCAAATCTTAAAAAATCGCAATTATAAATTCCCACAATTCTTTTTGAATTTACAATAATTGGTGTCTTACCTCATAATATTCATGACAGTAGACCCATAATCTGCCTGCAGACCTGTTATAAATGATTCTGTTAAATGTTCTATACTGGTATTCTGTGGTGCCTATAACAAAATTTAATACATGTACAATGCTATATTGATCGGTCTTACATGACAAATTACAGCAACAACACAAAAATATGGAGTTGTGCTATGATTGCCAATGAGACAACTATCCACCAATACACAAATACTCAATAACAAAGATGTGAACAATTATAGATCTCTGTCAGTGTTTAACAAAGATTAAGATGGTACCCAACACTTTCACTAAAATTAATTTGGCTCGTTTAATTTTCATTAAATTTTGTCAAATTATTTACTTTGACCCTTTAATAAAAATATAAAATCTTAAAAAATTTTGAACCAACCGTTTTGTCAGAAAAATTACACTGGTTATATAGCAGTTTGACAAACACCAATTTTGATCATTGAGAAGCTTAATATTCCTTTAACAACACAACGTAATTAAAACGTTTAGCTGACTTTACAGAGTTATCTCCCTGTAGTGTTAGGTACCACCTTAAGAGACCCTGTGATGACAAAATGTGAAACAATTTCAAAGAGAAAACCAAAAGTCTGAATTATTTCTACAAGTTTACAAAAGTTTATTATAATCAACATCAAAACCATCATAATTTATAATCACATTATATTTTCTAAATGTCAGAAACATATAATTAAAATAAAAAAAATTGTTGAAATCTGACTTTAAAAGCTTCACAATTTAGATTTTTTTTCAAGATTTTATTTGAACACTCAGACACAGATACATGTGTAACATGATATCACATATAAAAGCATTACATTAACATGCATTTACCTGTCCTAAGTCAGGAATCTGATGTACAGTAGTTGTTGTTTGTTTATGTAATTTATACGTGTTTCTCGTTTCTCGTTTTTTTAAATTTTATATAGATTAGACCGTTGGTTTTCCCGTTTGAATGGTTTTACACTAGCAATTTTGGGGACCTTTATAGCTTGTTGTTCGGTGTGAGCCAAGGCTCCGTGTTGAAGGCCGTACATTGACCTATAATGGTTTACATTTTTAAAATTGTTATTTGGATGGAGAGTTGTCTCATAGGCACTCACACCACATCTTCCTATATCTATAGAGAAATTATATAAGATATAATTGCAAGTTAATTGCTTTAACATACAGATATAATTTTAAGTCAATTTCCATATCAGCTATGGTACAAATCTTGACCAGAAATGGTGTTAGGGCAGAGCTCTCAATCTGATTTAATAACCTCAGGATAATTAATGACTTAAATGAAAGTGCTGATGTTATAACCTTTAACCTAATCTTACCTTAGTTGTCAAAGTAGGTATAAATACAGACTCTACATCATTTAGTACATTGTGTAAGGTCACTTCTTTGGAACTAAAATCCCTTAATAATAGAAAAACGAAATGTCCATATAAAAGCAATAAAATATTTAATTACTCTGTAAATATGTCTTGAAACATCACAAGTACTTTTACTTTTACTATGAAATACTTTGTTTTACAGCTTTAATAAATCAATCTGAGAATTTTCTCGCATCATGCCCTCACACATGTATATCATTTGGTTTGTTGTCAATAAAATAGCAAGTTAACAATGCAAATGTTCTGACATTAGACTTAAAACTTTTTAAATTGAGTTTACTGTTTGTATTGCTGTGTGTTTATTTTTTTCTACATTTGCTAGAGCTATATGGGGAGGGTTGAGATTTCACTAAACATTTTAAACCCTGTTGCATTTTGCAACTTTCCCAAGTCAGAAGCCTCTGGCCATTGTAATTCTTGTATGATTTGTAATTTAGTTCATTGATATGTTTGGGAGTTCAGTATCAGGGTTAGAACTTAAGACTTTGGCAATGGTAGCCCACAGCTTAAATTTTGAAGCCTACATATATACCGGGTAGTCCTATACAAGAAAAGCAGAAATTTAAGTAGCCCACACCAAATTTTAGGGCCGCTGCTTATTTCATACCCTGAGTATGATATCTATTTTCACTGAACTAGTACACATTTTTGTTTAGGGGCTAGCCTCTGGATGCTGGGTTTTATGGCTGTGTTGAAGACCAATTGATGGCCTTCAGCTGTTTTCTGCACTATGGTCAGGATGTTGTCTCTTTGACACATTCCCCATTTAAATACTCAATTTCAACTGAGTTTTCAAATTAATTTTTATTATTTATTACCTGATAGGTCGCACTACAGTAATGTCATCTAGCCTTTTATCTGCAAAACCCTGCAAATATAAAGATACTGTGTTTTTAAATGTCCTTTCCTTATCCTTTGAAATGGGCTATTTGTTTTCAAAATTTTCAATAACTCCAACAAAAGAAGGCCTTACTGGTATACAGATTTAATTTTGTTCCACACACACATATTTTTTATGAATTACTTGATTTATTTCACTTGAATGGGCAGGGTTTAACCATTTTACTTATTTAAGACCAGTCCATCTATAGAAAGGTGTTTTGGGATAAAATCATCAAAAGAGTGTCCAGTTATTCGTCCCATATCATACACTCAGTTCATTTGTATATCTGTTTGGTGACACTGATAGATGATTAGAAATCAATTATATTTATAATGCCCATCATCCTTATCACACACATACGTAAGCTCCGCTAGATCATTTTAAATAACATAATACTGGTATTGTTTTAGTTATACAAATTATCTTATTATTGACTATAAATAGTTGAAATTGGTATGTTTTTTTTTTTTAATAATCTGATAATTCTTTTCATGTAATAATTAAAACAATGACATATAATATGTAAACAGAAAAAACAAATGGTCTATTTTAACACATAGAGTAACATCACCCTAAAGGTCAGATATTTAAGAATTCCTCCTTGTAAGCAAGATCTTTAAACTAGAGATAAAATTCCATCTGAAAAAAATTATTGGTTTGGAAAATAATGGTGGTAGAAATCAAACTTGCATTAATCAATGTATAAACTGAAAGCGTTTAGAAAAAAAAAGTCTGTAACTGTGATTTTCAAAAATTTATCAAAGTCCATACTTTGTAATTTCAGCAAAAATTAGCTGAGCGGAACAAAACTTAAACTTGATCTGAAACTCATCTTGGTTAACTCACATGCCAAAAATCATCCCAATATCTGAAGGCGTTTAGAAAACAACTCTGTATAATAGTTTGTTGCGGAATGACGGAAAAAAAAAAAATCTGTATAATTGTGATTTTCAACTATATATCAAATTCCAAAGCCTGTAATTTCGGCAAAAATTAGCGGAGCGAAACAAAACTTAAACTTGATCTGCAACTCATCATGGTTAACTCACATACCAAAATCAGCCAAATATCTGAAGGCGTTTAGAAAACAACTCTGTATAATAGTTTGTTGCGGAATGACGGAATTTCGGAATTATGGACAAGGGTAAAACTATATGGCACCGACAACTTCGTTGCAGGGCCTAAAAATAATACACTACTATTATGATGATTTTTGTTTCTGTGATTATGTACTGAATTTCTAGAGTCAGACCTGGATTCCTTACCCTTTATACAGCATTTATCAACTCTGCTGCATTTTTGCGCCTGTCCCAAGTCAGGAAACTCTGGCCTTTGTTAGTCTTGGTTTTTTTTTTAAAATTTGGTTCATTCAAACATAATAAAGTTTAATGTGACGTCCATTTTCCCTGAACTAGTACACATTTTGTGTACATCAAGCTGAAGCCTGACTCTGTGTTTAGGATTCTCTTGCTGTGAAAAAGACACATACGTGCCCATGTCTGTTTTCTGCTCTTTTGTAGGTTGTTGTCTCTATGACACATTCCCTGTTTCCATTCTCAATTTTAAAATGTTTCAATGTGGTCAGGATTTTATATCCTACTTACTGTTTCCATTGCAACATGCGCCCCTTTTCCCTGAGAAATATCTGACAACAGTCTTACTGACAACCTGGTACTACAATCTCCTGTCATAACTTTAGTATGACTATGTTTTCTAGCTGTATCTATCAAGATATTATACCTGTAAGAATGTAAACAAAAACAGAGTCACAAATTTAAAAAAAAAAAATGGTACAAATCATCTACTAAAATTTACTGGTCAAGCCCTTTTGGTATCAAATATATATCATAAAACCTACTAAATTTGTTTGTGTTTATTGTTTTGTATATAAATCAAGCGGTTGGTTTTCTTGTTTGACATTTTTCATCTTTTAAGAGATTTTTATAGTTTATTGTACAGTTTTGGTCATTATTGAAGGCTTACAAGGTGACCTATACATATAGCTGCTTACATCTCTCGTGAATATTTGTGAAGAGTTGACTCATTGGCAATCATATCACATCTTCTTTTTTTTTATTGTAATGAGTACCAGTAAGTTGTATATCTTTTATACTTTTTTGTCTCGAATATTTTCAGATCTACTGTTTAAATAAGATGCTTCGCTGAGTGCAGCCTGATATGACCACAGAGGTTGAACCCTGAACAGTTGGGGCAAATTTGGACACAATATTCAAGCTTGATACTGTCTGAATTTCGTTTGTGATCAAATTTTTGCATAATATAGGTTTCTGACACAAAATAAATGTGGTCAAAGATGTTACAAATCTATTGTGCAATACTGTGCAATTGAAGATTTCTTCTTGAAATTTTTCAAAAATTGAAAATTTGGAAAATTTGGAAAAAAAATATGAATCCCCTAAAAAAATTGGAAAAAAATTCCCCTTAGGAACAATAACCCCATAACTCAATCCCAGTCTTTCCTTTGTAGTATGGAACCTTGTAGTACAATTTCAGAGAGATCCATAACACTTAAACACTAGTTATTGTCAGGAAACTAGAAAAATGCTCGTTTTTGGCAAAAAATGTTTGCGGTCGTAGAAAAACCCCAAACAATTCACACAATTAAAATATCTATATATAAAACCCATGTTATTCTTCCTTTACCTAAGTGATTTTATCAATAAAATCCATGTTATTCTTCTTTTACCTAAGTGATTTTATCAAATCTTCCTTAGCTGTGACAGATTTCAAGGATTTCAGCAACTCCTTTAACTTTATTTCTGATTCATCATAATGTATACATTTTTCTTTAAAGTCTTTGTCTATTGGTAAACCATTAGTTTTGGGTTTTTCAGCAGGTTTAGGTCGATCAGTGTCAAGGTCATTTTTTGACCTTTGACCTTGTGATTGTTCATCAAGGTCAGGAAGCTCTGTACTAGCAAGGGAATCTTTGCTACTGTCTGTTGTAATGAAAGATGAATCCATGGCCTGAAATTGAAAAAATAAATTAATTTGATTTTTATCTTCAGTCCATCTATTTATTTGTATCCAAAGCTTCAAATAACTTTTCTACTATAGTTATCTCACAGTATAAGACAGACTCTGTATAATTTTCAACTAATATGCAGTGGGTGCACTTGTTAACTACATAAAACATTAGCACAACCTCTAGATGTCTATTTTTGGCGAATTTGAGTTGAAGAGTTGGTAGTTAATAAATGTATATGCAGGGTTCTATTTTTTTCCAAATTACAAATGAAATCCTCTATCATGTGTGGCATTTCACTGGATTTGCACTGTCTCCAAAGTTGAACTACATAAACAAATTTATGAAGGGAATCTGACATAAAAAAAAATCAAGATGTTCCAAGCAAGTTTGTAGGGATGATAAAGAACACCTTTATTGAAAAGGACCACATCAAAATTTGATAGAATCATAAGTTATTATTCAAAATACATTACCTCTTCTAAGGATCGTATATGACATGGAAAACCTGATTTTGCCATTACTTGGAGAATTTTCTGACAGCTATTTAATCTTTCTTCTGCTGACATATCTATTGCAGCGCCCTCTGTAATTAGAATATTCACAAAATTATAAGAGATTATCTGGATTGATTCATCTAATTTGTCAATATTAAAAATATTTTACAATCATGTTCCAGGGGACAATTACTAAACTGTGTGCATAGCTAAATGCTCATCAATATATTTGGTATCGACCATCTGATCCAAAGACAGTAACTTTATATCTTTAACAGTATAACTTTCCTTTATATTCTATTATTTTTATGGTTACAATTTTCTGTTGCATGATTGTCAGTTTTCCAAATG
Source organism: Mytilus galloprovincialis (assembly GCF_965363235.1). Lineage (NCBI taxonomy): Eukaryota > Metazoa > Mollusca > Bivalvia > Mytilida > Mytilidae > Mytilus > Mytilus galloprovincialis. Next base: position 42,926,110 of record NC_134843.1, on the reverse strand, counting down.
CTATTGCTAAAGTTGTTTTTTAAGTAGTGATGTTGGATTGCCATCTTATTTCACCTTTTCAAACAATACAAGTGCACAATTAAATGCATGTATCTAAGAAACATATGTGTGACAATAATTTGAAATCAATTACTATAATTTCTTCGTATATCAAATAACTGTTACAGCAAATGTTAAATGTGAGTTTTTATTATTGCACTTTCCATCCTTTTGTGTATTTTTGTAATTAACAAATATTGAATTCATTTCTGAAGTGACATTAATTTTAATAAATAAATGACAGCAGTGTAATGCAGAGTCAGCACACATATGCTTTGTACTGTGGATTCATTCATGAAAATTAGTATCAACGAAAAATAAACGAATCAACAATATGGTGAAATCTCTATTTACCGTCTATAAATAACAAACTTGGCTTGAATCTCAGCTTCTTGTGTGCTCTTTCACTGAGTCCCTGTAGAATAAATAACACATTTAAATGAAAATAAAATTTACATCAAAGTTCAAGAAAAATAATACACAGCTTAGATATATATAAATATGAAATAAGAAATCAAGGTTTAATTTTTTTACAATTATAAATAACAGGAGATGGTGGGGTAAACATCAATGAGGCAGCAACCAAACAAATAAAATCACCAATGATTACTTTATTGTACTTTATTCTAAAATAATGTAGTTTAATAAATACAATCAGTACCCCTGTAAATGCTTGCCTAAATTACAAAAAATGTGCCACAATGACACTAATATTATATGTTCATCTCTTTTTGTACTATAGATACTTTTTTTTTTTTTTTAGCTTTTTCTACTTGACTTTTAAAGAAATAGCATTTATTAAATAAACAATTCACATATTGTTTTTTTCAGAACTTTTGTAGTGTACTTATTTTTGAGATGCTGAATACAAAAACTAACTCTCAAATGACAGGGTTTTTTTGCCAGCCATTCCATCTCAATATTCTGCAATAGTAAAAACATTGCAAAAAATTCTGAATTTACAATATTTTAACTTACATCTTTTATCAACTGTAGTAGACAGCTGGATGCCTGTCCTCCAGAAAATCCAACCAATACTGTTTCTCCATCTCGTATAATCTTTGACTTGCCAATAGCTGCTCGGAACTTATGTGTTGTGTATACCATAAAACAGTCCCTGCAATAAACAAAGCATTTTAACTCGTGGGTAGATACTGTGGAATGTGGTATAAAAAAACACCAGTAAGTTATAATATTTGATGCAAAAAATTAGATACAAGTTATATATATAATTATCTGAGCTGTCATTACTTTACCGGTAATCATAATTTTATTTTTAAAAAGTTTACTGTTCAAACTGATGATCAATCGATCCATTCCGTACCTCAAAGCTACAAACTTCTCTTTGAAATCCTCCTCATTGAATTCTATAAACTCCATTACAATCATTAAATGTATCACATATTCTTACAGTATATAAGATTCCTTGTAACATAATATATGTTTTCTTAGTGTTTAAACATCATTTTAAGAAAATGTTACAATGTTAATATATGAAAGTACAATGCATGACTTTGAAGTATTTAATGAAGTGTGTAAATATCAACATTTTAAATACACAGAAGTTTTGAAAGTGAAATGTATAGATTTACTGAATGATTTATTTAAATGAAAGAATGATGCATGAAATTTTTAAATAGAAAATTCAATTTAAAATTTAATAGTTAAAATTTCTTTTCACCTTGAACCAAATTCAGCCTCCATAAAATTGACTTTATTCACAAAATCACAAACATTAGCATTGATGTATTATTAATTCAAAAAACTTACATTAATCTACCCTATACTGGATTTATCCCTAGTTTTCTTAAAATCATATTACATAATATTTAAATTAAATTAATATTAAAAAATAACATTACTTCTAACAATTTAAGGTGATACCTAACACTACAGGGAGATAACTCTGTAAAATCAGCTAAACGTTTTTATTTCGTTGTGTTGTTAAAGGAATAATAAGCTTCTCAATGATCAAAATTAGTGTTTGTCAAACTGCTATATAACCAGTGTAATTTTTCTGATAAAATGGTTGGTTCAAATTTTTGGAAATTTTTATATTTTTGTCATAAGGTCAATGTAAATCATTTGTCAAAATTTTATGAAAATTAAACGAGCCAAATAAATTTCAGTGAATGTGTTGGGTACCACTTAAGTCATTTTGGAGATCATCAATCATATTCTTGAAGAGGCCACTATATCTTTTATTTTAAGATTGGCCTATTAACAAATTTTTATTAACAAAATAAAATGAGAATGTGTCCATGAGACACAGATGATGTCCCCGCTTACATATACTGTTTTACAGAAGCATAACTCAAGAATGGTTAAACATGTAAAGCAATGCTACCCAAATATGTACTTGATCTAAGTTTGTGGTAATAAGCATTAGTGTATAAGTTTTATAACATTTGGTTGAGGGAAACTCCAGTAAGAGAACAGAAATGAAAAATTCAGCATTTTTTCCATTTGTAAACGGGCATAACTCTAGAATGGTAAAAGTTACGCCACCAAAATTCATACTTGACCTGTATTTTGTGGTAATACACATTTTGTATAAGTTTCATAATATCTTATTGAGGCAAATTAAAGGTTGAGAAAGGAAAAGAAAAGTTCAGTAACTTTTCAATCACTTAACTCTAGAATGGTAAAAGTGACACCACCAAAATTCAAACCTCATCTAGATCTGTGTTTAGTGGTAATAAGCATTATGTATATTAAAGTTTCATAATGTTTGGTTGTGGCAAACTCAAGTTAGAGAGTGGAAACAAAAAATTCCCTTATTTTTCCTTTTGTAAACAGGCATAATACTTATTGAGAACAATTAAAGTCACACCACCAGAATTCAAACTTGACCTGTATTCATAATATTTGGTTAAAGCAAACTCATGTAGAGATAGAAACAAATTTTTGGATGTCTGGACAAACAGACAGACAAGGGTTAAACTTAATGCCCCTCCTCCACCTAGGTTGGGACATAAAAAAAAATAATTAATAGAAGTGATGGAGGATTCTAGGAGAAATAATGAATATGAATTACTATTTTTCAAACATTGTTTTTATGAAGAAGTTAAAAATTACTGACCTGCAAAGTGGATCATTTATTCTAGTAATGAGAACAGCTTCTCCACCACATTTCATACAAACTTTGGACTTCCTGAAAACACATACTGGTATATTACATTGTAAGTCTTCAAACAATAACTTGGATATATATCTATTATAAATTATGAATGATTTATTTTTTAATATTTTGTTATGGTCCAATAGTCCACAGTTTGGACTGAAAAAAATTCTGAGATATCAATATTTAAAGATCATGAGCAGGCATATTCAGACAACTAAATGGTAAGGTCATATGAACCTTGCCAGACAGACATACAGTACAACCATTCCATACACCATAAGTGTTCTAGCCAGGATTTGAAAACGGCAGGGTGCTAGTCAGAAAAGGGCAATTTTACGTCCAAATGTAGTTGACTTATTGCTTATACATGTAGTATCTGACAAACTTACAAAACTATGAAAACTAACATTGAACAATGAACCATGAAGATGAGGTCAAGTTTATATAAACCCGGTTAGACAGACATGTTCACCTTACAATCAATCCATACACCAAATATAGTTGAACCACTGATTATAAATGTATATGGAGAATCTGATCATCTAGCAAAATCATGAAAACATTAATTTTTAACATTGACCAATGAACCTTATGTATAAAATGACTAGTATCATGCATGAGTATCAATCTCTCTTAAAGATGTCATCTTCTGTTAAGAGACACATTCTCTACCCTTATTACATACACTGAATATTTGAATTATACCTGGTTGTGTATGATTAAAATTACATTTAAACATTTATTCATAATAAGTCATATACAGTCGTGTCCAGTAATTCCACCCGTCCCATAACTCTGCCCTTTACGACCGTGTGTGTCTCTACCGAAAAATTTTTGGTCTGCTAAAGTACTTTTACTTTGAAAAAAAACATTTGCTTACGTCATGCCAATATCAAAGGGAGATAAATAAAACTATGGAAAGTCAAAATAACAAAATTCTAAAAAATCTCAAAGATCCTGTATTTTTAAGAAATATGTATATGTAAGTTTGATACAAGCTTTCTTGTTTTTTTTGTGATATTTTTTTGTATTTAAATCACTTTATTTACTGCACAGACTTTAAACCCATGGACAAGAGTGATGGTGTCTTAGCTGCATTTCAGAGCAATTTTGTTATTAATTTTGTTAATGACCTTAAGCTTTCTAAATATTCTCTGACTGTTTATGACGTCTTTACACTAAATCCATTGGATGTTGGATGTGTACGGATTGATAGTTTAGTCTTAGATGCATGATTTTTTTTATTAGTTGTTAGTGGCTTTGAACTAGCTGTCAGATAACTGTAAGTACTCTCAGATCTGTTCCTTGTGTCTTTTAGTTGTCGGGATGTACAAGTACCCGGCCACGTCCAATAGTTGTTAATATCTGTGTCATTTTGGTCTTTTGTGGATAGTTGTCTCATTGGCAATCATACCACATCTTCTTTTTTATATATGATCTGTGTTTTGTGGTTGTACGGATTGGGTGTAAGTTTCATAAAATTTGGTTGAGGCAACTTCAGTAAGAAAATGGAAACTAAAAAATGGCATTTTTTTTTCCATTTATAAAGGGCATAACTCGAGAATGGTTAAAATTCAAACTTGATCTGTACTGTTAATAAGTATTGTGTATAATTTTCATAACATTTTCAGGGTTCTCACTAGGATTTTTTCATGGTGAGTCCTGGTGCTCATCACTTTAAGAAATGGTGAGACCCAATAGATTTTGATGAGTCCAGGATGCATGTAATTTTTTGTGTCTATATATAATGAAATATGACGAAGTAAAACTAAAGTGAAGACGAAATAATTATGATTGACATACCTGGGTAGGATTGCTACAGATGATCCCAACAACAAACATAGGCGTGTTATACACCATTGAGTAGATAAATTGATTTAGATCTATGACATAACATTCATGACATTGTTATTAACAAGTTTTAGTGGGGTTGAGAACTGAGAAATCCGTATATAACGGAATTTCGCAACCGACTGACATTTTTCAAAAGTGTGAGTTAAGTACCTACTTTGTGTTATATCAAGGTATATAGCAGGGCTTTCCAAAGTAGCCGGTATACGCGGATTTCGCCGTTTACGGTGGCTTCAAGTGCCGTCTACTTCACTTACAAAAATATAAATTCAAAAAAAAAATATCTTTTTCAAATGTTTACAGGCAGCCGAGAGATGTACAATGTATTGTCGCAAAGTCGCGGTCACGATAAACAAGGATTAAAAGTCAGTGTTTATCTTGGGCTAAATATAGTTCACATGAATTCAGGTCACTGATTGGTTGTCTATTTAAAGTCAGAATGCATCGTTTCTTTTCAAAGATAACAAGAGAGAGGTTCCAATGGTCATTAACTCGTTGGTTTTGGCTTTTAGAACGTGAAGATAATCAGATGGGATGACAGTTTTATGTTATGGAATAATATCAGTGAAATAAAAGAAATTGTAGTAGATCATGTTGTTCAGAATCTGTATCTTTTGAAGTTCATTTTTCAAAGCCCACATGGTGTTCAGAAATCAAGGTCAAAAACGAAAGTAGAATATTGTTGACTCGACCAGACATAAAAAACATTTCCAAATGATTTATGTATCCGACTTATTGAACAGTTTACAAATAAGAGAAAATCAGATGACATATCAATTTTCTGTCAATGCTTGAGAAATAATTGTATGATTTAAATACGCGTAACAGTCTTTGGAGAAAAAAGGGGGGTCATTTGTTTACAAATGCACGTAGTTAAGCAAGATAAATCGATCAAGATTTCTAACAAATCAGATTATTATGTAAATAAAACTCCTTTAACAGCAAATGAATTTGAGCGGCCCCTAGACCCCCTGCCGTAAAGCACCAAGCTGTGGGCGTCCGGCATTCGACGAACGCATATTAAAGCCACCTATACCACTACTTCAATTTCAAGGGAAAGCCCTGATATAGCCTATAGGGAAAAAAAAATTCTGAGACAAGTGTCTGTGCCTGTGGCTGTGGATGCCAGGCTGTTTAAAACTTTTCCAACAAAAATATGTCCCTCCCTCATTTCTGGTTTCTTGTAACATTTTAACGAGCAAACTCACTCAGTTTTATCTTTTTTAATTGGATTTTCAATATCGCCTTCTTGGATAGAACACATGATTAGTAAGTTGCAATTTTTATCGGGAATTGTAGAAATCGGTGTCAAATCGATTGATATTTTTATGGGTTCAGATGGTTTAAAACAAACGTTTAATTGACCTAGAAATTGTTTAGCTTATAACCATTTCCTACTTGTCATAGATAGTAATAACAACGAACTATTTTCTTATTTCTTTAAAAACGGTCGTAAATAAATGTCATACATCTTAATTTTGAAATTTCCGTAAAGATTTGTACCAACTGGGTCAGGATCCCTAATAGACCTTGAGATGAGGAACTCAGATGACGTAATTAAAAAAAATATTAGTCCGCCATACAATTGTGGATGCTGTGATTTTAAAAATGGACATAAATGAACAATAAGAACTGTTTTATAGAGCTGGTGTGATGAGAAAAGAAAGATGTAGATTTGACCTGAAATAAATTATTAGAAAGGACAATTTTTTCATTGAATTTTATGATCAGAATTTTGGGATTATTTCATGAGGAGACTGACATTTTTCACCATCTTCCGGGGTCCATCAATTTGCGAAAAAAGTAATCTCACTTGCCACCCCGAAAATTTAACCAGACATGTATAAATGTATCAGCTTCGATATGAGCCATCATACATGTTCAAGTAAACGATATGGACTGAGCAACGGAGGAAAACGTTACCATTACGGCCTATGGAGAATTAATTGTAAATGTATACCCAAATTAGAAGCTTAATTCCAGAAGTTTTCAGGCTGATTTATGGATGATTTCACCTTGTACACCACCGAAAATGATGGTTAGTAGATTTTTATTTGTACCTAGTTATTATAAATGGTTTAAGATAAATATTATTGATAAAGATCAGCAAAAACTCAATGAAACTTTGCTTTTAAAATGCATTACTGGCACGGGGCTGAACACTTGTTTTAGGCACAATCATCACTTTGTTTACTTCCGAGAGATCCGAAAGGAATTTGTTTACTATATTGAAAAAGGCAAGAAACAACTTTTAAATATTATTAAATTGTAAGTAAACATGACACAATATATAGTCTTTGTTATGTAATTATCACTTCGGTCTACAGGAATACCTGATAATCAAGGGAGATAACACACTTCATACGAGTAAAGTGAGATACATCATCGCATGTGCTTTTATCCAATGATTTGACCCCTGGTCAGTAGATATCATATGCAAAAAAACAGAAAAAACATGTACATGTTTTAAGAAAATCATGAACTAATATTTTTAATGCGCTTGAGCAAAACAATAGATATTGTCATTTCTCAGTGAAAAAGGGGGAGGGTCAAACCTTTTTGAAAACAATATTTCTGCACCTATTCAACTATTAAGCTAGTTAGCTACTACCCATTGCTTCTAAAATAAAAGGTTTAAATGAAGGTGACTAAGCCACAAGGGAGAAGCATTTGTCTTTCTTTGTGATTAAACTTTCAAGAATTAGATTTTTCTCTCTCAATAGTACTTATGTATTTAAATCAAATGATAACACAGCCTGAGTAATTTTTTTGTCTTATTTCAGTTCCAGACATATCATTACTTTTTAACCTGAGATGGCAAACTAGAGGTTTTAAAAAGTCCTGAATAACTGGTAAGCATTTTGCTTTATTAGGCAAGCTCTAAATTGTTTATTTATGGTATTTATGCAATTGAAATTACAGTCGGTATGTTAAAAATATGCAAATATGAAAACTGTTGCTATGGTCTTGGTATTAAATGAAAAGGCTTAGTTACAGATCGTTTCGACTCAATATTTCGAGTTAAATCTTGCGGCAACTGTTTCTCACGTAACACTGCAAACTATATTTAGCTCTATTTTGATCTGTCGTTATTTAATGACGCCATAATACATGTGATGTCACAATGTTTCCTTTAAAACCTCATGTGGATTTCTCACTAATAAAAGGTTTTCACTGAAATACATGTTAAAAACATTTTTTCTCAAATAGAATTATGTGAAAGGACAAGTTTTGAAAATTTGCACTATATTGCACTCTAATTATATGATAAAGATGACTTTCCAAGTAGTTAAGAGTGCTTTCCACAGTTTTAAATACCAGATTTCCACTAGTAAGAATAATTATTTTGGTGTTGGTTTTTTTTATAAAATCTTCATTTTTGCATAATTTCTCTGTCAAAATGCACTTTAAGGCACAAGAAAATTTTATAGAATGCTTTAACAGGGTCTGTGTATTGTAATTAAAGGTTATAATCAGAAGTTTTGTCCTTGTTTTGACTAGTGAAGGTATTCTGGAAGAAATTAATTATATAAACACATTGTATTCAAAATAAATGAATATAGCGACGAAAGTGTCATTGCCTTATAGTGCTAAAACAACTTTATTTTTTTTCAGAAATGGACAAAAATACACAGATTTATTCAGAATGTTATACCGATGAAGATCACATAAAAATATTTGGAAAAATCAGAAGTATGAATTTCAATATGGGTCAGGATCCCTAATAGACCTTGAGATGAGGAACTCAGATGACGTAATTAAAAAAAATATTAGTCCGCCATACAATTGTGGATGCTGTGATTTTAAAAATGGACATAAATGAACAATAAGAACTGTTTTATAGAGCTGGTGTGATGAGAAAAGAAAGATGTAGATTTGACCTGAAATAAATTATTAGAAAGGACAATTTTTTCATTGAATTTTATGATCAGAATTTTGGGATTATTTCATGAGGAGACTGACATTTTTCACCATCTTCCGGGGTCCATCAATTTGCGAAAAAAGTAATCTCACTTGCCACCCCGAAAATTTAACCAGACATGTATAAATGTATCAGCTTCGATATGAGCCATCATACATGTTCAAGTAAACGATATGGACTGAGCAACGGAGGAAAACGTTACCATTACGGCCTATGGAGAATTAATTGTAAATGTATACCCAAATTAGAAGCTTAATTCCAGAAGTTTTCAGGCTGATTTATGGATGATTTCACCTTGTACACCACCGAAAATGATGGTTAGTAGATTTTTATTTGTACCTAGTTATTATAAATGGTTTAAGATAAATATTATTGATAAAGATCAGCAAAAACTCAATGAAACTTTGCTTTTAAAATGCATTACTGGCACGGGGCTGAACACTTGTTTTAGGCACAATCATCACTTTGTTTACTTCCGAGAGATCCGAAAGGAATTTGTTTACTATATTGAAAAAGGCAAGAAACAACTTTTAAATATTATTAAATTGTAAGTAAACATGACACAATATATAGTCTTTGTTATGTAATTATCACTTCGGTCTACAGGAATACCTGATAATCAAGGGAGATAACACACTTCATACGAGTAAAGTGAGATACATCATCGCATGTGCTTTTATCCAATGATTTGACCCCTGGTCAGTAGATATCATATGCAAAAAAACAGAAAAAACATGTACATGTTTTAAGAAAATCATGAACTAATATTTTTAATGCGCTTGAGCAAAACAATAGATATTGTCATTTCTCAGTGAAAAAGGGGGAGGGTCAAACCTTTTTGAAAACAATATTTCTGCACCTATTCAACTATTAAGCTAGTTAGCTACTACCCATTGCTTCTAAAATAAAAGGTTTAAATGAAGGTGACTAAGCCACAAGGGAGAAGCATTTGTCTTTCTTTGTGATTAAACTTTCAAGAATTAGATTTTTCTCTCTCAATAGTACTTATGTATTTAAATCAAATGATAACACAGCCTGAGTAATTTTTTTGTCTTATTTCAGTTCCAGACATATCATTACTTTTTAACCTGAGATGGCAAACTAGAGGTTTTAAAAAGTCCTGAATAACTGGTAAGCATTTTGCTTTATTAGGCAAGCTCTAAATTGTTTATTTATGGTATTTATGCAATTGAAATTACAGTCGGTATGTTAAAAATATGCAAATATGAAAACTGTTGCTATGGTCTTGGTATTAAATGAAAAGGCTTAGTTACAGATCGTTTCGACTCAATATTTCGAGTTAAATCTTGCGGCAACTGTTTCTCACGTAACACTGCAAACTATATTTAGCTCTATTTTGATCTGTCGTTATTTAATGACGCCATAATACATGTGATGTCACAATGTTTCCTTTAAAACCTCATGTGGATTTCTCACTAATAAAAGGTTTTCACTGAAATACATGTTAAAAACATTTTTTCTCAAATAGAATTATGTGAAAGGACAAGTTTTGAAAATTTGCACTATATTGCACTCTAATTATATGATAAAGATGACTTTCCAAGTAGTTAAGAGTGCTTTCCACAGTTTTAAATACCAGATTTCCACTAGTAAGAATAATTATTTTGGTGTTGGTTTTTTTTATAAAATCTTCATTTTTGCATAATTTCTCTGTCAAAATGCACTTTAAGGCACAAGAAAATTTTATAGAATGCTTTAACAGGGTCTGTGTATTGTAATTAAAGGTTATAATCAGAAGTTTTGTCCTTGTTTTGACTAGTGAAGGTATTCTGGAAGAAATTAATTATATAAACACATTGTATTCAAAATAAATGAATATAGCGACGAAAGTGTCATTGCCTTATAGTGCTAAAACAACTTTATTTTTTTTCAGAAATGGACAAAAATACACAGATTTATTCAGAATGTTATACCGATGAAGATCACATAAAAATATTTGGAAAAATCAGAAGTATGAATTTCAATATGGGTCAGGATCCCTAATAGACCTTGAGATGAGGAACTCAGATGACGTAATTAAAAAAAATATTAGTCCGCCATACAATTGTGGATGCTGTGATTTTAAAAATGGACATAAATGAACAATAAGAACTGTTTTATAGAGCTGGTGTGATGAGAAAAGAAAGATGTAGATTTGACCTGAAATAAATTATTAGAAAGGACAATTTTTTCATTGAATTTTATGATCAGAATTTTGGGATTATTTCATGAGGAGACTGACATTTTTCACCATCTTCCGGGGTCCATCAATTTGCGAAAAAAGTAATCTCACTTGCCACCCCGAAAATTTAACCAGACATGTATAAATGTATCAGCTTCGATATGAGCCATCATACATGTTCAAGTAAACGATATGGACTGAGCAACGGAGGAAAACGTTACCATTACGGCCTATGGAGAATTAATTGTAAATGTATACCCAAATTAGAAGCTTAATTCCAGAAGTTTTCAGGCTGATTTATGGATGATTTCACCTTGTACACCACCGAAAATGATGGTTAGTAGATTTTTATTTGTACCTAGTTATTATAAATGGTTTAAGATAAATATTATTGATAAAGATCAGCAAAAACTCAATGAAACTTTGCTTTTAAAATGCATTACTGGCACGGGGCTGAACACTTGTTTTAGGCACAATCATCACTTTGTTTACTTCCGAGAGATCCGAAAGGAATTTGTTTACTATATTGAAAAAGGCAAGAAACAACTTTTAAATATTATTAAATTGTAAGTAAACATGACACAATATATAGTCTTTGTTATGTAATTATCACTTCGGTCTACAGGAATACCTGATAATCAAGGGAGATAACACACTTCATACGAGTAAAGTGAGATACATCATCGCATGTGCTTTTATCCAATGATTTGACCCCTGGTCAGTAGATATCATATGCAAAAAAACAGAAAAAACATGTACATGTTTTAAGAAAATCATGAACTAATATTTTTAATGCGCTTGAGCAAAACAATAGATATTGTCATTTCTCAGTGAAAAAGGGGGAGGGTCAAACCTTTTTGAAAACAATATTTCTGCACCTATTCAACTATTAAGCTAGTTAGCTACTACCCATTGCTTCTAAAATAAAAGGTTTAAATGAAGGTGACTAAGCCACAAGGGAGAAGCATTTGTCTTTCTTTGTGATTAAACTTTCAAGAATTAGATTTTTCTCTCTCAATAGTACTTATGTATTTAAATCAAATGATAACACAGCCTGAGTAATTTTTTTGTCTTATTTCAGTTCCAGACATATCATTACTTTTTAACCTGAGATGGCAAACTAGAGGTTTTAAAAAGTCCTGAATAACTGGTAAGCATTTTGCTTTATTAGGCAAGCTCTAAATTGTTTATTTATGGTATTTATGCAATTGAAATTACAGTCGGTATGTTAAAAATATGCAAATATGAAAACTGTTGCTATGGTCTTGGTATTAAATGAAAAGGCTTAGTTACAGATCGTTTCGACTCAATATTTCGAGTTAAATCTTGCGGCAACTGTTTCTCACGTAACACTGCAAACTATATTTAGCTCTATTTTGATCTGTCGTTATTTAATGACGCCATAATACATGTGATGTCACAATGTTTCCTTTAAAACCTCATGTGGATTTCTCACTAATAAAAGGTTTTCACTGAAATACATGTTAAAAACATTTTTTCTCAAATAGAATTATGTGAAAGGACAAGTTTTGAAAATTTGCACTATATTGCACTCTAATTATATGATAAAGATGACTTTCCAAGTAGTTAAGAGTGCTTTCCACAGTTTTAAATACCAGATTTCCACTAGTAAGAATAATTATTTTGGTGTTGGTTTTTTTTATAAAATCTTCATTTTTGCATAATTTCTCTGTCAAAATGCACTTTAAGGCACAAGAAAATTTTATAGAATGCTTTAACAGGGTCTGTGTATTGTAATTAAAGGTTATAATCAGAAGTTTTGTCCTTGTTTTGACTAGTGAAGGTATTCTGGAAGAAATTAATTATATAAACACATTGTATTCAAAATAAATGAATATAGCGACGAAAGTGTCATTGCCTTATAGTGCTAAAACAACTTTATTTTTTTTCAGAAATGGACAAAAATACACAGATTTATTCAGAATGTTATACCGATGAAGATCACATAAAAATATTTGGAAAAATCAGAAGTATGAATTTCAATATGGGTCAGGATCCCTAATAGACCTTGAGATGAGGAACTCAGATGACGTAATTAAAAAAAATATTAGTCCGCCATACAATTGTGGATGCTGTGATTTTAAAAATGGACATAAATGAACAATAAGAACTGTTTTATAGAGCTGGTGTGATGAGAAAAGAAAGATGTAGATTTGACCTGAAATAAATTATTAGAAAGGACAATTTTTTCATTGAATTTTATGATCAGAATTTTGGGATTATTTCATGAGGAGACTGACATTTTTCACCATCTTCCGGGGTCCATCAATTTGCGAAAAAAGTAATCTCACTTGCCACCCCGAAAATTTAACCAGACATGTATAAATGTATCAGCTTCGATATGAGCCATCATACATGTTCAAGTAAACGATATGGACTGAGCAACGGAGGAAAACGTTACCATTACGGCCTATGGAGAATTAATTGTAAATGTATACCCAAATTAGAAGCTTAATTCCAGAAGTTTTCAGGCTGATTTATGGATGATTTCACCTTGTACACCACCGAAAATGATGGTTAGTAGATTTTTATTTGTACCTAGTTATTATAAATGGTTTAAGATAAATATTATTGATAAAGATCAGCAAAAACTCAATGAAACTTTGCTTTTAAAATGCATTACTGGCACGGGGCTGAACACTTGTTTTAGGCACAATCATCACTTTGTTTACTTCCGAGAGATCCGAAAGGAATTTGTTTACTATATTGAAAAAGGCAAGAAACAACTTTTAAATATTATTAAATTGTAAGTAAACATGACACAATATATAGTCTTTGTTATGTAATTATCACTTCGGTCTACAGGAATACCTGATAATCAAGGGAGATAACACACTTCATACGAGTAAAGTGAGATACATCATCGCATGTGCTTTTATCCAATGATTTGACCCCTGGTCAGTAGATATCATATGCAAAAAAACAGAAAAAACATGTACATGTTTTAAGAAAATCATGAACTAATATTTTTAATGCGCTTGAGCAAAACAATAGATATTGTCATTTCTCAGTGAAAAAGGGGGAGGGTCAAACCTTTTTGAAAACAATATTTCTGCACCTATTCAACTATTAAGCTAGTTAGCTACTACCCATTGCTTCTAAAATAAAAGGTTTAAATGAAGGTGACTAAGCCACAAGGGAGAAGCATTTGTCTTTCTTTGTGATTAAACTTTCAAGAATTAGATTTTTCTCTCTCAATAGTACTTATGTATTTAAATCAAATGATAACACAGCCTGAGTAATTTTTTTGTCTTATTTCAGTTCCAGACATATCATTACTTTTTAACCTGAGATGGCAAACTAGAGGTTTTAAAAAGTCCTGAATAACTGGTAAGCATTTTGCTTTATTAGGCAAGCTCTAAATTGTTTATTTATGGTATTTATGCAATTGAAATTACAGTCGGTATGTTAAAAATATGCAAATATGAAAACTGTTGCTATGGTCTTGGTATTAAATGAAAAGGCTTAGTTACAGATCGTTTCGACTCAATATTTCGAGTTAAATCTTGCGGCAACTGTTTCTCACGTAACACTGCAAACTATATTTAGCTCTATTTTGATCTGTCGTTATTTAATGACGCCATAATACATGTGATGTCACAATGTTTCCTTTAAAACCTCATGTGGATTTCTCACTAATAAAAGGTTTTCACTGAAATACATGTTAAAAACATTTTTTCTCAAATAGAATTATGTGAAAGGACAAGTTTTGAAAATTTGCACTATATTGCACTCTAATTATATGATAAAGATGACTTTCCAAGTAGTTAAGAGTGCTTTCCACAGTTTTAAATACCAGATTTCCACTAGTAAGAATAATTATTTTGGTGTTGGTTTTTTTTATAAAATCTTCATTTTTGCATAATTTCTCTGTCAAAATGCACTTTAAGGCACAAGAAAATTTTATAGAATGCTTTAACAGGGTCTGTGTATTGTAATTAAAGGTTATAATCAGAAGTTTTGTCCTTGTTTTGACTAGTGAAGGTATTCTGGAAGAAATTAATTATATAAACACATTGTATTCAAAATAAATGAATATAGCGACGAAAGTGTCATTGCCTTATAGTGCTAAAACAACTTTATTTTTTTTCAGAAATGGACAAAAATACACAGATTTATTCAGAATGTTATACCGATGAAGATCACATAAAAATATTTGGAAAAATCAGAAGTATGAATTTCAATATGGGTCAGGATCCCTAATAGACCTTGAGATGAGGAACTCAGATGACGTAATTAAAAAAAATATTAGTCCGCCATACAATTGTGGATGCTGTGATTTTAAAAATGGACATAAATGAACAATAAGAACTGTTTTATAGAGCTGGTGTGATGAGAAAAGAAAGATGTAGATTTGACCTGAAATAAATTATTAGAAAGGACAATTTTTTCATTGAATTTTATGATCAGAATTTTGGGATTATTTCATGAGGAGACTGACATTTTTCACCATCTTCCGGGGTCCATCAATTTGCGAAAAAAGTAATCTCACTTGCCACCCCGAAAATTTAACCAGACATGTATAAATGTATCAGCTTCGATATGAGCCATCATACATGTTCAAGTAAACGATATGGACTGAGCAACGGAGGAAAACGTTACCATTACGGCCTATGGAGAATTAATTGTAAATGTATACCCAAATTAGAAGCTTAATTCCAGAAGTTTTCAGGCTGATTTATGGATGATTTCACCTTGTACACCACCGAAAATGATGGTTAGTAGATTTTTATTTGTACCTAGTTATTATAAATGGTTTAAGATAAATATTATTGATAAAGATCAGCAAAAACTCAATGAAACTTTGCTTTTAAAATGCATTACTGGCACGGGGCTGAACACTTGTTTTAGGCACAATCATCACTTTGTTTACTTCCGAGAGATCCGAAAGGAATTTGTTTACTATATTGAAAAAGGCAAGAAACAACTTTTAAATATTATTAAATTGTAAGTAAACATGACACAATATATAGTCTTTGTTATGTAATTATCACTTCGGTCTACAGGAATACCTGATAATCAAGGGAGATAACACACTTCATACGAGTAAAGTGAGATACATCATCGCATGTGCTTTTATCCAATGATTTGACCCCTGGTCAGTAGATATCATATGCAAAAAAACAGAAAAAACATGTACATGTTTTAAGAAAATCATGAACTAATATTTTTAATGCGCTTGAGCAAAACAATAGATATTGTCATTTCTCAGTGAAAAAGGGGGAGGGTCAAACCTTTTTGAAAACAATATTTCTGCACCTATTCAACTATTAAGCTAGTTAGCTACTACCCATTGCTTCTAAAATAAAAGGTTTAAATGAAGGTGACTAAGCCACAAGGGAGAAGCATTTGTCTTTCTTTGTGATTAAACTTTCAAGAATTAGATTTTTCTCTCTCAATAGTACTTATGTATTTAAATCAAATGATAACACAGCCTGAGTAATTTTTTTGTCTTATTTCAGTTCCAGACATATCATTACTTTTTAACCTGAGATGGCAAACTAGAGGTTTTAAAAAGTCCTGAATAACTGGTAAGCATTTTGCTTTATTAGGCAAGCTCTAAATTGTTTATTTATGGTATTTATGCAATTGAAATTACAGTCGGTATGTTAAAAATATGCAAATATGAAAACTGTTGCTATGGTCTTGGTATTAAATGAAAAGGCTTAGTTACAGATCGTTTCGACTCAATATTTCGAGTTAAATCTTGCGGCAACTGTTTCTCACGTAACACTGCAAACTATATTTAGCTCTATTTTGATCTGTCGTTATTTAATGACGCCATAATACATGTGATGTCACAATGTTTCCTTTAAAACCTCATGTGGATTTCTCACTAATAAAAGGTTTTCACTGAAATACATGTTAAAAACATTTTTTCTCAAATAGAATTATGTGAAAGGACAAGTTTTGAAAATTTGCACTATATTGCACTCTAATTATATGATAAAGATGACTTTCCAAGTAGTTAAGAGTGCTTTCCACAGTTTTAAATACCAGATTTCCACTAGTAAGAATAATTATTTTGGTGTTGGTTTTTTTTATAAAATCTTCATTTTTGCATAATTTCTCTGTCAAAATGCACTTTAAGGCACAAGAAAATTTTATAGAATGCTTTAACAGGGTCTGTGTATTGTAATTAAAGGTTATAATCAGAAGTTTTGTCCTTGTTTTGACTAGTGAAGGTATTCTGGAAGAAATTAATTATATAAACACATTGTATTCAAAATAAATGAATATAGCGACGAAAGTGTCATTGCCTTATAGTGCTAAAACAACTTTATTTTTTTTCAGAAATGGACAAAAATACACAGATTTATTCAGAATGTTATACCGATGAAGATCACATAAAAATATTTGGAAAAATCAGAAGTATGAATTTCAATATGGGTCAGGATCCCTAATAGACCTTGAGATGAGGAACTCAGATGACGTAATTAAAAAAAATATTAGTCCGCCATACAATTGTGGATGCTGTGATTTTAAAAATGGACATAAATGAACAATAAGAACTGTTTTATAGAGCTGGTGTGATGAGAAAAGAAAGATGTAGATTTGACCTGAAATAAATTATTAGAAAGGACAATTTTTTCATTGAATTTTATGATCAGAATTTTGGGATTATTTCATGAGGAGACTGACATTTTTCACCATCTTCCGGGGTCCATCAATTTGCGAAAAAAGTAATCTCACTTGCCACCCCGAAAATTTAACCAGACATGTATAAATGTATCAGCTTCGATATGAGCCATCATACATGTTCAAGTAAACGATATGGACTGAGCAACGGAGGAAAACGTTACCATTACGGCCTATGGAGAATTAATTGTAAATGTATACCCAAATTAGAAGCTTAATTCCAGAAGTTTTCAGGCTGATTTATGGATGATTTCACCTTGTACACCACCGAAAATGATGGTTAGTAGATTTTTATTTGTACCTAGTTATTATAAATGGTTTAAGATAAATATTATTGATAAAGATCAGCAAAAACTCAATGAAACTTTGCTTTTAAAATGCATTACTGGCACGGGGCTGAACACTTGTTTTAGGCACAATCATCACTTTGTTTACTTCCGAGAGATCCGAAAGGAATTTGTTTACTATATTGAAAAAGGCAAGAAACAACTTTTAAATATTATTAAATTGTAAGTAAACATGACACAATATATAGTCTTTGTTATGTAATTATCACTTCGGTCTACAGGAATACCTGATAATCAAGGGAGATAACACACTTCATACGAGTAAAGTGAGATACATCATCGCATGTGCTTTTATCCAATGATTTGACCCCTGGTCAGTAGATATCATATGCAAAAAAACAGAAAAAACATGTACATGTTTTAAGAAAATCATGAACTAATATTTTTAATGCGCTTGAGCAAAACAATAGATATTGTCATTTCTCAGTGAAAAAGGGGGAGGGTCAAACCTTTTTGAAAACAATATTTCTGCACCTATTCAACTATTAAGCTAGTTAGCTACTACCCATTGCTTCTAAAATAAAAGGTTTAAATGAAGGTGACTAAGCCACAAGGGAGAAGCATTTGTCTTTCTTTGTGATTAAACTTTCAAGAATTAGATTTTTCTCTCTCAATAGTACTTATGTATTTAAATCAAATGATAACACAGCCTGAGTAATTTTTTTGTCTTATTTCAGTTCCAGACATATCATTACTTTTTAACCTGAGATGGCAAACTAGAGGTTTTAAAAAGTCCTGAATAACTGGTAAGCATTTTGCTTTATTAGGCAAGCTCTAAATTGTTTATTTATGGTATTTATGCAATTGAAATTACAGTCGGTATGTTAAAAATATGCAAATATGAAAACTGTTGCTATGGTCTTGGTATTAAATGAAAAGGCTTAGTTACAGATCGTTTCGACTCAATATTTCGAGTTAAATCTTGCGGCAACTGTTTCTCACGTAACACTGCAAACTATATTTAGCTCTATTTTGATCTGTCGTTATTTAATGACGCCATAATACATGTGATGTCACAATGTTTCCTTTAAAACCTCATGTGGATTTCTCACTAATAAAAGGTTTTCACTGAAATACATGTTAAAAACATTTTTTCTCAAATAGAATTATGTGAAAGGACAAGTTTTGAAAATTTGCACTATATTGCACTCTAATTATATGATAAAGATGACTTTCCAAGTAGTTAAGAGTGCTTTCCACAGTTTTAAATACCAGATTTCCACTAGTAAGAATAATTATTTTGGTGTTGGTTTTTTTTATAAAATCTTCATTTTTGCATAATTTCTCTGTCAAAATGCACTTTAAGGCACAAGAAAATTTTATAGAATGCTTTAACAGGGTCTGTGTATTGTAATTAAAGGTTATAATCAGAAGTTTTGTCCTTGTTTTGACTAGTGAAGGTATTCTGGAAGAAATTAATTATATAAACACATTGTATTCAAAATAAATGAATATAGCGACGAAAGTGTCATTGCCTTATAGTGCTAAAACAACTTTATTTTTTTTCAGAAATGGACAAAAATACACAGATTTATTCAGAATGTTATACCGATGAAGATCACATAAAAATATTTGGAAAAATCAGAAGTATGAATTTCAATATGGGTCAGGATCCCTAATAGACCTTGAGATGAGGAACTCAGATGACGTAATTAAAAAAAATATTAGTCCGCCATACAATTGTGGATGCTGTGATTTTAAAAATGGACATAAATGAACAATAAGAACTGTTTTATAGAGCTGGTGTGATGAGAAAAGAAAGATGTAGATTTGACCTGAAATAAATTATTAGAAAGGACAATTTTTTCATTGAATTTTATGATCAGAATTTTGGGATTATTTCATGAGGAGACTGACATTTTTCACCATCTTCCGGGGTCCATCAATTTGCGAAAAAAGTAATCTCACTTGCCACCCCGAAAATTTAACCAGACATGTATAAATGTATCAGCTTCGATATGAGCCATCATACATGTTCAAGTAAACGATATGGACTGAGCAACGGAGGAAAACGTTACCATTACGGCCTATGGAGAATTAATTGTAAATGTATACCCAAATTAGAAGCTTAATTCCAGAAGTTTTCAGGCTGATTTATGGATGATTTCACCTTGTACACCACCGAAAATGATGGTTAGTAGATTTTTATTTGTACCTAGTTATTATAAATGGTTTAAGATAAATATTATTGATAAAGATCAGCAAAAACTCAATGAAACTTTGCTTTTAAAATGCATTACTGGCACGGGGCTGAACACTTGTTTTAGGCACAATCATCACTTTGTTTACTTCCGAGAGATCCGAAAGGAATTTGTTTACTATATTGAAAAAGGCAAGAAACAACTTTTAAATATTATTAAATTGTAAGTAAACATGACACAATATATAGTCTTTGTTATGTAATTATCACTTCGGTCTACAGGAATACCTGATAATCAAGGGAGATAACACACTTCATACGAGTAAAGTGAGATACATCATCGCATGTGCTTTTATCCAATGATTTGACCCCTGGTCAGTAGATATCATATGCAAAAAAACAGAAAAAACATGTACATGTTTTAAGAAAATCATGAACTAATATTTTTAATGCGCTTGAGCAAAACAATAGATATTGTCATTTCTCAGTGAAAAAGGGGGAGGGTCAAACCTTTTTGAAAACAATATTTCTGCACCTATTCAACTATTAAGCTAGTTAGCTACTACCCATTGCTTCTAAAATAAAAGGTTTAAATGAAGGTGACTAAGCCACAAGGGAGAAGCATTTGTCTTTCTTTGTGATTAAACTTTCAAGAATTAGATTTTTCTCTCTCAATAGTACTTATGTATTTAAATCAAATGATAACACAGCCTGAGTAATTTTTTTGTCTTATTTCAGTTCCAGACATATCATTACTTTTTAACCTGAGATGGCAAACTAGAGGTTTTAAAAAGTCCTGAATAACTGGTAAGCATTTTGCTTTATTAGGCAAGCTCTAAATTGTTTATTTATGGTATTTATGCAATTGAAATTACAGTCGGTATGTTAAAAATATGCAAATATGAAAACTGTTGCTATGGTCTTGGTATTAAATGAAAAGGCTTAGTTACAGATCGTTTCGACTCAATATTTCGAGTTAAATCTTGCGGCAACTGTTTCTCACGTAACACTGCAAACTATATTTAGCTCTATTTTGATCTGTCGTTATTTAATGACGCCATAATACATGTGATGTCACAATGTTTCCTTTAAAACCTCATGTGGATTTCTCACTAATAAAAGGTTTTCACTGAAATACATGTTAAAAACATTTTTTCTCAAATAGAATTATGTGAAAGGACAAGTTTTGAAAATTTGCACTATATTGCACTCTAATTATATGATAAAGATGACTTTCCAAGTAGTTAAGAGTGCTTTCCACAGTTTTAAATACCAGATTTCCACTAGTAAGAATAATTATTTTGGTGTTGGTTTTTTTTATAAAATCTTCATTTTTGCATAATTTCTCTGTCAAAATGCACTTTAAGGCACAAGAAAATTTTATAGAATGCTTTAACAGGGTCTGTGTATTGTAATTAAAGGTTATAATCAGAAGTTTTGTCCTTGTTTTGACTAGTGAAGGTATTCTGGAAGAAATTAATTATATAAACACATTGTATTCAAAATAAATGAATATAGCGACGAAAGTGTCATTGCCTTATAGTGCTAAAACAACTTTATTTTTTTTCAGAAATGGACAAAAATACACAGATTTATTCAGAATGTTATACCGATGAAGATCACATAAAAATATTTGGAAAAATCAGAAGTATGAATTTCAATATGGGTCAGGATCCCTAATAGACCTTGAGATGAGGAACTCAGATGACGTAATTAAAAAAAATATTAGTCCGCCATACAATTGTGGATGCTGTGATTTTAAAAATGGACATAAATGAACAATAAGAACTGTTTTATAGAGCTGGTGTGATGAGAAAAGAAAGATGTAGATTTGACCTGAAATAAATTATTAGAAAGGACAATTTTTTCATTGAATTTTATGATCAGAATTTTGGGATTATTTCATGAGGAGACTGACATTTTTCACCATCTTCCGGGGTCCATCAATTTGCGAAAAAAGTAATCTCACTTGCCACCCCGAAAATTTAACCAGACATGTATAAATGTATCAGCTTCGATATGAGCCATCATACATGTTCAAGTAAACGATATGGACTGAGCAACGGAGGAAAACGTTACCATTACGGCCTATGGAGAATTAATTGTAAATGTATACCCAAATTAGAAGCTTAATTCCAGAAGTTTTCAGGCTGATTTATGGATGATTTCACCTTGTACACCACCGAAAATGATGGTTAGTAGATTTTTATTTGTACCTAGTTATTATAAATGGTTTAAGATAAATATTATTGATAAAGATCAGCAAAAACTCAATGAAACTTTGCTTTTAAAATGCATTACTGGCACGGGGCTGAACACTTGTTTTAGGCACAATCATCACTTTGTTTACTTCCGAGAGATCCGAAAGGAATTTGTTTACTATATTGAAAAAGGCAAGAAACAACTTTTAAATATTATTAAATTGTAAGTAAACATGACACAATATATAGTCTTTGTTATGTAATTATCACTTCGGTCTACAGGAATACCTGATAATCAAGGGAGATAACACACTTCATACGAGTAAAGTGAGATACATCATCGCATGTGCTTTTATCCAATGATTTGACCCCTGGTCAGTAGATATCATATGCAAAAAAACAGAAAAAACATGTACATGTTTTAAGAAAATCATGAACTAATATTTTTAATGCGCTTGAGCAAAACAATAGATATTGTCATTTCTCAGTGAAAAAGGGGGAGGGTCAAACCTTTTTGAAAACAATATTTCTGCACCTATTCAACTATTAAGCTAGTTAGCTACTACCCATTGCTTCTAAAATAAAAGGTTTAAATGAAGGTGACTAAGCCACAAGGGAGAAGCATTTGTCTTTCTTTGTGATTAAACTTTCAAGAATTAGATTTTTCTCTCTCAATAGTACTTATGTATTTAAATCAAATGATAACACAGCCTGAGTAATTTTTTTGTCTTATTTCAGTTCCAGACATATCATTACTTTTTAACCTGAGATGGCAAACTAGAGGTTTTAAAAAGTCCTGAATAACTGGTAAGCATTTTGCTTTATTAGGCAAGCTCTAAATTGTTTATTTATGGTATTTATGCAATTGAAATTACAGTCGGTATGTTAAAAATATGCAAATATGAAAACTGTTGCTATGGTCTTGGTATTAAATGAAAAGGCTTAGTTACAGATCGTTTCGACTCAATATTTCGAGTTAAATCTTGCGGCAACTGTTTCTCACGTAACACTGCAAACTATATTTAGCTCTATTTTGATCTGTCGTTATTTAATGACGCCATAATACATGTGATGTCACAATGTTTCCTTTAAAACCTCATGTGGATTTCTCACTAATAAAAGGTTTTCACTGAAATACATGTTAAAAACATTTTTTCTCAAATAGAATTATGTGAAAGGACAAGTTTTGAAAATTTGCACTATATTGCACTCTAATTATATGATAAAGATGACTTTCCAAGTAGTTAAGAGTGCTTTCCACAGTTTTAAATACCAGATTTCCACTAGTAAGAATAATTATTTTGGTGTTGGTTTTTTTTATAAAATCTTCATTTTTGCATAATTTCTCTGTCAAAATGCACTTTAAGGCACAAGAAAATTTTATAGAATGCTTTAACAGGGTCTGTGTATTGTAATTAAAGGTTATAATCAGAAGTTTTGTCCTTGTTTTGACTAGTGAAGGTATTCTGGAAGAAATTAATTATATAAACACATTGTATTCAAAATAAATGAATATAGCGACGAAAGTGTCATTGCCTTATAGTGCTAAAACAACTTTATTTTTTTTCAGAAATGGACAAAAATACACAGATTTATTCAGAATGTTATACCGATGAAGATCACATAAAAATATTTGGAAAAATCAGAAGTATGAATTTCAATATGGGTCAGGATCCCTAATAGACCTTGAGATGAGGAACTCAGATGACGTAATTAAAAAAAATATTAGTCCGCCATACAATTGTGGATGCTGTGATTTTAAAAATGGACATAAATGAACAATAAGAACTGTTTTATAGAGCTGGTGTGATGAGAAAAGAAAGATGTAGATTTGACCTGAAATAAATTATTAGAAAGGACAATTTTTTCATTGAATTTTATGATCAGAATTTTGGGATTATTTCATGAGGAGACTGACATTTTTCACCATCTTCCGGGGTCCATCAATTTGCGAAAAAAGTAATCTCACTTGCCACCCCGAAAATTTAACCAGACATGTATAAATGTATCAGCTTCGATATGAGCCATCATACATGTTCAAGTAAACGATATGGACTGAGCAACGGAGGAAAACGTTACCATTACGGCCTATGGAGAATTAATTGTAAATGTATACCCAAATTAGAAGCTTAATTCCAGAAGTTTTCAGGCTGATTTATGGATGATTTCACCTTGTACACCACCGAAAATGATGGTTAGTAGATTTTTATTTGTACCTAGTTATTATAAATGGTTTAAGATAAATATTATTGATAAAGATCAGCAAAAACTCAATGAAACTTTGCTTTTAAAATGCATTACTGGCACGGGGCTGAACACTTGTTTTAGGCACAATCATCACTTTGTTTACTTCCGAGAGATCCGAAAGGAATTTGTTTACTATATTGAAAAAGGCAAGAAACAACTTTTAAATATTATTAAATTGTAAGTAAACATGACACAATATATAGTCTTTGTTATGTAATTATCACTTCGGTCTACAGGAATACCTGATAATCAAGGGAGATAACACACTTCATACGAGTAAAGTGAGATACATCATCGCATGTGCTTTTATCCAATGATTTGACCCCTGGTCAGTAGATATCATATGCAAAAAAACAGAAAAAACATGTACATGTTTTAAGAAAATCATGAACTAATATTTTTAATGCGCTTGAGCAAAACAATAGATATTGTCATTTCTCAGTGAAAAAGGGGGAGGGTCAAACCTTTTTGAAAACAATATTTCTGCACCTATTCAACTATTAAGCTAGTTAGCTACTACCCATTGCTTCTAAAATAAAAGGTTTAAATGAAGGTGACTAAGCCACAAGGGAGAAGCATTTGTCTTTCTTTGTGATTAAACTTTCAAGAATTAGATTTTTCTCTCTCAATAGTACTTATGTATTTAAATCAAATGATAACACAGCCTGAGTAATTTTTTTGTCTTATTTCAGTTCCAGACATATCATTACTTTTTAACCTGAGATGGCAAACTAGAGGTTTTAAAAAGTCCTGAATAACTGGTAAGCATTTTGCTTTATTAGGCAAGCTCTAAATTGTTTATTTATGGTATTTATGCAATTGAAATTACAGTCGGTATGTTAAAAATATGCAAATATGAAAACTGTTGCTATGGTCTTGGTATTAAATGAAAAGGCTTAGTTACAGATCGTTTCGACTCAATATTTCGAGTTAAATCTTGCGGCAACTGTTTCTCACGTAACACTGCAAACTATATTTAGCTCTATTTTGATCTGTCGTTATTTAATGACGCCATAATACATGTGATGTCACAATGTTTCCTTTAAAACCTCATGTGGATTTCTCACTAATAAAAGGTTTTCACTGAAATACATGTTAAAAACATTTTTTCTCAAATAGAATTATGTGAAAGGACAAGTTTTGAAAATTTGCACTATATTGCACTCTAATTATATGATAAAGATGACTTTCCAAGTAGTTAAGAGTGCTTTCCACAGTTTTAAATACCAGATTTCCACTAGTAAGAATAATTATTTTGGTGTTGGTTTTTTTTATAAAATCTTCATTTTTGCATAATTTCTCTGTCAAAATGCACTTTAAGGCACAAGAAAATTTTATAGAATGCTTTAACAGGGTCTGTGTATTGTAATTAAAGGTTATAATCAGAAGTTTTGTCCTTGTTTTGACTAGTGAAGGTATTCTGGAAGAAATTAATTATATAAACACATTGTATTCAAAATAAATGAATATAGCGACGAAAGTGTCATTGCCTTATAGTGCTAAAACAACTTTATTTTTTTTCAGAAATGGACAAAAATACACAGATTTATTCAGAATGTTATACCGATGAAGATCACATAAAAATATTTGGAAAAATCAGAAGTATGAATTTCAATATGGGTCAGGATCCCTAATAGACCTTGAGATGAGGAACTCAGATGACGTAATTAAAAAAAATATTAGTCCGCCATACAATTGTGGATGCTGTGATTTTAAAAATGGACATAAATGAACAATAAGAACTGTTTTATAGAGCTGGTGTGATGAGAAAAGAAAGATGTAGATTTGACCTGAAATAAATTATTAGAAAGGACAATTTTTTCATTGAATTTTATGATCAGAATTTTGGGATTATTTCATGAGGAGACTGACATTTTTCACCATCTTCCGGGGTCCATCAATTTGCGAAAAAAGTAATCTCACTTGCCACCCCGAAAATTTAACCAGACATGTATAAATGTATCAGCTTCGATATGAGCCATCATACATGTTCAAGTAAACGATATGGACTGAGCAACGGAGGAAAACGTTACCATTACGGCCTATGGAGAATTAATTGTAAATGTATACCCAAATTAGAAGCTTAATTCCAGAAGTTTTCAGGCTGATTTATGGATGATTTCACCTTGTACACCACCGAAAATGATGGTTAGTAGATTTTTATTTGTACCTAGTTATTATAAATGGTTTAAGATAAATATTATTGATAAAGATCAGCAAAAACTCAATGAAACTTTGCTTTTAAAATGCATTACTGGCACGGGGCTGAACACTTGTTTTAGGCACAATCATCACTTTGTTTACTTCCGAGAGATCCGAAAGGAATTTGTTTACTATATTGAAAAAGGCAAGAAACAACTTTTAAATATTATTAAATTGTAAGTAAACATGACACAATATATAGTCTTTGTTATGTAATTATCACTTCGGTCTACAGGAATACCTGATAATCAAGGGAGATAACACACTTCATACGAGTAAAGTGAGATACATCATCGCATGTGCTTTTATCCAATGATTTGACCCCTGGTCAGTAGATATCATATGCAAAAAAACAGAAAAAACATGTACATGTTTTAAGAAAATCATGAACTAATATTTTTAATGCGCTTGAGCAAAACAATAGATATTGTCATTTCTCAGTGAAAAAGGGGGAGGGTCAAACCTTTTTGAAAACAATATTTCTGCACCTATTCAACTATTAAGCTAGTTAGCTACTACCCATTGCTTCTAAAATAAAAGGTTTAAATGAAGGTGACTAAGCCACAAGGGAGAAGCATTTGTCTTTCTTTGTGATTAAACTTTCAAGAATTAGATTTTTCTCTCTCAATAGTACTTATGTATTTAAATCAAATGATAACACAGCCTGAGTAATTTTTTTGTCTTATTTCAGTTCCAGACATATCATTACTTTTTAACCTGAGATGGCAAACTAGAGGTTTTAAAAAGTCCTGAATAACTGGTAAGCATTTTGCTTTATTAGGCAAGCTCTAAATTGTTTATTTATGGTATTTATGCAATTGAAATTACAGTCGGTATGTTAAAAATATGCAAATATGAAAACTGTTGCTATGGTCTTGGTATTAAATGAAAAGGCTTAGTTACAGATCGTTTCGACTCAATATTTCGAGTTAAATCTTGCGGCAACTGTTTCTCACGTAACACTGCAAACTATATTTAGCTCTATTTTGATCTGTCGTTATTTAATGACGCCATAATACATGTGATGTCACAATGTTTCCTTTAAAACCTCATGTGGATTTCTCACTAATAAAAGGTTTTCACTGAAATACATGTTAAAAACATTTTTTCTCAAATAGAATTATGTGAAAGGACAAGTTTTGAAAATTTGCACTATATTGCACTCTAATTATATGATAAAGATGACTTTCCAAGTAGTTAAGAGTGCTTTCCACAGTTTTAAATACCAGATTTCCACTAGTAAGAATAATTATTTTGGTGTTGGTTTTTTTTATAAAATCTTCATTTTTGCATAATTTCTCTGTCAAAATGCACTTTAAGGCACAAGAAAATTTTATAGAATGCTTTAACAGGGTCTGTGTATTGTAATTAAAGGTTATAATCAGAAGTTTTGTCCTTGTTTTGACTAGTGAAGGTATTCTGGAAGAAATTAATTATATAAACACATTGTATTCAAAATAAATGAATATAGCGACGAAAGTGTCATTGCCTTATAGTGCTAAAACAACTTTATTTTTTTTCAGAAATGGACAAAAATACACAGATTTATTCAGAATGTTATACCGATGAAGATCACATAAAAATATTTGGAAAAATCAGAAGTATGAATTTCAATATGGGTCAGGATCCCTAATAGACCTTGAGATGAGGAACTCAGATGACGTAATTAAAAAAAATATTAGTCCGCCATACAATTGTGGATGCTGTGATTTTAAAAATGGACATAAATGAACAATAAGAACTGTTTTATAGAGCTGGTGTGATGAGAAAAGAAAGATGTAGATTTGACCTGAAATAAATTATTAGAAAGGACAATTTTTTCATTGAATTTTATGATCAGAATTTTGGGATTATTTCATGAGGAGACTGACATTTTTCACCATCTTCCGGGGTCCATCAATTTGCGAAAAAAGTAATCTCACTTGCCACCCCGAAAATTTAACCAGACATGTATAAATGTATCAGCTTCGATATGAGCCATCATACATGTTCAAGTAAACGATATGGACTGAGCAACGGAGGAAAACGTTACCATTACGGCCTATGGAGAATTAATTGTAAATGTATACCCAAATTAGAAGCTTAATTCCAGAAGTTTTCAGGCTGATTTATGGATGATTTCACCTTGTACACCACCGAAAATGATGGTTAGTAGATTTTTATTTGTACCTAGTTATTATAAATGGTTTAAGATAAATATTATTGATAAAGATCAGCAAAAACTCAATGAAACTTTGCTTTTAAAATGCATTACTGGCACGGGGCTGAACACTTGTTTTAGGCACAATCATCACTTTGTTTACTTCCGAGAGATCCGAAAGGAATTTGTTTACTATATTGAAAAAGGCAAGAAACAACTTTTAAATATTATTAAATTGTAAGTAAACATGACACAATATATAGTCTTTGTTATGTAATTATCACTTCGGTCTACAGGAATACCTGATAATCAAGGGAGATAACACACTTCATACGAGTAAAGTGAGATACATCATCGCATGTGCTTTTATCCAATGATTTGACCCCTGGTCAGTAGATATCATATGCAAAAAAACAGAAAAAACATGTACATGTTTTAAGAAAATCATGAACTAATATTTTTAATGCGCTTGAGCAAAACAATAGATATTGTCATTTCTCAGTGAAAAAGGGGGAGGGTCAAACCTTTTTGAAAACAATATTTCTGCACCTATTCAACTATTAAGCTAGTTAGCTACTACCCATTGCTTCTAAAATAAAAGGTTTAAATGAAGGTGACTAAGCCACAAGGGAGAAGCATTTGTCTTTCTTTGTGATTAAACTTTCAAGAATTAGATTTTTCTCTCTCAATAGTACTTATGTATTTAAATCAAATGATAACACAGCCTGAGTAATTTTTTTGTCTTATTTCAGTTCCAGACATATCATTACTTTTTAACCTGAGATGGCAAACTAGAGGTTTTAAAAAGTCCTGAATAACTGGTAAGCATTTTGCTTTATTAGGCAAGCTCTAAATTGTTTATTTATGGTATTTATGCAATTGAAATTACAGTCGGTATGTTAAAAATATGCAAATATGAAAACTGTTGCTATGGTCTTGGTATTAAATGAAAAGGCTTAGTTACAGATCGTTTCGACTCAATATTTCGAGTTAAATCTTGCGGCAACTGTTTCTCACGTAACACTGCAAACTATATTTAGCTCTATTTTGATCTGTCGTTATTTAATGACGCCATAATACATGTGATGTCACAATGTTTCCTTTAAAACCTCATGTGGATTTCTCACTAATAAAAGGTTTTCACTGAAATACATGTTAAAAACATTTTTTCTCAAATAGAATTATGTGAAAGGACAAGTTTTGAAAATTTGCACTATATTGCACTCTAATTATATGATAAAGATGACTTTCCAAGTAGTTAAGAGTGCTTTCCACAGTTTTAAATACCAGATTTCCACTAGTAAGAATAATTATTTTGGTGTTGGTTTTTTTTATAAAATCTTCATTTTTGCATAATTTCTCTGTCAAAATGCACTTTAAGGCACAAGAAAATTTTATAGAATGCTTTAACAGGGTCTGTGTATTGTAATTAAAGGTTATAATCAGAAGTTTTGTCCTTGTTTTGACTAGTGAAGGTATTCTGGAAGAAATTAATTATATAAACACATTGTATTCAAAATAAATGAATATAGCGACGAAAGTGTCATTGCCTTATAGTGCTAAAACAACTTTATTTTTTTTCAGAAATGGACAAAAATACACAGATTTATTCAGAATGTTATACCGATGAAGATCACATAAAAATATTTGGAAAAATCAGAAGTATGAATTTCAATATGGGTCAGGATCCCTAATAGACCTTGAGATGAGGAACTCAGATGACGTAATTAAAAAAAATATTAGTCCGCCATACAATTGTGGATGCTGTGATTTTAAAAATGGACATAAATGAACAATAAGAACTGTTTTATAGAGCTGGTGTGATGAGAAAAGAAAGATGTAGATTTGACCTGAAATAAATTATTAGAAAGGACAATTTTTTCATTGAATTTTATGATCAGAATTTTGGGATTATTTCATGAGGAGACTGACATTTTTCACCATCTTCCGGGGTCCATCAATTTGCGAAAAAAGTAATCTCACTTGCCACCCCGAAAATTTAACCAGACATGTATAAATGTATCAGCTTCGATATGAGCCATCATACATGTTCAAGTAAACGATATGGACTGAGCAACGGAGGAAAACGTTACCATTACGGCCTATGGAGAATTAATTGTAAATGTATACCCAAATTAGAAGCTTAATTCCAGAAGTTTTCAGGCTGATTTATGGATGATTTCACCTTGTACACCACCGAAAATGATGGTTAGTAGATTTTTATTTGTACCTAGTTATTATAAATGGTTTAAGATAAATATTATTGATAAAGATCAGCAAAAACTCAATGAAACTTTGCTTTTAAAATGCATTACTGGCACGGGGCTGAACACTTGTTTTAGGCACAATCATCACTTTGTTTACTTCCGAGAGATCCGAAAGGAATTTGTTTACTATATTGAAAAAGGCAAGAAACAACTTTTAAATATTATTAAATTGTAAGTAAACATGACACAATATATAGTCTTTGTTATGTAATTATCACTTCGGTCTACAGGAATACCTGATAATCAAGGGAGATAACACACTTCATACGAGTAAAGTGAGATACATCATCGCATGTGCTTTTATCCAATGATTTGACCCCTGGTCAGTAGATATCATATGCAAAAAAACAGAAAAAACATGTACATGTTTTAAGAAAATCATGAACTAATATTTTTAATGCGCTTGAGCAAAACAATAGATATTGTCATTTCTCAGTGAAAAAGGGGGAGGGTCAAACCTTTTTGAAAACAATATTTCTGCACCTATTCAACTATTAAGCTAGTTAGCTACTACCCATTGCTTCTAAAATAAAAGGTTTAAATGAAGGTGACTAAGCCACAAGGGAGAAGCATTTGTCTTTCTTTGTGATTAAACTTTCAAGAATTAGATTTTTCTCTCTCAATAGTACTTATGTATTTAAATCAAATGATAACACAGCCTGAGTAATTTTTTTGTCTTATTTCAGTTCCAGACATATCATTACTTTTTAACCTGAGATGGCAAACTAGAGGTTTTAAAAAGTCCTGAATAACTGGTAAGCATTTTGCTTTATTAGGCAAGCTCTAAATTGTTTATTTATGGTATTTATGCAATTGAAATTACAGTCGGTATGTTAAAAATATGCAAATATGAAAACTGTTGCTATGGTCTTGGTATTAAATGAAAAGGCTTAGTTACAGATCGTTTCGACTCAATATTTCGAGTTAAATCTTGCGGCAACTGTTTCTCACGTAACACTGCAAACTATATTTAGCTCTATTTTGATCTGTCGTTATTTAATGACGCCATAATACATGTGATGTCACAATGTTTCCTTTAAAACCTCATGTGGATTTCTCACTAATAAAAGGTTTTCACTGAAATACATGTTAAAAACATTTTTTCTCAAATAGAATTATGTGAAAGGACAAGTTTTGAAAATTTGCACTATATTGCACTCTAATTATATGATAAAGATGACTTTCCAAGTAGTTAAGAGTGCTTTCCACAGTTTTAAATACCAGATTTCCACTAGTAAGAATAATTATTTTGGTGTTGGTTTTTTTTATAAAATCTTCATTTTTGCATAATTTCTCTGTCAAAATGCACTTTAAGGCACAAGAAAATTTTATAGAATGCTTTAACAGGGTCTGTGTATTGTAATTAAAGGTTATAATCAGAAGTTTTGTCCTTGTTTTGACTAGTGAAGGTATTCTGGAAGAAATTAATTATATAAACACATTGTATTCAAAATAAATGAATATAGCGACGAAAGTGTCATTGCCTTATAGTGCTAAAACAACTTTATTTTTTTTCAGAAATGGACAAAAATACACAGATTTATTCAGAATGTTATACCGATGAAGATCACATAAAAATATTTGGAAAAATCAGAAGTATGAATTTCAATATGGGTCAGGATCCCTAATAGACCTTGAGATGAGGAACTCAGATGACGTAATTAAAAAAAATATTAGTCCGCCATACAATTGTGGATGCTGTGATTTTAAAAATGGACATAAATGAACAATAAGAACTGTTTTATAGAGCTGGTGTGATGAGAAAAGAAAGATGTAGATTTGACCTGAAATAAATTATTAGAAAGGACAATTTTTTCATTGAATTTTATGATCAGAATTTTGGGATTATTTCATGAGGAGACTGACATTTTTCACCATCTTCCGGGGTCCATCAATTTGCGAAAAAAGTAATCTCACTTGCCACCCCGAAAATTTAACCAGACATGTATAAATGTATCAGCTTCGATATGAGCCATCATACATGTTCAAGTAAACGATATGGACTGAGCAACGGAGGAAAACGTTACCATTACGGCCTATGGAGAATTAATTGTAAATGTATACCCAAATTAGAAGCTTAATTCCAGAAGTTTTCAGGCTGATTTATGGATGATTTCACCTTGTACACCACCGAAAATGATGGTTAGTAGATTTTTATTTGTACCTAGTTATTATAAATGGTTTAAGATAAATATTATTGATAAAGATCAGCAAAAACTCAATGAAACTTTGCTTTTAAAATGCATTACTGGCACGGGGCTGAACACTTGTTTTAGGCACAATCATCACTTTGTTTACTTCCGAGAGATCCGAAAGGAATTTGTTTACTATATTGAAAAAGGCAAGAAACAACTTTTAAATATTATTAAATTGTAAGTAAACATGACACAATATATAGTCTTTGTTATGTAATTATCACTTCGGTCTACAGGAATACCTGATAATCAAGGGAGATAACACACTTCATACGAGTAAAGTGAGATACATCATCGCATGTGCTTTTATCCAATGATTTGACCCCTGGTCAGTAGATATCATATGCAAAAAAACAGAAAAAACATGTACATGTTTTAAGAAAATCATGAACTAATATTTTTAATGCGCTTGAGCAAAACAATAGATATTGTCATTTCTCAGTGAAAAAGGGGGAGGGTCAAACCTTTTTGAAAACAATATTTCTGCACCTATTCAACTATTAAGCTAGTTAGCTACTACCCATTGCTTCTAAAATAAAAGGTTTAAATGAAGGTGACTAAGCCACAAGGGAGAAGCATTTGTCTTTCTTTGTGATTAAACTTTCAAGAATTAGATTTTTCTCTCTCAATAGTACTTATGTATTTAAATCAAATGATAACACAGCCTGAGTAATTTTTTTGTCTTATTTCAGTTCCAGACATATCATTACTTTTTAACCTGAGATGGCAAACTAGAGGTTTTAAAAAGTCCTGAATAACTGGTAAGCATTTTGCTTTATTAGGCAAGCTCTAAATTGTTTATTTATGGTATTTATGCAATTGAAATTACAGTCGGTATGTTAAAAATATGCAAATATGAAAACTGTTGCTATGGTCTTGGTATTAAATGAAAAGGCTTAGTTACAGATCGTTTCGACTCAATATTTCGAGTTAAATCTTGCGGCAACTGTTTCTCACGTAACACTGCAAACTATATTTAGCTCTATTTTGATCTGTCGTTATTTAATGACGCCATAATACATGTGATGTCACAATGTTTCCTTTAAAACCTCATGTGGATTTCTCACTAATAAAAGGTTTTCACTGAAATACATGTTAAAAACATTTTTTCTCAAATAGAATTATGTGAAAGGACAAGTTTTGAAAATTTGCACTATATTGCACTCTAATTATATGATAAAGATGACTTTCCAAGTAGTTAAGAGTGCTTTCCACAGTTTTAAATACCAGATTTCCACTAGTAAGAATAATTATTTTGGTGTTGGTTTTTTTTATAAAATCTTCATTTTTGCATAATTTCTCTGTCAAAATGCACTTTAAGGCACAAGAAAATTTTATAGAATGCTTTAACAGGGTCTGTGTATTGTAATTAAAGGTTATAATCAGAAGTTTTGTCCTTGTTTTGACTAGTGAAGGTATTCTGGAAGAAATTAATTATATAAACACATTGTATTCAAAATAAATGAATATAGCGACGAAAGTGTCATTGCCTTATAGTGCTAAAACAACTTTATTTTTTTTCAGAAATGGACAAAAATACACAGATTTATTCAGAATGTTATACCGATGAAGATCACATAAAAATATTTGGAAAAATCAGAAGTATGAATTTCAATATGGGTCAGGATCCCTAATAGACCTTGAGATGAGGAACTCAGATGACGTAATTAAAAAAAATATTAGTCCGCCATACAATTGTGGATGCTGTGATTTTAAAAATGGACATAAATGAACAATAAGAACTGTTTTATAGAGCTGGTGTGATGAGAAAAGAAAGATGTAGATTTGACCTGAAATAAATTATTAGAAAGGACAATTTTTTCATTGAATTTTATGATCAGAATTTTGGGATTATTTCATGAGGAGACTGACATTTTTCACCATCTTCCGGGGTCCATCAATTTGCGAAAAAAGTAATCTCACTTGCCACCCCGAAAATTTAACCAGACATGTATAAATGTATCAGCTTCGATATGAGCCATCATACATGTTCAAGTAAACGATATGGACTGAGCAACGGAGGAAAACGTTACCATTACGGCCTATGGAGAATTAATTGTAAATGTATACCCAAATTAGAAGCTTAATTCCAGAAGTTTTCAGGCTGATTTATGGATGATTTCACCTTGTACACCACCGAAAATGATGGTTAGTAGATTTTTATTTGTACCTAGTTATTATAAATGGTTTAAGATAAATATTATTGATAAAGATCAGCAAAAACTCAATGAAACTTTGCTTTTAAAATGCATTACTGGCACGGGGCTGAACACTTGTTTTAGGCACAATCATCACTTTGTTTACTTCCGAGAGATCCGAAAGGAATTTGTTTACTATATTGAAAAAGGCAAGAAACAACTTTTAAATATTATTAAATTGTAAGTAAACATGACACAATATATAGTCTTTGTTATGTAATTATCACTTCGGTCTACAGGAATACCTGATAATCAAGGGAGATAACACACTTCATACGAGTAAAGTGAGATACATCATCGCATGTGCTTTTATCCAATGATTTGACCCCTGGTCAGTAGATATCATATGCAAAAAAACAGAAAAAACATGTACATGTTTTAAGAAAATCATGAACTAATATTTTTAATGCGCTTGAGCAAAACAATAGATATTGTCATTTCTCAGTGAAAAAGGGGGAGGGTCAAACCTTTT
This sequence comes from Mytilus galloprovincialis, assembly GCF_965363235.1. Taxonomy (NCBI): domain Eukaryota; kingdom Metazoa; phylum Mollusca; class Bivalvia; order Mytilida; family Mytilidae; genus Mytilus; species Mytilus galloprovincialis. The sequence continues at coordinate 42,889,923 of NC_134843.1, read as the reverse complement.
TGAAAACAATATTTCTGCACCTATTCAACTATTAAGCTAGTTAGCTACTACCCATTGCTTCTAAAATAAAAGGTTTAAATGAAGGTGACTAAGCCACAAGGGAGAAGCATTTGTCTTTCTTTGTGATTAAACTTTCAAGAATTAGATTTTTCTCTCTCAATAGTACTTATGTATTTAAATCAAATGATAACACAGCCTGAGTAATTTTTTTGTCTTATTTCAGTTCCAGACATATCATTACTTTTTAACCTGAGATGGCAAACTAGAGGTTTTAAAAAGTCCTGAATAACTGGTAAGCATTTTGCTTTATTAGGCAAGCTCTAAATTGTTTATTTATGGTATTTATGCAATTGAAATTACAGTCGGTATGTTAAAAATATGCAAATATGAAAACTGTTGCTATGGTCTTGGTATTAAATGAAAAGGCTTAGTTACAGATCGTTTCGACTCAATATTTCGAGTTAAATCTTGCGGCAACTGTTTCTCACGTAACACTGCAAACTATATTTAGCTCTATTTTGATCTGTCGTTATTTAATGACGCCATAATACATGTGATGTCACAATGTTTCCTTTAAAACCTCATGTGGATTTCTCACTAATAAAAGGTTTTCACTGAAATACATGTTAAAAACATTTTTTCTCAAATAGAATTATGTGAAAGGACAAGTTTTGAAAATTTGCACTATATTGCACTCTAATTATATGATAAAGATGACTTTCCAAGTAGTTAAGAGTGCTTTCCACAGTTTTAAATACCAGATTTCCACTAGTAAGAATAATTATTTTGGTGTTGGTTTTTTTTATAAAATCTTCATTTTTGCATAATTTCTCTGTCAAAATGCACTTTAAGGCACAAGAAAATTTTATAGAATGCTTTAACAGGGTCTGTGTATTGTAATTAAAGGTTATAATCAGAAGTTTTGTCCTTGTTTTGACTAGTGAAGGTATTCTGGAAGAAATTAATTATATAAACACATTGTATTCAAAATAAATGAATATAGCGACGAAAGTGTCATTGCCTTATAGTGCTAAAACAACTTTATTTTTTTTCAGAAATGGACAAAAATACACAGATTTATTCAGAATGTTATACCGATGAAGATCACATAAAAATATTTGGAAAAATCAGAAGTATGAATTTCAATATGGGTCAGGATCCCTAATAGACCTTGAGATGAGGAACTCAGATGACGTAATTAAAAAAAATATTAGTCCGCCATACAATTGTGGATGCTGTGATTTTAAAAATGGACATAAATGAACAATAAGAACTGTTTTATAGAGCTGGTGTGATGAGAAAAGAAAGATGTAGATTTGACCTGAAATAAATTATTAGAAAGGACAATTTTTTCATTGAATTTTATGATCAGAATTTTGGGATTATTTCATGAGGAGACTGACATTTTTCACCATCTTCCGGGGTCCATCAATTTGCGAAAAAAGTAATCTCACTTGCCACCCCGAAAATTTAACCAGACATGTATAAATGTATCAGCTTCGATATGAGCCATCATACATGTTCAAGTAAACGATATGGACTGAGCAACGGAGGAAAACGTTACCATTACGGCCTATGGAGAATTAATTGTAAATGTATACCCAAATTAGAAGCTTAATTCCAGAAGTTTTCAGGCTGATTTATGGATGATTTCACCTTGTACACCACCGAAAATGATGGTTAGTAGATTTTTATTTGTACCTAGTTATTATAAATGGTTTAAGATAAATATTATTGATAAAGATCAGCAAAAACTCAATGAAACTTTGCTTTTAAAATGCATTACTGGCACGGGGCTGAACACTTGTTTTAGGCACAATCATCACTTTGTTTACTTCCGAGAGATCCGAAAGGAATTTGTTTACTATATTGAAAAAGGCAAGAAACAACTTTTAAATATTATTAAATTGTAAGTAAACATGACACAATATATAGTCTTTGTTATGTAATTATCACTTCGGTCTACAGGAATACCTGATAATCAAGGGAGATAACACACTTCATACGAGTAAAGTGAGATACATCATCGCATGTGCTTTTATCCAATGATTTGACCCCTGGTCAGTAGATATCATATGCAAAAAAACAGAAAAAACATGTACATGTTTTAAGAAAATCATGAACTAATATTTTTAATGCGCTTGAGCAAAACAATAGATATTGTCATTTCTCAGTGAAAAAGGGGGAGGGTCAAACCTTTTTGAAAACAATATTTCTGCACCTATTCAACTATTAAGCTAGTTAGCTACTACCCATTGCTTCTAAAATAAAAGGTTTAAATGAAGGTGACTAAGCCACAAGGGAGAAGCATTTGTCTTTCTTTGTGATTAAACTTTCAAGAATTAGATTTTTCTCTCTCAATAGTACTTATGTATTTAAATCAAATGATAACACAGCCTGAGTAATTTTTTTGTCTTATTTCAGTTCCAGACATATCATTACTTTTTAACCTGAGATGGCAAACTAGAGGTTTTAAAAAGTCCTGAATAACTGGTAAGCATTTTGCTTTATTAGGCAAGCTCTAAATTGTTTATTTATGGTATTTATGCAATTGAAATTACAGTCGGTATGTTAAAAATATGCAAATATGAAAACTGTTGCTATGGTCTTGGTATTAAATGAAAAGGCTTAGTTACAGATCGTTTCGACTCAATATTTCGAGTTAAATCTTGCGGCAACTGTTTCTCACGTAACACTGCAAACTATATTTAGCTCTATTTTGATCTGTCGTTATTTAATGACGCCATAATACATGTGATGTCACAATGTTTCCTTTAAAACCTCATGTGGATTTCTCACTAATAAAAGGTTTTCACTGAAATACATGTTAAAAACATTTTTTCTCAAATAGAATTATGTGAAAGGACAAGTTTTGAAAATTTGCACTATATTGCACTCTAATTATATGATAAAGATGACTTTCCAAGTAGTTAAGAGTGCTTTCCACAGTTTTAAATACCAGATTTCCACTAGTAAGAATAATTATTTTGGTGTTGGTTTTTTTTATAAAATCTTCATTTTTGCATAATTTCTCTGTCAAAATGCACTTTAAGGCACAAGAAAATTTTATAGAATGCTTTAACAGGGTCTGTGTATTGTAATTAAAGGTTATAATCAGAAGTTTTGTCCTTGTTTTGACTAGTGAAGGTATTCTGGAAGAAATTAATTATATAAACACATTGTATTCAAAATAAATGAATATAGCGACGAAAGTGTCATTGCCTTATAGTGCTAAAACAACTTTATTTTTTTTCAGAAATGGACAAAAATACACAGATTTATTCAGAATGTTATACCGATGAAGATCACATAAAAATATTTGGAAAAATCAGAAGTATGAATTTCAATATGGGTCAGGATCCCTAATAGACCTTGAGATGAGGAACTCAGATGACGTAATTAAAAAAAATATTAGTCCGCCATACAATTGTGGATGCTGTGATTTTAAAAATGGACATAAATGAACAATAAGAACTGTTTTATAGAGCTGGTGTGATGAGAAAAGAAAGATGTAGATTTGACCTGAAATAAATTATTAGAAAGGACAATTTTTTCATTGAATTTTATGATCAGAATTTTGGGATTATTTCATGAGGAGACTGACATTTTTCACCATCTTCCGGGGTCCATCAATTTGCGAAAAAAGTAATCTCACTTGCCACCCCGAAAATTTAACCAGACATGTATAAATGTATCAGCTTCGATATGAGCCATCATACATGTTCAAGTAAACGATATGGACTGAGCAACGGAGGAAAACGTTACCATTACGGCCTATGGAGAATTAATTGTAAATGTATACCCAAATTAGAAGCTTAATTCCAGAAGTTTTCAGGCTGATTTATGGATGATTTCACCTTGTACACCACCGAAAATGATGGTTAGTAGATTTTTATTTGTACCTAGTTATTATAAATGGTTTAAGATAAATATTATTGATAAAGATCAGCAAAAACTCAATGAAACTTTGCTTTTAAAATGCATTACTGGCACGGGGCTGAACACTTGTTTTAGGCACAATCATCACTTTGTTTACTTCCGAGAGATCCGAAAGGAATTTGTTTACTATATTGAAAAAGGCAAGAAACAACTTTTAAATATTATTAAATTGTAAGTAAACATGACACAATATATAGTCTTTGTTATGTAATTATCACTTCGGTCTACAGGAATACCTGATAATCAAGGGAGATAACACACTTCATACGAGTAAAGTGAGATACATCATCGCATGTGCTTTTATCCAATGATTTGACCCCTGGTCAGTAGATATCATATGCAAAAAAACAGAAAAAACATGTACATGTTTTAAGAAAATCATGAACTAATATTTTTAATGCGCTTGAGCAAAACAATAGATATTGTCATTTCTCAGTGAAAAAGGGGGAGGGTCAAACCTTTTTGAAAACAATATTTCTGCACCTATTCAACTATTAAGCTAGTTAGCTACTACCCATTGCTTCTAAAATAAAAGGTTTAAATGAAGGTGACTAAGCCACAAGGGAGAAGCATTTGTCTTTCTTTGTGATTAAACTTTCAAGAATTAGATTTTTCTCTCTCAATAGTACTTATGTATTTAAATCAAATGATAACACAGCCTGAGTAATTTTTTTGTCTTATTTCAGTTCCAGACATATCATTACTTTTTAACCTGAGATGGCAAACTAGAGGTTTTAAAAAGTCCTGAATAACTGGTAAGCATTTTGCTTTATTAGGCAAGCTCTAAATTGTTTATTTATGGTATTTATGCAATTGAAATTACAGTCGGTATGTTAAAAATATGCAAATATGAAAACTGTTGCTATGGTCTTGGTATTAAATGAAAAGGCTTAGTTACAGATCGTTTCGACTCAATATTTCGAGTTAAATCTTGCGGCAACTGTTTCTCACGTAACACTGCAAACTATATTTAGCTCTATTTTGATCTGTCGTTATTTAATGACGCCATAATACATGTGATGTCACAATGTTTCCTTTAAAACCTCATGTGGATTTCTCACTAATAAAAGGTTTTCACTGAAATACATGTTAAAAACATTTTTTCTCAAATAGAATTATGTGAAAGGACAAGTTTTGAAAATTTGCACTATATTGCACTCTAATTATATGATAAAGATGACTTTCCAAGTAGTTAAGAGTGCTTTCCACAGTTTTAAATACCAGATTTCCACTAGTAAGAATAATTATTTTGGTGTTGGTTTTTTTTATAAAATCTTCATTTTTGCATAATTTCTCTGTCAAAATGCACTTTAAGGCACAAGAAAATTTTATAGAATGCTTTAACAGGGTCTGTGTATTGTAATTAAAGGTTATAATCAGAAGTTTTGTCCTTGTTTTGACTAGTGAAGGTATTCTGGAAGAAATTAATTATATAAACACATTGTATTCAAAATAAATGAATATAGCGACGAAAGTGTCATTGCCTTATAGTGCTAAAACAACTTTATTTTTTTTCAGAAATGGACAAAAATACACAGATTTATTCAGAATGTTATACCGATGAAGATCACATAAAAATATTTGGAAAAATCAGAAGTATGAATTTCAATATGGGTCAGGATCCCTAATAGACCTTGAGATGAGGAACTCAGATGACGTAATTAAAAAAAATATTAGTCCGCCATACAATTGTGGATGCTGTGATTTTAAAAATGGACATAAATGAACAATAAGAACTGTTTTATAGAGCTGGTGTGATGAGAAAAGAAAGATGTAGATTTGACCTGAAATAAATTATTAGAAAGGACAATTTTTTCATTGAATTTTATGATCAGAATTTTGGGATTATTTCATGAGGAGACTGACATTTTTCACCATCTTCCGGGGTCCATCAATTTGCGAAAAAAGTAATCTCACTTGCCACCCCGAAAATTTAACCAGACATGTATAAATGTATCAGCTTCGATATGAGCCATCATACATGTTCAAGTAAACGATATGGACTGAGCAACGGAGGAAAACGTTACCATTACGGCCTATGGAGAATTAATTGTAAATGTATACCCAAATTAGAAGCTTAATTCCAGAAGTTTTCAGGCTGATTTATGGATGATTTCACCTTGTACACCACCGAAAATGATGGTTAGTAGATTTTTATTTGTACCTAGTTATTATAAATGGTTTAAGATAAATATTATTGATAAAGATCAGCAAAAACTCAATGAAACTTTGCTTTTAAAATGCATTACTGGCACGGGGCTGAACACTTGTTTTAGGCACAATCATCACTTTGTTTACTTCCGAGAGATCCGAAAGGAATTTGTTTACTATATTGAAAAAGGCAAGAAACAACTTTTAAATATTATTAAATTGTAAGTAAACATGACACAATATATAGTCTTTGTTATGTAATTATCACTTCGGTCTACAGGAATACCTGATAATCAAGGGAGATAACACACTTCATACGAGTAAAGTGAGATACATCATCGCATGTGCTTTTATCCAATGATTTGACCCCTGGTCAGTAGATATCATATGCAAAAAAACAGAAAAAACATGTACATGTTTTAAGAAAATCATGAACTAATATTTTTAATGCGCTTGAGCAAAACAATAGATATTGTCATTTCTCAGTGAAAAAGGGGGAGGGTCAAACCTTTTTGAAAACAATATTTCTGCACCTATTCAACTATTAAGCTAGTTAGCTACTACCCATTGCTTCTAAAATAAAAGGTTTAAATGAAGGTGACTAAGCCACAAGGGAGAAGCATTTGTCTTTCTTTGTGATTAAACTTTCAAGAATTAGATTTTTCTCTCTCAATAGTACTTATGTATTTAAATCAAATGATAACACAGCCTGAGTAATTTTTTTGTCTTATTTCAGTTCCAGACATATCATTACTTTTTAACCTGAGATGGCAAACTAGAGGTTTTAAAAAGTCCTGAATAACTGGTAAGCATTTTGCTTTATTAGGCAAGCTCTAAATTGTTTATTTATGGTATTTATGCAATTGAAATTACAGTCGGTATGTTAAAAATATGCAAATATGAAAACTGTTGCTATGGTCTTGGTATTAAATGAAAAGGCTTAGTTACAGATCGTTTCGACTCAATATTTCGAGTTAAATCTTGCGGCAACTGTTTCTCACGTAACACTGCAAACTATATTTAGCTCTATTTTGATCTGTCGTTATTTAATGACGCCATAATACATGTGATGTCACAATGTTTCCTTTAAAACCTCATGTGGATTTCTCACTAATAAAAGGTTTTCACTGAAATACATGTTAAAAACATTTTTTCTCAAATAGAATTATGTGAAAGGACAAGTTTTGAAAATTTGCACTATATTGCACTCTAATTATATGATAAAGATGACTTTCCAAGTAGTTAAGAGTGCTTTCCACAGTTTTAAATACCAGATTTCCACTAGTAAGAATAATTATTTTGGTGTTGGTTTTTTTTATAAAATCTTCATTTTTGCATAATTTCTCTGTCAAAATGCACTTTAAGGCACAAGAAAATTTTATAGAATGCTTTAACAGGGTCTGTGTATTGTAATTAAAGGTTATAATCAGAAGTTTTGTCCTTGTTTTGACTAGTGAAGGTATTCTGGAAGAAATTAATTATATAAACACATTGTATTCAAAATAAATGAATATAGCGACGAAAGTGTCATTGCCTTATAGTGCTAAAACAACTTTATTTTTTTTCAGAAATGGACAAAAATACACAGATTTATTCAGAATGTTATACCGATGAAGATCACATAAAAATATTTGGAAAAATCAGAAGTATGAATTTCAAAATTAGAAGCTTAATTCCAGAAGTTTTCAGGCTGATTTATGGATGATTTCACCTTGTACACCACCGAAAATGATGGTTAGTAGATTTTTATTTGTACCTAGTTATTATAAATGGTTTAAGATAAATATTATTGATAAAGATCAGCAAAAACTCAATGAAACTTTGCTTTTAAAATGCATTACTGGCACGGGGCTGAACACTTGTTTTAGGCACAATCATCACTTTGTTTACTTCCGAGAGATCCGAAAGGAATTTGTTTACTATATTGAAAAAGGCAAGAAACAACTTTTAAATATTATTAAATTGTAAGTAAACATGACACAATATATAGTCTTTGTTATGTAATTATCACTTCGGTCTACAGGAATACCTGATAATCAAGGGAGATAACACACTTCATACGAGTAAAGTGAGATACATCATCGCATGTGCTTTTATCCAATGATTTGACCCCTGGTCAGTAGATATCATATGCAAAAAAACAGAAAAAACATGTACATGTTTTAAGAAAATCATGAACTAATATTTTTAATGCGCTTGAGCAAAACAATAGATATTGTCATTTCTCAGTGAAAAAGGGGGAGGGTCAAACCTTTTTGAAAACAATATTTCTGCACCTATTCAACTATTAAGCTAGTTAGCTACTACCCATTGCTTCTAAAATAAAAGGTTTAAATGAAGGTGACTAAGCCACAAGGGAGAAGCATTTGTCTTTCTTTGTGATTAAACTTTCAAGAATTAGATTTTTCTCTCTCAATAGTACTTATGTATTTAAATCAAATGATAACACAGCCTGAGTAATTTTTTTGTCTTATTTCAGTTCCAGACATATCATTACTTTTTAACCTGAGATGGCAAACTAGAGGTTTTAAAAAGTCCTGAATAACTGGTAAGCATTTTGCTTTATTAGGCAAGCTCTAAATTGTTTATTTATGGTATTTATGCAATTGAAATTACAGTCGGTATGTTAAAAATATGCAAATATGAAAACTGTTGCTATGGTCTTGGTATTAAATGAAAAGGCTTAGTTACAGATCGTTTCGACTCAATATTTCGAGTTAAATCTTGCGGCAACTGTTTCTCACGTAACACTGCAAACTATATTTAGCTCTATTTTGATCTGTCGTTATTTAATGACGCCATAATACATGTGATGTCACAATGTTTCCTTTAAAACCTCATGTGGATTTCTCACTAATAAAAGGTTTTCACTGAAATACATGTTAAAAACATTTTTTCTCAAATAGAATTATGTGAAAGGACAAGTTTTGAAAATTTGCACTATATTGCACTCTAATTATATGATAAAGATGACTTTCCAAGTAGTTAAGAGTGCTTTCCACAGTTTTAAATACCAGATTTCCACTAGTAAGAATAATTATTTTGGTGTTGGTTTTTTTTATAAAATCTTCATTTTTGCATAATTTCTCTGTCAAAATGCACTTTAAGGCACAAGAAAATTTTATAGAATGCTTTAACAGGGTCTGTGTATTGTAATTAAAGGTTATAATCAGAAGTTTTGTCCTTGTTTTGACTAGTGAAGGTATTCTGGAAGAAATTAATTATATAAACACATTGTATTCAAAATAAATGAATATAGCGACGAAAGTGTCATTGCCTTATAGTGCTAAAACAACTTTATTTTTTTTCAGAAATGGACAAAAATACACAGATTTATTCAGAATGTTATACCGATGAAGATCACATAAAAATATTTGGAAAAATCAGAAGTATGAATTTCAATATGGGTCAGGATCCCTAATAGACCTTGAGATGAGGAACTCAGATGACGTAATTAAAAAAAATATTAGTCCGCCATACAATTGTGGATGCTGTGATTTTAAAAATGGACATAAATGAACAATAAGAACTGTTTTATAGAGCTGGTGTGATGAGAAAAGAAAGATGTAGATTTGACCTGAAATAAATTATTAGAAAGGACAATTTTTTCATTGAATTTTATGATCAGAATTTTGGGATTATTTCATGAGGAGACTGACATTTTTCACCATCTTCCGGGGTCCATCAATTTGCGAAAAAAGTAATCTCACTTGCCACCCCGAAAATTTAACCAGACATGTATAAATGTATCAGCTTCGATATGAGCCATCATACATGTTCAAGTAAACGATATGGACTGAGCAACGGAGGAAAACGTTACCATTACGGCCTATGGAGAATTAATTGTAAATGTATACCCAAATTAGAAGCTTAATTCCAGAAGTTTTCAGGCTGATTTATGGATGATTTCACCTTGTACACCACCGAAAATGATGGTTAGTAGATTTTTATTTGTACCTAGTTATTATAAATGGTTTAAGATAAATATTATTGATAAAGATCAGCAAAAACTCAATGAAACTTTGCTTTTAAAATGCATTACTGGCACGGGGCTGAACACTTGTTTTAGGCACAATCATCACTTTGTTTACTTCCGAGAGATCCGAAAGGAATTTGTTTACTATATTGAAAAAGGCAAGAAACAACTTTTAAATATTATTAAATTGTAAGTAAACATGACACAATATATAGTCTTTGTTATGTAATTATCACTTCGGTCTACAGGAATACCTGATAATCAAGGGAGATAACACACTTCATACGAGTAAAGTGAGATACATCATCGCATGTGCTTTTATCCAATGATTTGACCCCTGGTCAGTAGATATCATATGCAAAAAAACAGAAAAAACATGTACATGTTTTAAGAAAATCATGAACTAATATTTTTAATGCGCTTGAGCAAAACAATAGATATTGTCATTTCTCAGTGAAAAAGGGGGAGGGTCAAACCTTTTTGAAAACAATATTTCTGCACCTATTCAACTATTAAGCTAGTTAGCTACTACCCATTGCTTCTAAAATAAAAGGTTTAAATGAAGGTGACTAAGCCACAAGGGAGAAGCATTTGTCTTTCTTTGTGATTAAACTTTCAAGAATTAGATTTTTCTCTCTCAATAGTACTTATGTATTTAAATCAAATGATAACACAGCCTGAGTAATTTTTTTGTCTTATTTCAGTTCCAGACATATCATTACTTTTTAACCTGAGATGGCAAACTAGAGGTTTTAAAAAGTCCTGAATAACTGGTAAGCATTTTGCTTTATTAGGCAAGCTCTAAATTGTTTATTTATGGTATTTATGCAATTGAAATTACAGTCGGTATGTTAAAAATATGCAAATATGAAAACTGTTGCTATGGTCTTGGTATTAAATGAAAAGGCTTAGTTACAGATCGTTTCGACTCAATATTTCGAGTTAAATCTTGCGGCAACTGTTTCTCACGTAACACTGCAAACTATATTTAGCTCTATTTTGATCTGTCGTTATTTAATGACGCCATAATACATGTGATGTCACAATGTTTCCTTTAAAACCTCATGTGGATTTCTCACTAATAAAAGGTTTTCACTGAAATACATGTTAAAAACATTTTTTCTCAAATAGAATTATGTGAAAGGACAAGTTTTGAAAATTTGCACTATATTGCACTCTAATTATATGATAAAGATGACTTTCCAAGTAGTTAAGAGTGCTTTCCACAGTTTTAAATACCAGATTTCCACTAGTAAGAATAATTATTTTGGTGTTGGTTTTTTTTATAAAATCTTCATTTTTGCATAATTTCTCTGTCAAAATGCACTTTAAGGCACAAGAAAATTTTATAGAATGCTTTAACAGGGTCTGTGTATTGTAATTAAAGGTTATAATCAGAAGTTTTGTCCTTGTTTTGACTAGTGAAGGTATTCTGGAAGAAATTAATTATATAAACACATTGTATTCAAAATAAATGAATATAGCGACGAAAGTGTCATTGCCTTATAGTGCTAAAACAACTTTATTTTTTTTCAGAAATGGACAAAAATACACAGATTTATTCAGAATGTTATACCGATGAAGATCACATAAAAATATTTGGAAAAATCAGAAGTATGAATTTCAATATGGGTCAGGATCCCTAATAGACCTTGAGATGAGGAACTCAGATGACGTAATTAAAAAAAATATTAGTCCGCCATACAATTGTGGATGCTGTGATTTTAAAAATGGACATAAATGAACAATAAGAACTGTTTTATAGAGCTGGTGTGATGAGAAAAGAAAGATGTAGATTTGACCTGAAATAAATTATTAGAAAGGACAATTTTTTCATTGAATTTTATGATCAGAATTTTGGGATTATTTCATGAGGAGACTGACATTTTTCACCATCTTCCGGGGTCCATCAATTTGCGAAAAAAGTAATCTCACTTGCCACCCCGAAAATTTAACCAGACATGTATAAATGTATCAGCTTCGATATGAGCCATCATACATGTTCAAGTAAACGATATGGACTGAGCAACGGAGGAAAACGTTACCATTACGGCCTATGGAGAATTAATTGTAAATGTATACCCAAATTAGAAGCTTAATTCCAGAAGTTTTCAGGCTGATTTATGGATGATTTCACCTTGTACACCACCGAAAATGATGGTTAGTAGATTTTTATTTGTACCTAGTTATTATAAATGGTTTAAGATAAATATTATTGATAAAGATCAGCAAAAACTCAATGAAACTTTGCTTTTAAAATGCATTACTGGCACGGGGCTGAACACTTGTTTTAGGCACAATCATCACTTTGTTTACTTCCGAGAGATCCGAAAGGAATTTGTTTACTATATTGAAAAAGGCAAGAAACAACTTTTAAATATTATTAAATTGTAAGTAAACATGACACAATATATAGTCTTTGTTATGTAATTATCACTTCGGTCTACAGGAATACCTGATAATCAAGGGAGATAACACACTTCATACGAGTAAAGTGAGATACATCATCGCATGTGCTTTTATCCAATGATTTGACCCCTGGTCAGTAGATATCATATGCAAAAAAACAGAAAAAACATGTACATGTTTTAAGAAAATCATGAACTAATATTTTTAATGCGCTTGAGCAAAACAATAGATATTGTCATTTCTCAGTGAAAAAGGGGGAGGGTCAAACCTTTTTGAAAACAATATTTCTGCACCTATTCAACTATTAAGCTAGTTAGCTACTACCCATTGCTTCTAAAATAAAAGGTTTAAATGAAGGTGACTAAGCCACAAGGGAGAAGCATTTGTCTTTCTTTGTGATTAAACTTTCAAGAATTAGATTTTTCTCTCTCAATAGTACTTATGTATTTAAATCAAATGATAACACAGCCTGAGTAATTTTTTTGTCTTATTTCAGTTCCAGACATATCATTACTTTTTAACCTGAGATGGCAAACTAGAGGTTTTAAAAAGTCCTGAATAACTGGTAAGCATTTTGCTTTATTAGGCAAGCTCTAAATTGTTTATTTATGGTATTTATGCAATTGAAATTACAGTCGGTATGTTAAAAATATGCAAATATGAAAACTGTTGCTATGGTCTTGGTATTAAATGAAAAGGCTTAGTTACAGATCGTTTCGACTCAATATTTCGAGTTAAATCTTGCGGCAACTGTTTCTCACGTAACACTGCAAACTATATTTAGCTCTATTTTGATCTGTCGTTATTTAATGACGCCATAATACATGTGATGTCACAATGTTTCCTTTAAAACCTCATGTGGATTTCTCACTAATAAAAGGTTTTCACTGAAATACATGTTAAAAACATTTTTTCTCAAATAGAATTATGTGAAAGGACAAGTTTTGAAAATTTGCACTATATTGCACTCTAATTATATGATAAAGATGACTTTCCAAGTAGTTAAGAGTGCTTTCCACAGTTTTAAATACCAGATTTCCACTAGTAAGAATAATTATTTTGGTGTTGGTTTTTTTTATAAAATCTTCATTTTTGCATAATTTCTCTGTCAAAATGCACTTTAAGGCACAAGAAAATTTTATAGAATGCTTTAACAGGGTCTGTGTATTGTAATTAAAGGTTATAATCAGAAGTTTTGTCCTTGTTTTGACTAGTGAAGGTATTCTGGAAGAAATTAATTATATAAACACATTGTATTCAAAATAAATGAATATAGCGACGAAAGTGTCATTGCCTTATAGTGCTAAAACAACTTTATTTTTTTTCAGAAATGGACAAAAATACACAGATTTATTCAGAATGTTATACCGATGAAGATCACATAAAAATATTTGGAAAAATCAGAAGTATGAATTTCAATATGGGTCAGGATCCCTAATAGACCTTGAGATGAGGAACTCAGATGACGTAATTAAAAAAAATATTAGTCCGCCATACAATTGTGGATGCTGTGATTTTAAAAATGGACATAAATGAACAATAAGAACTGTTTTATAGAGCTGGTGTGATGAGAAAAGAAAGATGTAGATTTGACCTGAAATAAATTATTAGAAAGGACAATTTTTTCATTGAATTTTATGATCAGAATTTTGGGATTATTTCATGAGGAGACTGACATTTTTCACCATCTTCCGGGGTCCATCAATTTGCGAAAAAAGTAATCTCACTTGCCACCCCGAAAATTTAACCAGACATGTATAAATGTATCAGCTTCGATATGAGCCATCATACATGTTCAAGTAAACGATATGGACTGAGCAACGGAGGAAAACGTTACCATTACGGCCTATGGAGAATTAATTGTAAATGTATACCCAAATTAGAAGCTTAATTCCAGAAGTTTTCAGGCTGATTTATGGATGATTTCACCTTGTACACCACCGAAAATGATGGTTAGTAGATTTTTATTTGTACCTAGTTATTATAAATGGTTTAAGATAAATATTATTGATAAAGATCAGCAAAAACTCAATGAAACTTTGCTTTTAAAATGCATTACTGGCACGGGGCTGAACACTTGTTTTAGGCACAATCATCACTTTGTTTACTTCCGAGAGATCCGAAAGGAATTTGTTTACTATATTGAAAAAGGCAAGAAACAACTTTTAAATATTATTAAATTGTAAGTAAACATGACACAATATATAGTCTTTGTTATGTAATTATCACTTCGGTCTACAGGAATACCTGATAATCAAGGGAGATAACACACTTCATACGAGTAAAGTGAGATACATCATCGCATGTGCTTTTATCCAATGATTTGACCCCTGGTCAGTAGATATCATATGCAAAAAAACAGAAAAAACATGTACATGTTTTAAGAAAATCATGAACTAATATTTTTAATGCGCTTGAGCAAAACAATAGATATTGTCATTTCTCAGTGAAAAAGGGGGAGGGTCAAACCTTTTTGAAAACAATATTTCTGCACCTATTCAACTATTAAGCTAGTTAGCTACTACCCATTGCTTCTAAAATAAAAGGTTTAAATGAAGGTGACTAAGCCACAAGGGAGAAGCATTTGTCTTTCTTTGTGATTAAACTTTCAAGAATTAGATTTTTCTCTCTCAATAGTACTTATGTATTTAAATCAAATGATAACACAGCCTGAGTAATTTTTTTGTCTTATTTCAGTTCCAGACATATCATTACTTTTTAACCTGAGATGGCAAACTAGAGGTTTTAAAAAGTCCTGAATAACTGGTAAGCATTTTGCTTTATTAGGCAAGCTCTAAATTGTTTATTTATGGTATTTATGCAATTGAAATTACAGTCGGTATGTTAAAAATATGCAAATATGAAAACTGTTGCTATGGTCTTGGTATTAAATGAAAAGGCTTAGTTACAGATCGTTTCGACTCAATATTTCGAGTTAAATCTTGCGGCAACTGTTTCTCACGTAACACTGCAAACTATATTTAGCTCTATTTTGATCTGTCGTTATTTAATGACGCCATAATACATGTGATGTCACAATGTTTCCTTTAAAACCTCATGTGGATTTCTCACTAATAAAAGGTTTTCACTGAAATACATGTTAAAAACATTTTTTCTCAAATAGAATTATGTGAAAGGACAAGTTTTGAAAATTTGCACTATATTGCACTCTAATTATATGATAAAGATGACTTTCCAAGTAGTTAAGAGTGCTTTCCACAGTTTTAAATACCAGATTTCCACTAGTAAGAATAATTATTTTGGTGTTGGTTTTTTTTATAAAATCTTCATTTTTGCATAATTTCTCTGTCAAAATGCACTTTAAGGCACAAGAAAATTTTATAGAATGCTTTAACAGGGTCTGTGTATTGTAATTAAAGGTTATAATCAGAAGTTTTGTCCTTGTTTTGACTAGTGAAGGTATTCTGGAAGAAATTAATTATATAAACACATTGTATTCAAAATAAATGAATATAGCGACGAAAGTGTCATTGCCTTATAGTGCTAAAACAACTTTATTTTTTTTCAGAAATGGACAAAAATACACAGATTTATTCAGAATGTTATACCGATGAAGATCACATAAAAATATTTGGAAAAATCAGAAGTATGAATTTCAATATGGGTCAGGATCCCTAATAGACCTTGAGATGAGGAACTCAGATGACGTAATTAAAAAAAATATTAGTCCGCCATACAATTGTGGATGCTGTGATTTTAAAAATGGACATAAATGAACAATAAGAACTGTTTTATAGAGCTGGTGTGATGAGAAAAGAAAGATGTAGATTTGACCTGAAATAAATTATTAGAAAGGACAATTTTTTCATTGAATTTTATGATCAGAATTTTGGGATTATTTCATGAGGAGACTGACATTTTTCACCATCTTCCGGGGTCCATCAATTTGCGAAAAAAGTAATCTCACTTGCCACCCCGAAAATTTAACCAGACATGTATAAATGTATCAGCTTCGATATGAGCCATCATACATGTTCAAGTAAACGATATGGACTGAGCAACGGAGGAAAACGTTACCATTACGGCCTATGGAGAATTAATTGTAAATGTATACCCAACTAACTCTTTTCTACAATTATAAATTTTCCTATAATCAAAAAGGAAAAAAATATAGAAGGAAGAATAACAGGTTCATTCATGATGGAGTTCAAGTTCAGTTACAGAAAACCATAATCGTACTGACGAAATATTAAAAAAAAAAAAAAAAAAAAATGATTTCTTTTGGCCCAATCACCGGCATTAAAAAAGTGAAATAAGGAAATAATAATTCGTTTTAGCAGCCAATTTGAATATGCCTAGACTCGGAAATAACGCTGATGAATTATTTACTTGCAAGTCAATAATCAGTCGAGCTCAATAAATCTTTTTTTCACAGGACCTTCAATTTAACCCATTAGCTATAATTTGGTTACGCATTCATTAATCATGTTCAGCTAGGGATTGTTTACGCAAGCATAAGTCATATAGTCACCCATTAAAAGGAAAAGAATGTCAACATTGAAAGTGAAACAACGGTGAACCATTCCGTTGACTGATAAAAAAAACATCCTTAAATAGGTAAAATGTTAATTAACTTATTTTTTTAACCTATCAACATGAAATCAAACAGACCTATAAAATCCAATGACACGAGGTTATATCTAGCATTCACGTTTATATCAGGTTATGTGACCGTCGGTAGTATTCGGAGGGCTCAGGGGCGTAGCTACCTAAGGCTCGACTAGGCACGTGCCTATACATAAATTTGCCGATAATACCCCTTTTGGAAAAAAAAAAAAAATAAATAAATAAAAAAAATAAACATTTTAATTCTAATGCGTATTATTGCCAAATTAGGGAACTTGACTCCAGAAATAGCAGACAAAATTTACAACTCTTACCGTTCGGATTTAGGTGAAAAAACCGTGAGAATTTGAAGATGAGATAGCACGATGGAAAGCCCGTTGGCGTATTGAAGACAACAGACCAGATAGACTTCTTGGTGTCCGTAACGTAACAAACGCCGATCTGTACCTTCAGTGTATAGGATTATTTGGATTTTATTGACAATGCCTGTTTCATCGGCAACTAGTGAAAAATCCTTCAGTGCGATGAGACGCGTCAAATCCTACCTGAGATAGACAATGGGAGACGAGCGACTTTCAAATCTATCTCTTCTTCATATCCACCGACACCTCAATGTTGATGTTGATGCGAGTATAAATGATTTTATCGGCAGAAAAAACCGTCGACTTGACTTTGAGTAAATGTATCATTGTCTTTATGTATGAAACTGTATCTGAAAGTTATTCATAAAAGTTCAGAAATATTAAATTTGTTTAACCAATTTTTGCCCAAATTTGAGTTAAAAAAAAGTTGAAAATCTTCCTTTGACCCTCTGTGGGCCTCAATCTAAAACTAGTCTGATCTACACTGGGCATATTGTAAATATTTATTTTTTTCCAGAGTTTTGTTTGTACTACGTTAATTCATGTGTTAATGTTATATTATTCATTATTCTTCGAACTTTTCTTCATGAATATTATCATGATAAAAACCAGTAAATATGATATTTTTGTACACAAAATTATGCAACTAAAATGCTGAAAACCGTTTTCCGTCGGGGGGATAGCCCCGGCCCCTGAACCCCCTACCATGGCTCCGTCCTGGACCTGCAAGGGGCCTTGAGCGGCCCCAGACCCCCTGCCGATTTGTGCCTACAGTTGATCTAAAACCTAGCTACGCCCCTGGAGGTCATCTCGATAGTTCATTAGATGGCCTACACATAGATACACACGAAATTCTGATATATATCATCGAGTACATGCAATGTTTATTCAGACTTATTGTAATTTCGACATACGTTTTAGTACGATATAAATCAAATATGAGTATTTGAGTCAATCGGCGAACATGATTTTGATAGCTACGATATAGTTTTGATCAAATGGTGATTTTTTTTTAAAAGAAAGTTAGCATACAAGCTATTAATCACATAATCAATTCAAATTTGTAATAAAACTGAATATACCTTCCGATACAGTTGAATGACAATTTGTGTCAAAATTTTGAATTTCCGGATTTCTTAATTACAAAGACAAAAAAAAAAAAAGAACATTATAACACGTTTTTAAGAAGATAAACAACGTCAGCACCTAGAATCTTTACGTCAAGACCATTGTGTATTATTTGTGAATTTAATACGGAATATTTACCAAGAAGGTCTTGGTATCTTCCGGTGAACCTTTTTAGAAAAAAGGACTAGACGTTCCTTGACATAACTCTTGTTCATCAACATACTGCACAGATACTGGTGACGTTTTCCAAAGTATGTGCACAGAAGCAGCTGCAAGCTAAAACCGAATGAGTTGGGAAATGGATATCTCATATGCAGTTGAAGTTGGTATATTGTTATAAGGTGGGGATTTTTAAAAACTAAAATAGTCTCGTTTGTCATAGATTCTGGTACTGAGATCACTGCTTATATATGTCAAATTCGAGGTATAGGTTTAAAGATGAGGCAGATGAAGCTGTATCTTTTGTTTCTTTAATTTCTAGTTCTGAGGGATATATTCATGGAACCCATTCAGAAACGTTTGGAAGGTTAATGGAAAGAACATCATCAATTTATCTGAATGTGAAATTAAATGACTTGGCTTCTTTGATCTTCTTGTTTTTGACAGGTGTCTGCATGAAGGATTTCCGACTCATATGAAAATCAGAAAGAGCTGGCAAGAAGAGGCACACGGTTTGTTCCCAGAGAAATGCCGACAATTTGTTGAAAAAGTTTACCTCCAAATTCATATGGTAATGGTAAATACAACTACGCGAGTAAACAGTTTCACGGTATTTCTGAAGAACCTCTTTCATAGCGGTCAGTTTTTTTGTCAATCTCATGGATTATTCTTTCTCCGAAGATGCAGATTAACCGGCAATGTACCGTTGTTTGTATAGAATTTTGTGAAGTTAGGTATCCAATACGACAAGGAAGTCCTCCAATTTGCTGTTCAATGTAATGTTGATTGAAATAATGGAGGATTTAACGATTCGCCAAAATTTCATGGTTGTCAAACGATATGTTTTTGTATGTGGGATTACCTTAATGGTCATTTATTCCTAATTCTTTTACAAGACACTCGTAGTAGTACGATTTACAAACAAAGACACTATTATTTGAAGCTTTGTCCGCAGAAACATAAATACTTATCGTGAAGAGAAGGGGACATTTCACAGCTTCTTTGTCTCTGAAAACGGACTTTGGTCTGTCATTCACACAGTTTTTCATTTTATGAATTCGACGTTTTATCAGAGACCTGATCGTTTTGACCCATTCTGACAAAGTGTCTAGTTTAACTTCTTGTTTAGCCGATGTTCTGGCAAAGTCATCAATACAATCCATAATTATTTTTGAGTTATTGTTTTAATTGATGTTTGAGGCTTCTCTAAACTTAGGACCATGAGATACCACCTTTCGGAGATGTTCATGTTGATTATGTTTAGATCCCCAGTAATAACATCGCCAGAGGGCTGTAAATGTAAGGCAAGTGGGAACAGTCATATGTCAGAGTTATTTTTTATGTATTGTTCTAAATCAAAGTCCTGCAATGCTTGCTTATAGTTAAAACTTTAGGTGCAATGGTTTTGGTAACTGTAAGATACAATATTGGTTTAAAAAGACGGAAAAGAGCTACATCACACGTTATACTTACCAGTCTGTATATTTGGAGAAAAAGAGTGTTCCGATGGTTATCCGTTAAAAGATGCAGATATCAACCGAAAATACAAAATCGAAAAACGGACATCATCTTTGCCAAAAGAAACAAAAGGCTTACAGGAACTTGAATTTCTCACTTCGGGTGTTTTTGCACGAATAGGCTATTCATCACAATCAAAATTTGCGGACTTTCTAAATTTTCTAAACAACATAGTTTGTGTTAAAGACCATCATAGGAGCATTTTTATTAAGTTTCGTTTCAATTGTTTGAAAAAAAGTAAAATCACAAAAATACTGAACTCTGAGGAAAATTCAAAAAGGAAAGTCAAAATCAAAAGCTCAAACACACCAAACGAATGGATAACAACTGTCATATTTCTGACTTGGTGCTGGCATTTTCTTATGTAGAACATGGTGGATTAAACCTGGTTTTAAAGCTAGCTAAACCTCTCACTTGAATGACAGTCGCATCAAATTTTATTATATTTACAACGATATGTGAACAAAACAAACAGACATAAAAGGTAAAAATGTCAGAAATAGGGGTACAGCAGTCAACATTGTGTTATCATCTTAATCACTATAAAAACAAACAAATATGTAACAAATAAGCACAAAATGGCAATTAGATCAAGCATATTAGCGAAAATTAAAGACAAGAATGCACACATTTACCATAGTGCAATAACACAATGACGGGATGCATAAGAACAGAGCCACGTCATATATGTATCAAAAAAACATAAAAAGGCATATAGACAAATCACATGAGCAAAAATGAATGACAAAAATACCAAAATGTTTTACAATAGCATAATAACGGGATGTATAAGTACAAAGCCACGTCATATGTATAAAAAAAACCCACCAAAAGGCATATAGGCAAAGCACATTAGCAAAAAGGAAAGACAAGAATACGAGAATTATCATAGAACAATAACACAATGACTGGATGTACAAGTACCGGGCCACGTCAAATTGATATCAATAAAAACAGACTAAACAGTAAAAGTAATACTCATTCTTTAAAGCAAAACTGTCTCATAAGTCAGTAATGGCTGGATACCGATATTTTAACTTGTATGTGACACTATAATGAAATATTCTGTCTATCTGTCTGTCTGTCTGTCTGTCTGTCTGTCTTATAGACAAATAAAATAATAGTCTAACACGTTATTAAGATGATTAACAACGCCAGTGCCCAGAATCTATACTTCAAGCCCATCGTGTATTATTTGTGAAGTTGATACGGAATATTTATCAACAAGGTCTTGGTACCAACCTTCCGATGAACTTTTTTTAGAAAAATAACGAGACGTTCTTTGACATACCCCTAGTCTGAGTAGGAGTTTCGTTTCAATTGTTTGATTGGTTTTTGGAAAGAAGGTCATTGAAAAAAGAAAGAACATACTTTTTTTTCTATTTTGGTTGGTTCAGTAATTATGGAAAATCAGACCAGTACCACGGCTTTTGCTGTTTGAAACCAGGACCAGATTAACATCATAGATCAATGATATTTGGTATTCAGTTGTATAGGCATTAGGACATTTCATTTCCCTGAAGATTATTTTGTCCCCCCCCCCCCCCCCCTCATTCATGTTATATTAACTTTGAAACTTTTGCATAGCTTACATGTATTAGTTTGTGATTAAGTCAATTTAAGAGGAACCACTGGTGGTAAGTCAAAGATATTTGGTGTGCAGTTGTATAAGCATTACCGCATCTCATTTCCATGGTTCATTGACTTTGAATATTTTGCATAACTAACATGTTGAAATATTGCTATTTTAAGTTCAACATTTGAATTTTTCTATCAAATTAACTAAAAGTCGAGACATATCTGGGTTAACAGTTTATGTATCTTGTAAGGATCATTTGTGCATGGTTTGTTTTCGTTTCTCTGCATCCCTACTTGCAAGAAAACAGACAAACTATAATTTTCCATGTGGTTTCATTGTAAACATTGACATATTAGTATCGTAGTAGCAGCATTTGTAAGACCTTCACATATCTGGGAGGCTTTGTTTAATTAGATTCAAGAGAAAAAGTATGTTAGATAATAACTGGAAACTTATTTGACCCCTTGTAGCAATATTGCACCTACGTTTCACTTGACATTACCTTCTAAGGAACATTCCAGCAAAAGCTTTAATTAATTTGTATGCCTCGTGTATGGGGCTTGCTTTGCTCTCTGCACATTGAAAACCCGATGCAACAATCTTAACGAATTTTGTCTGTAACAAAACACATGTTCTACTCCTATACAACTTTACTTATTTTCAAGTGACTTAGATAACCGCTTTCATCCCAGTCGATGTACCTTGCAGAAACTGCTTTTTGTATAAAGTGTTAATTGGGTCTGTCCTGGATGTGTATGAATTATTTACCATTGGGTGTTAGGTAAACGACAATCAAGCAATCATTCGTTTATTTATTGCAATGAAAAGCGAAATGAAATTTTCAATAAGGTGTAATGCTAACTTTGACCTCTACTGTCAGCCATTTCCGAATGGTAACAAATTTAATATAAATATATTTCATATACAGGAGTGTGCTCCTTACGAAGAAACTGCTCCAACAGAGTTATGAGGAGGAAAGATTAAAAATGACACTCCGTAAATTTTATTGACACCATCTATCCCGAATTGGTTTATCTATACGATCTGTCTGTGTCTAAACTAACTAACGACATTTTTTACCGCGTTTTCCACGTTTTAGATTGTGGTTTAACATCTATGTCGTCTGTTTGCTAAGTACCGAATGTGGCCTATTCCCGAATATGACTGTTTATTGCAGAGTGCTATACGATGTGTCTCGGTATTTTTTTTACATCCAACATTCATGTATTTATTTTTGATGTTTCTGTTATGGTTTCGGTTGAAAAATCTGTTAGGTCTTATCGTTTGTAGTCCAAATAATTATAAAATTGCCTTTCAATAACATAATTGTCATAAAAATTGTTTGGGCGATTATTGTGAAATAATTGTATAAAAATCGAGATTTCATATTAGTTACGTAAGCGCGTCACTGTTTTTGATATCCTGTGGTGTTTGTCGTTGATGGGATATGTTCGTTGTTGTTCTGCGGTTTGCATGTTGTGTCGACTACTATATTATTTGTGCTGTATTTTATTACCTTAGTTGTATTTGGCGAAACTTTTAGGAATTTTGGTCCTCAATGCTCTTCAACTTCGTACTTTATTTGGCCTTTTTAACTTTTTTGGATTCGAGCGTCACTGATGAGTCTTTTGTAGACGAAACGCGCGTCTAGCGTATATACAAAATTTAGTTCTGGTATCTATGATAAGTTAATTTACAACCACTGGGTCGATGCCACTGCTGGTGGAGATTTATTTCCCCGAGGGTATCATAAGCCCAGTAGTCAGCACTTTTTGTGCTGACATGAATTGTCATTGATATGGTTATATTTATAAATTTACTGTTTACAAAATTAGATTTTTTTGAAATACTAAGGCTCTTCTACCTCAGGCATAGATTACCTTAGCTGTATTTGGCAAAACCTTTAGGAATTTTGGTCCTCAATGCTCTTCAACTTCGTACTTTATTTGGCCTTTTTAACTTTTTTGGATTCGAGCGTCACTGATGAGTCTTTTGTAGACGAAACGCGCGTCTGTCGTACATACAAAATTTAGTCCTGGTATCTATGATGAGTTAATTTACAACCACTGGGTCGATGCCACTGCTGGTGGAGATTTATTTCCCCGAGGATATCACAAGCGCAGTAGTCAGCACTTTTTGTGCTGACATGCATTGTCATTGATGGGGTTATATTTATAAATTTACTGTTTACAAAATTTTATTTTTTTGAAATACTAAGGCTCTTCTACCTCAGGCATAGATTACCTTAGCTGTATTTGGCAAAACTTTTAGGAATTTTGGTCCTCAATGCTCTTCAACTTCGTACTTTATTTGGCCTTTTTAACTTTTTTGGATTCGCGCGTCTGACGTATTTATATACAAGATTTAGTCCTGGTATCTATGATGAGTTAATTTACAACCACTGGGTCGATGCCATTGCTGGTGGAGATTTATTTCCCCGAGGGTATCATAAGCCCAGTAGTCAGCACTTTTTGTGCTGACATGAATTGTCATTGATATGGTTATATTTATAAATTTACTGTTTACAAAATTTGAATTTTTTGAAATACTAAGGCTCTTCTACCTCAGGCATAGATTACCTTAGCTGTATTTGGCAAAACCTTTAGGAATTTTGGTCCTCAATGCTCTTCAACTTCGTACTTATTTGGTCTTTTTAACTTTTTTGGATTCGAGCGTCACTGATGAGTTTTTTGTGGACGAAACGCGCGTCTGGCGTATATACAAAATTTAGTCCTGGTATCTATGATGAGTTAATTTACATGTACAACCACTGGGTCGATGCCACTGCTGGTGGAGATTTATTTTCCCGAGGATATCACAAGCCCAGTAGTCAGCACTTTTTGTGCTGACATGCATTGCCATTGATATGGTTATATTTATAAATTTACTGTTTACAAAATTTGAATTTTTTTTAAATACTAAGGTTCTTCTACCTCAGGCATAGATTACCTTAGCTGTATTTGGCAAAACTTTTAGGAATTTTGGTCCTCAATGCTCTTCAACTTCGTACTTTATTTGGCCTTTTTAACTTTTTTGGATTCGAGCGTCACTGATGAGTCTTTTGTAGACGAAACGCGCGTCTGGCGTATATACAAAATTTAGTCCTGGTATCTATGATGAGTTAATTTTTCTTTCACGAAGTGTTGTCATTTTATCGATATAAGTTTTTTAACATTGTCATAAAGCAGGAGGTTTGGCATGCCATTAAACCAGGTTCAACCCGCCATTTTTTCTTAAAATGTCTTATACCAAGTCAGGAATATGGCAGTTATCAAATAGTTCGTTTCTATGTATGTTGGCGTTTATTTTTGTTGCACTTCAGTGTTTCTGTTGTTTCGTTGTTTTCCTCTTATAGTTGATGTGTTTTCCTCGGTTTTAGTTTGTAACCCGAATTTGTTTTCTCTCAATCGATTTATGACTTTTGAACACCGGTATACTGCTGTTGCCTTTATTTAATAAATAATATCAATTGCTTAGATCTACACAGGACCATATCCTTTAAGTTTGGTTTGCATCAGTTCATACTTTGTTGAAGCACTTTTATAATTAAATTTTACCAATCAGAAAATAGAAACGGACTCGACGGTCACGGTCATATTTGTTAATGAAAATGCACCAAAGTAACAAAACTGGGACATACATTGGGAATATCTCTGCCAAGTCTGTTTTCATTCTTTTCAGTGGTTCGTAAGAAAATATTATAACAGACATTTGAAGAATTCTAATTGAGCCCAAAGAAGAACAGACGAACAACAGTCAACAAAATAAGACACATAAATCTTAAAAGAAGATTAAGCTTAACAATACTGAAAAAATCGGGATTAAACTCAAGTGTTAACGTTCTGGAAGGTTTTGAAGTGAAGGGATTAGAATGTGCGGTAAAAATACCACCTCCTCCTTCCCCTTTGAATAAAGTGGGTCTCATTGGGGTATAAGCGTGACGAGAGATTGCCGATTTTTCGAAAGCGTGACACGTGAAAATCAAATTATTGTGCCGTGAAAACGGTAAATGAAGTCTAGCGGGAAACGGGAAATTACAACAAAAAAAAATGAGAATTGCTTACGTACATAGTATAAGCGGGATACGGGAATCTGACAAAACAGTAAGCGGGATCTTGGATCAGAACCCCCAATGAGACCCCAAATAAAGGAAACAAGACGATGGAAAACTGCGTGATCATATTTATTTCATATTTCCTGTATTAATATCCACTTTTTCCTATATCCAGAGTCACCAAGTTGACTAGGTTTACCATATCGCTAATGTCTGTTATACCTATAACGTCTGTTTGACGTTTGAACTTTGCAGTATCGTCCATCATCATATGGCTCAGAATCTGAACAATGAACTTGTTTTTCGTTGGTTTTTGGACATGTAGACGGCAAATTGCAACCAATTGGTCGAGTTCTGTCAAATGACGACGGTTGATCTAACGACATGAAAAATATAAATCATACCGTTGACAAACAGGAAATACAATAATGCGCAGCAGTATGTGCAGTAATGAGTTAATTTTATTTCGATATGGTTTATGCTTTAAAAAAAAAGATTTGAGTAAAAGAGTATTTAATAATAATACTTCACATTTAATCCTACGAAAATGGATATAATTTATATATTTGAATTTTACTATAAAATCACGATCGGATAACTTCGACAAAAAACACAAAAATTAGAAAGCAGCCAAAGTTTTGGACCAACAGTAGATGAATGAAATGCATTTTGTCGATTATACGTTACAGATTCGTTATATTTATAGGGGAAAAAAACGTACACAGAGAACATTTTATTAAGTATAATTATATACATGCAATGGTTCAATGGTTTTCCTAGCATTTCAATCACCAAATATTCGTTTCATATGGCTTTAAGGTAGTGTACTGCATGGTGCTAAGTCCAGCTATAAAATAAACAACAATGGGGACGAGAGAATCAACTGAAAATCAAATTGAGTGAGATAAAGCGCTTCAACAGGGTACGTAACGCTTATTATGCATGCATATAAAACCACTTAAATCAAGTTGGAAAGCCAATTCAAATACTAAGTTGATCTGCATAAAAAAAATGAAAATTACAAAAAGTTGTGCCAAAACAAAGCTAAGGCAATCTATACGTAGGGGAGACAAAAATAGAGTTTTAAATAATTCAACATTTTATAAACATTACACACCGAAAATTCCGGTGTTTCCGGGGGTTGGAACCCCCCTTTTTTTGGCCAATCAATGCATTTGAATGGGAGCATATAGTTGGAACCCCCCCCCTTTACTCTGGGTTGGGAACCCCCCTTTTTAAAATGGCTGGATCCGCCACTGCATTCTTATCCTTTATTTCGTATTTGTTATATTTTATAATCCATCCTACGGAGTTCCCATTTGCAGTAGATCACATATGGAATTTCTATAAAAAGCTTTTGCTATTTATTTTTTTACGTGCATACAAAGCATCTGATTTAACTCTTTCATTCCGACCTTGACGTGGTGTGTTTATGAATTTCTTATAGCGTAACGAACCTAAATTCATGCTAAACTGGAAACAATTTTTGTCGCATAGAACGCCTCGGCACACAAAAAATTAAATTGTAACATTGATGTGAAAAAAAGAAAGAAAAGTGCAATTTCTTAATCTAGAAACGCTTTATTGTTTTGAATAGTTACTTTAAAACCAGTTCCAATGACAATCTCAGAACAAAAATAGAACAACAGCAAAAAGTAAGATAACAAAAATACCGATTTCCAAATGATAATTATAGACAGTCATTGCACGAAAAAAGTATTTGCATGTATTAAGCTAAAACTAACACAAAGGTTCCTGGTTCGATTCCCGTTCCGGGATGAAAATTTCAGGGACTGATTTTCGGCTCTCCCTTGACACCATTTGCAAGTATGGTCTTGAGGAAACGATGATAGTCCGTCGGAAGGGGACGATAAATGGCTGACCCGTGTTAAGAGAGAGCAATATCTCTTGCACGTTAAAGACACCCTTGTAGATTTCGAAAAAGAGTAGGCTAATGCCGCTACAAGGCAGCACTCGCACCCGCAAAGTGGAAAGGGATTAATATAAGTTGCAAAACTTGTTTCCCAATCCACTATAAATAAATATGTTTAAACTAAGCTAAAATGAATATATGATACATACTTTGAGCTGTTAGGAAAAGAAATATTGATTATTCAATGAAATTGACACATACATCCATAAAAAGGTTAGAGGACATAAAGTCCTATAATCAGTAGTTAATTGTTAAACATGATAGATGGTTGGTGGCTTAAATACAAACGTATAATACTGATGTGGGTTTTCTCATTGTTGAAGGTCGTATGGTTGCCTATTGTTATTTACATCAACTTCATATGAACTTTGGTGGATAGTTGTCTCAGTGGCAATTATACCACATTTCCTTATTTTTAGATATATGTGGTTTTACACACGTTCTTAACCTAAATTAACGGGTTTGTTTATTATTTGCCGGATACTAAATTATGCTCGATTTTTTTAAACATAGAGTTCATAGTGTATAATAGATTTATGAATGTATAAAAGAGGGACGAAAGATACCGAAGGGACAGTCAAACTCATAAATCGAAAATAAACTGACAACACCATGGCTAAAAATGAAAAAGACAAACAGACAAACAATAGTACACATGACACAACATAGAAAACTAAATAATAAACAACACGAACCCCACCAAAAACTAGGGGTGGTCTCAGGTGTCCCGGAAGGGTAAGCAGATCCTGCTCCACATGTGGCACCTGTCGTGTTGCTTATATGATAATAAATCCGGTAAATAGTCTAATTCGATAGGTCACATTCATGAAGGGGAGGGGATTGTAGTTACGACGTAAGGTACATATCCGATATCATTTGTGAAACGGTTATTCCATAACGTATGCAGGTGCTGCTGGAATGTTGCTACTTGGAAATGGAAAGTTTACAATGGGAAAGCTGAAATCATCTCTTTTGTAGTAAATTTTTGTTTTCAACCGATTCTCATTGTCAATTTCTAGATGTAAGTCAAGATATGGGGCCGACTTAACTATTTCTGTGGCCTTTATCTCTAGTTCGATGTATAAACTGCCTCAAACAAGACTGTATGTTTTGTTAAGGTCGTTATTGGATGTGGCGCTGGAAATGTTTCATTCAGAAATCATTCTGATTGGTTGACAAATTGATGGCAAAACAATCATGGAACGTGTAACTACTTAGATTCTCAATCTCATTAGAACGTAAAAAAATACACAATCACTGACATAGCCTTCAACTATAAAATTCATGTGTAAGGGCTTTGTTTCGTTAGGAATTATCCTGCAATCTAACATTGACCTCACATGTTCAGTGATTCATGAACTCCTAGTCAGTATCTGATGTTCTAAAATAAACGACTTGACACGGAATATAAGGTGGAAGATGTAATGAATAATAGATGTAAACGGCGATTTGAACAGTACCGCTCCCTCATATTTGAAGATGGGTATCTGTATTCGTGTTATGTATTGAAATTTTAATTGTCATTTTCGTGTGTTATACTTAAATGAATATTTCAACAAACTTGATAACTGCTCCTGTATCCCGTACGGTACCAGTTGTTATCAGTATATAAAGTTCATAGAATATAGAGAAAAAATATCACGATTTCTTACCTGAAGAATAAAATGGCCCAACAAATTTTGACCCATCACACAGCTCGCAAAAAGACATAGTGTCACTTTCTGCAAAATCAAGTTTCATTTTGATTAATTAGCAGATGACTTTTTTAAAAAGCGTTTCATTTTAGAGAGATAAATAAATAATTGATAGGATTTTTGTCTTCTTCAGTATTATATATGTCTTGCAAAATCTGTCTTCACTGATCTTGTTGGGACTTAAACAAGTTATCATGGCTTATTATATCAAGGTGTGGTTGTATTTTGAAAAAAAATATTTTTTTGCCATAAGATCATCAACAAAGTTTTGCAGTGTGAAAATAATTCGGTATTGAAATCACCTAATGATAAGAACAAGTTTTGAAAAGTTTTTTTTAATATAACGTGTTATATTTAACATAGCATTTCCCTTTGCCGATAAAGTAGTACCAGTCGGTATCCGATATTGTCAAAAACTTGAGGCAGTAGAATTTTCTTTTTTCCTTTCTATCAAACAAAAATAGCAATAAGTGTTATGCTGCATCAAATTCAATTTAATGCATTGCCATCTTTGTCGCTAAAACATTACTTCATAATGACTTATACATTTTATAAAATGAAACATCTCTAAAATTAAAATTTGCAAAATGTTTAAAACAATTTTCATGAGGCATATCAAAGATACAAAAAAGATTTATACAATATTAGGAATATGACAGTTGTTGTCCATTCGTTTGATGTGTTTGAGCTTTTGATTTTGCCATTTGATTAGGGACTTTCCGTTTTGAATGTTCCTCGTCGTTAGGTTTTTTTTGGGGAGGATTTTACTTTTTCCCACCGCAAAGTTTGCATAATAATAATAATTAAAAAAATCATGCCCTCTGCTTGGATATTCACAGCATTTTTTGGACGAAATCTGGTAAATAGTTCGATTTTAGTGACTCTTAAATAAAAAAAAAGATTATTGCCTTAAACATTTCAAATAAAGATATCCTTCGATTTATTTATTATATCTGCAATCATCCTTAGATCGGTTGCTTGTGACTTAATTAGTCAAACCTTTTTCAACTGATTCCTATAGTTAGTTCTCATGATATACAACGGTCACAGGTTAAGGGACGATTGAGCACAAGCAAACACGTGTAAACTGCCCCACCACATTATGTCATTGTGTGTGTCTGTTCGAAGTCAGAAGCCTGTAGTCATTATTAATTTTTGTTTAGTGTTTTATACATAAATCAGGTTGTTTTGTTGATTTTTGTTTTGTTTACTTTACGGTATGGATTTTGCTCAATGTTAAACGTCGTTCGGTGACAAATATTTTCTTACATCTACGTCACATTTTTGTCTCTGGTGGATAGTTGTCTGATTGCCAATTATATCATAACTTATTTTATACATTGAGAGTTGGTTTTCTTTGAATTAAATTGCGTAATAGGGTTGGCCATCATGTGGCCAGGCTATACAGATAGCGATCAATGTTTATATATTTAACAGTGATTTGTATTTAATGACTGTCAAGACTGACATTTACTCTACATTTTCTGTTATGTGCAATCATACCTTAACAGAAAGAAAGGCCTCTGTCTCATGATGCATTCAGAGGTTGTTGTCTGATCTCCTATTGGTTGAGATAAGTTTGTGATAAAACCACTGGATGGAGTATTGAGAATCCAAATACCCTCCAACTCAAACAGAAGTGGTATATTTTCTCTCCATGCACATGGATATAAGCATCGTGGTAGCCTATCTGCGAAGAAAAATAACATCTGTTATGAGTTTAGAAGGATATCAGGTGGATGACAATACAAAATGAATTGCAATGTAGAAATGGCGAATATGTGGGGCAAGTCAGTTGTTGGATTTGGTTGGAGTTGGCAGATAGGGAGTGAACAGGCAGGTAGAAAGAATTCAAGAATGATAGGTTTGCACGAATTGAGATTATTACATAGGTTGGTTCGTACGTTTGAAAGAATTAATGATGTTTGCTGCTCTTGAATATTTTTTGATTTCTGGTCAGATATTCGGAATCCCCTAGTTTTATCGATGTAGTGGCAAAACAAATTTGCCCGCTAACAGTACTTTTCCTTTCATAATTGGATTACAGATAGTTTTAATAACCATTTTTGAAAATCTTGTTAAACCTTTTTATTTTTTCATAGTTTTTAAAAGAAAAAAAGGTGCCAATGTTAAATGCATGAAAAATGTAGAGAAAATTGTTTCCCGCCAAATTATCAAATGTTCATATCTCAAAAAACAAGGACAAGGACCTGTCATTTTTTTTTACTTTTTCAGTTATATTATTTACATACTATCAATTGGTAACAGTCTTTTAAAAATTTGGTTATTTTGAAACAGAAGAGTGAACATACTTTAAAAGAGAAAGGATATGAAGGGACTCTTAACCATAAATGAGAACCAAAACTCAAAAAATCCGCGTTTGTCTGGATTTGCCCTATCCGGAACTCTCAAACCAAATAAAAAACGGTAAGATATGACATCGGACGACAACTGTTGCAGAAACTTACTTGGTTCCAACCCAACTATGACATTGAAAGGAAATGTGAACTTGTGAATTATCTTTATTTGTGTTATAACACTGTATACACAAGGGTCTGAAATTACAGACTTACACAATTTGTTACGTCTTTGTATGTACATGAAAGTACTGTGACGTTATAAAATTTCAGATGTTCTACTGTTTGGATAATTTGGCATTCTTAAGAACATACTTCAAATTACTAACCTTAAATTTTCAAGTACTGTTTCTTAGTCCACTAATCGGGAATACAACAGGGTAAGGTTGTTTGAGATCTCATATAGTTCAACCCCAAGCCATATTAATTTCCATTACCTACCTGCATAACGGGTAAGAACAACACCGGTCATGACCAACATAATTAAAGGAAGTTTGAAACCCATCATAACTGGTTGGCTGAAAATAAAGCATAATGGAAGATTGTAATCGTATAAACATAAGTTCCAGGCTTAACAACAAATGTTTTACAGTCATTAAATTTAATACAGTATATTTCAATGAAGAACAACTTGGATTTATGAACTGGTTTTTGGTGGGGTTTATGTTGTTCAGTCTTTAGTTTTCTTTGTTGTGTTTTGTATTATGTTGTTTGCCTTTTTGGTCTTTTTCTTGTTTTTGCCATGGCGGTGTCATATTTTCGACTTATGAGTTTGCAGATACTTTTGATATCGTTCGCCTCTCTTATATATTAAATATAATATCGTGAATATTCAAAACATTTTCATAATTTAGATTCTCATTTTATTGATCTTTTTGTTGGTAAATTGGATAAAGAAATGTGTAAATTTGTCTTTTTCAAGCATCCTAATACTTTAAATGATGCTATCTATTTGGCAACAGAGTTTGAATCTATTAATATGTCAATTGTCAATGTTAAAAGTCAAGTCAAAGAAAGTAAAGAAAATTGTTACGGGAGATGTTTAAAAGCTGACTTGATAAAATTGTTAAATTTATAAAGAAATTAATAAACAAGAAATCCAAGGATAAAAGATGTTTTAATTGCTCCATATTTGGGCATATCAGAGCTAATTGTCCAAATAAGGTTTGCAAGAATGTAAATTCAGTAGTTGTTTTAATTGTTCCATATTGTTCCATATTTGGGCATTTCAGAGCTAATTGTCCAAATAAGGTTTGCAAGAATGTAAATTCAGTAGTTGTTTGTCAACTAATTCAGTTTCTTCTTTCAATGTTTAATTCGGTTTGATTTGAATAGCTATTTTTCTTATAACTTGATTACCAGCGTGGATTAATTTTCTTGTTTGAGGAATAAGCCAGTTGGAGTTGGATCTTGTTTGTCAATTTTTACATTTTTTTACCTGCAACAATTTCAGTATCCGCAAAAGATATATTTAGTTGGGATTTTAGAATCCACAAAAATAAAAACCGCCAAAATGTTTCGTATACTTCGTTGCCTCTAAATCGCGAAATATTACCCCCGAGAAAATAACCCGCTATACGGTATTAGACAAGTAGTTTCAATCTTCCATCAAGTCTCGGGAAGGAGTATGTTTCCCAAGCTATAGATGGCCGAGTTCAATTGGTTTTGAGTCATATTTTTCTTTAATATTAATTCTCACCAAACATCTCGACTGCGAGCTAAAATTGAAAGCGAGTTTGCAAGTGACACACAATTTATATATAGTACACAGGTGAGGTGTTTTTATTTTATGTTATTAATATTACTGTTACCGTTAAGTCTGTTTTTTGTGATATCCATTTGACGTGACTGTAATTATGTATCCCGTCATACTTTGACCGACAAAATTATTTTATATCTACCTGTGTGACGTCAAACGCGCGATTCTACGCCACTACTTTAAAAAATCTTTCAATCCTTTATGGGTTGATTTTACATAGATAAATAAAATCGTATAATAAGAAAGCAAAATGAGGATGTTAAATTTGATGTATACCTTTTTGTGCTTCTTTGTTACATTTGTTTGTTTTTATAGTGATTAAGATGATAACACAATGTTGACTGCTGTACCCCTATTTTTTACATTTTTACCTATTGTGTCTATTTGTTTTGTTCACACATCGTTTTCGATATAATGGAATTTGATGAGACTGTCATACAAGTGAGATGTTTAGCTAGCTATAAAACCAGGGTCAATCCACTATTTTCTACATAAGAAAATGCCTGTACCAAGTCAGGAATATGGCAGTTGTTATCCATTCGTTTGATGTGATTGAGCTTTTTTTTTGCCATTTGATTAGGGACTTTCCTTTTTGAATTTTCCTCGGCGTTCAGTATTTTTGTGATTTTACTTTTTTCACACCTGAATGGTTTTACTTTAAACAGCTCGATCAGAGTTCGCAACTGACGGCAATTGCAATGTTATATCTTATGAGTTTTTCTTTTCCAGAAAGAAGATTTATGTTGACATAGTAAAGATGCAATTCTTGTCGGATTTCCTACAAAAACAGGACGCACCATGTTAATGGACTTTTGTTAGCGCCTCTTCATAGTAATGGGTTTAATTAGGTATTTATAAAAAAATTATAACCCTCAATTGGTTTTCCTTGCAGAAACAAAGTTCATTTGAACTTTAAATCCCAAGAATTTAACAAGTGACTAATTCAGAAAAATATTAGATGTCTACACAAACACTATCAGGCAAACAAAAAATTATAGAAATGTGTGTTTACGTACGGTACCACTACCTACACTAATTTTTGATAGCCTACCCTAATTTTTATCACTGAAAATGGGGCATCTATATTTTGAACTGCATATTCTGTATTGTTCCTTTAAGATAGAAATATCGATTTTCTTTTTGTTGAACCGATAGCTTTATGCAGAAAAGTGCCAACATGTATTTTGTAAAACAGAGTAAAAACCATTCTGACCAATAAAAAAACAAATTTGAAAAATGGCTGCTGAACAGTAGAATAAACTCATCATAGATACCAGGATTAAAATTTTATATATACGCCAGACCCGCGGTTCGTCCACAAAAGACTCATCAGTGACACTCGAATAAAAATGTAGGTTAATGCAATACCAGATCCGATACCGGAACTGAATGAGTTCTAAATAAAGCTTTCTAGTTCCTATTATGGGTTTGACGATCAAATTAAAAAAAAAAAAAAAAAAAAATTGCCCCCTACCAACCCTACAATTAGAATGCCGCCTACTTTACTGCCAAAAGAAAATAAAAAAACCCAACAAAAACTAAATGAAAGCTTAGCGGCAAGACCGTTTCTGCGCTTAACTATGAAGTTGATATTTTTATGGGGCTGTTATATATGTTCTTGATTACTCAAAATGGTCTTGCACAGTCGGTGAACGTATATAAATATATGTATAAACGACATGAACATAAATTTAAAAAATGGCCGAGATGTTCATCTTCTTGCATATCCAGCATAATTTTTTTCTATTACTGAAAAAATCTTCACACTTCTTACCGACCATCCCTATAAGAACATACCTATTACATATGAATCACTACTAATCACATTGAATGGTACACAGATGCAAATTAAAAAATCTCTTTGTGATCCTCTGGGCCATATATGAAAAACAAAACCTACTAGAAGCGTTAGTTGGAGAACTAATATAATCGAAAGTACAGAAAATATAACCAAACCTGGAATAACAGCACATGAGGGAGAAATATTCCTTAATTTTAAATGAACCGAGGTACTCAGCTACTGGACTTGTTATACTCTCGGAGACTAACAGTCTGCAAAATAGAATTATCAACTCAATGGTAGTAATAAAATCAAACTACCCAAAAACTTTACCATACCAAATGCCTATTTCGACAATCGTTGTCTCTTCAGTGTTGCAAGCAGAAAAAAAGATTGAAACCAAAACGTAATGGAAACGTTGGAGATCTGATATATATCGAAAAAGAACCAAACGTACTGCTATAAACTGACCAGAAATCAGAGTTGTGCACGAGAAAGATACTATTCAATCTTAAACAGTTACTAAGAACAAATACCAATGAAAAATTTACAAAATAGGCTTCAAATTATCCAAAATTGATATAAAAGATGACAACAATCAACTTTAAGTTATTATCAATTACCTTTAGACTACAAATACGTCTGTTGCTATCGACTCCTAGAAATCAGCTATATAAATAATATATTCTAAAAACATTACATTTTATACATTTCCTGAGTAGCAATCGTACTTTAATTTTTCTCGACCTTGTCACACAAGCTGGTACTCATCTATAAATTGCCTACGTGGAAGTGATCACTTTATTTATTTAAAAAGAAATTAATTACACATGCATTTGGTAAAAACAATAAATCGCATATACATGCATATTGTCCTTGATTTATTTCTTAATATTTTATTAACTGTAATCAATTTGTATAAAGCAGTTAACTTAATAATTCACAGATTTGGAAAATGACTACAGAACCATAACATACATTTGTTATGTTTAGTTCTATAAAAGTGTCATTTTTCATGTAGATTTTTCTATATCTTTTGTAAATTTGTTAATTTGATAACAGACAAATACAGTGACCAGTTTCTTTCAGTGTTGTATTTTACACTATACGAAAAGGTCCAAACAATGCTTATAATCAATGACGTCATTTTAGTCCAATGAAAAAAAAAAGTATGAAAAAGTGCGGAAATTGTGATTGCAAAACTATTTTCTATTTACCGGAGTCTTGATAGAAAACCAATCAAATACGAAGTGGGAGCAAAAAAGTTGTATAGACAGTTTATTTACCGGAGTCTTGAAACTGTCTATACAACTTTTTTTAAGAAAAGAAATATTGAGATAAAACAATTGGTTTTGAACGTTGTTCGTAAGGAAATTGATCCGCATGGTAACTGTTATTTGAGTTTATATGTACTATAACTTCTTACGTAGATCAGTGTGATTTACTGATCTATAACAACTTACTGAAATATTCAAATGATTTGTATTTTATGTATATATAAAAATGAATTTATTTTTCTCTTGTTCTACAGACAATTTATAGTTAGCATGAATATTGCATTTACATAATATGTTAAAAACTGTAATCTTTGTTTGTATTATTTGTACTGTTTGTTCTACGTGAGGGCCTCAAGGTAGATTAGCGAAAGCTAATGGAGTCACCTTCTTTAAATAAAGGCATTACTTATTTACTTACTTACTTACTTACTGTCTTACCACTCTTGCTGGATGCTTCCTCCCCTATGGTATTACGAGACAAGTAGTCAAAACTTTTGTGTTAACACGAACTAACATTTTTATGTTGTCAAACACCCAGGCACATATTTTCCTAGCCGAATTTGGAACAACTTACAGGAATTTTCGGTTTTAAATGCGCCCACTTCGTATTTGATTGGTTTTCTATCTGTTTTGATCAGAGCGCGACTGATGAGTCTTATGCAGACGAAATGCTGTTTTGGCGTACTAAATGGCAAATTATAAGCAAATATAAAGATTAAAAAACAAATCTGTGTTCCCGTAGATACGTGTACGAAAAAAGCATGCACGATCCGACATCACTGACCTGTACATGAAAGAAAATTAAATTCGTTTGCACATTCTTAATGCATAGGTGTGCTCAGGACGACGTCTCTCTCTGCAAAGGATTATAATAAACTGATGAGTCTTATGCAGACGAAATGCTGTTTTGGCGAACTAAATGGCAAATCATAAGCCTGGTATATTTGATATTTTTTTACTATAAATTATATTTGGGGTTTTAAATTGAAAGCAGCAATAGGCAAGATTGACTGTGAGCTTTTAATCATTTATGATGCCTCTGCAATTAGGGATCGGTCAACAGAAAGTTGATCAACCAATTAAGATGTATAAAGGCGGCATTACACGGCATTATTGGGTCGTTTTACTTATGCGATTTCTTGATTGCCTCTGGCTTTGCTTTTGGTTCTTTTTATTAACCTATTTCTCCTTATAATATTTACTTTAATATAAAAAGATGTTGTAAAATTCTATCGTAGGTGTTATTTGAAAAATACAAAACTTAAAACTTGCTTCTGGATTATCAACAAATGATTAAAACTTCTTTTTTTTTCTTCATATAAATGAATGACAAACACACGAAACACCACAAAAACGAACAACTAATGAAAGGTTGTGTTCTCGTATTTGACATATTAGGTTTGATAAATTCTAAGGACATGGTAACATAAACGGTAACAATTTGACTCCATCAGATGTGTGTTTCGATAACTAATATTTTATTCAGTGATACTCGAGGCCAAAATATTTGCAAATCAAAAACCAAATACAAACGTTGAATGATGATATAAAACCACAAAATGACTAAAAATGAAACCAACCCGGATAAGAAATCAGATAATTAAAGTGTAGGTGTTAATTACGTAATAAAAAGAAACACAGACGTGTAACACAACACTAGTCGCTGAATGGCAAACGTACTTTACATTTTTTTTAACTTGTCACACAAGCTGGTACCATGCTAGACATAGCATCAACAGAATTGATAATTATTTAAAGTACACACTTATTGACTGGTAACAAAGGTTCAACAAACTTACTATTATTTCATAAGCAGTAATCTGCTTTATTATCCATTAAAACGCAACCTTCTACGAAATCATAATATTCCAAAAAAACTAATTGCCTAAATATGAAGTATGTATGCATATTAGTTTGGTAGTTTGTAATATACACTTAATACACACAACGTTCTTCAACTTTGTACTTGTTTGGCTTTATAACTATTTTGATATGAGCGTCACTGGGTCGATGCCACTGCTGGTGGACGTTTCGTCCCCGAGGGTATCACCAGCCCAGTAGTCAACACTTAAGCGATTAAGTGTTGACATGAATATCAATAATGTGGTCATTTTTATATTTCCTGTTTACAAAACTTTGAATTTTTTGAAAAAACTAAGGATTTTCTTATCCCAGGCATAGATTACCTTAGCCGTATTTGGCACAACTTTTTGGAATTTTGGATCCTCAATGCTCTTCAACTTTGTACTTGTTTGGCTTTATAACTATTTTGATATGAGCGTCACTGATGATTCTTATGTAGACGAAACGCGCGTCTGGCGTACTAAATTATAATCCTGGTACCTTTGATAACTATTAAGTATTAACATATGAGGAAAAAGAAGAACGACCAATATTTAGGTCTTTCCACTTGTCTAAGCAACGCACAGTCAATAGCGTTATTTTTGTCCAATGAAAAGAAGAATGAAATAGTTCGCAAAACTATTTACAGTCGGAAACTATCGACTTGCAAAGAGTCTCTGGAAGGAATATGAAATGACATAAAATTCTTTATAATATAGAATAAATAAAATGAGATATATCATGTATAATAGTTGGTATTAATCGTTGTTAGTAAGGATATTGATCTACTTGTTAAACTTAATATAAATTTAACAGCTTACGTCAGTGTGAATTATCAACTTACTTTTTTCATATTTTACTTAATGTATACTTTTTCGAAAAAGTATGTATTCCACAATGTTTACTATGATAATGTTCAAGATCATATTCACAACTGAATATTTTGTAAATGTCTTTGGTATGTTTATTTGAATTTTGTGGGTTATCTAATTCTTTTAATTTATATTCATATATATATTATGTATGTTGACACAATTTTGTTTACTGGACCCAAATTTTTGTCACGTTAACCAATAATGTTTGTTTGGGTTTTTGACACAATTGTGCCAATATAATATAACTATATAAAATTGTTATATAAAATTTAAAATCACAAATCTGAATCCGAGGAAATCAAATGGCAAAATCAAAACCTCAACACATCAAACGAATGGATAACAATTGTCATATTCTTGACTTAGTAAAAAGTAAAATCACAAAAATACTGAACTCAGAGGAAAATTAAATCGGAAAGTCCATAATCACATGGCAAAATCAAATGACAAAACACATCAAAAACGAATGGACAAGAACTGTCATATTCCTGACTTGGTACAGGCATTTTTTGTGTGTAGAAAATGGTGGATAAGCGAAAGGTTAGCTAGCTATGAGACCAGATTTATCTCATCAATTATATGGAAATATAAGTCAAGAATATTCCTTTGGTTGAAATATACGAGCGTTTGATTTTTGACAGTTTGTATGGAATCTTCCCCTTTTAAATATACATAGTTGTTTTTTGTTCGAATATTTTATTCACTTATCTTTTTTAATGGAAACCAGTCATGCACATGGTTGAAGTTTAATCTATTACTTACTTATGATAATCCAGTAAGTAATATTTTAAAAGAAAGTTCTTATGTGATTGATGTTTCAAAAAATCACATGGTATTGTAAGCTCACGTAAAGCTTGATACCAAATTTCGGAATGGTTAGATTTTTTGATTTTAAGACTGATGTGACGAAACATGCATATCTGTTCACTATATGTAGGATTATAAATGTATTAGTTAACAAAAAGATGATGAGCCATGATTAGGATAACTCAACAAACGGTACTGCGTATATTTCAACAAATTTAGTTCCTATGAAAAATACGACGAAATTTGGTAAAGGGATGAACAGAAGACGGTTTAATTATGTTTTTATTATATTTTTCTAAAAAGATATCTGCATTCTTCAATTAAGGTAACTTGTTTTATCGGGTTCAGATGCATTTCAATTCATTAATTACTAATTATTCAAAGATAATATTTGAAAACGACATATCAACGAAAATATAAAACACACACACAAAGAAGAAATGTCATGTCGATTCTAGAACCTTGTTATCCTGTTAATTAAACATATGAGTGTAATAATTAGATATTTGTACTTTACTCCATGTACGAATAAAAATGGAAAGTTTATTGCTAACCTATGAAATTTGCTGAATACGTCTCTCCATTTTGAATAAAGTTATTCCAACATTTTTAAAATCATACACCAGAATTTTGGTCCATATCAAATAAATCAAACATTGTATAACTATTGAAATCATGTATTTCTTATTTATCACTTGTTTTTTTCTTCAGATTCCTGCTATAATTTTCTCAGACATAACACATTTCCCATACCTATTATACCATCGACTTGAGTTATTTTTCCAAGTTTTGATTGCAATAATTATTTGTCAAAAATGTTTACTGAATTATGCATTTCAATGATATGCGCCTCTCCTTGCATACCTCTTTTTACTTTTATATGAGTCGGAGTGTATTAAAAAACAAGAAGAAAAAAGAATCCAGATCAATTAATTTCACATCCAGATATATTTATGATGTTCTTTTCATTAACAATCCAAACTTTCCTGATTGAAAATACACCACCTCTTTTTTAGCAGCAATATTTCAACTTAACCTGCATATAGGATATTCATTTCCCAATATATTCGTTATTCAATAGCTGCTACTCAGACTTTATAAATCGTTACCATAGTCTGAGCAGAAAGTTGATGAAGCAGAGAGATGTCAAGGAACGTCTCGTCCTCTTCCAAAATAGTTCATCGGATATTACTAAGACCTTGTTGATAAATAGTTTGTATCAACTTCTCAAGTAATACGTACATGATGGTCTTGGAATATAGATTATAGGTACTGACATTTTTTATCATCTACATTATGTGTTAAAGTCTTTTTATTATTTGCCCTTATAAAAACCCGGAGATGTGGTATGATTGCCTACAACAATGAGAATTACCCATTTTGAAAAGGCTATGAATGGCCCTAACATGAAGCTGAATACAAAACAGAAAGTCACCAAAACAAAAACGCAGACTACCAACAAAAAAGACACATAGATCTGAAGGTACTCGCTGTTAGTGAGAGCGAGTTCAAATTCATTTACAAGTAATAAAATAAAGACTTTAAAATATCAATTAAAACACATTCAATATCCAATGAATTTAGTATAAAAACGTCATTAACAGTCAGAATAAAATATGACTTAGTGCAATACCCAAACATAGGTATCGACAGATTGTAGTACTTTTCAGTATCGTGAAAGTGCATAATTATTTGTATTACAATGATATTTGATCATATTTCGTATGGTTTTGATTTACTTTTAATAAAATCACTATTTAATCATATAAAAACAATATTGTAACTAACGAATTAGTTCATCTGAAGTTAGTTTAAAGTCAGATTTGTCCGTTTCTAAGACAAGACACTTGTATACGTTGGACATTCTTTCGTATAACCTTTGCGGGTCTATCTTTAATTATTCCTTCGGCCACGAGGAACAAAATGATCATTAAATGAAGCT
The DNA here is from genome assembly GCF_965363235.1 of Mytilus galloprovincialis. Taxonomy (NCBI): domain Eukaryota; kingdom Metazoa; phylum Mollusca; class Bivalvia; order Mytilida; family Mytilidae; genus Mytilus; species Mytilus galloprovincialis. The sequence continues at coordinate 42,847,795 of NC_134843.1, read as the reverse complement.
TTGTTTTTGGAAAAAGTGGTGGGGATAATGGACCAGTCATCTTTATTGAGGATGGGTTTTTAAAACTGATCCGAGGAAAAATATTAGCAGAAGGATACATTTTAACCATATGTACGGAAACGTTTACGTAGCCACACAAACTTTTTTTTCATTTCTTTTTATGTTTGTGTAATAAGACCAACATTTGTGAAATAATGCATTTTTTTGTTGTTATTTCACACATGTTTGACATATACAACGCAAGTGTATTTTTTATGAGGCAAAGCTTTATTTGCTTTTATTTCAGTTCGTTATAATCGACATACCTGTGTAAAGCACAAACATTAGTGCTATCATTTTTGTAATTTTATTATGGCAAAATAATGAGCAGTAGAGTATTACAAAGCCAATTGAGTAAATGGAAGAATTGGTGTACCGAAGAAAAGTAAAACTCAACCCTATTAATGAAGCCGAATGTAAATACGCTCCATCAATCAAACGCTCGTATAATCATTGTGTAAGATTGGTTAGATCCAAACAAGCCACCATATTCAAATAATAATAAGCTCATCATACTAACAGATACCAGGATTGAAATTTTACACGCCAGAGATAGTATGGAGATTTTTATATCATTATCATTATGTACATTCAAATCGCTACCCGCTGGTTACTGCTCATAAATTAATCAGAAATATTTAATATAGAAAGACCTTCAATTGTTCTCTGCTTTTCTTGCTTTAATGTATCCATCTGATGAGTTAAGCCCTTTTCAACTTATTTTTATAGTTTGTTCTTACGTTGTCTGTTACACCACTGTTCTATGTTAGGTGAGGGTTGAGCGCTCAAAATCATTTTCAGCCCCTCCATATTCTTTATGTGCCTGTCCCAAGTAAGTAGCCGCATATAGTTCAGTGGTTGTCGTTGTTTCGTGTCTGTCACATTCTTTTATTCTTAAATTGTTTTGTTAAAATATAGGCCGATAATATCTTCAATTGATTTTTTTTCATATTTTTCATGTCGGTTCGTTTAAAATGACTATACGGTAATGTTTTTTTTCTTTGGTGAATGATGTACTGTTCTCTATAAAAGATGGGCGAAAGATACCAGAGGGACAGTCAAACTCATAGATTGAAAATCAACTGACAACGCCATATATAATTGTTAACATTTACTTCATTTGAATTTTGGTGGTTACTTGTATAATTGTCAATCTTTTTATTTCTATTAAGAACATCCGTCTTAAATGAACTCGAACTACCACAATTTCAGGAGGAACGAAAACACACCAATCACATCTGGATCTTTTTCATTTTCTGCCCCGCCATATTCAATACTAAGGCTTTTTCTACCTAAGGATCGGTATAAGATTACCTTAGCTGTATTTGTCATAAATTTTAGGAATGTTTGTTCCGCAATGCTCTTCAACTTCATACTTTATTTTGCCTTAAACATATTTTGATTCGAGCGTCACTGATGAGTCTTTTGTAGACGAAACGCGCGTCTAGCGCAAATATAAAATTTTAATCCTGGTATCTATGACGAGTTTATTTACAACCTATGGGTCGATGCCACTGCTAGTGGAGTTTTTATTCCCCAAGGGTATCACCAGCCCAGTAGTCAGCACTTGTGTGTTGACAGGAATTATCATTGACATGATCATAATCATAAATTAACTATTGCCAAACTTAGAAGTTTGAAATACTAAGGCTTTTCTACCTCATGATCCAGAATTGATAACCTAAGCTGAATTTAGCAAAACTTTAGAAATATTTGGTTTTTAAATGCTCTTCAACTTCGCACTCTATGTGTCCTTAAACCTTTTCTAATTTGAGCGTCACTAATGATTCATTTGTAGCCCAAATGTGCGTCTGGTGCAAATATAAAATTCAATCCTGATATATTTAATGAGTTTATTTACAAACACTGGGTTGATGCCACTTATGGCGGAAGTTTTATTCCCCGAGGGTATCACCAGTCCAGTAGTCAGCACTTCAGTGTTGACAGGAATTATCATTGATATGGTCATACTCATAAATTAACTATTGCCAAACTTAGAAGTTTGAAATACTATGGCTTTTTATACTACATGATCAAGAATAGATTACCCCAGCTGTATTTGGCAAAATATTTAGAAATATTTGGTCATCAATGCTCTTCAACTTCGTACTTTATTTGACTTTGAATATTTTTTAATTTGAGCGTCACTGTGGCTCTTTTGTCTGGTGCAAATATAAAATTTTCATCTATGGTATCTATGATGAGATTATAATTTACAACTACTGGTTCGATGCCACTGCTGGTGGAAATTTATTCCTCGAGGGTATCACCAGCCCAGTAGTCAGCACTACTGTGTTGACAGGAATTATCATTGATACGGTCATAATTATAAATTAAGTGTTTACAAAACTTTGATTTTTTTTAATCTAAGGTTTTTCAACCTCAGGATCCGGAATAGATCACCTTAACTGTACTTGACAAACAATTCAGGAATTTTTAGTCATCAATGCTCTTTAACTTCGTACTTTATTTGGCCTTAAAAAAAATTTTGATTCGAGCGTCATTGGTCAGTTTTTAGTAGACGAAACGCGCGTCTAACGAAAATATAAAATTTCAATCCTGGTATATATGATGAGTTTATTTTCCAGAAAGTAATCCACAAACTTATTGCATCCAAAATTCTAGAAGACTTGAGGACATCATCAAGAATGACTCGTCAGGTCCATCATATGTGATTTTTCAGATTAAGATAAAATACAATGAAACCATAGCTTCTTTGGGGATTAAATGTGGTAAAGGCATTCATGACCCATCTCAAATATCCTTAATTCAACACAGAATTGTTTTTATCTGCAATCGCATCTGTATATACATGAGATTTTGAAAGAACATATGTTGAATGACACCCCAGTACAATCAGTTATTTACGGATTATGCATGTTAATGTAGAACTGTATATAAAAATAAGTTATTGGTTGAACGGAAAACAATTAAGCCATTCAAAGATCTTTCTACGGTGTTTAAATGCGAAGAAACATATCGTATCATAAATTTACGAGGGTTAGAACATTATTATTGTTTGATATCCTATTTGTGAAATAAAAATTATACAGGTACAAATAAACGTTTGTAGTACAGCAGTATAACGAAATAATAATTATGATGTTCCAAACTTTCGCTTAGGTCCATTTATTGTAAGGAGACAAAATCAATGTAAGACACGGAGACAAACCTTGTGCATGTTGTAAGTCATTTACAAAAAATATCTTTGCACGTTAGATACTCAATTGTATATAAACGAGTATTTTTATTAGTTATCTGCCTAGCAGATATATTTTTTCCGAATTGCATTAAAAAGACAATGTTCAACTGATCTTTATTGTTTTCAATATTATTGACTATGACTATGATATATATCGAGTATTTGACAAAGCCTAAATTAGGTTCCGGGTATTGGTACCTTTTGTTTATATAGGCATATTTCATGCGCATGTCAGATATTTTAATAGGTAAATTGAGATAAACTAATATGTAATCAATGACTATAGCATGCAAAATATTTATTTTTATATCATTGTAAGATATCTTTTATGTTGACGAGGATCTTTGCATTTAAACTGGTAAGCGAAGGTGTTATAGTATATATCTAGGGTACAAGGATTTTTAAAGTAAATATAAACTTTCAAACTCAATTTGAAATTGAATTGTTAAAGTGATTGTACTTTCGTTTTGTTACACTATATGTTCTTATAATAAAAAATATTACGTCAGAAGATTAAGGATGTAGTCTTCTGACTTTTTCAGTCTCGTTCAGTCTCGTTGAAATCTCGTTCTTGAATAATTTGAAAAAAATGTGATAGAAGTGGAAAATATCAATGAATTTTAAAAATATTATAATCAAACATAAATCTGTGAAAAAATTGTGTATTTACAATGAATGGTTTTTGAGTAATCCAGTTTTCAAATTTTACAAACAATCAAGTCAGTATTTTAGCCAAAATTTTGAGAAAATGCATGAAGGATACCAATAATGATTTTACAAGAATCATTTACATCCCATATCATTTTAATCTTTTCAAATTTCTTAGATATGTATTTTTTCAATCATTTATAACAAAAAAGTTGAAATAATATGCGTTTTGTTCTTAAAACTGAGAAAAATCACAAAAATACAAAATTGACAGCAATGGTAAATTTTACACAAAAAAGCGTCAAAATATGATAAAACTTTCTTATATTAACACCTACCTATAGTTTTTGTAAGTAAAATTTATTCAGATTGGTCCACTTCATCTTTACAGAAAGTATGAAAAAAGTTTAATTGTGGAACTGTGATTTTTTTCACTATAATAGCCCAAAAATAGGTAAAAATCGATGAAAAATGGGAAAATCATCAAAATTGGCCATTTTCAAAGGTCCGTAGCAAAAAAAAAAGTGCACCACCATATGATTTTTTCTTTAACAATTATTTTGTTACAGTCTTAATAACCCAAAAATCAGGTTAAGAAAAAAAGTTTAATTCTAGAAATTTTTGGCTTCTCAGAGGTGTACATCCTTAAATAACAGATTAAGATTGTTTTTTTTTATTTCAATACCCTTTACCAAAAAAACCAAACCCAAATGGTAAAGATAATTGATTTTTACTTCCGTATTGAAACTTATTTAGAGAAACGACTTGGGTTATGTGTTTTCTGGACATAATCAAAAGTCTGAATATTTGAAAAAAATACTATTTAGCTATCCGGTTGATACTCATTACTTACAGGTACCATTCACTAAGAAATTTCAATGGTCTCTGAAGAAATTGGTCAACAACAATGAACTAGGTATCAGCTGATATGGATTGTCGACAAGTTTTACAAGTTCTTATGCTGTTATTGGGATTTAAAGTTTCATTTGGTAATGTATTTATATAGATTAGACCGTTGGTTTTCCTGTTTGAATGGTTTTTATTTACACTAGTCAATTTTTAAAGCCCTTTAATTAATAGTTTGCTGTTCGGTGTGAACCAAGGCTCTGTGTTGAAGACCGTACTTTGATCTAACAGTTCACTTTCATAAATTGTTTAGTTTAAATATATTTATTTATTTATAGTGGATTGGGAAACAAGTATTGCAACTTATATTAATCCCTTTCCACTTTGCGGGTGCGAGTGCTGCCTTGTAGCGGCATTAGCCTGCTCTTTTTCGAAATCTACAAGGGTGTCTTTAACGTGCAAGAAATATGGCTCTCTCTTAACACGGGTTAGCCATTTATCGTCCCCGTCCGACGGACTATCATCGTTTCCTCAAGACCATACTCGCAAATGGTGTCAAGGGAGAGCCGAAAATTCAGTCCCTGAAATTTTCATCCCAGACGGGAATCGAACCAGGAACCTTTGTGTTAGTAGTCCGATGCACTAACCACTACACCACGACTCTCTTTATAAATTGTGACCTGGATGAAGAATTGTCTCATTGGCACTTCTTAGCTTCTTATATCTAATTCACAATATCTATCAACAGTGATGAATACAAAATGTATTCAAAAGGCTAATCTTTCCTGAGTAAGCATAACATTATATCTTGCATTTTTTATATTTTTTATGCTTACAGTTTTTCACGATTTTCACACTTGAACTGAGTGAGGATTCGCAAGTTGGGTCACATGCATCACAATAAGTTTACTTTGTTGACGCACTCAGTTCCTGTGAATCCCTCAATTGCTGTTTGTTTCTTTAACTTGGATCTTCTTAGTCGGCTTATGCGATTAAATTCAGTATCGATAAACAGTATATGCCTAATTTCTTTACCTATCTAGCAGTATTTTAGTTTTCGAGATAATATGCAAACACCGAAGATTGTTTAAACCTCGTAATGTTTGAAAGGTATTTGAAGGTTTCTGTCTTACTTCGCAATTTTGAGAATTTTGTATTGCTGATGATGTTTGCTGTTTGCAATTTTGGTTAGCTCTTGTCATACTATTTTTCTTTTGCGTTCATCTATGAAATATACAAATTTCGATATAATTGTCAAAAGCTAAAAGTAAATAAAGGATGTTTGCTATAGTCGAGCAATTGAATTTGTCATGTTTAATGGACTACACATTTTAATTTACCATGGATTTCGGTACTATGGTAAATAAAATCATCCTATAGATGCCAGGATCAAAACTGTGTACGCAAGACACGCGTTTCGTCTGCAAAAGACATCCCAATGATGCTGGAAAAAAAGTTCAAACGGCCAAATAAAGCAAAATATTGAAGCATTGAGTACCCAAAATTCCGAAAGATTTTGCCTAAAGCAGCTAGTAGTACATCTTTGAATTTTAACAAATTAAAAGTTTTGTAAACAGTTACTTTATAGTTATGACCGTATCAATGATAAATCATGCCAACACAGAAGTGCTGACTACTAGGCTAATGACTGATGTAGATGTAGATGTTATAGTAATGATTGATAATATAGGACAATAATCCAAAGAAGGAGGGAAAATAGGATTTTGATACAAACAGGTTACCGTACAATTAAGCAAAACTAATTACTCGAAATCTAGAAGAAAATACAAATAATGATGACCTGATTTAATAATAATGACAGTAGGTAAACTAGAGCCTTAGTGACATAGCAATATCAATATAAATACATTATGGGAATCGAATTATATGTTAAACAAAATAGTAGATATGATTGATTTCATCTATGTTTTGGTCTAATTTCAATCCCGATGCCTAGTTACATAGCTGTTAAGCAATTCGGTTTTTCCTGTTATGGATTATGAGTGGGGCAAGATCCATCATCATCTGGTGTTTATATATAATACGATACAATAACAAACTATCCAACAAAACTTCTTTCTTTTGTATTAAGATTTAAGGGGTATGGAAAATGAACTAAGTAATGGAAAAAAAATATTTAAAAGAACGATTCTGAATTGTAGATTTGACAATATTCAATTTTCATACATAATTAATCATTAAATGTTGTAAATCTTTATAATAAGGATGAATTCGTCGAACCAAAAGCAAATTAAAGAATAAAACCAACCTCTTCCATGAATTATTCAAGTACATGTATGAGTTGGCGATCAAGACATACAGAAACAATATTTAATGTACTACATTCGTATATACATAAATGGATTATCAGATTTCTCTCTTTGTTTGTTACTATTTTTATACCTAAGATGCATTCATAGCAGGAATCACCTACTTGGTTTAAAGTGCACAGTCTCATTATTTTTCATTCTAGGGTTGAATATAACAAGTCATGGATCCCGTTCTGTTGACTCGAACTTTTCCTTATACTGTGATATACCATCATTCAAAAATATATCTGCATCGTGGTACAGAAATGAAACCAAGAAGACAGACTGTTCCATACATTTCTGCACTATCACAATAGACGGAAACTTTTCGTTTACATGGAATAGGACTGGTATATCTGTTCGTATAAATCCATTAGAAATTACTGAAAATAATGTTATATGGAAATGTGTCACTAGTTCGGGAAAAACAGCTAATTTTACAATTATATTAGGTAAGTTTGTATACCGTCATACTTTCACGACTTTCAAACGATTAAAGCCGATTTGTTATTTAACTACAATATTTTAAGACAGAATTATGAAAAGGGTATTCATACTCATAAGTCGAAAACAAACTGGAAATGCCACTGAAAAGAAGAGAAACGATTAACAACAGTATACAAACACAACATAGAAAACTAATGACTGAGTATTACGAAGCCCGGTTAACCGAAATAACAGCATACCTTGCCATAATAGTTATGAAAGGTACCAGGCTTATAATTGAATTATATAAATTACTTGATAAATTAAATTAGGCGAAAACTGATCACTCAATAGTGGATCGTTAAATGACTATTACCAGGTGACGTACCGAATAAGACTGTTAAGGGGGCTCCTGGGTATAAATCACTTTTTTCTAATAAAGGATTTCGCTATATTTTTTTTTATAAATGAACTTTATCATATAATTAAAAGAAAAATGAAATAAAAAATGGGGTCACCGTTCATTTAAGCTCACAATCTGCCTCCCGAAGAAGCATACATTTTTGTTAATGTCCTTTTTTTCTGTTGAACTAATAGGAGAAATAGAGGTAATATCGAAATAAAAAAATAACCTAATTACAGAAATCGCTTAAATTTTACTATTATTTAGTTTATGTACAGTTTATTTGAAAACAATAATAAAAATTATAGGTCACCGATGAGTTAAAAAAGATTTTTTAAATTTAATGCCAAAAAATGGCATTTTTGCACCAAAGGGAGATAATTTGGAGCCTTTTCAATGATATAAACATTTTAAAAGTCATCTGGAGCCAAACCGAATCTATTTTCTGGGTTGAATTTTGTACCATATAATACAGTAATAACTAATAGTGTAATAAATAAAATTTGTAATGAAAAAATAACGGTTTAATTTTTTGCTGAAATTTGTGTACCCACGAGCCACCTTAACCGGATTGTAATAACATGAGCAACACAACGGGTGCCACATGTGAAGCAGGATTTGCTTACCCTTCTAGAGTACCTGAGATCAACCCCAGGTTTTAGTTGGGTTTGGGATGCTTAGTCAGAAGCTTTCTTTGTTTTGTCATGTGTACTATTATTTGTTTTTTTAAGCCATGGCGTTGTCAGTTTTTTTTTTTTTATCTATGAGTGTGAATGTCTCTCTCGTATCTTTTTCCCTCTTTTATCTGACCCTAAGACATCACCGAATTCGTAAACCTCGTGTAAATTTTCTGACCCTGAAACTTGATAGAATGTAAAATTTTGAAATTTAAGATGTTTTTCGTGACAATGGTAAGACTAGACTGTTACCGGTACAAACCAGACATTGAAAAAACTAGAAGAACAAGAACACAGCTGAAAAAAGTAACAACAGCAGCACTAGCCCCTTTTTAACAAACTAGTGTCATCCCAAATGCCCCAAAAGGGTAAGCCGATCCTGCTTTTAAGTTAATGCAATAAAATGCAGGTTATAAACCGTATTCAGAGGGAACGAGGAAGAGATAGGGTTTCGTCATCTGTGAAACAGATATTTCAGAACTGTCAATTTGCAAAGGGATGATTTCAACTTCACCACTTTGTGAACTCTTGATGCATTAGTTTCCATGTAAGCTGCAACAATCTATCAAGTAAATAACGATAAGAAATGCTAGATCTGAAATATCAATAAACCCATGATAGATACCAGGATTGAAATTTTGAAATTGCGCCAGACGCGTGTTTTGTCTACATTTGACTACTGGGCTGGTGAATAAAAACTCCACCAGCAGTGGCATCGACCCAGTGATTGTAAATAAACTCATCATAGATATCATGATTAAAAGTTTGTATTATATGCCAGACCGGGTTTTCGTATACATAAGACTCATAAGTGACGCTCGAATCACAAAATGTTAAAAAAAGGCCAAATAAAGTTGAAGAGTATTAGGGAAATTCCTAAAAGTTTTGCCACATACAGCTAAGGTTATCTTTTCCTGAGACAGAAAAGCCTTAGTATTTAAAAAAATAATAGTTTTGTTAACTCTCAACCGCGAACCATATTGATTGCTGAATGATTTTAATTACTATGAAAAAAGTTTTGAGAAGCACGTAGAAGACCCAGCAATATAATGTTGTTATGTAATTTGGCTACCAAATAATGTGAAAACTGTAAAATGGTATATTAGCTCTCATTGAATCACTAAAGAGTGTCGAGAATTCTGATCGCTCACAAGGCTCACAAGGCCATACTACTAGTAAATACCTAATTTAGTTAATTCAATTATATATCTAAGATTATAACGTAGAAAAGTATAAATACCTAATCCAAGTTTTCTTATATTTTACAGCATTGCCGACGACCCCACCAACAGGTGTTTCAGGCAAGTAGAATTGCCATAATCTTTTTTTTAATTATCAAAACGCATGTAAGAAAGAAAATTTCAAGGCTTTAATTTTCATAGAATATTTGTTCATCATAATTATATGCTGAAAGTTGTTCCTCATATAATTGGAAAATAATAACACATAACAAGAACATGAAAAACGCAAATAATTAAAGTAAACAGGTTTACATGAAATGAATTTTGTGATAATGTCCAATAAAAGAAAAAAGAGGGACAATATAAAGTCACTAAAACAGAAAAATCAGAAAAATCCGTCAACTGTAAACTGATATTTCGCACATCTTATGTGAAACAAACCATCCTGAGGTACCAAAATAAAAAAAGTCAAATACCCTTTCCATTGGTTTTTTTTTGTTTCCCACATAAGACAATAAGCTTTCTGATAAAACGACGATTCAATTTGAACAAATGTAGACTTATATGGTTCAAATTTTATGGAAAACATTTAAACTTGAGATGCAAAATTATTGATCTTAAAACAAGCTTTTTTTTAAAATGAAATAAGAAATGTTATCGACTAAAATTGAGAATGGAAATGAGAAAAGGGACAACAACCCGACCAAAGAGCAAAACATAAAAGTCCAAGGCCTCCAATGGGTCATCCATCAACCCAAAACATCCCGTTCCCTGGGTTGGGTTTCAGCTGGCCCATAAACTAAATGTGTGTACTAGTTCATAGAACTATAGAAAATGAACGTCACACGAAACTCCGAAACATACAAATGATCCGAAATTAAAAACATCATCCAAAACTAACAATGGCCAGAGGTTCCTCAAGTCAGTTCAGCAGGATAAACTGCATTCTGAATTTTCAAATGCTTTTTTAATTAGAAGTATGTTTTAATGAGACTATGAGGCAAAGTGGCATATAGAGTAGAAAATTCAAGATTTTGAACACATTTGAAATCACAAACGTAAGCATGCAATTTGTCATGTACTTCCAACTTCCGTACAGTCTTGGGTTAAAGTTGGTAACACATCAATTACTTTGTCAAAGTTTCTTAGAATTGTATGAAACTGTGACAGAGGCTTTTTTATGAATAAAAAATAAAGAATGAAGTAAACTTTTGAATTTATATTTTTATTTTTAGATTTTAGTGTTTTTCTGATAAATAAACATAGTTTTTTCATAGGTCACATTAATAGTTATCAAAGGTACCAGGATTATAATTTAGTACGCCAGACGCGCGTTTCGTCTACATAAGACTCATCACACTGTTTTGTGATTAACCTTTTGAACATGATGAATTTGTTTACATTCATTGACTTGGACAGAGGCCAACGAATAGCATCTAAAGGAAAAGTTTATACCTTTTTAATTCCGTATTTAATTGATAAATCCAATAACTTTTTGAGTTAGCGTTACATTTTTTACACTGACAACAGTAATCGTAGGCGAGACAAAGGGTCAAGGTTAAACCTTTTCGATTTTTAAAAACAAAGTATTGAGTTATAAAATCGAAGATACCATCTCCAAAACCTCAAAAAGTTAGTATAATAATTTCACATAAAGCTGATAAGACAGTACATACATAGATGCAATGTCCGGTGAAACTTTGGTATCGTCATGAACACAATTTTATTTTGCAACAAAAAAGTGTAACAGTTGGGTACTTCATCGTTGTCCGTAGGACCAAAATTTAGTTTCCGTTCTCTGACTTTCCATGTCCTCAAACAAATGTTATAAAAATTTTACATAATCACAAGATACAGATCAAGTTCGAATTTGGGTTGCGTCACTTTAACCGTTCTTGTGTTAAGTCTCACTTAAACGTTATATGAAAACGGGTGCATCATCACAATGAGGTTCTTAAACTTGTGAGAACAAATACATAATATGAAAATTATCGGTAGAATATATGAAACATATGGCTGAAGAAGAGTGAATAAACTCCTCAATGATTTTTTTTGTTTTGCGCCAGACGCGTGTGTTGTCTACAAAAGACTCATCAGTGACGTTCGAATAAAAAAAAAAGGTTTAAAATGCCTAATAAATTACGAAAATGAAGAACACCGAGGACCCAAAATTTCTAAACGTTTTGCCAAAACGTAGAATAGCCTTAGTATTTAAAAAAATCAAAGTTTTGTAAACACTTAATTTATAAATATGACCATATCAATGAAGTGTCATTTATATAGAGGTTACATGTACGTCAAAATTAAAATTAAATGAAATTGAGAATGGAAATGGGGAATGTGTCAAAGAGACAACAACCAGACCATAGAGCAGACAACAGCAGAAGGTCATCAACAGGTCTTCAAAGCACATATTTCAAATAGTTATTTTGGAAGTCATTATGAACCACTGTCATCCTTTCTTGTTTTATTTCTCTGTAGATGCTGCCAAAAATAACATAAAACACCAGTCTTTGACATTGTATGTTTGTCTCAGCATGACAATGTTTGCAATATATCAGTACGGTTGACAAAGGTGACGGTATTCTTCCAAGTAAACATAGATTCAACCAATAATCTGGATACCATGGATACATTATACTGCAACAAGCAGTGTATTTGATGGAAAGCAGTGGATGAAATTTGCATAAAACTAGTTTGCCATTGCCAATTCTGTTTCGTTTTTCGTTTAAATTTTTTTTTTGTCTAACCATTCTCCAGTTATGATCTTTTTTTTTTAAATAAGGTTAGGTTTCAAAGACTGACACGAGAACGACATTAACAGATTACAACTACAATGTAGAAAACTGTATAGCAAATCACACACAAAAGAAACATTTAAAGAAGGAAGTTCTTTTTCGAACTCTTTCGATATTCAAGAGCTTACGGCTGTTACGCTGAACTAAGAGAGCAATGTCAATGAACGTCAAGGCCTTTTTAGCTCACCTGGTCCAAAGGGCCAAGTGAGCTTTTCTCATCACTTTGCGTCCGTCGTCCGTCGTCGTCCGGCGTCGTCTGTTAACTTTTACAAAAATCTTCTCCTCTGAAACTACTGGGCCAAATTAAACCAAACTTGATCATAATCATCTTTCGGGTATCTAGTTTAAAAAATGTGTCCGGTGACCCGGCCAACCATCCAAGATGGCCACCATGGCTAACAATAGAACATAGGGGTAAAATGCAGTTTTTGGCTTATAACTCAAAAACCAAAGCATTTAGAGCAAATCTGACAAAAAGGGGTAAAATTGTTTATCAGGTCAAGATCTATCTGCCCTGATATTTTCAGATGAATCGGACAACCCGTTGTTCGTTTGCTGACCATGAATTGGTAATTTTAAGGAAATTTTGCCGTTTTTGGTTATTATCTTGAATACTATTATAGATAGAGATAAACTGTAAACAGCAATAATGTTCAGCAAAGTAAGATCTAAAAATAAGTCAACATGATCAAAATGGTCAATTGACCCCTTTAGGAGTTATTGCTCTTTATAGTCATTTTTTACCAATTTTTCGTAAATTTTGTAGTCTTACAAAAATCTTCTCCTCTGAAACTACTAAGCCAAATTTTACCAAACTTAGCCATAATCATCATTGGAGTATCTAGTTTAAAAAACGTGTCCACTGACCCGGCCAACCAACCAAGATGGTCGCCATGGCTAAAAATAGAACATAGGGGTAAAATGTAGATTTTGGCTTATAACTCTGAAACCAAAGCATTTAGAGCAAATCTGAAAAGGGGTTAAATTGTTTATCTGCTCTGAAATTTTCAGATGAATCGGACAATGGGTTGTTGGGTTGCTGCCCCACAATTGGTACTTTTTAAAGAAATTTTGCTGTTTTTGGTTATTATCTTGAATATTAGTATAGATAGAGATAAACTGTCAATAATGTTCAGCAAAGTAAGATCTACACAAATAAGTCAACATGACCTAAATGGTCAGTTGACCCCCTCAAAGAGTAATTGCCCTTTATAGTCAATTTTTAACAATTTTCATTAATTTTATAAATTTTTGTAAATTTTTACAAAATATTTTCCTCTGTGTAACTAAGGGGCCAAGTTTATTATAGATAGAGAAAATTGTAAGTAGCAAGAATGTTCAGTAAAGTAAGATCTACAAACACATCACCATCATCAAAACACAATGTTGTCATGAATCCATCTGTGTCCTTTGTTTAATACATGTATGCACATAGACCAAGGTGAGCGACACAGGCTCTTAAGAGCCTCTAGTTCATTTAAAAAGGTTAATCGCATTTCATCAAGACCTTGTCAACTTCACATTTAATACATGATAGTCTTGAATAATAGATTCTAGATACTGACATTGTGTATCTATGTATATTTTTAACCTTTATTGTTTAGTTCATTTTTGATCATATCATTTTTTGGCGTGGATCGATATTGATAAATTCTACCATAATTATTTTTGTGTGCTAGTGTCATTTTTTTGTAGTCTTGTCTTTCAGGTTTGCTTAGAGTGCCTAAATACCATTTTATATTTCTTTGTTGAGATAGTTGTTTCACAGTGTAGATACTATTCTGTACGCTATCCGGAAGTCGCGGTTTTCGAAGCGAGAACTTTTTGAATCACATTTTAAATTTGATGGGTATACTGAATCAAACGGTAAGTTGATCATCTGTACATTGCTTAATGATTATTTCAGCCGACATCGATATTCTCAAATGATTTAGAATCTGAAATCCTTCTAGAATACAGTCAGTTCTAGACTGATCGTTCAGTAATTTATTTTGGGATCCTCAAGGAAAACATATTTTTTTATGGGAAATACGAATATTCTACTTAAATACGGAAAGAATATTGAAACAGTATATATTTAACTGTAAACTGATGCAAATATTTGCAATAAAAGATTATTTGCTTTGTACTACGAAAGCAAAATTGTCCATCGATTTAACTTTTTTCTACCAATTTGATGTGATGCACACGTATATTTTATATTCTAATGAATGTTTTTGTTACAGTAACTCATATTTATGATGCTATATATACCTTGAAGATGTGCAAAGCACTTTGTAGATATAGGAGTAAACAAATGATGAGAAAAGTTACCGTAGGCAAAACCGTCCTGTTAGCCAGTTGGAAATCATCGCTTCGAAAATCGCGACTTCCGGATAGCGTACAGAATAGTATCTACACTGTGTGTTTGTTTAATATTGATTAAGATTATGACACAATGATGACTGCTGTACCCAAATGTTTTTTTTTACCTATGATGTATGTTTGTTTTGCCCTCACATTGATGTCAATATAATTGATAATATGCGACTGACACACAAGTGATAGGTTTGGCTAGCTATTGAATCAGGTTAAATCAATCGTTTTCTACTTAAGACCCGTATTAAGTCAGGAATATGACAGTTTCCCCCGGTTTTGGTTTGTGACCCGGATTTTTTTTCTATCGATTTATGAGTTTTGAACATCGGTATACTACTGATGCCATTATTCAAGCATTATATTTTACCATTTGAGGGGAGACTTTCCGTTCTTAAGTTCGGTATGAAAGCATTTTCACATTTTATGTTTACTGTCGACACTGCACAATCAAATTGTTTTTTTTAATTTCTTATTTCTGTCTTAAGTATGAATATTATCCGTCCATCATTGAAATAAACAAATATGTTTTTATGAACAATCGTTTGATTTATACATTTTAATTTCCTTTTATAAACGAATATTTATAATTTTTTATTTATTTGTAATCTCCGCAGATGGCCATATATATATTTTGAATTTTTTAGCATGTTTAAGTGAAAATCTGATAAATATTTTATATATACAATTTGTGTACATGTTAATGTATTAAATTTATATAAATGCAATAAAAACATGTTTTCATATAGCATATATATATAGTAAAAATCGTTGCAAATCTATTTATTTGAAAAAACGTTTTTTTCTCCTCAAAGTTAATACATGTTTCCCTGGAATTGAATGCAAGTTATATCCAGTTGGCTATATATGTTGATTTTTACTTAATATAACATCGTTTGACACACGATAGTTTGTATTGTCATTTGAATTTCAACCAAAGATGAAGAACACTGTATTGGCTACCTACACTACAAATGTGTCTTTACAAACAACGGTATATTGCTGGTCTTCCAAGTGCTCCACGAAACATCTTTCTAAATTATTAACATCTATTTTACCAGCAATCAAAGCCGGGCTTCAAAGTTATTGTGAAACTGTCTATTCTAGAGGTGGCGTGAATCAGATGTGGATACTAAAAAATGCCAAAGATCTTTTAGAGTACATACAATTCAGCACTCTTTCATCTTGCATTAGTATTAAAACATTTGACTTCTCTACACTTTACACAAGTGTTCACCATTCCAAACTAAAAGACAAATTGAAAGAGTTGGTATTGCTTTGTTTCATAAAAAGAATGGCCAACGAAGATACAAGTATCTTGTCTTAGGGAGGGATAAATCCTACTGTGTAGAGGATCTTATTGATTCAAACAAAAAATTATCTGAAACTGACATTATCAAGATGCTTGATTTCTTGATTGACAACATATTTGTTACGTTTGGAGAACGTGTTTTTCGACAGACTGTCTGCATTCCAATGGGAGCAAATTAAGCTCCTCTTCTTACCGACTTGTTTCTTAATATTTTTTTAGGTTGACTTTAGACAGGAACTTCTTAGGATGAAAAAAAAATGAGTTAGCTATATCCTTTAATTTTACTTTCCGCTATATAGATTATGTTCTTTCACTAAATAGTTCTAAATTTGGTGACTATGTTGAACGCATCTATCTCATCGAACTATAGATAAAGGATACAACAGATACAGTTAAGTCTGCCTCGTATCTTGACTTACATCTAGAAATTGACAAGGGTCTGTTGAAAACAAAACTTCACGACAAACGAGATGATATCAGCTTCCCAATTGTAAACTTTCCGTTTCTATGTAGCAACATTCCAGCAGCGCCTGCATACGGAGTATCTTCCAATTGACACGATATTCCCTATCATGATTTCTTTGATTGAGGGTTGCTGCTCACAAGGAAGCTATTAAACCAAGAGTTGCCAATGGTGTAAGTTGAAACTCATTCCTTCGTAAATTTTACGGACGCCATCACCAGTTGGTTACCGGTAACCGTTTTACAGATGATATCGGATATCTTTCTTACGTCGTAACTACAATTCCCATCACTTTTTATGAATGTGACCTACCGAATTAGACTATTTACCGGATTTTAATAACATGAGCAACACGACGCGTGCCACATGTGGAGCAGGATCTGCTTACCCTCCCGGAGCACCTGAGTTCACCCCAAGTTTTTGGTGGGGTTCGTGTTGCTCAGTCTTTAGTTTCCTATGTTGTTTCTTGCGTACTATTATTTATCTGTTTTTCTTTTTCATTTTTAGTCATGACGTTGTCAGTTTATTTTCGATTTATGAGTTTGACTGTTACTCTGGTATCTTTCGCCACTCTTTTAGTAATGAACAAATTTTTCAAATGAGACACATCCTAATTTGCTATTCCATCGTCCCATAAAATAAGGAAATATAGAATAAGAAGATGTGGTATGATTGCCAATGAGACAAGTTTCCACCAAAGACCAAATGAGTTTGAAGTTAACAACTATACCGTAAGGCCTTCAACAATTATAGCAAGACCCGTGCCCCAAGGTAACCTTAAAAAAAGCATAGAAATGACCTAAAAAATCAAACTAGGAAAGTAACGGCCTACAGATGATAAACAAACTAAAAAATTTAATTCGACTGCAAAATTACAGCAAATTACTGTTATCGAAACGATTTCTTGTGTAGATATCTCCAAAAATCTCATTATACACCACCAGTATTCTGAATGTTTGAGGACATTTGCAAACAACTAGGTTGCTATTGACGTATGGTTTTCCATGTAAATATTTGTTGTTTTGACATTTTAGTGTAATATGTTTAACTCATACCCAAGTATGATTTTTTTAGTTAGGTTTCAAGTACTGACACAAGAAGGACTTTCAACACTTTGCACTTTTCACAATAAGCAACTTCACGGTTAATGCATCCATATTTAATATGTACTACTAGCATGACTAGTAGTTAGCAAACACAGATGCAAATGACCAAAGAAAACATTACTCAAACCTGACAAAAAAGACAGGAAAAATTACCAGAATTAAACTGGTTTTGAGCTATACAAAAGACAGTTCCAAATCTTTTTAGAGACTACTTGGTCAAAGACACCACTTTTTGCCTATAGGAGATACAGAAATGGTTAAGACATTCTTGTGAGAGCTGCATTTCAATATCCACCAACAAAATAGGGACCTCAGGAAGAAGTACACTTTAAGGAATTTGATGCGACTGTCACACAAGTGAGAGGTTTAGCTAGCTTAAATACCAGGTTTAATCCACCATTTTCTACATAAGAAAATGCCTGTACCAAGTCAGGAATGGTTATCCATTCGTTTGAAGTGTTTGAACTTTTGATTTTGCGATTTGATTTGACACTTTCCTTTCTAATTTTCCTCAGAGTACAGTATTTTATGAAGGTCTTCAATCAGTACATTCATAGAACGTCACAATATAGAAAACAAAACTATATTGTGACTGTGACCCATATCATACCATCTACATGATTAAAACTTTATACATAGTCATCCAAAAAACACAAAAAGAGGCTTAAGATCATCTTCAAAGGGCAATAACTTCTATTAGAATTTGACTGACTAATTCCGCCAAGCATTCTTATTTGTTGATCTTTACTTGGTGATCCTTTTTGTCGTTGAAGTGATTCTATAAATCACAGTTTTCGAGATAATAGACAAATATGAAACAAAAATTGAATATATATATAGATAAATGAGGATGAGGCATGAGTGTGAATGAGACAACTCCCCATCCTAGTCACAATTGTTAATAAAAGTTAACCATTATAGGTAAAAGTACTGTCTTCAACAAGGAGCCTTGGCTCACAACCAACAGCAAGCTATAAATGGCTCAATATATGTTCCTTTCATAGTGGTTTTCAAGACAATAGGCAAAAATATTCTATTTTAGCCATGTTTGCTTTGATGGTTGGCAAGGTAATCAGACACTTTTTTTTATTTAGATACCACAATGATGATTGTTAAGGCAAATTTGGCCAAATACTTTAAGGAGAAGATTTTTGTAAAAGTTAACAGCCGGGTAGACATAAAAAGAAAATATTATTATAAGTTACTTGTTCTCTAATAAGTAAACTTATTTGTTGCAAAGAATATAACTTTTCATGAGAATCAGTGTTGGTCAGGGTATTAAGATTCTTAGAAGGTGAACTGTCCAATTGCATAGATACAATTTCTAATCAATGAAAAGATTAAATTTCTTCTTGAAAAATAAATCACGTGTCTGATCACTGCATTCTGAGAAAATATATATCTTTTATGCATTAAAATTTGAGAAAGCTTTGTTTCTGATTTGATTTAGATTATACTTTGGTTGAGTTAACAGTATTAATAACAGTGGATTTCATTCCAACAATTCACTCATAACATGTACTAAATAAAGTATACTACTGTTCGAAAGGTAATAAATCGATTGAGAGAAAACAAATCCTGGTTACTAAAACTGAGGGAAACACATCAAATATAAGAGGAAAACATTGTAAGTAAAATTTGATGCATTAAATGACAATAAATCATTTCATAGATACCGTAATTGGGAATAGGAGGTAGTCAGAATCTTATTTTTTTAAAATTTCAAACAAGATTTCTCCTCCTTTTTTTCACCATCATGTTGTTATAGAACTCAGTAAACTCAGATAGAATCCACAAAACTTATGATATTTTGAATAAACTACACATAAAAAAGATGTGCCTACATGTATAACAAAAAAATAATATTTCTATATATTTATTTTCAAATGTTTTATTAATCATACATCACACACACAATGCTATTCTAAGTATAATGTTGCATGATGATGTATTAAAGGGCAAAAATTAAACCACATTGATATACAGGTTGCTGTCAAAACATATTTGACATATAAGTTCTACCACACAACCCCAAACGATTATGTTCCCCCAAGATGGTTTTTAAAAAATTCTTAATGGAAGGTTTTCAGAGCACTTCAAAATCTTTAATTCAAAACATTCTCAAGTGCCAATCAGGCAGTTCTGAAAACATGACAAACAAAAACCTGCTCAAGTTCATTGTGCATGTTGCATGAATATAATTTTTTTCCATGTCTTATTCTGGTATTTCAAGATATGATTTGGTAGAAATGCCCTAAAAATTAACAATTAAGGGGAGCCAACTCTGTAATTTGCTATCATTATAACTTATCTAGATATTCTTGAAAAAACAGACACACAGAAACAAAAGACCTACTATTTTTAACTGACAGCAACTTCAAAATATGATGGTTAGGTTGGTAGTTTTTTTCTGTCTTGTTTTGAAATTCTCCTAAAATGTCTGATTCTTATAAAGACTGGCACTTATCATGCCTTTGATCATTCAAATGAAAAGAGTATTTTCCACAAACTTAACAAATACTGTCAATTAAATATTTATTTCTACAGTATACTGATATCAATGATTACTGATTGATGCAAAATGGTGGTAAAAGACCGCCATTTGAGCTTAATATAACATTGTACATCTATACAAAAATATTTTCTGCCAAAACAGAATAAGAAATAATGAATTTCCCAACATATATACACAAAAACATCATTTGCATTAAAAGTTCTAACATGAGAATATCAATATAAACTTTTACCAATAATCAACAAAACAATAAATTCACTATTCTTGGATCAGAATACCTAAATTTATTTCTTGCTTTATATATTATTCATACATGTTTCAAGCAACAGTATATTCTTTAACAAAAGTATCATTATCCAAAATTTGTGACATTTATAGCTTTTCTTCAGATTAGACAACTTCAATTGCAGAAAAGTAATTTTATATTTCTATTTAAGAACATTATAAATGTATACAAAAAACTGAGTTAACACTGATAGGCAGACACATGCATCTTACGTATACATTTTACAAGCGTTTTAGCAAAACAACAAGAATGTGTCCATAGTATACAGATGCCCCACTCGCACTATCATTTTACATGTTCAGTGGACTGTGAAATTGGGGTCAATACTTTAATTTGGCATCAAAATTAGAAGGATCATATCAAAGGGAACATTTGTACTAATTTTCAAGTTGATTGGACTTCAACTTCATCAAAAACTACCTTGACCAAAAACTTTAACCCGAACTTTAACCTGAGCTTCACACTATCTTTTTCTTTGTCTAGTGGACCGTGGAATTGGGGTCAAAACTTTAATTTGGCATTAAAATTAGAATGATCATGGGGACCATGTGTACTAAGTTTCAAATTGATTGGACTTCAACTTCATCAAAAACTACCTTGACCCAAAACGTTAACCTGAAGTGGGACGAACGGACGCACGCACGGACGAACGAACGAACAGAGGCACAGACCAGAAAACATAATGCCCCTCTACTATCGTAGGTGGGGCATAAAAACAGTTAGATTTCTTATCCTCTTCCTGTATACCATTAATTCTGATTTTATCGTTTGAATGTTGCAGCATGATAATAATACAAATATTCTTGAAATGTATAAATTATTTCACATGTTTAAATATATCATAATAAAGAAATTTAGTATTATGTATTAAACAAGATTTGGGGTAAACATCAGCGACAGATTCCCAACAAAAAAATAGAATAAAAAAGACTTCTAATTTTTAATGTTAATTATATATTTTTTAAATTGAAATGTTAAGTATTTGCGAAAATTTTATATTAATTTGAAGTGATTTATATGTGAAAAGAGCATGTATATAAAATGTTAGCACTTAAAAAATGCACCTAAATAACAATGGATCAATAGGAAAAAAAATATACAATGTATATGTATGAAATGTTCGGAAAAAAATCTGTATAATATCTCTTATGATATCTAAAGTATCAAATTTACATTGAAATGACAAAATAATGCAAAAAATATACAAATCATTCAAACACCTACATGTAGCAATAATATTCTAAAACATACATGTATACTAAACATTTATTCATGTATATACTGGCCAAAAAAATCAGTATATACAATTTTTTATTACATACAATCGCAGTGTACAAATAACAAATGACTGCAATGATAAAATATTTTATATCTCAAAATTTATAAAACAGAGGTTCACATTAGTGAAATTCTAACAATAATCTGAAGCTCATTTCATGGAAATGAAAACAATAGAGGTAACTTAGTAACTTAGTCAGGTAAGACTAAATTATGCCATTTGATTTATAATTATGGCATATAAAATAAGTTTGTCTTTTAAACAAGTTAATATATCTGTAAGACACAGACGTCCTGCTTTAAAAAAATGTTCAAAGTGACCTAAATAGTGCAAACAATATCTTATTTTGCAAGACCACTGTAGTAATGATAGGTTAATAATATTCATTGTCTATGTACATGGTGTAACTAGACCTCATGAGAAAAGAACTTAGAAATAAAACTCAATCAAAAATATTCACCTAAAAAAAAATAGATCACAGTGACCTAGATATTGTTTCACATTATTGCAAAATGAAATAAGACTGACTGTAAAACCTTACAAAAATTACTACTTGTATTATATAAAAAGTAGGTCATTGTAACCAGTGTTGCTGAATAAAGTTGTTCACTTGACTGGGCGTGGTTTAAGCAGTTCGCTTATTTAAGACCAGTCCATCTATAGACAGGAGTTTCGGGATAAACTCATCAATGAAATGTCCAGGTAATCGTCCCATATCATACTCTCAGTTCTTTTGTATATGCATTTGGTGACACTGATTAGTGATTAGAATTCAATAATGATTATAAGGCCAAATAAAAAAGTATGTGTGGTTCCAGTTACATCTGAAAAAAACTTAGGGTAGGTAGGTAGGGATTTTTTTTTATTTTTTATGTTTTTTTTTACATTGAGTCTATGGGAGCAACATTCTGACTTTAACAGTGCTTAATGAAAAATGACAATAAAATCTTTAGGGTAAGCTATTTTTAAGCCGAAAAAATAGGGACGGAAGGGTTACTGGAACCACACATATATTTTTATCTGGCCTAACGGTAATCATCCTTCTTAACCACATCTTGAAATAGACTGTCTTTATGCAAATTAAACTATAAGCTCCGCCCGATCAGTTGAAATAAAATTAGTAACAAGTACTAATGAAATATATATAACCATTCATCAGTTTCAGAGTCATGAACCAAGAGCCAAATGTAGTCAAACACTCTAAATTAAATGTCTGTCACAGTGACTCAAAAGTAGCTGATTTTTAAATACAATTTGGTATCATAGTTCAGAACTTCAGGTGCCTTATATAATAAATACATGTAGGTAGAGTACAGAGAAGAAAATATAGTTAATCTCATTCGAGGGGGTATTTTTCATTGTTTATGCTAATGCTTAGAGTAATTCATTTTGAAATACCTCTCAAATGTACAATTAACAGGATCATGATACATGTTTATCACTCAAATCTTAATTCAATAAGCTTCACAGTTATTCAATCAACTTAAGCAAGAGTGATTTAAACTTGTGTATCATGTCAATTCTATATTTAAATCACATGATCATGAGCATTTCAGCAAGATATACATTTATGTACATGTACATCATCATGTACATATATTCATGTAGAAATGAGATTAACAAAATATTAATATTAATACATGTATAAACAACCAAAATAATCAGATAATGAAAAGGACATATCTACAAACTTATGAACAATTATGATTATTTAGTCATGGTCATTGGACTAGTTTTTTCTAGCACTATAATTCATAATTGAGGAATTGTTTGAGTTTTGTAGGTAATGGAAGATTAGAAATGTCTTTCTTGGCAATCAGCTGTAAAATTCTATTACGACATGCATTCTGTAATGATGATACTGAAATAGAAAAAAAAATTAATATCAGAAAGTAGTTTTATTTCATTTGTTTTGGTGTACATGTATCTATGCTATTGATTTCTATAGAAATAAAGAGATTGGGAATGATAGTCAATTAGAACACTATCAACTGGAGGCAAAAAGACAAGGATTTATTTAAGCACTTATAAGGCACAATATGGCCTTCAACATTGAGAAAAGTTCAATCAGCAAACTATACCGTTTAGTCAGGTATAAAAGGCCCAAACATAATAAAATGTGAAACAATTCATTGAGAAAACCATAAGCCTGATTTATGCTTGTAGTTTTTTTGTGTTATATTTTCTGTTTATTTATTTTCAATTACATTTTTTATTTGATTGGTTTATTGTTGTTTGCTAAGAATAGAGAGGCAAATATGGCATGTATTTCGGATGAAAACATCTTAATAATAAATACAAAATGGAAATTAAAGATATAACATAGTCAATTTATATATATTATTTTTACCTCCATATAGTTGAATTATTCGTACTTGCTTGGTTGTACCATAAACATCAACCACTGCATGCAATGCACCATTATTATACGGAATATTGCGTACGCACGGTCCCTGGTCTTCACCATTAATGATAAAATGCATTTCGGCAGAATTATTAACAACAGTATACATGATTCCTATTCTACTCCCAACATCAGTGGGAAGGACATTGTCTTTCTGAGAAGCACTTATATTGTCACCATTGCGATTCTGCAGATTTAATTTTCCAAGAGGTAAAAGAAGACTACGACTAAATGACCCTCTTGGTGTATGCACAACCTCCGCATCGCTACCCAATACTGACCGATATGGCACACCTTCCTCCTCTGTGTCATGTTCAGAGTATACTTTATTGTGTGACTTTGTCACTGCAAATATCCATGACTTTCCCATATTGTGCAAGTCAGGCAATGCATACTGTGGAAGCTCAAACTTGTCACATGGATTAAATTGTGTGAGTCCAATTCTCATGTGTCCGCTCCAACCTCTTTCATTTTTTTCTATTTCAACTAAGAAGATCTCTCCTGGTTGCAAATGCTTTTCACTGAAAGTCAATGCATGAGCGAAACTTGTCTCACGTAAAGCAACCATGTTATCATGAAACAGGCGAATGTTCTGCCCATGATAAGGATGGAACCTTGTAACTGCCATTGTATCACCACCTGCAAAGAGAAAACAGATTTTTTTTTCTAGAACACAACAGAATACAAAAAATAAAGATGTATCAAGTTTGATTGAGGTCTGGAGCTGGCATGTCAGTAACTTCAAGTAGTCCTTTGTTGTGTTTGTTTAATTTGAGTTGATCCTAGTTTCTTCTGCAGCATATTTTATCATTAGACTCTGATAAATTCTTTTAAATTGAGTTTCACTGAGGATATTGGAAATACAATGTATGTTCTGAACCATGTGCAAACATGATGTAGGTCAATAACTTAGAAAAAGAAAGATCTGGAGAGCACACGTTTACAACTTCAATAGTTTTAATGCCAATTTCATAGTAATAGACTATGCAACATGCATCTTTCGATTCTGAATGTAAACCAAATATATATTTTGGTTGTAAACTATGAAATGAATTCGAAATTACGATATGAAATTTCTTCAGATTACCAAGTTGCATTTAAATTCATATATTTACGTTTAAACTTATATTCAATATTATTGATAATTGCTGTACTAACGTTATTTGGCTTGAAATTATGTTCTGTTTTACATCTTATTTTGTACTCATTTAAAAATGGGGATGCTGATTGCGTAAGTCAATATAAAAGCATGTGTTTCACTTGTTAAACTTTTTTCGTAACTGGATTTAAAATTATTTTTTTCAACGAAATTTTCATAAGCATTTGCTCAAACGTAATTAAATAATGCAACCAATTGTCTATCTTCATCAAGTGTTCTCCTGTCAGGTGTGTCGATCTACCTGTACAAGTGATAAGCAATCTTCAGTTGGATATCCCTCAAGACTCTAAAACTGTAATCAGGAGGAGTCTGGACCCTTGGGTTTATAATACAATAAGGGTTATGCAATTACATGCAATTTATTATCATTGCTAACAAAAATGGCAGCTGCAATAGGAAAGAAAACAAATTTTGACAATGGCGGGGATCATTGACGATGACGGAAGATAAATTAATAATGGCGGAGATCAGAAGATGGCAGAAGATATTTTAACGATGGCAGTGCGCCATCATAAAACAGGTCATGGAGATCCCTGTACAAGAACATGTATAAAATGGATACCCAACTATCAAAGATTTACCATTTATCATGTTTATGTTTTTCTTCAAACTTATCAGATATTGAATAATGATCATTATCAAGATATTCCTAAGGGCTTTAAAGACAGTAATGAGGCGGTAGGTCTTTTCACCTATGAGCACCTCCAATTTTTTTTTTTATCTTTTATTGTTATAAATGTGACCTAAATATAATATTTAAGTTATTAATTCAATAACTAAGAATAAGAGATCAAATATCTACATCGAGCAGAAAAGGAGTCTATAATACCAAAACTCTGCAAACCACCACTGCCACTGGACCACTCAATCATGTTAAACATATTTTTTCCCCTTTTCATTCTTCTTTTATAAAATATTTGTACCAATAATAAGAAAAGAGACAAATATCAAAATCTAACCAATGAACAGAGATCGAGGATACTTGAACTGATTACTAAATAATTATAAATATATTTGAATTTTATTTGAAAAATATATGTACACACACAATGAAATCCAGAAAAATAGTGATGAATCTATATCCAAACGTTTTTCTTTACATGTAGAATGATTACATTGATTATAAATGCAATTAAAAATTTAAAACTTGATTAAATTATATGCAATTTTAATTCATTTAATCTTTTCAATGTATACATGTACATGTATTATCACTGTTTTTTAAAATGTTTAAGTGGTTGGTGTTTTTTTTAGGTGTTCAGGGGTGTTTTGGTGGTGTGTGGTGGTGAAAAGACCTACCCGTAGTAAGGAGGACACTTTTCATTAATTTATAATACAATAGGGTTGTGCAATTACAGGCAGTTCAGTAAAATTGTAAACAAAAATGAGCTAGTGAAGTAAACACAAATTTTGACTACACTTCCAACTATGGCAAACATTTTTGCACTTATTTAACAACAAGAATGTGTCCAAAGTACACGGATGCCCCACTCGCACTATCCTTTTCCATGTTCCATGGATTGTGAAATTGGGTAATTATCTAATTTGGCATTAAAATTAGAAAGATCATATCATAAGCAACAAGTGTACTAAGTTTCAAGTTGATTGGACTTCAGCTTCATCAAAAACTACCTTGACCAAAAACTTTAACCTGAAACTCCCACTTTCATTTTCTATGTTCAGTGGACCGTGAAATTGGGGTCAAAAGTCTAATTTGGCTTAAAAATTAGAAAGATCATCTCATAAGCAACAAGTGTACTAAGTTTCAAGTTGATTGGACTTCAGATTCATCAAAAACTACCTTGACCAAAAACTTTAATCTGGACGGACGAACGGAACCACAGACGGACGGACGAACGGAGCCACAGACCAGAAAACATAATACCCCTCTACTATCGTAGGTGGGGCATAAAAACAAAATAATACTTATAGTGAATTCTGGTCACTTCAGCACTTGGTTAATTCACATCCAAGGTAATTATTTCGGCCCCATGACTTTTATTACCTTTTGCAAATTAAACTATTGAAATGAAGACTTCCATTTTTCCATATTTTTAAAGATATATGTCTGCTTAACATGCTTAATGTGTCAACATATATTTGTCATGCATACAAAAATAACATAAATAGTATATATGTCTCTGCCAGCACAATCAGGTCATGTGTAATCAGGCACTGATGTTGTGTGATCATTTCTGAAAACAGCGGAATCATTGTGTTCATTTTGATAAATTTTCAGAGTACATGTACTATTCATTCAGCTAGCTGGACAAATAGCAACCTTGGCAATTGTTCTGTTTTGCAAAACAAACTACTTAAATAAACATAAATTTTTGTGGGGTTAAAATTTCGTGGTTTTAGTACTTTTACATCGAAAAGTAAGTTCGTTGGGATTAATTTTCATGGTTTTTAAGATGAGAAAAATTATGTAAATGCCTCTTTATAATTGACAATACTCATATAAAACTGATCTTTGCTCTCTCCTTAGTAAATTCAGTATTTGTTTTTCATAGTAACAGTGAGCACTAATTCAGTGTTGTGACCTGCACATGCTAACTGGCTTGTACACACCTTTCATTTTTTATCCTAGGACAATGATTGTGTAATAAATGTATAACGACTTGAGGGCATAACAGATGCATAAGACTATTAAATGACATTGATAAACAGTCTTTGATCATTCTTTATTACTGTATAGACAAAATTTTGACTGAAAGAAAATGTTTTCATATGGTCCAAGGACAGTTATCGTCCTTTGGTTTTCGTTGTCTACGAATATAGTCCCTAGTGTAAACAGTGTATAACTTCCATGTTTTATTTGATACACTTTCTCAATTTATTTCTTGATATTAAATGCATGAAACATTAAGAAGGGGGATGTATTTACATGTTAAAAAAATTTGGGTGCTGAATCTATATGTTAAGTAGTGATTTGGTCCAGTTTAAAAAGGTCAAATTTTATCACGTCTGAAGCTGTCAAACTGAATTTTACACCCCCTTAACACAGAATTGTCAATATTTTGAGTTAGAGCTGGTAGAAGTTTCTATAATTTTGATATTATTTGTCTCACTGGTAGTACACTATACTGTAAAAATCTTTTTGAGAAAGAGCAGGTGCAATTTTTTTAATTTGAATTTATTGTCTAAAAGAAATGCACTACGAAATAACTGTGTTCTCGGGCTATATCATTTCAGTGTATGCATTTATTTTCATCATTTATATAAGGCCTAAAAAAAATGATGTTGTGTTTCCGATCACCCCCTTGAAATTTTGAAGGGACGGTAGGTAGGGATTTTTTTTTTTTTTTTTTTTTTTTTTTTTTTAAACTCAATTTCCAGTTACCAGACAAAAGTTTGGGATTTAATAGAAAGAGATTGATTACCCACTTTAAAAACCTCCCTGAGATAACTTTTAGTTTACCCCTTTACAAATCCCCCTGAAATAACTTTGTTTACCCCCTTTTAAAATACCCCTGAAAAAAAACTAAAGCACTTCCCCTAGGAAATTAGCTTTTTAAACCCAATTCCCCTATTTCAGGACCAAAAGTTTGGGATTGTCAGAGAAAGAAATTGAGAAGATGTGGGGCAGATTCCTTTATAGGAACATGAACCAAACATCATCCCAAACCTACAGATAGACAAATATATCATATACACTGTACCTGGCAGGACACTTTCTAGTCCGAGATTACTCTGACGTCCAACGGCTGTTTTGCCAGACAAGCTGGGGCCGTGGGACGTCAGAGCTCGTCCCATATCAAAGAGTGGATATTTGCCCACCCAAAATAGATGCGCTGCTTCGTCGCTTCTGGTGCCGATTGAGGGCCTTGGAATTATATAAATCGGGCATTGGCCCCAGCTTGTCTGGCAAAACAGCCGTTGGACGTCAGAGTAATCTCGGACTAGACACTTTCTTTTGGCAAAGCATCTGTGGCTTTTCATCAGAATGTCTAAAGCGTTGATTGGCTGACCAGTTTCAGATGGATTAATATCAGGTTCATTTTGAAGAAGGGTCTGGCATGAAAATTTAATAAATTTAATTCCAAAAGATTGCATTGTTCCAACAGTTGTGTTATTGTCATCAATCTCGGTCCAGTTATTTTTGCCGGTGGCCGAGCACAAAATTTGTGTTGTGTATTTTTTTTCATCGATGTTAGCTATAGACATTGGATGAATTTCATTGCTAATGTCAAAAAAGGTGCTTTCTGTAAAATTTAGAAATATTTTTTTCTCCGCGAAATGGTCACACTTTCCGCGTTGAACATTGAATAGGACGCGTTGTGTTAACATGTTCAAACACTGACAAACGAAAATAACTACTGCGCATGCTCCCACATATATAATTAGCCAAGAAGATTCCACTTTCCAGTACATTCTAAAAATAAGCCTCGAGTTTAAAATTAGCGTTGTTTTCTTTTGGGGCAATAAAAAGATCGAGGGACTTAGAATTTTTTATTTTCTTTCAGAAAAAACGGTCGGTAGGTATACAAATTATTTTTTTTCCCACATCAGCTTTAAAAACTTTTGAGTCGGGGGTCTGAAGGACGGTCGGTCGGGTGACCGGAAACACAACATTTTTTTTTTTAGGCCTAATGTCAGAAAGATTTTTTTCAGATTATAAAATAATGTAAATCTACAGTAAAATTTTCGTTGGGGTTTTAATTTCGCGGATAATTCTTATTCATGAAATGAACGAAATTAAATCCCCAACGAAAATTTTACTGGAGATTTGTATGTTGTACAGGGATCTCTATGACCTGTTTTATGATGGCGCCATCTTCAAACGATCCAGTGTTCTAGGATTCCCATTACCCGTTACCCAGGGTAAGTGGATTAGGACAACGGGTAAGTCATTTTTTAGCCTTTGTCACCCGGTGGTAAGTCAATTTTCAAGTTCGGGGAAGCCGAAAAACTCTTGAAATTTCCCGGTCCTCTTCAATTTTCCCATATCTGCTTTTTATTTTTATTAAATCACGAGAAAAAACTTTGATAAAAGATCGAAGATTTTGTCGATGTCTATCGGCGCTTTTATTCAAGCACTCGTTTACTAGGTGTTTTCAAGCGCAAAAGAGACCACATTCTTCTATCATTCTAATGGTCAGTCACGGTGTCGGTAAAATCGGAAAATCCGGATTGATAACTGGTGCTTAAATCGGGATATAAACGATTTTTTTTCTTGTCATCGGAGGAAAATAAACTTACAGTTGCATTTATTATAGCTCTTAATAAATGACATAGTAATAACTATAACATATTTGTCAAATTTAGTAAGAAATCGTTTTTTTTAAATTTTGTACAAAATTCAATCGTATCCGAATCCAGCTTTGTTCAGACAAACTTCACAACATATAATTTAAAGCATGTCATAAAAGTTTTTAAATTTAAAATCTATGTGCAACAAATGACTTATCCTTAATCATTAATGTTCAGTGAATCAGCCTGAAAAATATTCAGTATTTTATAAAGAGCATGTCTGATTTTTAAAAAGAGTTGCATGTAAGTCCCTTATTTTTTTTACAGTGGATTATTGGTATGAAAGTCAGTGAAGTACTGTTATAGTTCAATGTACTTTTCTGGTGGTATAGGTATATAGTTACAATTAAGCCATATATTTCAAATACTTTTCAATACACTTTAGTCATCATTGCTTCATACAAAACATCATTTGACATCACAAAAAAGGGTACTTTCTGAAGCATGAAAAAGGTGCCAGGAAATGGCTAGAATGCAGGATTTTGCATCATTTACCCCAGAGCTTCTGGGGGCCTTGAGCGGCCCCCAGACCCCCGGCCATAAGGGCGGCAAGCTAAAGCTCGCCGCAGCAGACGGCGCTTTGCGCCATCCGCATTGGTTGGCGGATTTAACTTTTAGATGTGGGTAAGTAATTTTTTTATTGATCTTACCCGTGGTAAGTCAAGGTGCCAAAAAAATCCTAGAACACTGATGATCTCCGCCTTCGTTAAATTTTCTTCCGTCATCGTCAAATGATCTCCACCATTGCCAAAATTTGTTTTCTTTCCGATTGCCGCTGCCATTTTTGTTAGAAATTATAATAAATTGCATGTAATTGCATAACCCTTATTATATTATAATCCCAAGGGTCCTCCTGATTACAGTTTTAGAGTCCTGAGGGATATCCAACTAAAGATCGCTAATCACTTCAGTGATATTGTTTGCCTTAAATTAATGGAGAATAAAGGCTTTTTCCCCTGGAGAAGAATCCCAATTTGAAAAAAAAATGGCTTAAAATTATTTCCAAAATGACAACTTTTTTCCCAAACAGTGCAGTTTCAGTAGTAATTGTGCATGAATTCAAACTGAAAAAAACACTCATTTATACTTTTTTCATGCCTAAAATTACTATATGTGCAGATTTGAGGGTTTATTTATGTATCATCACTGACAAAAAGGGGTCTTATTTCAAAGCAGGGTTTGACTCTTGAAATGGGGTCTGTAAATTAAAGTTTCAGTCAAATTCATGGTTTATTCTAAAATTCCCAATTTGATGAAAATTACGCATATTTTCCCAATAAAAAAGGGTAGAGGTAGTTTTTAAAAAAGCCAGCAATATCACTGCACTTGTACAAGTAGATTGACACACCTGACAGAAGAACACTTGATGAAGATAGACAATTGGTTGCATTATTTAATTACGTTTGAGCAAATGCTTATGAAAATTTTGTTGAAAAAAATATTTTAAATCCAGTTATGAAGAAAGAAGTTTAACAAGTGAAACACATGCTTTTATATTGACTTACGCAATCAGCATCCCCATTTTTAAATGAGTACAAATAAGATGTAAAACAGAACATAATTTCATGCCAAATAACATGAGTCCAGCAATTATCGATAATATTGAATACAAGTCTAAAAGTAAATACATGAATTTAAATGCAACTTGATAAATATCTGTTATTACAGTATAAAAAAAAATCTTAATTAACTTTTCTCCCTGTATCTCAAAAAAAAAAAAAAAAGAAGAAAAGTTAAAAAATTATTTGGTATCCAATTGACTAATCGATGATAGCAGAAATGACTAAATAGGTGCTGATTTGACAGGAGGCTGACTTGATCAGGTGCGCAATTGACTTTTTCTATAGGTCCAAAATTGACCATGCACTGGTTTGACTTAAAACTCTAATGCTTTAGCCTTATAGTGGGATTGTCTGACAATGCCAGAGGTGGTGTGCCATCATACAGGTCATTCACATCCTTTGGTTGAAAGCTTATAAAATCAGATCAAACTTACTGTCCATACATGGAAAGCATCCAGTTCTCCTTTTTATAAAACATATTATTCAATATTGTATCATTAAGGATATCATAATTTCAAGTAAACCATAAAAATTATAATTTTTACTTGTATAAATTGAACTTGTAAATTATTTGTAAAAATTTTTGCATTTTCTGCAAATATTTTTGACTTCCATTTGGACAAATGCATATGTTTGAAGGGATTTTGTTACAAGACATATATTGGGCTTCCTACCAAACATAATCAAGCTGCATGTAAGCCTGAAAATAACACACTCTAGGACAATATTATTAAGACATCTTCTCTGATTTTAAGCTTAGCCTGGTTCTCACACTTATATGCGGGTATATGAGACAAACAAATAAATGACAGTAAACCAGTCTAATTTTTAGCCTTGACCTTTTCCAGAAAAATGTTACACGCAATACGATTGGTTGAACGGTTATTGATAATCCAACGAAAATTGTTAATACATTCTAGTTTACTTGCCGGGATAAGCAAGAACTCCAAATGAAATGAAAGCAGATATAATCTGATTAGAATAATGTTTGTCACTCGTCATATACCAACAGACCATCAGGATTTAATTCATGATGTGTCTTACGATTTCCATGGTAGACGAATGGCAACATGCTCAACTGATCAAACAGTCCAGGTACACGGAGTCAACCCACCTCAAACTGTAGATTTCTCCCAATTTCAGTGGGTCTCTTTGGTAGATGGGTGATGGTGTTTTCTTTCTTTGTTTGTTTTTTTTTTTGGGGGGGGGGGTCTGATCTCACTAATTTTTTGGTGAGAATCCAGTATATTAGTCATAATAGCGCATGTAATAATGTTCCGTTTTCATGCTAAATCATTTGACTAACGTGTCGTGCTTAAAAAAAAAAAATGGCAAATCCATGTCACGCTTAGATCCCAATGAGACCCACATTTCAGAGCAATAAATTAAATTAAGTTACATTGTGAAAATGGACACAACAGTTGTACAGTTAACCATATATATTTAATTGGATGAGATGACATCTATCCAGAAAGTGTTGGATCTCCTGTAGTTCTCACATCGAACATGTACATAAAACAGTACAATAATACTAGGCCTGTACTATAAAGGAAGAAGAAGTTGATGATCACAATGCATATCACACTTAATTGATACACCTTATCGCGGTATCAGGTTCGTTCGCGCCCAATACACTTTCGCACCCTACACGTTCGCACCTGGCATGTTCGCACCCAAGGTCCGTTCGCACTCTATACGTTCGCGCCCAATTTTAATTCAAATTCCAGTTGAATAATTGGAAAATCATGATTGTTGTTATAAATTGTTTTGGTGTGAGTAAAACATTCAAGATTTTAAATGAAAAACACAAAAGATAATTGTTTTCGTTGGTTCCTTTGATCTAAAAAGTATAGCAATACACTATTATAACCAAAACATGATAAAATTTATTCAACACAAAAAAAAATAGTCAGAATCTCATTTTATTTTGAAACAAGTCAGTGAAACAAGGTTATAGCAATACACTAACCAAAACATGATTAAGAGTTATTCAACACAAAATAAAACGTTGACAGAATCCCACTTTATTTAGAAAGGATTATTATTTTTTTTAACAACACACTATCCAAAACAATGATTAAGATTTATTCAACACAAAAGAAATGCTGTCTCACTTTATTTTGAGACATTGACTACAAATATAAGAGTACACTTGCCAAAACTTGATTACAAAGATATAGTTATAAAACACAAAACCAATAAAAATTGGGCGCGAACATGTAGGGTGCGAAAGGACTTTGGGTGAGAACATGTAGGGTGCGTACATGTAAGGTGCGAAAGTGAAAGGGGGCGAACATGAATGGGTGCGAACGTGAATGGGCACGAACTGACCCGGATTCCCTTATCGCTATTTGTCCACCATGACTGGACATTACAAAAGATCTCTTTATAAAGGGGAACTAGCTGTCAAATTCATGTTCACCAAATTTAATCAAATTCTCATATTTAAGTTTTAACAATGTAAAACATTTATCAAAAACTATTATAAGTCGAAAATAAACAATTTACAGGACACAGGCATGAAAATATCTAGCTTCCTTTAGTGTGTATTTTAGTCTATGCGCCATCTAATTAATTATCGAGTTGACCTCTAAAGTCATCCAATGACCATACATAGTATTAGCATGGTAAACATAAATATAGATATAAATAGATTAAGCAAACTTGTGCTGTTGGATTATTCTAGGTCTATTTAATTTCATATTATAGATGAAAAATAAATGTTTATCATCGTCTTTACCTGTATAAGAATTATTTTTGTGGATCGAATCAGTAAGTCAAATAATTTACCTTTGTTTCGCTTTCAATTTTGACATTCTTTTCCTTTAAACAACTTTACACATACAATTCACGTTATCCATCTCAAGCGAAGGGGGTAAATTGAAGTTCACATGAATATGGATTCAATGAGGTCAAATTATTGTACACTTGCAAGTGAATAATTCATAATCAATGTTTCTTTTAGCTTATTTTGACAAAATTGAACCATACAGACTGCTAAAATAAAATTATTATTTCACTTTTTGCATTTCATTGATGATTGATCAAAAAAAGAAATATATAAGTTTTTTTTTTCTATCTCGTAGCTAGTGCCCTTTTAAAATTTTGAAATCATGACATAAAAGAAAATATCTGACGCCACAATGTGACAATGGAAAGGTGATTGTAAAATGCAAAAGTTCAAGTGGTACAGATTTTCAAATAGTGATAAGGTTTATAGTTACTGATCATTGTTGATTTTTGTTTGATGACCATTTTTATTTTCCTGACTAAAGATGATAACACTAGTAAAGTAAGCAAACTGTTGAGTTTTGATTTAAAATTCTTAGGCCATACAAGACTGAAAATCATGTGCATTGTAGATTAAAATTCATTGATTTTGAAAGACGAATGAAATGAAAGAAGACTTTAAATTTATTAGAATGATGTTTCATAATGAATGTTATTTAATAATATATTATTAATATTGTAGGTATGGGATTTACAAGATAACGGTGAATGGAAGTGTACAGCAAGTTGGAAGGTATATAATAAAAATAAAGAATTTGTGGCCTATCTTAGCTGATATTTTTCTTTATTAATATTTGGTTTTAGAATTGGAAGGATAAAGTATAGAAAACTAAAGGAGAATATTTTAAATGACTTGGTTGGATGATTGTTAAAATATATGATTGCCCCAGAAAAATGACATGTTTGGGTCTTTTATGACATTTGCAAATACATAACCCTTTCATAAAATGTATTTTGTATGGATAGTGTTGTGCGCAGCACAATGCATTCTATTTGAAAATGTACTATCTTCTTTGTAATAGAAAGGGTTGTGCGCAGCACAGAACATTAAAGTACAGAATAAACATGGAATTTATTAAAAATTTGCAAACACAAGAAATTATGCAAATTCCATAATTAAAAATAATTCCAAGTTCAAATAATAGCCTGTTATGTACATTTTTATGACTTATTGG
Source organism: Mytilus galloprovincialis (assembly GCF_965363235.1). Taxonomy (NCBI): domain Eukaryota; kingdom Metazoa; phylum Mollusca; class Bivalvia; order Mytilida; family Mytilidae; genus Mytilus; species Mytilus galloprovincialis. The sequence goes on along the minus strand of NC_134843.1, from coordinate 42,811,607 downwards.
CTTTTACCATATTTGAATTAAAAACACATGTTCATAAAGGTATCGTTATGGCTATTGTAGTTTGGGTGATTTGTTTTTCTCTATTATGAATCAATATTTTACTACCAGCTGCAGGTATTTGCAATTCCAAAAGTTGTAGTGTTCAGATTTTAGTTGATTTTCACTGAAACCACCATTCAAAATTCAGTCAAATGCAAGGAATGCTTAAAGATAAGACTGAAGGTTCTGAATCAGTTTTCAACACGTAGAAACAAAAAACCTTAACATGTCATTATTGAAAGAATTAAAGGAACATAAAAACCCAAATGCTAAATTTGAAATGTTTGAAACAGTTTTTGTCATTAGTATTTACTTTTCAGACATTTATGTACAATGTATACTAATTTTGGAAAATATACATGTAGATAGCGTAGCTTTCTCTTTTTTTTTTTAGTCCCACAGTGGGTCTGTATGGAGGGTGACATGGGCTCATCCAGAATTTGGACAAGTTATTGCAACATGCTCCTTTGACAGGACTGTTTCTGTATGGGAAGAATGTGTAGGGGACACTGGCAGGGACGGAGTACAAAGCAACTGGATTAGAAAAACTAGTCATGTTGATAGCCGTACATCAATAATGGATGTCAAATTTGCTCCAAAACATTTAGGATTATTATTGGTAAGTATTTTAAAAGAGAAAATAGAATAAAAGAAAAAGTATTTATTTTCTTTGAAAAAAGTAGTAAATGTGTTATTGTTAAATGTTGAGTTACAATTTGAAGATCTGACAGGTTGAGTACACTTAAAAGTCCAATATTTAGAATTTTACTGTTAACAGAAAGAGAAAGCATAAGCTTACAAAAAACGGTGAATATTGCGGAAACTCAAAGAATTTTATCAACTTGTTTGAATCATGTGTGCTATTTTCCTGTGTCAATTAGAAAATGGTCTTAGTATCTAAAGATTTTTATTTTTCAAAAGTTGTTTAAATTTAAAAAAACTTAATAGCAATACACCAGCAACAAGAACCATAAAATTGGAGCATGCATTCTGAAAAAAAAAAACAACACTAAGCTAAATTAATTTAAGAAAAATAACTGTCACAATATTTCTTTTCTTTTCTATCCAGGCCACATGTTCAGCAGATGGCATTGTGAGAATATATGAAGCACCAGATGTAATGAACTTGAGCCAGTGGTCTTTACAACATGAAATTATGTGTAAAATCAGCTGTAGCTGTATATCATGGAATCCTTCTAGGTAACAGGTCCTTTCAGGGTATTATTCTGTATGCTAAGGAACAGAGTTTGATTGAAATTGGTACAACTCCATGTCAAAGTTGTGGGTAGAATCTGTTCCTTTTTGTAGAAAAGAGTCTTGTTGTTTTTTTCTTGCAAATTTACTTCTTATCACGCTAGCTTGATATCTTCAATGGGCTATTAAAAGACCAAGAAGATTTTTTTTGGTGACAATTAAACATCAATAATCTTAAAAACCAAACCATTTTATCAATGAGAATTGTTGATTTCATATCAAATGAAATTTCTTTGTTGTTGTTATACATTATAACAAACAATATATCTCCTTTTCTGAAATCTGTTGAGTACGTTTTAAACAGTTCAGGTCACAACAAATTTTCTCCCTTGAAAATTATGGAATTATAAAAAATCAATTCATGCCAGTCAAAAAATAATTATGACATTTAAAAATGTTTTTAGATGAGTTTCTCAAAGTTGAAAACTTTTCATCTATATTTGCTAAATTTGTCTTTTTGGCAACCATACCACATCTCCTTGTATTTAAACCATTGCTTATCAGATTTTATAAATTGAAACTCCACTGTACCATTAATCCACCAAAAACTCCCATTAACAAACATGCTCTTGTAAGTAATGCTGAAGGCATAATATTTTGGCATCTTGGACCTCAAACAATGGTTAAAGTCATGAAAGTGCTAAATATAAAAAATAAATAAGAAATAGCAAAATGTAGATGTAATTACCTGGCAACATAATATAAACTAATGACAGAGAGAAATGATTCTTAATTTCAATATGAATTTTTGCCACTTTTCATTGTTTCAATAAACTTGAGAATGGAAATGAGGAATGTGCTTAAGAGACAACCACCCAACCAAAGAGTAAAAAACAAAACATCTAAAGTCCACCAAGTGGTTTTCTACACAAGGAGAAAATCCTGCACTCTAAGGTGGATTTCAACTGGCCCCAAAACAAAAATGTGTACTAGTTAAGTGAAAATGGATGTCATACTAAACTCCAAAACATATAAATGAACTAAAAATACAAGACTAACAAAGGCCAGAGGCTCCTGAGTAGGGATAGGCGCAAAAATGTGACAGGATCAAACACATTTTGTGAGTCACATTTGTATGCAGACACTAATTTGTATAAATTGTGTTTCTTTTTTTTTCAGAATGCACGCTCCAATGATAGCAGTAGGAAGTGATGATCCAAGTCCATCAGCTGGAGGAAAATGTCAGATTTATGAATTTAATAGTGCTAATAGGTAAAAAGTGTAAATTGTAAATTTATACAATATTTGAAGAACCTCCTAATTTTAAGTTTAATAGCCTATATACAGGAGTTTCAGTGGTCAATCTTCTGGAAATGCATTTTGTTGAAGATGAGCAATGATATATGTGGTATGCTTAATCTTGATTGTGAACAAAAAAGGGACAAGGGGTAAATGTCAATTAGACTATATGTCGTATGATAACAAATTTAAAACTACCAAACAACACTACAAAATCAGAAGACATATAGAGGTTAGTAAGTCCTCTTGCATAACTGCCAAGTGCCAATACTATATATCCTGCTTTTGTCTCGAGTCTAGGCAAACATTATTTCAACAGAGACCACTAAAGTTGTACAATCCGCACTGAATTTTGGTGATAAGAAAAATGTTGTTAAAAACTTAAAGTGTGCATCAACATTTAGCACATGTAGGAGTGTACTTTGGATATGTTGCCTATTTGTTTTTGGGGGGGGGGGGGCACAGCTGTATATTTTTCAAATTTGTAAATATTAAGACTAAATTAAAATTAATGAAATACACAGATCCTCTTTTTTTGTCTATCATAAAATGTTGGTAATGTCTCTGAACTTTACTTTTATAATAGTCCATTATAAAGATTAAACAGATTATTTATTGAATAACATGTTTATAAACATTTCTTACTGTCAAGTGTTCTCCAAAAATTTGAATGAAATGAAATAATTCATACTAGATTTTATTTCAGAATTTAGGCTGTCAAAAAAACCTCTGAATAGTGTGATACGCATGGGATATATTTTAAACATAATATTTTCTGTACATTTAAATTGTTTCTGTTTAAAATGTATACAGTTATTATTAATGCATTTCAAATGATAATAAAATACAATATTTTCTTATTGAAATTAACTTGCCTCATTTATTCAAATTGGTTATCATTTCAGAAAATGGAACAAAGTAGAAAGTCTAAGTGTAGTTACAGATCCAGTTCATGATGTTGCTTTTGCTCCCAACCTTGGAAGATCTCACCATTTATTAGCTATAGCATCAAAAGATTTGAAAATAATAAGTCTCACACCTTATGGGTAAGCAGGATTTCATGATAGGACACTAGTATATTATACCTTAGGTGAACTACACATTACAGTAATTACCAGAATGAATCTACCATATTGTAATGAAATTAAATTGAAAAGATTGACAAAAAATAGTTTATATTTCAATTTGAGTTTGATTTTTTGGACAATAATTGGTACACTGATATGAATATAGCCATTATTCATGACAAAGAATAAGGTTGCTTTATTTCACTGCTCTCAAAATTCAAACATGTCTTCATTTTAATTAGTTTTTGGATCAATCTGATCTCGTAATTAGCAGTATCTAGCAGAGGATTCTACAATTCAAAGGATTATATAGACCTCTTTTAAAAAAACTAACTAATGATTCATCACAAAGAAATAAATTTCACACATACATTCAAACAAAGAAAAAGGTGTTGTTTGAACTTTTTGCATGGGAGGTTTCTTTTAGTAGTTTTGAATTGGTAAAAGCTAAGAATTCTTCATTATGTGAGATACTTAATATCTAGATAACAAGATTTTTTTTTCATTTTAGGAGAGATGCTGCATCAACAACTCAAGGAAGTAAATTTAAGATGCAACAGGTAGCAGATTTTTCAGAACATGAGTCACAGGTAAGTGAACATGGCTAGTGTTTGGGTACTTGTGACATGAGACAGACGGCATATTTCAGATGCAATATCTGTATGAACCCTTATAGTTTCTTTTAGTTATAACTGGAACAATTATTCTTGGTTACTTGAGAAGCTACTTTAATATCTGGAATTTTCTGGTCATAAAACTTGTGATAATTGTAATTTTCGTACTCAGAAATTAATCATTTAAAACGCTGGGTTTGTTGTTTCTAGCAAAAATTTTATACTCAAAGTACTGATTAAAGTGAATGACAAAGAGTACTGATTAAAATGAATGACAGAGAGCACTGGTGTAAGATTTCCAAATGATTTTTGATCAAGTTAGTAAATTGAGACAAAATTTATGATTGTAACGACTGCAAATTACAATCTTTTATTTTCAACATTTATATTACAAAAGTTCAATGATTTGCTTGAAAGATTAATGAACCCCACAATGAATTGTACCAATTTCTAAATCATTTGAATTTTTCCTGCAATGAAAGTTGTTCACTGTTTAAAAAATAACTACAATTAAAAAATGCAATGCATCTCTAACCGAGTCTTAATCACATATTGATATAAAAAAACTGCATTGTGGATTGATCAAAATGGAGTTTTTTTTTTTTTACTTACTTTAGCTCAGAAAGAAACTTTAAAACATGATACCTGAACGTTTCACTTTGAAAAATGGCTGATATCTCAGCGACAAAATACTAACGTGTTGTAAAAAACTTTATACTAAAACTCATACAGATTTTGATTTATCTTTACATCTTTTTCATTATGATAAGCTTGCAATGGGGTCTGTTCTTTCATATTCTTCACAATGGAACTTTGAAAAATTAATGACATTAACAAAAACAAAATTTCCGACTTGTATAGAATGTAATTGTAAAATTATGAAATTATTATTAAAATGATTGACTTATTTTCAGGCCCTAGAATAATTTATCAGGAATAATTTTACTCTTTCTTTATATGATATAGGTATGGAGACTTAGTTGGAATGTTACAGGTACCATTTTGTGTTCATCAGGAGATGATGGCTGTGTACGGCTGTGGAAAGGTATTACATTTTATTATTGGTTATCATATATCTTCAAATATGGATACATTGAAAGAAAGACATATTAAAGTTTTACACCAAAAAATCATTTATGATTTGGTATTTGTTGGGTCTGCAACATTTGTTGTGTTGCGAAAAGCAAGACATACAAGATCTTAGGGAGCTACCATTTGATTTTTATCGGGGGGCTAGGATGAAAAATTTTGTCCTGCATTTTTTTTTAGCTGTAATCTCTATCCTGCCTTTTTATTTTTCACTCTAATCGGTCCTGCCTTTTTTTTGGTTGTTTATCCTGACTTTTTTTTACCTAAATTGTCATCCTGACTTTTTTTTTTTGCAAGTGTCTCATCCTGCCTTTTTTTTTTACTCAAAACTCCTGTCCTGCCTATTTTTTTCAAATTTCATCCTAGCCCCCCCATAAAAATCAAATGGTAGCTCCCTTACTATTGGTTTCTTGGCAGTGTCAACACTTAAAGCTTAGTCTGTAGTTTTAATAGTTATAAGTAACAGGACAACTACATTTTGTAAAACAAATCATTGTTAGGTTTACATCTCTGTTAATCTCAGTCATGTTTCACCTAAACTTAAATCAGTATAAAACATCAGCGGAATTCAGCGGTATACAAGGTTGACTAGAATTGAGGCTACACATGGAAATTAAAAACTATAAAAAAATATTAAAAGATTATAGGCATTTACCAAAAATAATATGATGTATGTGGTTTTTTATAACAAGAAATTATTTGTGATTGAACATATTCTATATTTCTTTTATTTTAATGAGTAACCAAAGACAACGAAACTTATGTTAGAATATCTTTTCAGCAAATTATCTAGGAAGTTGGAAATGCATTGCTGTCTTGAAAGGTGATGGCAGTCAAGTACAACAGATGGACATCAATCAAAGTTCAATGTCCTCTAGTGGAGGCCAGGGACAATCTAACAGTGGTGTCAGGTACTTCCAGGTTTCAAGAGTTTCCCAGGCACCTCAAGTTGTTTGGCATTAATTTAGAGATTGTTTTTTTGAAAATATGTTTAAAAAATATTTAAAATATGATTGTCTTTATCTTTGAGGTATAAAGGGATGTGTGTGTTTGCTCATCAGGGTACTTTTTGAAAAGATATGTTATGAATTTTTATTATGGAAATCATAGTTAACATTTTATTTAAATGATGTGCAGGGATCATAGTTGTAAATATTCAATTTAAAAAAAATGAATTACAAAAGAAGACCAGTTTATTCAAAACTAGATGTTTGAATATATGAATTTATGAAATAAATTTTATTTTCGTTGTCAGGTTACTGTCCCATTGATTTACACTCTTCACTTAATTTTATTCATATTGAATTTTGTTGGTTTTGAAAATTTTGAATTTGATAGACACGCTGCATTTAGGTCGCTCAGTATACTGTCATTATTTGTAGAAGGCTGTCTTGAACTAAAAGGAAAGAATATTTGATAAAAGATATTTAAAAAACTCTTTAACCCTTTCCTCCATAATGACGCTTTTTGACGCCACCCCCTTTCCTCCATAATGACGCCTTTTGACGCCTGTGTAGTACCTCAGTTGAAACGCTTTGACTACAAAATGACTGCATCAGACTTAAAAAATTTTGTATCCAATATGAAAAGGACATTCATAAAAATATCTGACTTGAATTTCATTGATGAAATATTCGTTTTCACAATGCATTAATACTTTAAACCTGATAATTTCTTTTTATTGAAAAAATCCTATGCGAATCAAGTATGTGAGAAAAAAAAATCCATGGAGGAAAGGGTTAAGCAATATTCAGTTTTACAATTTCACAGGAATACTTGCATACATCAATCCTACATACATGTAACCTAAGATCATTCTTCACTGATCTCTTGTTTCATGACTCAAAGTCAATATTCTTTTGTAATTCAACCTGTTTGAAATAAAATATATACTTAAAACAAAATTTTCAGTCCTCAAGGGTTTCAGTTAAACTGGTTTTACTGTAAAAAATTGTAAACAAATATCACATGCACAAAAGTACATATTCTATAATTCATCCTGCTAACTTCACTGTAACTTTCTACTATATGTTTATTTGCTTGACACGTATATGAACAGTTATAATTTTGAGTGGTGCAAATTTTAAATCAGAAAATGTCTCTGTGAGATTTTTTTCTGTAGATATGAGTATAAGTTTGTATATCCTTCAATTGGAATCTCATTTGTAGATTAGGTGAAATGAAACTCATTAGAATTATTTTTGGGGCATATTTTTGTGCAAATTGTTTATAGTCAGTCAAATTGAAGATTGCTCTTTTAACCAGGTGATTTTTTTTGATGTAAGAGATTTATTTACATTTTTGAATGCACACAGTAATTTATGTAGTACGGAAGCGGATTAAAGGAAGGAGAAAGTGGAACATTGCTTTTTTTGGTTTAATTTCAACAGTATTTCATTTTGATCAATACATATTTGGAAATATATATGCAAATCATCTTTAAGAATGAAAACTGATAAATTAGTGATGTTTAAAATGGTTCAAATAAAACAAAAGAGATGTTTATTGTGTTTATTTTGATAATAGATTCTTTTGTGGATAGTTGTCTCATTGGCAATCATACCATATCTTCTTTTTTATATTTCATATATCTTGTGTTCTCTTATACATTTGAAAGTACTAAAAAGTTATTGCTTTTTACCACATTCTAATATTTTGATTGACACTTTACTCCTAGTTATGTGTATTTTTTGCATATATATTGAAATTCTATTTTTATGATAATAACAATGTTAAGAACTGACTTGTGATATATAAAACTAAGTAGACATTGGAGTACAGTAACTTTTTTAACACTGAAGCCAGATTTTTGTTGTTGATTTAAAGATAATGTGCATGAAAGATAAGTAAATGCTGTATATTTTTGAATGTGCTTAGTTGTGAGAATGATCACACAAAGAAATTGTAAGATTATTTTTACATTTTTGTAATGCTATCACATTTATGAATTAAAGGCATTTGAAAATGTGTGTTTTTCTCTTACATCATTCAATTTCACTTGTATTCAATCTTTTATCATTGGTTTATACAGATTTTAAGTTCTAGGATTTGACTGATGTCCCAATAGTGTTTTTTATGATGTATTTGAAAGTAATAGTTGTCTTTGGAAGTCTTTGAATTGATACAAATTTTATATTAAGGTCAAATATTCTGTTCACCATTGTTTTAAAGGCCTACATTTCTAGGTAACAAAAATATGGAATCGGTTGTAATTGCAAAATGATTTCAAAATCTATCTGCTGTAATGATAGTCATAAACAGCTAGGAGAGTTGCTGGAGTTTCAGGGGAGATTTAATATATATGTAATTCAATGGTTGTCTTTTGTTGCTGTATTTCATATTTGTATTTTGTTCATTGTTTTTTTTGACATAGATCAGGCCTCAAGTTTTCTCTTTAATTATTTTAAGTTTGTCATTTTGGAGTCTTTCACTACGCAGTATGGGTTTCCCTCATTGTTAAAGGCAATACAGTGACCTTGTTGTTCATTTCTATGTCATTTGGTCTCTGCTTTTATACCACATGTTCTTATTTTTATAATGAATGTTAAAAATTCTGTTTTTTTTCTGGTTTAATATGAGGACTTCATTATAAGGCAATCTTACCAAAGTTCTGAAAATTATAATGCATAATTGTCCCTTGAATCAGATACAAATGACATCTGTTGTAGTTAAATATATCAAATGACAAAATATGAACTTATTTGATATAATTTTGAGTTTTCTAAGGTTGAAAATTAATTTTCGCTTGAATATGAGTTGACATTTGCGGAAACACTTTCATGCACACTATTTAAAGTTTCCTTTAAAATAAGCACTTTAACACACTATATAATATGTATTTCTTAAAAAAATTCACAACAAAAGCAGATTTTATAATTCCTGAAGTAGCTCTTTTATTTTGCCTATCTTGGTCGAAAGGGTTAGATTAAGCTTTTCCCATCACTTGGCATTCGTCATCTTTTGTAGTTGTCCTTCATCATTCGTTATCTTTTAAAATATCTCCTCTGAAACTGCAGGGCCAAATTCAACCAACCTTGGTCATTGGAGTATCTAGTTTGAAAAAACGGGTCTTTTGCCCCTACTTAATAATGAGCATGTTTAAAAACATAGAGGTAAATTGAAAGTTTTGTCTATTTACTTGAAAACTACATTTTGTGTCCTTTAGATTAAGTGAAAATCTGTTGGCCGAAAAAGTTCAGAATGTAGGGATCTACCTTCTACTCATACATCTAAACTGAGATGTGGCATCTTAAAGGAGTTCTAACTAGTCATTTCCCTCATCTTCAAAACTATTATAGATAGACAGAAACTTTTAATAGCAAAAATTATCAGCAAGACGAGATCTACAAATTAGTCAAACATGGCTAAGATTGTCAGTCAACCACTTGTTGTGTCGTTTTGGTCATTGATAGAGTAAAAAAGTGAGATTTCTGTATGCTCTCTGGCAGCAGCTACAACAGTTTGTTAGTCTATAATTAGGTCAGTTTATATTAGTTTATAAAGGGAATAAACTATGGTTAATCATAGCACATCACATTTCTATGTAAATTTTTCTTGCATCACATTTCTATGTAAATTTTTCTGAGTGTGGGCCCTCAGTCCTGTTCTATACATGTATGTTCAAGTTTGTAAATTGACTTGGAAAATTATTTTGCTTTGTACCTTCAGTCATGGTTCATTTACTTTGAATATTTTGCATATTAAAGTATTGGTGTTGAATTTTAACATTAGCATTTTACTATCAAATTTATACATATAGGCTAGACATATTTGTTTTCAATTTTTTTGTGTGCAAGTAGTCAATTTTATTTTGCTTCTGCCATAGCAGAGGGTACATTTAGTTTTACCCTTGTCTGTCTGTACCTCTGTCCTTCTGTCCATACGTCCCTGTTTCTGTTCTCAAACTTTAGATTGCCTTAATCAAATGTTATGAAACTTATACTCAATGCTTTTTACATTGTACCACTAAATACAGATCAAGTTTGAATTTTGTTTGCGTCACGTTTATTGTTCTAGAGTTATGCCCCTTTAAAATGGAAAATTTATTTCTGTTCTCTAACTTAAGTTTGCCTTAACCAAATGTTATAAAACATATAACTCAATGATTACCATCACTAAACACAGATCAATATAAAAAAGAAGATGTGGTATGATTGCCAATGAGACAACTCTCCATAAGAGACCAAAATGACACAGAAATTATCAACTATAGATCACCTTATTGCCTTCAACAATGAGCAAAGCCCATACCGCATAGTCAGCTATAAAAGGCCCTGAAATGACAAGGTTGAATTTTGGTGATGTCACTTTTACTGTTCTAGTGTTACGTCCCTTTACAGATGGAGAAACTGTTATTTTTTTTGTTTTGTCTCTCTAACATTAGTTTGCCTCAACCAAATGTTATGAAACTTATACTCAATGGTTATTATCACTAAACACAGATCAAGTTTGAATTTTGGTGGTGTCACCTATACCTTTCTAGTGTTATGCCTATTTATAAACAGATAGATTGCTGGATTTTTCATTTCTGTTCTCTTAAGTTTGTCTCACCTAAATAATATGAAACGTGTAGACAATGCTTCTTACCACAAAACTCAGATCTTGTACAAATTTGGGTAGCATCACTTATACAGTTCCTGAGTTATGTACCTTTACAACTTTATATGCAAGCTGGGGATCATCTGTGTCCCATGGAGACATTCCCCATTTTTAAAATTTAATAATACCATTATTTCTTTTTCTGGAATAACATTCATCAGCTACACTTGGAATAAAAGATATGGAGTTCGATAGTATTAAATTTGAATTGCCAATTTTTCAGCTGATGTTAGGTAGTTCTCCACAGCTTCATCCGACAAACAAAAAAATATAAATAGTTGCCCCACTTGGAAATTTTAATTTTATGAGACATTGCATTGTTAGTGCTCCTATGTGTACAACCTTTGTCAGATTTTTATCAAATTTATATCCAAGGTTATTTTCAGCATTGTCTCAGACATTTTTGACACAAATTGGTGCAGATCTATTTTGATACAGTTTGTATAGGTTTTGCTCATTGTTGAAGGCCATACAGTGACCTATAGTTGTTAATTTCTGTGTCATTTTGGTATCTTATGGAGAGTTGTCTCATTGGCAATCATACCACATCCTTTTTTTATATGTAGTAGGGTTTCCTAAAGCAAAATTCTTTGATCTTCTAAAAAAATGAGATTTAGGAGGAATGGTGTATTGAACTAGAAAAGAAAGATACAGGTGGATGTATAAAAATAATTAAAAAAATTGAATTGCTTTGCTTTGGTGTTACCTGTAGATCTTTTGTAACAACTGAAGAGGTCACACTTTTACAAGACATTGCTTGATGTTCTCTGGAGTTGAACATTTACATTCATATTCTAGGCTATAAGAATATTGACTATTTAAAGTAAATTGGTTAAAAAGGTTGGGCCCAAAGTACTGTGTCTTTCTTTTTATGTCAAGGTATAGCATAACAGTTATAGAGTTAACTCTAAGATAACAACTGGATATTTTTTACTTGATGACCAAAGTTTTACACTTCAGCTTCAGTGGAACATTTTGTGGCCTTTGGACAAAAACTGATTTACTGTTTTCCATAAATCCAGTCATAATAGTGAAATGTTTGCTATCTCTATCCAGCATAAGAGAAGTAAAATCTGCTAAACGACATTGTCATTTAAGCATGAGCATAACAACAACCACAAATAAAAAACCTAAAGCATCAAAATAAAATCATACTTTTGCAGAGAAGGGAACTCTAGATAAAAAAGAATAGATTATTTCAAGATGTATTGATATAGAATGTTGACTAAAACCATTTCTATAATTTGAGGTTTTATTTTTCAGGGGTGGTCCTCCACCGGGAGTAATGAACATGAACATCAAGAGAAATTCTGGATGGCCTTTATTCAATACACAAAAAGACCAAGGAAAGGCCTACTACTAATAATCAAATAAAGACGAAAAAATGCAATAATCATAGGGCCACAATTAAAAATATTTTGGTTTGCCCAAAACCCTACTCAAGATTGAGACAGTGGGTAGGTAGGAAGGTAGGCATTTTTTTTTTTTTTTTTAAAGAAATTGAAGTATTAGATGTTTATTAGTCTTCATGCCTATCTGATTAAAAAAAAACTTCTTCAAATCAGGACAATAAAAGAATTTGAGTAGGCAGCTTTTTTCTGGGTAGGTAGGGTTTGGGCAAACAAACCTATTCTTTTTTATGGCCTAGATGTTGTGAATCCATTTTGTCAAATGAATATGTTGATTCCATATTTTGGATCAATATTGTTCAATTATTAAGTTTGTTTTAAAAGTGTCTTTGACACAAGCAGCTCAAATTATTGTGCCTTAAAGAATTATACTGTAAAATGGTGTATTTTCATGTTAAAAGTTCTTATTTTGAAAGGCCAAAGAAGTATAATAAGGTATTAATTTTGTGCCTTCCTCAACTTTGATTCTAGTCTGTCTTCAAGCTTAAATTTATTAAGGGGATATTCTCATGATTTTATATACGAATCTGCAATAAAAAAATAAATCCCTGATCAAAATTTCCATTTTACAGTATTTAAAATTGCATAACACATGTACACTAAAAAAAATCATTGAATATGTTAGGTTTTTGGTAGAAAAATGTCAGAAGTTTTATTATGTTAGTAAAAAATGATTGTAATTAGTTCTTCACCATCTCCTTATTCGTGTATATTCATATATTTCCCATGAAAAAAGTTATTTTCCATCTGCTTTTTAGTGTAAAGTTTTATATCACCATCTATATTTGTAAAGACTACATTGATTTAATTGAAATTCAAGGTAGTTTCTGATGATTAATTAAACTGTGGGCCTTTCAATAAATAAATAATTTCTCGTTTCTAAATGCATGGATTTCATATGTAACAAATATGTTTTGTTTGTTAAATTTGTTAAATATGTTTTATTTGTATTTTCCTGTTTGTTAATAGTTAATTTTGAAAAGGTTCTTTCTTTTAAAGTTAAAACAAATCCATTTACCTGAAATATCAATGAAATTCACATTGTATATAGTACAACACTGCAACAAGCCTTGTATCAGTATTGATAAATGTATTTTTTTTGCATCAACATATACTGAATTAATATAATATCAACAAACTTATTTACACCAGAGATTAGTTTTCATGTATAGCTCTTTCTAGTCTACTTTAAAGCAATTATTTTTCATGATTTTTTATTTTGTTAATTCATTTATATTTGAGAATTCAGACAATTCATATTTATGTATTTTTATGCCCCACCTACGATAGTAGAGGGGCATTATGTTTTCTGGTCTGTGCCTCCGTCCGTCTGTGCGTCCGTTCGTCCGTTCAGGTTAAAGTTTTTGGTCAAGGTAGTTTTTGATGAAGCTGAAGTCCAATCAACTTGAAACTTAGTACACTTGTTGCTTATGATATGATCTTTCTAATTTTAAAGCCAAATTAGACTTTTGACCCCAATTTCACGGTCCACTGAACATAGAAAATGAAAGTGGGAGTTTCAGGTTAAAGTTTTTGGTCAAGGTAGTTTTTGATGAAGCTGAAGTCCAATCAACTTGAAACTTAGTACACTTGTTGCTTATGATATGATCTTTGTAATTTTAAAGCCAAATTAGACTTTTGACCCCAATTTCACGGTCCACTGAACATAGAAAATGAAAGGGGGAGTTTCAGGTTAAAGTTTTTGGTCAAGGTAGTTTTTGATGAAGCTGAAGTCCAATCAACTTGAAACTTAGTACACTTGTTGCTTATGATATGATCTTTGTAATTTTAAAGCCAAATTAGACTTTTGACCCCAATTTCACGGTTCACTAAACATAGAAAATGAAAGTGGGAGTTTCAGGTTAAAGTTTTTGGTCAAGGTAGTTTTTGATGAAATCGAAGTCCAATCAACTTGAAACTTAGTACATATGTTCCCTATAGTATAATCTTTCTAATTTTAATGCCAAATTAGATTATTACCCAATTTTTACAGTCCATGGTACATGGAAAAGGATAGTGCAAGTGGGGCATCCGTGTACTTTGGACACATTCTTGTTTTATTTTGCTACAAGCACAAAAACAAAATACTAGTAGCTTGCCAAAAGTTATTTTGTTTATGTGTGTCCACATCTCAAGAACATACCCTGCTTGTCAAAAGATACATGTATACCAATATGACATTTTGCTAATCATTATGTTAACTCGCCAATATGGCTTACATTTCACACAAGCTTATTTGTTCAATTTTGTGTTCAGAAAATGTTTATGGTACATGAATGCTTTTTCTATAAAAGGACGAGTCTTAGGCTCTATTGATACAACCTTTTATAATCTTGATGCATCTTTGGACTCAATAGTTTTTAAATTGATTAGTTCAGACAAATTTTCATAATTACAAGGGCTCATGTACTCGCCTAAATTAGATCACTGTGCTCCAATACATAAACCTGCTTTCAATTACATATTTTGCTCTTTCATACAATGTCTTTTTACTGAGTGATCTCACTTTTGCAATAAACAAGCAAGAAAATTTTAATACTATTTTATAACATCATCTTTTACTTGTTAATCTATTAAACTGAGTACTTATACTGGGTTAATGTTTCATAAAATTTTGCATAGATGTTACATGATAGTTCATTGTTTTGATTGCCAGAAAACTTTCATGAGGCATTCCAATATTACATTTTATTCCTTAATAAAATGCAATATTAATGACTGCATGTCATCTCCATGACAATTTTACAATAAACAGGAAAACAAATGCCATGCTTGTTTTAACTCTTAATTTTATTACTATAGCATGAAAATGTAATTATAAGAATTGAATGGCTCTTTTTAGCTCACCTGGCCCGAAGGGCCAACTGAGGTTTTCTCATCACTTTGCGTCCGGCGTCGTCAGCGTCATCCGTCGTTGTTAACTTTTACAAAAATCTTCTCCTCTGAAACTACTGGGCAAAATTAAACCAAACTTGGCCACAATCATTATTGTGGTGTCTAGTTTTTAAAATGTGTGGCGTGACCCAGCCAACCAACCAAGATGGCCACCATGGCTAAAAATAGAACATAGGGGTAAAATGTAGATTTTGGCTTCTAACTCTGAACCAAAGCATTTAGAGCAAATCTGACATGGGGTAACATTGTTTTGAGGTAAAAAAGATCTATCTGCCCTGAAATTTTCAGACAAATCGGACAAGCCGTTGTTGGGTTGCTGCCCCTGAATTAGTAATTTTAAGGAAATTTTGCAGATTTTGGTTATTATCATAAATATTATTATAGATAGAGATAAACTGTAAACATCAATAATGTTCAGCAAAATAAGATCTACAAATAAGTCAAATGACCAAAATTGTCAATTGACCCCTTAAGGAGTTATTGCCCTTTATAGTCGATTTTTAACAATTTTCATAAATTTTTAGAAAATATTTTCCACCGTAATTACTGGGCCAAGTTCATTATAGATAGAGATAATTGTAGCAACAAGAATGTTCAGTAAAGAAAGATCTACAAACAGATCACCATCACCAAAACACAATTTTGTCATGAATTTATCTGTGTCCATTGTTTAATATGCACATAGACCAAGGTGAGCGACACAGGCCCTTGAGAGCCTCTAGTTGTAATTCTTTAGGGTTAATCATGCACACCTGCTTTTTTTTTAGTACAAATGGCTTCAATGCTTCTTACAAAAAGTCTTAATTCTATGCTTTTACATCCTTAAAGAATAATAAAGCGATGTATTCAATTCTTATTTAAATTCTTTAAATTCTTAGTTTGTATCTCTTTAAGAATGATTCTTTTCAATATTTGCAGTAGAAAATATTATAAAAAGGGTTTCATTTAAGTTTTTTTTTTCGGGTGATTTTTCACTGTGAAATGCATGAAAGAAAATCTCAGCTTGAAAATATTATTTGCAGCATGTAAACTATTATCAATGTCTTAAGTGAATGAAATCCTTAAGTTTATTAAATTCCTGCATACTATGAAACAATGTGAGGAAGAAAATTTTACCTTTCTTTGAACATTTTTTTGTAAAACCTATATTATGCTCAGCAATATTTCATACCAATCCTTAGCATGTTTGCAGTTTAAGTAGAAATAGTCTAAATGAATATGTATTTTTTTTAATCTAGATATTTGAAAAATATGCAAACTATTATTCATTTTTCATCTTAGATATTATGTCAAGACTGTTCCAATTTTAGTGTCTTAATTACTTTTATATTATTAGAATTTAATTTTAGATGTAACACATCTTCTGATTGGCTGACGTTATTTTGTTATCAGCCCATAGACATAATTTAGTCATGTGACTGTGATGTCATCAACGTTTTTTCATGGTTTTCTACGGTTTAAAATGGATTTAGAATTAAATTATAAGAAATGACTAATATTTTGTCTTTCTATACGAAATAACATAAAAAAATGTGGTGCGCACTGTTAAATAACCCGCTACATGCGTTATTCAGTGTGCACCAAATTTTTTATGTTATTTCTTCATAGACAGAAAAAATATGACAGTCATTCCTTAAAGAAAATACTACATTAATGTTTTTTTATATTCTCAGGTATTCAACATAGTAATTCAGTTATTGATTAATAATTTTATGTAATGGTTTTTGAAATATTTTTTGATTATTTTTACATTTTTTATTGTTATTAATTATCAAACTAGTTTAAGTTTTTATTTTATAATCCATTTCAAAAGAAATATCATGTGAACTGATTTGTCTTCAGAATAGTTATCCACAGCAGCTACCATTAACTCCACAAATCATATTTGAAAATTGATAGTTGAAATTAATATAGTTTAAATCTTACAGTTTTATTCTGGTATCCCTGTCTAAACCTTCCATTGTAAAACACTGTATAAATCTGATAAAAAATCCAATGTTCCTTATGTTCTTATTATTTTGATAAATGTATAAAAAAATTTAGATATTTTTTTTACAGATTTACAAGTATGGTCAATAATACTTCTTTTTCTAGGGAGAAAATATTTGTTGTACTTGGAAATCTTTTCGTGTTTTTCTGGGACAAAAAAAGAATTTAAAAGACGTAGCAGTTTTGTGGAATGTACATGTCTGTCTGGCTGGTATTAACTGACCTTTACCTCGTTTTGATGATTCATTGGTCAATGATTAGTTTCAATTTTGTCAGTTTATGAGATACTTTAATCAACAGGTCAACTATATTTTGTGAATGAAATGATTTTAAGGTGTACATGTCTGTCTTGCCTGGATAATCTGACCATGACCTCATTATCATAGAAAAATAATAATGTTTAGTTTATGTGACACTATAGTACCACATGTTGCAGGGTTTCAACATAAATCCATCGTAATTAAAACAGGCGAGACATGTTTGCACTCTTGTTTAGATAAATTCTTATGCAGTCGATATTGTTCCCTTCGATCAATACAACAAACAACCATGTGTATGAAACAAATGGTTTACTGATAATAGCTTGGGTACCCCTCATTAAATCGAAATGAAACTTTTACAGATGAAAAGGATAGGGAATGAAAAAGATAGGTGCAAAGTACCAAAGGGATAATTAAGCTCAGAAGTCGAATTCGAGCTGACAATGCTAAGACAAAAAAGAACGAAAAACGACATAAGGACCTATAACAGTCTACAAAACACAACATAGAAAACTATGAGCAACACCAACCTCATCTAAAAATAGGGATGATCTCATTGGCTCTGCAAGGGTAAACAGATCATGCTTCATATGTGGCACTTACAATGAGAAACGACATAGAAGAGAAAAAAGTCCTATTGAATATATGGTCAATTAGACAAAGGTCAAATTAACTTTATGGAAAAATGTGGAAAATTGGTTTCTGGATGGAAGCTTAATTTACTTATCTAATTTTTCGTATCTGTCAAATTATCAATTAACTGAAACTCGCCATATATTCAAAACAGAAAATAACAATGAAGATGCATTAATATGTTAATTTTTCCATTGTGTATATTGTATTGTATTGTTTGTATATGCCTTCAACCCCCAGGAGTATAAATGTGCATTTCATAAATAAATAAATTAAATAAATAAATAAAAAAAAAAGAAAAATAGAATTAATTTACGAAATAAATATAAATCTTATCACTTAAGCTCTTTGAATAGACTCATCATTAATGCCAGGATTAAAACTTTGTAAAACTCGGATTAACACAAGAATTGCAGTTAAATATTTCAGTACCAAAAGTTCACCTACGATGTTATATAAGGCGATGTGGTAAACAAAGGCAAAATTAGTATGGTGCTGTTTAAAAGTAATGAATTCATTGAGAGAAAACAAAGCCGGTTGACAGACTAAAACCGAGGGAAACACAACAAAAAGAGGAAAACAATGGAACAACAGAAACACTGAAGTGCAACAAAAAATAAGCCTATGATGTGCGTATTTGTTTTTTAACATCAGTTCTTGTGATTTCATCTTTTGTAAAAGTCAACTTCCATTAGTATATACTGAGAAAGAAAGGCGAAAGATACCAGAGGGACAATCAAATTAATAATTCGAAAACAAACAGACTAATAAAGAAAAATACCAACAGACAAACAATAGAACACAAAATACAAAGACAGAGCAACACGAACCCCACATTAAATTAGGGGTGATATCAGGTGCTCAGGAAAAGTTGGCAGACCCTCCTATACATGTAGAAAACGTCGATGCCATTTATTATATCAAGACTCATCTAAAGCAAATTATTCAGTTTGTCTTGTATTAGTGAAAAAAATCAATTGGTTTCTTCACGTCTGTTAGTAGAACCCATTAAATTGTTCCCCCTTTTATAACAATGAAAAACATGCCGAAACGACATTACAAATTATATCAGAACTCAGACCGGTGCCAATATAGCCGAAACGACTGTGTCCGATCAATCGGTGTTGTCAAAATTTCTGACATCAATATCGTTGGAAGTGGATGGGTTTAAAGGCGAAACCGGCGTAGCAACTGAGATATTTCACCAGCCAAAGATGCAAAAAAAAACCCCGATTTCATACATGTTAAATTGATTGATTGATTTAAAAATAAGAAATTTAATCTACGAAATTAATATAATCAAAGTTTTGATGTATTTAAAATTTATTCATCATTGATGTCAGGATTACATGTTGTACGACGGACGCGCGTTTTGTTCCCCCCCCCCCCCCCCCCCCCCCACCAAGCAAACTCTCGATCTCTGATTTATAAAAATAAAGCTTAGCTACTAATATCCGATTATGCAGTACTTATTTTAACACCCACGTGTTGTTACACAATTTGAGGCCGTCCTTTGTACCATATTTATCCAACGCATAACTAGTCCAGTCAATCTAGCAGGAATTGGACCCTAACCTTAAAGTAATTGCAACAGAAGACTTTTAAGTTTTAATCTTTTGCATTATACCCCAAATATACACAGAAAAAAGTCCATCAATATATAACTTGAAGAAGACTTAAATTTCCTAATATTTTAGCAGTCTTTAGAGTATAACAAACAACTCTAATTGTGTTTTCATAACTTTTATCAAGCTTCCCCCTACATTTCGTAATTCATTCGTTGACCGTATATTCAATTTTTCAACATGTCAAGGTAAAGAATCTCAAATTTGATAAAAATAATTAAGCATATATTCTTATTTTTGTGGTTCAAATTTTCTTTAAACAAGGTAGATGCTGAACAAATATAATTTACAGATATAAACAAAACCAAATTTTCTCATTATTTTTTCAAAATGATCACAAAACCACAAATTTGCAATTTGTAAAAAACAAATAAAAAAATACCCATAACACCTCGGTTTTGTACATTTCATGAGCGGAAGATGATACAATATAGTCAAATACGAACTTAAAACCGTATCAAAGTATCATGCTTTACATGAATTTTAAGAAAATCAACCAAAAACTGACAAAAAAGACTAATTTTTGCAGAGTTATCTTCTCTTTCCAATGTTACTTTCCATGATGAGTCTTTTTAGACGAAACGCGCGTCTGGCTTATATATAAAATTTAGTCCTGGTATCTATGATGAGTTTATTTCCATAGGAAATTAAAATTGCTGATTTTGAGTTTTCCTTAAGTTATATTTGTCTGTTATCTGTGTATATTTGGGGCTTAATGCTAAAACTACAAAAAATTTGTTGCAATTTGTTTTGAGGTTAAACCTTAGTTTGACTGGACTAAACTTAGTGGTAAATACTAGAAGGATTTCTATCAAATCATGACATTTCTGTCAAACGAATTAAATTTCATAATCAAATCCATTGTCTGTAAGTAACATTCCCTAATTACGCCTGTGTTTGATACACTGAATCAAAATTGTTCATTCAAATTCTTCTGCGCTATTCTAAATGATAATCCCATGTACTATATAAAGATACGATATCCCTATTACTCCATCAGTTCGCTCACAGACAGTGGTCAGCAATCCCCGAATTAATCTACATTAATTAAAAAAAGTAGTCACCACAGGCTAATTATCTGTAAATAGAGAAGATGTTATTACAGCGGGATTTAAAGTTTAATTCGCAAATGATGTTAGATTTAATAATGAAGTTTCACCAAAATGAACATTATGACCAATTAAATAGTTTTCAAAGAAGATGAGGACTTGAGTACTTAAGATATTGATACGATAAAACTTAGATTAGAGAAGAGTCTCGGCATTCAAATAGACGACTTAGTAAAAATGTTAAATAGGGATTTGCACAGGCCGGATTTTGTGAAAATTGCACACATTGGAATTATGATTGCAAATGAGGAAGGTGTTGATGAAATGGAACCTCCGAAAAAGAAAAAAAAAAAAAAAAGAAGCGGAGTGAAAAACCAAATGTACCTTCGGTAAGCTTGTAATATAGTTTCGTCAATACGTTGTCACCATCGCCAGTTTGTCTTAAAGTTGTCAGAAGCGTGAGTCGCTTGTATTTTGTTTTTGGTATCAGGTAGACAGAACCTGACCAGGCATATCTGTGAATCTTTAGATTCAAAAATGCAGAGAGCCTTTTAAATTAAATAAATGAGTTTTTAACAATTTTAGTTTCAAATCCACAGTGGGCATGCTTATAGAACAGGAACTGTGGTATTTATTTACGTTTGTTCATTTATGAACAAATGGTAAAAAATTACTAAAATAGATAAACAATTCCATAGACTTGATGGTAGCATTTCGGTTAGAAATGTATAGTGATTTGTGTGTTGTTTTAAAGAAAGTTCACAGTTGGTAGCAACTGTGTGTTTTAGAAATCTTTGTTCTACGGACAAATGGTCAAAATTATTAAGTTGCTGACGACGTGATCGTTGCTTCAAGTCTATAAATACGGAATTATACAGTGGTAAAAACTGTGGTTTATGCACTTTTGTTCAAGTTGAACAAATGGTCAAAAATGTTAAATATGGTGACAACGTTTTGGTAGTTTGTGTAGTAAGTTATCTGTAAATAATTGTGATGTTGATCAAATTAAAAGTTTCTGTATACTACATTTTATTTTTAAAATAGTAATTGAATGCACTAAATACAAGAGTGTTTTGAGGAAAATGCAAATTTCGGCATTGATTGAAAAGGATAAATTATTAAGTTAGGTGTGATAATTTTGAAAGAATCAATTATGATATTTAAAGGACACAAACTTTATATGGTGCACGGCTGGTAATCTACACACGCAGAACATTTGGTTCTGCAATGAAAATCGTGAAAGGGTCTTCCGGTTGTGCTTGAGTGGAGTAATTATCACCGCTTCAAAAGGTATGTACATTTCTAAATCGTAATTTTCTTATTCAACTGATCAAAATATTGAAAATCGGAGAATGCTATGCTGTGGTGAATACTTTAACGAAGAGAAACATGTATCATTTACTGTTGTACGTGGAGTTGAACTCCTACAAAATTAGTTGCCCCACGAGAAATTGCATAAAAAAGTGACATTTGAATTTTGATATGGTTATATTAACAGACCTACAAGTTCAAATTTAGTTTTTTTTCGGACAATGGGTATAAATGTCGTTTTGGGCGGCGTGTACGCTATCCGGTGTTGATAGACGTCTTAATAAATCTAAAAACTACATTTTTTCATTATTTTATGCGCGAGGGGATTGGTTCTGATTGATGACATCGTGAATGCGCGAGGGGACGTGAAATCATATCTTTATATCCAAGCTATGAGTTGTTGAAACTTGCCTAAATTTTGGTTAGATTGTTCATGAAAAAAAACACAGTTGTGTGCAACAAAGATAATGAGATAGAATTTTAAAATTAATTGTGGGAAAATAGGTTTCATAATATGTGTTACGAAGACTAAAAAGAAAAAATTGTGTAAACGATTTTGTTTTCTTGCTACAAATAAGATTAAAATTTTCCCTATCAGCCCAATATATATTTTTACGAAAATATTTATTTCCCCTTGAATTAATCATTTGATTTAAGAAAACCCAAATTTTGATATTAGTTTAAATAAATTTTCGCAAATTTTGAGATAGATTTGCAACTCATTGGCTAGACTGTTAATTCATATAAGAGACATTTGTGGAATATTGGGCGTATGACGTTTGAGCCAATTTTTAAAATTTTCATTTTTCAATAGAGTCGATCTTTTCTTTATATACATAAGCAGTCTAACAAATAAATTGTAAATCTGTCTCAAAATTTGCAGATTTGGGCAAATAACTAAACCGATTAGTTGCCCGAATCTGCCCCCCAAAAGTTTTGGTGGTTTATTGTATAAATCAAAATATTTAAACAGACATCAACACTTGTGTTTTCACAATCATTTTTTTTTATTCAAATAAACAATAAAGGGGAGAAACTATTTTCGTAAAAAATATGCATTGGGCTGATAGGGAAAATTTAAATTTTTACTTGAATCAAGAAAAAAAAAAAACGTTTACACATTTTCTTTTTTTTTTATTATTCGTAAAAGATATAATATTGAACCTATCTTCCCAAAATTTATTTCAAGATTCTATCTCATATTTTATTTATGCACTCAAATGTGTTTTTTAATGAACAATCTAAACAAATTTTGGCAACTTTCAACAACTCATAGCTTGGATATAAAGAAATAATTTCATGTCCCCTCACGCATTCACGATGTCCTCAACCAGAACCAATCCTCTCTCAAATAAAATAATGAAAAAATGTAGTTTTTAGATTTATTTAGACGTCTATCAACACCGGACAGCGTACACGCCGCCCAAAACGACATTTATACCCATTGACCGAAAAAAAAACTAAATTTGAACTTGTAGGTCTGTTAATATAACCATATCAAAATTCAAATGTCACTTTTTTATGCAATTTCTCGTGGGGCAACTAATTTTGTAGGAGTTCAACTCCACGTACAACAGTAAATGATACATGTTTCTCTTCATTAAAGTATTCACCACAGCATAGCATTCTCCGATTTTCAATATTTTGATCAGTTGAATAAGAAAATTACGATTTAGAAATGTACATACCTTTTGAAGCGGTGATAATTACTCCACTCAAGCACAACCGGAAGATCCTCTCACGGTTTTCATTGCAGAACCAAATGTTCTGCGTGTGTAGATTACCAGCCGTGTGGTGAGACTTTAATAAAATATTGAATCTGAATTTAAATCTACAATAAATGTGTATCAAGTCAAAGAATGAATTAAATGAATTAATTTATGAGACAATTAATTTGTGAACATTGGACATTTTCCGAATCTTATTTGTATATCTTCCTAATTTTTATATAATTATTATATCGGTTAATTTAAACATAAAAATGGTTAGAAGTTATGATCGCATGATGCTTCATTACAGAATAATTTCTACATTAGTTAGAAGTTATACATGATCGAGTGATGCTTCATTGCAGAATAAAGAAAATAATGTTTATGATATAAATTTAATTATACAGATAAAATTAAGTTAAGTTCACAATAATTTATAATTTTTCAGTCTACATGTGCCGATTCGCTTTTAAAGAATAAGGATACGATAAATGATAGGATCTCGGAATTGGAATCTCATCTCCAAAGTACAAAATATTCAAAGCAAAAAGATAGTTTACGTGATAGTCTTGTGAGTTTTCTGTAAAACCTAGAACCAAAGAGGATATTAGATGATGCTTTACCATCGGATATTCGTAGGTTTCTGGTGGTAAAAGATGCAAGTGGTAAAACGCAAATTCATATAAAACAATGTGAAAATAAAGGGAAGAATGGTAAGTTTTCATGTGGATGTCCGTGTAGACTCTCTGCCGGTTCGGTTGATAGTCTAATTGGTCAAATTCATGCAATTTTTAGGGATAATGGTAGAGGGGGCGATTGGAACGAAATTTTAAAACTTGGCAATCCAGCCGGTGCACCGATGATTAAAAGATATTTGTCCGCTGTTAGATTAGAACAATCGTTAAGTGCGACATCTCCGAAAAGAGCAGTCCCACTGTTTTTTTTAATAAACTTGTACTTTAGTCACGGTACATTTCATATAAGTTATCAGAAAAGAGATTAACAACTTTTCAGCAATACATTTTAATGCGTGACATAGTTTTCTTAAAAGTGATTGCCTTCACTGGCGATCGCGCAGGAGATCTTGGTTCAGTGCTTACAGATCAAATTAAATGGCTTCCAAATAATGAAGGGATTCTTTTGCGTCTTGTAACCGGGAAAACTATAGATATTCGAGAACCGCGAATAGTTTTTGTATTCCCGTCGAGTAATGTGGAAATATGTTCGTACGATGAGATGGAAAATTATGTAAAATTTTGTAAAAAACATGATATTGCATTATCGGGTGGATAATTTTTCCGTCCTTTAACATCGTCTCAGAATGAGATTCTAGATGCACCATTTACATCATCAGCCACCAATGCGAGATTAAAATTGTATTTAAAGGATCTTGATTTGTGGGAAGGTGAAACTCCCCATAGTGCCAGAAGTGGGTGTGCTTTAATATTAGCTTGGTTAGGAATAAGCAATGAAATTATTAAGTCACATGTAGGCTGGAAATCGGATGACATGTTAAAACATTACATTGCCCCAAATGTCTTATGTGATAAAATAAAGTCTGCAAAGTCATTATCAAAAACGAGTGAGGTTATTCCAGATAAGGTGTTTGCGAATATTGAACAAATTCAAAATCTTAGGAAAATTGTTGACTGATTAAATAATTTTATCAAATTACAGAACCAAGAGCTGTTGTTAGAGACCCTGAAAAAAAGTTTGAATGTTGATGTTGTCGCCCAAGCCTTAAGGGAGGTTAAAGAGTACGCGGCCCGTTCTTCAGAGATTAACGTCGATACTATGCAACTTAAGCTCATGAATTTGGACGAAGTATGCTTGAAGAGTAAATGACAGCAATAGAGAATTGTATTCCATGGTATTACAAAGATTCTTGAGCCATAAGAATCATGAGAAAATTGGGTTTCTGGTCACCTCTTTGCTGTCTTCTCCCGCTGAAACAAAGATATATGAAAAGGAGCAAAAGTTCTTAAAGGTCCACGGTTGTATCAAAGAAAAAGTTTCGGACGAAAGCCCCAAAAATGTATCAAATCAAAAATCAGAGAATGACCTCCAGCAGTTCGTCAGTGTGATGCAAGTAGCACAATCCTGCACTCCTGACTCAGAGTCCTCCGACAGTCAAAAATGTAAATTACAGGAGGCCAGCTGCTCCTAGAAAGATACCTCAAATCTTCTCTGGTTGTTTTAAGTGTGGAGATGTATCTCATTTTAGAGTAGATTGCCCAAGAAAATAATAGTGTTATAACTTTTGTAGGTTTCAGATGAACAATACCTTGTAGAGCCATACGTATGGGAATTCTCTGACTCCTTCAAACCGTACGAAGTTGTGAACCGGTGTAGTATGCAGTATGTAAATAGGAATAAGGAAACAGTTAAATATGATGATGTGATGTTTGATCCTGAAGGATATGTTTCAGACTTCGATCTAGATAAGGCAATTACTTTTCCTGATCCATGTAATTTTATTGCTGGCAGTATTCATAATAATAAACATGTTTGGGTTAAAATAATCGAGGAAAATAATAGTGAAGTGTTAAATTGGGTTAATAATTACGCTGATATCCATGACTTAATGCAGCCATTTTAAGGCATGTTTTGGGGTGTACAATATGATGACGTTTACCCACGATCCCGACAGGTCAACAATGCAGCAAATTGTCAAGAACTTATCGATTTTATTGATGATGAAATAACTTCTCGCTTACATGGTTCTGTTACATTATTGGGAAAAGTTGGAGAAGTGCAACCGCCGTATATTGTATCACCAATTACTATAGAACCTACTAAGCCTCGATTGTGTATTAACTTGATGTACCTAAACTCGTTTATGAAAGATACACCTTTCAATCTGGATACTTTGGTTGATGTTCCAAAAACTGTTCGAAAGGGCTCATTTTTGACAAAGTTAGATGATAAATCTGGTTACGACAATGTATTTGTTACTGAATCATCAAGACATTTACTAGGTTTTGATTGGGGAGGGTACTTTTTCTGCTGTAATACCCTCCCATTTGGATGGAAAAATTCAGCTTTTATATACCATACATTAAATTTACAGGGCATTTCATTCCTTCGACGCAAGTCTATTTCCTGTTTATTATACATTGATGACCGATTACTTGAAGAGTTTCATGGTTATCTTCCTAATGATCTAGATAACCCCATAATGAGGTCACATATTGCATTAAGATATGCTGTTAGACTTTTTATAAGTTTGGGGTATTTTTTGAATATAGATAAATCTAGTTTCCTGCCGAAGCAGTCTTTAACAGTTTTAGGTATGATTATTGATACTGTTTGTATGTCATTTTTCATCACAGAGCAGAGGAAACATAAATTCGCAATGTTGAGGGAAAACATTTTAAGCTGTAATTCATGTCCAATTGCACTGATTCAAAAATTTACTGGTATGTGTATATCGATGTCTTTGGCAATCCCAGGGGCGAAACTTTACACTTCGGTATGCAATAGGGCTATTTCTAAAGCTGTAAAGAACTCGACGACAATCAAATCTTAGGGAGGAAGTAAGCCATTGGAAGTTTTTAGATAATTGGATAGCACCGCTCCGTTGGTTTGCAGAAAGACATCATGCTTTGTCTATGTTTTCTGATGCATCTGATTTCAAATGGGGGGTATCAGTTTTAAGCAATGGCCAGTCCCAAACATTTTCAGATTACTGGAGTGATGAAATAAAGGGTTCGCACATTATGATAAAGGAAGCACTGGCCCTGAAGAACGCTATTATATCTTTAGGTGAAAAGTTAGGAAATTCAAGAATAATGGCAAGAGTAGATAACAAAGCCCTTGTTTTTGCTTGGAATAATCAGTATGGTAAAAACGACGAGTTGAACAAAATTTTGAAAGATATTTTTCAATTGACCTTTAATTCTAACATTAACCTATCTGTGTCTTATGTTCATACATCTGAAAATCCGGTCGATGAACCCTCCAGAAATTTATCAAAATCAGATGCATCAATTTCTAAGCGAACCTGGTGGTTCTTGCAATATCTATTTGGCCCACACAAACTTGATATGTTTTCAATTGATAGTAACACAATGTTAGATGAAGATGGTAAATCATTACCGCATTTTACACCTTTTCCTACACCTTTTTCATCTGGGGTGGATGCGTTTGCTCAGAAATACGAATTAGGAGAACGATATTACGCATTTCCCCCTTTTTGTTTGATTCCCACTGGAGTAAATTTTATTTTACAAGAAAGACTTAGCTGTACTTTGGTTTTTCCAGATTTTAAACCAGTTCAACCTTGGTTTCCTGTAGTTTTAGCACAAGCGAATCAAGTAGTTCCTATTGGTTTTAAAGGGGATACTGGAGTTTTGCTTTATCCCTCTGAAAAGGGGTTTCTTTCTGACAAGAAGGGATTGCAATGGAATATGCTTGCTGCTAGTTTTTCCTTTGATAGAGTTCATGAAAATATTGAACATAATTTAGTACCTCCTAAAACTTTGTTCCGGTTTTAATTATAGGTGATTCGATGATTTAATTTTTGAGCAATACAAATGAAAATGTTAATGTTATTTCGATAAGTGGAGGAAAATTGTTAGATTGTTACTTTTCTTCAGTAGAATTTTTAAAACATTCAATAAGTTTTATAGTGATTTCCCATTGTGGAACGAATAATGTAAACAAATCTGCAAAACCGGAAACAGCCCAACTTGCAAATGCTGTAAGAGATTTGGATAACATTTTTCAACTAATACCTGAGTTGCAGAAGGTTAAACAGTTTGCATTTATTTTTTCTAATTGTGTGTATACAAAAAATGAAGTTATTAATTTGAGAATTAATAAATTGAATAATATTTTGAAAGAACTCTGTAAGAAGGGTAAACATGTGTATATAGATCAATCAAATATTTCATCATCCGATTTGAGTGATGTTGTACATTTCAATGAGTCAGTACAATTACTTTTCGTTAGAAATCTAGGTGGATTTTTGAAACTTTACTTATTTTTGTATTGTTGAAGAGCATGTGTAAGTCAATATAATTTTATAAGAAGTTTTTAATTTTGTTTTCGTTTAGATATATTAGTTTAGTAGTTTGTTTTTGTCTGAATATTACATATGAAACTTTGTTTTGATATGTTTTAATTGATAGATTAATTGTATTTGAGAAGTGCCGTTATGTTTTTTTTCACACTAGACACGTGTATCAGATGAATAACAGAAAATGGTCTGTTCATTATAATTAATCAATATCTTTCAACAGGACACATCACTGTCATGTGGCTTTAATTGCGTTTGGTATGGTACTTAACTTTAGACATAGGAATAATCAGGAGATCAGTAGTCTTTGATATAGTAATAAATATTTTAGTTGGACACATTAGTTTATTTTGGTTTCTGCTATATCATTAGGGTGTCATAAACTGCAGACAAGTTTGTTTTCATAATCTTCAAATGACCCTCTAACGACTGCATTTAATTCAATGTCTCCTGATTACTAATGTATCACAGCTCTCAATTATTTGCTCGAAAAGGGTAATGCATGTCCTGTTGTCTATAATAGTTATTGCGTCACAGAATTTTGTTGCCCGGCTAAGTTTAAGGTACTTACGTATATGGACGTCAAGTTGGTTACCTATTCCCTATTCCCTATTCGTTACCTATTCCCTATTCCCTATTCGTTACCTATTCGTTACCTATTCCCTATTCCCTATTCGTTACCTATTCGTTACCTATTCCCTATTCCCTATTCGTTACCTATTCGTTACCTATTCCCTATTCCCTATTCGTTACCTATTCCCTATTCCCTATTCGTTACCTATTCGTTACCTATTCCCTATTCCATATTCGTTACCTATTCGTTACCTATTCCCTATTCCCTATTCGTTACCTATTCGTTACTTATTCCCTATTCCCTATCGTTACCTATTCGTTACTTATTCGATTTTTAATATCCTTCCCCCTTTTTAATTAATTATCATTCTTCTTCTTCCTCTTCTTCCTCTTCTTCTTCCGCCACTTTAAAAATGAACTTGTCCGCAGCATTTCTCCAAAACTACTTGTCAGATTTACTTAGGGTTTCATAAAATGTTAGACTAATATGTCTAGGTGAGCCATCAATCGCTCATTTGTGCATTGGGTTCTATTAAGGGGTATTTTTGGGGGGCAGAAAGAAGGGAGGGGTTTACTATAGAACCCTACGGGATTTTATTTTCTAAAATTTTCAAATGAATATAACTTGAAAACTGTAAGTGATAGATACATGCAGTCTTCAGAAATGATTAAAGGACAATAAAACAAATCACATGAAATATAGGAGAGTCCCTGGGGGGGGGGTCATCCCTACCCCCTTCAATTCGAGAATATGCTTTTAACTTGTAAACGGTCCAGATCCCCACCCCTAAACCATATATATTCTTGTATGGGACAATAAAACTAATCAAATGAAATTAAATAAAAGTTGCTGGGGGTCACCCTCACCCCGTTCAATTTGAGAATGTACTATTATCTTGTAAACGGTCCACATCCCCACCCCTAAACCATATATGTTCTTGAATAGGACGATAAAACAAATCAAATGAAATTAAATGGAAGTCCCCGGGGGTCATCCCCACCCCGTTCAATTTTAGAATGTGCTATTATCTTGTAAACGGTCCAGATCCCCACCCCTAAACCATATATATTCTTGTAGGGGACAATAAAACTAATCAAATGAAATTAAATGGAAGTTCCCGGGGGTCACCCCCACCCCGTTCAATTTGAGAATGTACTATTATCTTGTAAATGGTCCAGATCCCCACCCCTAAACCATATATTTTCTTGTAGGGGACAATAAAACAAATGAAATGAAATAAAAGAAAAGTCCCTAGGGGGTCATCCCACCCCCTCTTGTTTGAAAACTTATAAACGGTCAACATCCCCACCCCTAAACTATATATATTCTTGTAAGGGACAATAAAACTAATCAAATGAAATTAAATGGAAGTTCCTGGGAGTCACCCCCACCCCGTTCAATTTGAGAATATACTATTATCTTGAAAATGGTCCAGATCCCCACCCCTAAACCATATATATTCTTGTAGGGGACAATAAAACAAATGAAATGAAATAAAAGGAAAGTCCCTAGGGGGTCAGCCCACCCCCTCTTGTTTGAAAACTTGTAAACGGTCAACATCCCCACCCCTAAACTATATATATTCTTGTAAGAGACAATAAAACTAATCAAATGAAATTAAATGGAAGTTCCTTGGGTCACCCCCACCCCGTTCAATTTGAGAATGTACTATTATCTTGTAAATGGTCCTGATCCCCACCCCTAAACCATATATGTTCTTGTAGGGGACAATAAAACAAATAAAATGAGATAAAAGGGAAGTCCTGATGGGGTCATCCCACCCCCTCTTGTTTGAAAACTTGTAAACGGTCAACATCCCCACCCCTAAACTATATATATTCTTGTAAGAGACAATAAAACTAATCAAATGAAATTAAATGGAAGTTCCTTGGGTCACCCCCACCCCGTTCAATTTGAGAATGTACTATTATCTTGTAAACGGTCAACATCCCCACCCCTAAACCATATATATTCTTGTAGGGGACAATAAAACAAATAAAATGAAATGTAGGTAAAGTCCCTGGGGGTCACCACCACCCCCTCCTGTTTGAATACTTGTAAATGGTGGAGATCCCCACCAGTAAGCCATATATATTCTTGTATGGGACAAAAAATCAAATCAAATGAACATGGGACCATATGAATTGCGAGTTATGGGAGCTTTGTTTGGGAGACTTCGTAACAGCATCCTTTTACAATTACTTCTTGTTGTTTATACTCTTATATTTGGTACTAGTTCTAAATTTGTTGAGGTAAAATGATCTTTTAATGACCTATTTATATGTGTTTGTGCTCAACCGATCCTTTTACTTTATGTTCGATACTCATGTGTTCCTTATTTGATTTTTTATACGTTCTACCTTTTAACTGCTTTATGTCCGTATGTTTGAAGATGGATCTTGGTTCGAAGGGATGAAATCACCGTGTAAGCGCTTGCATAAAAAAAAAAAGATGTGGTATAATTGCCAATGAGACAACAACCCACAATAGACCAAAATGACACAGAAACTATCAACTATAGGTCAATGTACGGCCTTCAACAATGAGCATAGCCCAAACCGTGTAGTCACCTATAAAAGGCCCAGATATGACAATTTCAAACAATTCAAACAACAAAACTAACGGCCGTATTTCATATACAAAAAAATAACGGAAAACAAATATGTAACACAAACACAAACGATAACTACTTAATTTCAGGCTCTTGTCTAGGGACAGACACATACTAACATAATGTGGTGGGGTTAAACATGTTAGCAGGGTGTACATCGTTTCAGAGCATGCTATTACCTTGTTTAATTCGTTCCATCACTCGCTTATAATTCGCTTATAATACGTGTATCATACGTTGCACCTTTTAAAACATGATTTTCAATTGTTTTGTTGTCTCTGGTGGTAGATTTGGGTTCTTAGAGGTGATATAACTCTATAAGCGCATATGTACCCGTTCCAGCGCTCGGATAATACCCTGTTACTTATTCGTTCCTTATTCGCTTTTAATGCGCGGGGTAAGTATACGTTGCACCTTGAAATAAATCGTTTTTTAATTGTGTTCATGTCTCTGGTGGTAACAATGTGTTTTAAGAGAAGACATGACCCTATTAGAGCGCATGTACCCGTTCCAGCGCTCGGTTAATACCCTGTTACCTATTCGTTACCTATTCGTTACCTATTCACTTATAATACGTTTGTTGTACGTTGCACCTTTTAGAAAAGGATTTTCACTTGTGTTCATGTCTCTGGTGGTAACAATGTGTAATTAGAGATGAAATGACCCTATTAGCATGCATGTACCCGTTCCAGCGCTCGGTTAATACCCTGTTACCTATTCGTTACCTATTCGTTACTTATTCGCTTTAAATACGTTTGTTGTACTTTGCACCTTTTAGAAAAGGATTTTCACTTGTGTTCATGTCTCTGGTGGTAACAATGTGTAATTAGAGATGAAATGACCCTATTAGCGTGCATGTACCCGTTTCAGCGCTCGGTTATTACCCTGTTACCTATTCGTTACCTATTCACTTATAATACGTTTGTTGTACGTTGCACCTTTTAGAAAAGGATTTTCAATTGTGTTCATGTCTCTGGTGGTAACAATGTGTTCTTAGAGATGAAATGACCCTATTAGCGCACATGTACCCGTTCAAGCGCTCGGTTAATACCCTGTTACCTATTCGTTAGCTATTCGTTACTTATTCGCTTTATATACGTTTGTTGTACGTTGCACTTTTTAGAAAAAGATTTTTACTTGTGTTCATGTCTCTGGTGGTAACAATGTGTAATTAGAGATGAAATGACCCTATTAGCGTGCATGTACCCGTTCCAGCGCTCGGATAATACCCTGTTACTTATTCGTTCCTTATTCGCTTTTAATCCGCGGGGTAAGTATACGTTGCACCTTGAAATAAATCGTTTTTTAATTGTGTTCATGTCTCTGGTGGTAACAATGTGTTCTTAGAGATGAAATGACCTTATTAGCGCATATGTACCCGTTCCAGCGCTCGGTTAATACCCTGTTACCTATTCGTTACTTATTCGCTTTATATAAGTTTGTTGTACGTTGCACTTTTTAGAAAAGGATTTTTACTTGTGTTCATGTCTTTGGTGGTAACAATGTGTAATTAGAGATGAAATGACCCTATTAGCGTGCATGTACCCGTTCCAGCGCTCGGTTAATACCCTGTTACCTATTCGTTACCTATTCGTAACCTATTCACTTATAATACGTTTGATGTACGTTGCACCTTTTAGAAAAGGATTTTCAATTGTGTCCATGTCTCTGGTGGTAACAATGTGTTCTTAGAGATGAAATGACCTTATTAGCGCTCATGTACCCGTTCCAGCGCTCGGTTAATACCCTGTGACATATTCGTTACCTATTCGTTACCTATTCACTTATAATACGTTTGTTGTACGTTGCACCTTTTAGAAAAGGATTTTCAATTGTGTTCATGTCTCTGGTGGTAACAATGTGTTCTTAGAGGCAGCACTCGCACCCGAAAAGTGGAAAGGGGTAAAAATAAGTTGCAAAACTTGTTTCCCAATCCACTATAAATAAATATATTTAAATTAAAAAATAAAACGTGTGTTATGCGTTGCTCTTTAAAAAAAGAAATATGTTTGTGTCTTTGGTGGTAACTGTAGGTTTTTAGAGGTGAAATAACCCTAATAGAACATATGTACCCGTTTCAGCGCTCGACTGATACCCTGTTACTTATTCGTTCCTTATTCGCTTTAAATACGCGTAGTATATGTTGCACCTTGAAATAAATCGATTATCGATTGCTTTCACGTCTCTGGTGGTAATTATGTGTTCTCTGATCTGAGTTGAAAAAACTCTATTAGCGCATATGTACCCATTTCACCACTCAGTGATACCCTGTTACTTATTCGTTCCTTATTCGCTTTAAAAACGTGTGTAATGCGTTGCACTTTAAAAAGAAATATGTTTGTGTCTCTGGTGGTAACTGTCGGTTCTTAGAGGTGAAATAACCTTAATCAAACATATGTACCTGTTTCAACGCTCGATTAATACCCTGTTACTTATTCGTTCCTTATTCGCTTTAAATACGCGTGCTATGCGTTGCACCTTGAAATAAGAAGTAACAAATAGGTAACAAGGTATTAGCCGAGCGCTGGAACGGGTGCATACGCGCTAAAAGGGTTATTTCATCTCTAAGAACACATTGTTACCACCAGAGACATGAACACAAATGAAAATCTTTTTCTAAAAGGTGCAACGCACAACAAACGTATTATAAGCGAATAAGTAACGAATAGGTAACAGGGTATTAACCGAGCGCTGACACGGGTACATGCGCGCTAATAGGGTCGTTTCATCTCTAAGAACACATTGTTACCACCAGAGGCATGGACACAATTAAAAAAAATTATTTCAAGGTGCAACGTATACCCTGCGCATTAAAAGCGAATAAGTAACGAATAAGTAACCGGGTATTATCCGAGCGTTTGAACGGGTATATACGCGCTAATAGGGGTATTTTATCTATAGGAACACATTATTACTACCAGAGACATGAAAACAATTGAAAATCCTTTTCTGAAAGGTGCAACGTACAACAAACGTATTATAAGTGAATAGGTAACGAATAGGTAACAGGGTATTAACCGAGTGCTGGAACGGGTACATGCACGCTAATAGAGTCATTTCATCTCTAAGAAGACATTGTTACCACCAGAAACATGGACACAATTGAAAATCCTTTTCTAAAAAGTGCAACGTACAACAAACGTATTAAAAGCGAATAAATAATGAATAGGTAACGAATAGGTAACAGGGTATTAACCGAGCGCTGGAACGGGTACATGCGCGCTAATAGGGGTATTTTATCTATAAGAACACATTATTACCACCAGAGACATGAAAACAATTGAAAATCCTTTTCTGAAAGGTGCAACGTACAACAAACGTATTATAAGTGAATAGGTAACGAATAGGTAACAGGGTATTAACCGAGCGCTGGAGCGGGTACATGCACGCTAATAGGGTCATTTCATCTCTAATTACACATTGTTACCACCAGAGACATGAACACAAGTGAAAATCCTTTTCTAAAAGGTGCAAAGTACAACAAACGTATTTAAAGCGAATAAGTAACGAATAGGTAACGAATAGGTAACAGGATATTAACCGAGCGCTGGAACCGGTACATATGCGCTAATAGGGTCATTTCATCTCTAAGAACACATTGTTACTACCAGAGACATGAACACAATTGAAAATCCTTTTCTAAAAGGTGCAACGTACAACAAACGTATTATAAGTGAATAGGTAACGAATAGGTAACGAATAGGTAACAGGGTATTAACCGAGCGGTGGAACGAGTACATGCGCGCTAATAGGGTCATTTCATCTCTAAGAACACATTGTTACCACCAGAGACATGAACACAAGTAAAAATCCTTTTCTAAAAGGTGCAACGTACAACAAACGTATATAAAGCGAATCAGTAACGAATAGGTAACGAATAGGTAACAGGGTATTAACCGAGAGCTGGAACGGGTACATATGCGCTAATAGGGTCATTTCATCTCTAAGAACACATTGTTACCACCAGAGACATGAACACAATTGAAAATCCTTTTCTAAAAGGTGCAACGTACAACAAACGTATTATAAGTGAACAGGTAACGAATAGGTAACGAATAGGTAACAGGGTATTAACCGAGTGATGGAACGGGTACATGCATGCTAATAGGGTCATTTCATCTCTAATGACACATTGTTACCACCAGAGACAAGAACACAAGTGAAAATCCTTTTCTAAAAGGTGCAACGTACAACAAATGTATTATAAGTGAATAGGTAACGAATAGGTAACGAATAGGTAACAGGGTATTAACCGAGCGCTGGAACGGGTACATGCGCGGTAATAGTGTCATTTCATATCTAAGAACACATTGTTACCACCAGAGACATGGACACAATTGAAAACCCTTTTCTAAAAGGTGCAACGTACAACAAACGTATTATAAGTGAATAGGTAACGAATAGGTAACAGGGTAATAACCGAGCGCTGCAACGGGTACATGCACTCTAATAGGGTCATTTCATCTCTAATTACACATTGTTACCACCAGAGACAAGAACACAAGTGAAAATCCTTTTCTAAAAGGTGCAACGTACAACAAATGTATTATAAGTGAATAGGTAACGAATAGGTAACGAATAGGTAACAGGGTATTAACCGAGCGCTGGAACGGGTACATGCGCGGTAATAGTGTCATTTCATATCTAAGAACACATTGTTACCACCAGAGACATGGACACAATTGAAAACCCTTTTCTAAAAGGTGCAACGTACAACAAACGTATTATAAGTGAATAGGTAACGAATAGGTAACAGGGTAATAACCGAGCGCTGCAACGGGTACATGCACTCTAATAGGGTCATTTCATCTCTAATTACACATTGTTACCACCAGAGACATGAACACAAGTGGAAATCCTTTTCTAAAAGGTGCAACGTACAACAAACGTATTTAAAGCGAGTAAGTAACGAATAGGTAACGAATAGGTAACAGGGTATTTACCGAGCGCTGGAACGGGTACATGCGCTCTAATAGGGTCATTTCGTCTCTAAGAACACATTGTTACCACCAGAGACATGAACACAATTAAAAAACTATTTATTTTAAGGTGCAACGTATACTTACCCCGCGCATTAAAAGTGAATAAGGAACGAATAAGTAACAGGGTATTATCCGAGCGCTGGAACGGGTACATGCACGCTAATAGGGTCATTTCATCTCTAATTACACATTGTTACCTCCAGAGACATGAACACAATTGAAAATCCTTTTCTAAAAGGTGCAACGTACAACAAACG
Source organism: Mytilus galloprovincialis (assembly GCF_965363235.1). Lineage (NCBI taxonomy): Eukaryota > Metazoa > Mollusca > Bivalvia > Mytilida > Mytilidae > Mytilus > Mytilus galloprovincialis. The sequence continues at coordinate 42,774,383 of NC_134843.1, read as the reverse complement.
TATTATAAGTGAATAGGTAACGAATAGGTAACGAATAGGTAACAGGGTATTTACCTAGCGCTGGAACGGGTACATGCATGCTAATAGGGTCATTTCATCTCTAATTAGACATTGTTACCACCAGAGACATGAACACAAGTGAAAATCCTTTTTTCTAAAAGGTGCAACGTACAACAAACGTATTATAAGTGAATAGGTAACGAATAGGTAACAGGGTATTAACCGAGCGCTGGAACGGGTACATGCGCTCTAATAGGGTCATTTCTTCTCTAATTACACATTGTTACCACCAGAGACATGAACACAATTAAAAAACGATTTATTTCAAGGTGCAACGTATACTTACCCCGCGCATTAAAAGCGAATAAGGAACGAATAAGTAACAGGGTATTATCCGAGCGCTGGAACGGGTACATGCATGCTAATAGGGTCATTTCATCTCTAATTACACATTGTTACCACCAGAGACATGAACACAAGTGAAAATCCTTTTTCTAAAAGGTGCAACGTACAACAAACGTATTATAAGTGAATAGGTAACGAATAGGTAACGAATAGGTAACAGGGTATTAACCGAGCGCTGGAACGGGTACATGCGCTCTAATAGGGTCATTTCGTCTCTAAGAACACATTGTTACCACCAGAGACATGAACACAATTAAAAAACGATTTATTTTAAGGTGCAACGTATACTTACCCCGCGCATTAAAAGCGAATAAGGAACGAATAAGTAACAGGGTATTATCCGAGCGCTAGAAAGGGTACATGCACGCTAATAGGGTCATTTCATCTCTAATTACACATTGTTACCTCCAGAGACATGAACACAAGTGAAAATCGTTTTCTAAAAGGTGCAACGTACAACAAACGTATTATAAGTGAATAGGTAACGAATAGGTAACGAATAGGTAACAGGGTATTAACCGAGCGCTGGAACGGGTACATGCATGCTAATAGGGTCATTTCATCTCTAATTACACATTGTTACCACCAGAGACATGAACACAAGTGAAAATCCTTTTTCTAAAAGGTGCAACGTACAACAAACGTATTATAAGTGAATAGGTAACGAATAGGTAACGAATAGGTAACAGGATATTAACCGAGCGCTGGAACGGGTACATGCGCTCTAATAGGGTCATTTCTTCTCTAAAAACACATTGTTACCACCAGAGACATGAACACAATTAAAAAACGATTTATTTCAAGGTGCAACGTATACTTACCCCGCGCATTAAAAGCGAATAAAGAACGAATAGGTAACGAATAGGTAACAGGGTATTAACCGAGAGCTGGAACGGGTACATGCATGCTAATAGGGTCATTTCATCTCTAATTACACATTGTTACCACCAGAGACATGAACACAAGTGAAAATCCTTTTCTAAAAGGTGCAACGTACAACAAACGTATTATAAGTGAATAGGTAACGAATAGGTAACGAATAGGTAACAGGGTATTAACCGAGCGCTGGAACGGGTACATACGCTCTAATAGGGTCATGTCTTCTCTTAAAACACATTGTTACCACCAGAGACATGAACACAATTAAAAAACGATTTATTTCAAGGTGCAACGTATACTTACCCCGCGCATTAAAAGCGAATAAGGAACGAATAAGTAACAGGGTATTATCCGAGCGCTGGAACGGGTACATGCATGCTAATAGGGTCATTTCATCTCTAATTATACATTGTTACCTCCAGAGACATGAACACAAGTGAAAATCCTTTTCTAAAAGGTGCAACGTACAACAAACGTATTATAAGTGAATAGGTAACGAAAAGGTAACGAATAGGTAACAGGGTATTAACCGAGCGCTGGAACGGGTACATGCATGCTAATAGGGTCATTTCATCTCTAATTACACATTGTTACCACCAGAGACATGAACACAAGTGAAAATCCTTTTTCTAAAAGGTGCAACGTACAACAAACGTATTATAAGTGAATAGGTAACGAATAGGTAACAGGGTATTAACCGAGCGCTGGAACGGGTACATGCGCTCTAATAGGGTCATTTCTTCTCTAAAAACACATTGTTACAACCAGAGACATGAACACAATTAAAAAACGATTTATTTCAAGGTGCAACGTATACTTACCCCGCGCATTAAAAGCGAATAGGGAACGAATAAGTAACAGGGTAGTATCCGAGCGCTGGAACGGGTACATGCACGCTAATAGGGTCATTTCATCTCTAATTACACATTGTTACCTCCAGAGACATGAAAACAAGTGGAAATCCTTTTCTAAAAGGTGCAACGTACAACAAATGTTTTATAAGTGAATAGGTAACGAATAGGTAACAGGGTATTAACCGAGCGCTGGAACGGATACATGCGCGCTAATAGGGTCATTTCATCTCTAATTACACATTGTTACCTCCAGAGACATGAAAACAAGTGGAAATCCTTTTCTAAAAGGTGCAACGTACAACAAATATTTTATAAGTGAATAGGTAACGAATAGGTAACGAATAGGTAACAGGGTATTAACCGAGCGCTGGAACGGATACATGCGCGCTAATAGGGTCATTTCATCTCTAAGAACACATTGTTACCACCAGAGACATGAACACAATTAAAAAAGATTTATTTCAAGGTGCAACGTATACTTACCCCGCGCATTAAAAGCGAATAAGGAACGAATAAGTAACAGAGTATTATCCGAGCGCTGGAACGGGTACATGCATGCTAATAGGGTCATTTCATCTCTAATTACACATTGTTACCACCAGAGACATGAACACAAGTGAAAATCCTTTTTTCTAAAAGGTGCAACGTACAATAAACGTATTATAAGTGAATAGGTAACGAATAGGTAACGAATAGGTAACAGGGTATTAACCTAGCGCTGGAACGGGTACATGCGCTCTAATAGGGTCATTTCTTCTCTAATAATACATTGTTACCACCAGAGACATGAACACAATTAAAACACGATTTATTTCAAGGTGCAACGTATACTTACCCCGCGCATTAAAAGCGAATAAGGAACGAATAAGTAACAGGGTATTATCCGAGCGCTGGAACGGGTACATATGCGCTTATAGAGTTATATCACCTCTAAGAACCCAAATCTACCACCAGAGACAACAAAACAATTGAAAATCATGTTTTAAAAGGTGCAACGTATGATACACGTATTATAAGCGAATTATAAGCGAGTGATGGAACGAATTAAACAAGGTAATAGCATGCTCTGAAACGATGTACACCCTGCTAACATGTTTAACCCCACCACATTATGTTAGTATGTGTCTGTCCCTAGACAAGAGCCTGAAATTAAGTAGTTATCGTTTGTGTTTGTGTTACATATTTGTTTTCCGTTATTTTTTTGTATATGAAATACGGCCGTTAGTTTTGTTGTTTGAATTGTTTGAAATTGTCATATCTGGGCCTTTTATAGGTGACTACACGGTTTGGGCTATGCTCATTGTTGAAGGCCGTACATTGACCTATAGTTGATAGTTTCTGTGTCATTTTGGTCTATTGTGGGTTGTTGTCTCATTGGCAATTATACCACATCTTTTTTTTTTTATGCAAGCGCTTACACGGTGATTTCATCCCTTCGAACCAAGATCCATCTTCAAACATACGGACATAAAGCAGTTAAAAGGTAGAACGTATAAAAAATCAAATAAGGAACACATGAGTATCGAACATAAAGTAAAAGGATCGGTTGAGCACAAACACATATAAATAGGTCATTAAAAGATCATTTTACCTCAACAAATTTAGAACTAGTACCAGATATAAGAGTATAAACAACAAGAAGTAATTGTAAAAGGATGCTGTTACGAAGTCTCCCAAACAAAGCTCCCATAACTCGCAATTCATATGGTCCCATGTTCATTTGATTTGATTTTTTGACCCATACAAGAATATATATGGCTTACTGGTGGGGATCTCCACCATTTACAAGTATTCAAACAGGAGGGGGTGGTGGTGACCCCCAGGGACTTTACCTACATTTCATTTTATTTGTTTTATTGTCCCCTACAAGAATATATATGGTTTAGGGGTGGGGATGTTGACCGTTTACAAGTTTTCAAACAAGAGGGGGTGGGATGACCCCCTCAGGACTTCCCTTTTATCTCATTTTATTTGTTTTATTGTCCCCTACAAGAACATATATGGTTTAGGGGTGGGGATCTGGACCATTTACAAGATAATAGTACATTCTCAAATTGAACGGGGTGGGGGTGACCCAAGGAACTTCCATTTAATTTCATTTGATTAGTTTTATTGTCTCTTACAAGAATATATATAGTTTAGGGGTGGGGATGTTGACCGTTTACAAGTTTTCAAACAAGAGGGGGTGGGCTGACCCCCTAGGGACTTTCCTTTTATTTCATTTCATTTGTTTTATTGTCCCCTACAAGAATATATATGGTTTAGGGGTGGGGATCTGGACCATTTACAAGATAATAGTATATTCTCAAATTGAACGGGGTGGGGGTGACTCCCAGGAACTTCCATTTAATTTCATTTGATTAGTTTTATTGTCCCTTACAAGAATATATAGTTTAGGGGTGCGGATGTTGACCGTTTATAAGTTTTCAAACAAGAGGGGGTGGGATGACCCCCTAGGGACTTCCTTTTATTTCATTTCATTTGTTTTATTGTCCCCTACAAGAAAATAAATGGTTTAGGGGTGGGGATCTGGACCATTTACAAGATAATAGTACATTCTCAAATTGAACGGGGTGGGGGTGATCCCCGGGAACTTCCATTTAATTTCATTTGATTAGTTTTATTGTCCCCTACAAGAATATATATGGTTTAGGGGTGGGGATCTGGACCGTTTACAAGATAATAGCACATTCTAAAATTGAACGGGGTGGGGATGACCCCCGGGGACTTCCATTTAATTTCATTTGATTTGTTTTATCGTCCTATTCAAGAACATATATGGTTTAGGGGTGGGGATGTGGACCGTTTACAAGATAATAGTACATTCTCAAATTGAACGGGGTGGGATGACCCCCAGGAACTTTTATTTAATTTCATTTGATTAGTTGTATTGTCCCATACAAGAATATATATGGTTTAGGGGTGGGGATCTGGACCGTTTACAAGTTAAAAGCATATTCTCGAATTGAAGGGGGTAGGGATGACCCCCCCCAGGGACTCCCCTATATTTCATGTGATTTGTTTTATTGTCCTTTAATCATTTCTGAAGACTGCATATATCTATCACTTACAGTTTTCAAGTTATATTCATTTGAAAATTTTAGAAAATAAAATCCCGTAGGGTTCTATAGTAAACCCCTCCCTTCTTTCTGCCTTCCAAAAATACCCCTAAATAGACCCCAATGCACAAATGAGCGATTGATGGCTCACCTAGACATACTAGTCTAACATTTTATGAAACCCTAAGTAAATCTGACAAGTAGTTTTGGAGAAATGCTGCGGACAAGTTCATTTTTAAAGTGGCGGAAGAAGAAGAGGAAGAAGAGGAAGAAGAAGAATGATAATTAATTAAAAAGGGGGAAGGATATTAAAAATCGAATAAGTAACGAATAGGTAACGATAGGGAATAGGGAATAAGTAACGAATAGGTAACGAATAGGGAATAGGGAATAGGTAACGAATAGGTAACGAATATGGAATAGGGAATAGGTAACGAATAGGTAACGAATAGGGAATAGGGAATAGGTAACGAATAGGTAACGAATAGGGAATAGGGAATAGGTAACGAATAGGTAACGAATAGGGAATAGGGAATAGGTAACGAATAGGTAACGAATAGGGAATAGGGAATAGGTAACGAATAGGTAACGAATAGGGAATAGGGAATATGTAACGAATAGGGAATAGGGAATAGGTAACGAATAGGGAATAGGGAATAGGTAACCAACTTGACGTCCATCTTACATATCAGATTGTCGGTGATTTCTGTGTGTTTTACCCATACGTTTTGTTTTGATGTTCATTTAATTCTGTTTTACCGGTATTACAAAACTGAAATGCTTGAGCACGTGAATGAAAAGGAAGTCATTTATTTATGTTTAGGGAAAATGAATTAAGTATTGACAATGTCAGGAATTCGTGTTTGTTTGTGAATGGAGTTACGGGAGATGTGTGTTTCGTATCACGTCTATTAGTTTGAGAGGAGACATTTTTCCTACCCCATATTTTATCTCTATAGGGACATGGGACCATCATTTATAATAGAACACTATTCTAAATGATAATCACATGTACTATATAAAGATAAGATATCCCTATTACTCCGTCAGTTCGCTCACAGATAGGGGAAACATATCTATAGAGGAAATATATAATGTTTATGTAATAAGGAGAGTAACAGCTTCACGACCGAATGTTTATGTACGTAAATGTGCGAGAGAAAAAACAAAAAAACAAAAAACCAAAAAAAAACACAAAAAAAACCACCAACAACAACACACACACAAACAAACAAACTAACAAACAAACAAACAAACAAAATGGTTCGTCTTGGTTGGAGAAAATTGTCATGGATCTGTTTTTCTGGTGTTGTCAATCCACATGAGAGGGATGGTTTAAATTTAAGTTTTCAAGAAACAACCGAAATACATTACATAACCCGACAAAATGCAACACATCCGAATAAGTTAAAACCTCAACGTCAAGTGACGTCATATTAGAAATTGTAAAAAATGACGTCACATTTGAATTTGTAAAACAGATCATCAAAAAATGAAAAATGACGTCACATTTGAATGAATAAGATAGAATTAGGATTGATTTAAGATTATATTTGAACTTAATACTGATATTACATTTAATAACAATGCACATTTCAATACTTATTAATAGCAAACTAAGGTAGCAGTTAACTGTATTATATAACTATGTCCGGTTTGTTTTGAATCTAACTTCAAACGTAAAACATCGTACAGATTACGTTGAACAAAATCAAATCTAATAAATGAAGGCGATGAGTAATTTTATTTACCATAACACATGAATATAATAGAAAAGACGTCAACACATTTGACAAAATCCGATGAGAATTACAAATATAACATTAAACATTTAAACTAAATACATGAAATTGGGATAGATAAGTACCGTAACACGTCTTATGGTAATGCGAATTCACACTCAGCAAAACAGTCACAATCGGGAATAAGTCACGTTTGGTCATTAAAAGATTAGACGACGTAATGACAAACCACAATCTACCATGTAGTAAAAATGTCCTTAGCTAGTTTGGTAAAAGACACATCGTATGCATCCACCAATTGGTGATGGTGTTCATAAAATTTAAGGAGTGTCAATTTTAATCTGTCCTCCTCATAACTTTGTTGGAGCAGTTTCTGCGTAAGGAGTACACTCCTGTATATGAAATCCGTATAGTGTGAACAAGCACGAGAATAACGTATCAAATGTGATATGTAAACACCATACGAAGGGGCAGAGGGTATGTTTCTGCTGAGAAATGGGAAATTGAAGTCGTCCATCTGCGTCAATATTGAGGAAAAGATCAAGGTATGAAGCAGTCCTTCTAGTGTCAGTCGTATCCTTAATTTCAAGTTCACAGGGATATATGAGATGTAAGTATTGGCTGAAATATGGGTTATTCAATGATAGAACATCATCAATATATCGGAAAGTAAAATTAAAGAATTTCGCAAGGTGCTTTTTTTTTTGTCTTTTAGAAGGTTCTGAATGAATTCTGCTTCATACGAGTACAAAAACAAATCGGCAAGCAGGGGTGCACAATTAGTACCCATTGGAATACCAACTGTCTGTTGAAATATAAATCCTCCAAACTCAACAAATATATTGTCGATCAAAAAGTCCAGCATTTTGATAATATCATCTTCAGTATACTTTCTGGAAGATTCAGTGTGATTCAAGAGTTTTATTCCTGGTATGAACTTATGGTAATGTTCATTTTATTTGTGGAATGATGCTAATGATAGATGTTTGAGTGTCTGCACACTTTATATACAGATAATATATTTTTTTGCCAGTTTCTCAGACTGTTTAGTTCCCATGTCTCTATAGTCTTCCCAGGAGATATTTCTCCTACCCCATATCTTATTTCTATAGGGACATGGGACCATCATTTATAATAGAACACTATTAGACAATTCGTTAGACTTGAGAGTAAATGATTTTAAAAATAGCAAAACCGGGCGTCGCAACTGAGATTTCAGCATTCACAGATGCAAAAAGACGATTTTTATAAGGCTTTATAGATTGATTTATGGTTTAGTTGGCTTATCACCCATTGGATATATTTTTCACATATTTATGACGAGAATACAAAATAAAAAATATTCCGATATATAGGTTCTGCAGAGTAGGTCGACTTCGGGGAGGGACTAGAAAGAGAAGGACACAATTTAAACAAGGTCAAAAAGTGTGCCTTCCAACACATGTCACTTATAGACCCCTAAACGATTTATTGCATTTTTTTTTTATATAAATCAACGCTCTACCAACACAATAATTGTATCAAACGTCAAAATAATGGCGAACGCTATCGTCTGATACTTCAAAAAGCTAGTTAGCTGAATCCGGATAGAAACATTGCCTGCAATAGATCTGCGTACGAGCCTCTCCTTGAATTGTTGAAAAGGTGTTTCACCGCCAGAAGCGTGTCACTCTCACACAAAACACGAAATTCAATTTTACGTCCCGAAACTTAATTCTATGTTTCTGTATGTAGAATAACCAAGCGACCATGAGTTAGACTGCTGAACATGAGAAGTACGGTTGACAACATTCATATACAGCAACCTATATTTTGTGATGTATTTTTACAGTTTGTCAGGTGGATCTATCCAAACCTCCAAACAAAACGATCGATAATTTTATAATAAGGAATACCAAAATTGCACTGATCTATGCAATTCCGTAAAAATCGAAAAACTAATGTTTTGCTTTTATTTCTCCAAATATTTAGAACCATTATACAATATACAACGTTTACTTTTTAGTTTTCAAGAAATGGATGTCTGTATCTTATTTTAATTACTATTTTTTTTAAAGTTGACTTTTTATGGACGTCGCATAGTGACGTTTCCGTAGATTTAACTTTCCCAGTAAACACTTTATCTGTTGATATATACTGAGAACGTTTTGAGTATATTTAGATATATTTAGCTATGCTAAAAGACGTGCATAATGTCAAATAATAAAAATACGACTAGTTTAGTCCCTAAGAAAACTTGAAAGATTTAAACTCTTATTTTGCTAAATTGCTGTACTTTAGGTTCTATGACATTAGGTTCATTTATTGGTACACTAGACGCGCGTTTCATCTATGAGTTGAGAAATATATTTTGAAAAAAACACCATTTGATTGAATAAGACATTTCTCTTTCAAAAGATTGTTTTGAAGTTTGATTTAGAGTTTCGTAAAGTTATAACTGTCAATGCTATTAAAAGGAATAATTAAAGCAAGTTATTTATCTCAAACATCCGAAGAATATTTAAAATTAAGAAATTATTTTTTCTGCAGTTAGAAACCACCTGCTCATTTGTATGGCGTTTACATACCTCAATCAATATGTTACGCTCATGCAGGTCCAATCAGTACAGACATACTTCATCTTATCAAGTACATTTAGCAAAAACTGCTCTAACACAGTTATAAATAGCCCTTCACTTTCATACAATCAGCTTTATTCGTAAATTCAGAAAAGCGCTTCAGATGAATGAAATTCATAAAGTATAGTCTTAATTTATTTTGTATCTACCGCCTTTCTTTTAAGAAGAAGAACGATTGAAATCGACGAAGCATAAGTTTATGATATAAAAATAAGATCTGCTATAATTGCTGATGAGACAACTCCCCACAAGAGACCAAATGACACAGAAATTTATAATTATAGGCCATGATAGATATCAAAGGTACCAGGATTATAATTTAGTACGCCAGAGTATGATTATCCGTCGCAATCAGGCCATGGGTTTGATTATCCGTCGCCATCAGGAATTTGTTGACTGATACGATGTGATATGTGTTTCAACTCACCAACAGCATGTTTTAACATTTATTAATGCTATTGTAGCCTAAATTCAGTCATAAAGAAAACTTTTTTGCAGATGACACAAGTCTGTATCTTATAGTGGACAATCCAGTAAATGATGCATTAAAGTTAAATGAAGATTTAAAGAAAATTCACTACTGGTCTGAGAAGTGGTCGGTTACTTTTAATGCAAATAAAAATGAGAGCATGACCACATCCTGGAAACTTAAAAAAAAAACCAATCCACTCAAGTCCTTTCATGAATAATTTCACTTTAAACTCTGTAAATGAACACAAACATATCGATATGATAGTTAAAAAAGCGTAGTCCAGCGTAAATATACTTAATTTAAATTCATTTTAAACAGAAAAACTTTAGAACAACTTTAGTTTTCTTATACAAGGCCGGTTCTTGAAGATGGGCGAAAGATACCAGAGGAACAGTCAAACTCATAAACCGAAAATAAACTGAATAAATTATGCTGATGTAGTTTGTCCCTTCTCGTCTTCAAAAATAATTTAAAAAGTAACCGTGAAAATAAGCCAGTTTTTATTATTGTTGTACCAGATCTGGTTAAATATATCATGCGAGAATAAGAATAAACTGTAGTGGACTCAACACTCCTCTATGACAGAATATAGTTATCAAAGGTACCAGGATTGTAATTTAATACGCCAGAACCGTGTTTCGTCTACATAAGACTCATCAGTGACGCTTATATCAAAAAGGTTATAAAGCCAAACAAGTACAAAGTTGAAGAGCATTGAGGACCCAAAATTCCTTTTATCCTAAATGAGCCATACTGTCGGATGTATTCTTTTTATCAAGACGGATACCATTAGTTAAGTTGGTTTTCTCATTTAAATTGTTTCTAATGTTGCAGTGTCGGAGCTTTTTATATATACATAATGTCCATTCTGTTAATATTAATCAGTCTATTTTTTGTTCATTAACCCAAACACAGCCATCTTCCCAACTAAAAATCATAATCACGAGTTTCTATGTAGGTCGTAACTAAAACGTCATTTTTGTCCTTTATTCGTTATTTCTATGATAGATTAGGTACGGATTGGGCCTGTTTATAAATGTTATCTGTACGAAAAAGAAAAAAGGAAAAAAATATAGACGGATGAAAAAGAGATTAAACGGAATATGACCAGGACAGAAGTTAATAAGTGTATGAAAATAGGTATAACAATAGCGCTATAGTAAGCAGATTGCTTCTAAGTTGTGCTGCATCACTGGAACCCAAAATAACAACAGTCGTATTGCCTTCTCTATAGTTTTCTTCATCGGAATCTGAAAAATATAAAACTGAAGTATTTCAATTATTTCATATCAATAAAAGGAGTCTTATCTTGTTTAATTGTGATTGACTAAAGGTATATTAGTCTTTTTGAGAATCTGATCTTGTAGTCGAAAGATTGTCCGGTCATTACCACTTTAGTCAATTTACATACTATATGTATATCAGCATTGTAAATATAAAGGAATTTGACGAGACTGTTGTACAAAGTGAGAGGTTTAGCGCTATAAAACCAGGTTTAATCCACCATTTTCTACATTTGAAAATGCCTGTTCCAAGTCAGGAATATGACAGTTCTTGTCCATTTGTTTTTGATGTGTTTTATCGTTTGCTTTTGCCATGTGATTAGGGACTTTCGGATTTGATTTTCCTCTGAGTTCAGTATTTTTGTGATTTTACTTTTTATTTACAATTTGTCATTTGTTAAACGTCAAAAGAAAAAAAAAATATTAAGGTGGTACCTAACACTACAGGGAGATAACTCTGTAAAATCAGCTAAACGTTTTAATTACGTTGTGTTGTAAATAGAATATTAAGCTTTTCAATGATCAAAATTGGTGTTTGTCAAACTGCTATTTAACCAGTGTAATTTGTCTGACAAAACGGTTGGTTCAAAGTTTTTGAAATTTTTATATTTTTGTTAAAGGTTTAACTTTGACAAAATTTTATGAAAATTAAACGATTAATTTTAGTTAAAGTGTTGGGTACCACCTTAACAATCAATCATCAACTATCAGATATTGTTTTGCTCTGTTTGGAAAAAAAGGTAATATCCTCTTCATACTTACAGGGACACACGCGGCATGTGTATGGACAATCAAATGGCATGTTTGACAAAGTAAGACAACTTTTTTCTCCATAACCACTATTTCCACAGAAGAATTTTTCTTTCTTGTCTTCTTTGCATGTGACTGAAATTCATTTAATATTTGTTTGTTTTTATCGTGATTAAGATTATAACACAATGATGACTGCTGTACTGTTTGTTTTGTTCACACATCGTAGTCAATATAATGGAATTTAATGCGACTGTCGTACAAGGGAGAAGTTTAGCAAGGTATAAAACCAGGTTTAATCCACCATTTTCTACATAAGAAAATGCCTGTACCAAGTCAGGAATATGACAGTTGTTAGCCATACGCTTAATGTGTTTAAGCTTTTGATTTTGTTACTGGATTAAGGACTTTCCGTTTTGAATTTTCCTCGGAGTTCAGTATTTTTGTGATTTTTCTGTAAGCAACCCTTTAAAGGTGTATGGTATTTATTGAAAGTGGAATTCATATATGAAAGAATAAAAAGTTGATTAAAATAATACTGTGGTTTGGCACTTTGTTACTACCATGATTTCAATAATAAATTTAGTCCAAAAATTTTGGATTTCTACCATAAATAAAAATGAAAATTCTGCAAATTCTGAAGTTCCCCGTCATTATACCATTGTGCTATTGCATTTTTTTATTTGCAAATGTGCTTTGTCTATTTACCGTTTTACCTTTCTGTACTGTCATATTTGTTTATTTTTATAGTGATTAAGATAACAACAAATAAATGCATTAAATGGTTCTATCTCACTACCAGAATGTATCTCAAAATCAAGTTGTGAACGGTTATATCTTACTTTTTACGATACATGTATATTTTTGATTTTATTTAATTTCACCATTTTATTTTCATTATTGGTCTATAATCTTTATTAACGTTATAAATTGAAAATAGAGGAAAAAAGATATCTTCATAATAATTCTTTAAGTCATATGAAACGAGTGACAGGTGAAAAATGATGTTGATCCAATTCTTGGACCAATGCATGCATATATCATAAACTTAGTCTTCTGTGCAAGATTTTATCATTTTTTTACGTAAACATATCTTATAATCGTCATTTTTTCTCTCTGTGTCTGTTATGAAGTAAAAATATGGCAGCTACTTAATTGTCGTTATTTGAAGCCGTAGTTTACCGATTGTCACCTTATAGTAAACAACCAACAAAGAAGCATGGACATTGAGCATGTGTATAACATGTACAATCAGATAATTTTTACGAGAAGGGTCACGCTATGGTCATTTGCATATACGGAAAATATTTTGGCGAATTGCTTCCTGGAAGCAAGCAATTGTATGTAGTAAACTTTTTCTAAATGTTGACAAATTAAAGAATTTTCTTTAGAAAAAAGTAAATGTACATGAGTTTTATAATGAAAACTATCCATTTATTTATAAAAAAAAAAAAAACATATGCATAATTTTTTTTTAATTTGAGGTTTCATATGACTTTAAGAGCAGAATTACGTTACTCACGTTTACAATTGTTTGCAGAAGATTTATAAAACCCAAGGTCATTGTTATAATAATCCTTTCTACACAGACACTGGCATGATAATGGATCGAGCTTACTTCCTCCTTCGCATATTTTCTTTTTGCAATCTGAAATAAAATAATAACTTTAATCAACCTTTTTTTATTTAGAAAACATCGGTTATATTTGAACTTAATTGAAGTTAGTTAAGTGTTCGTTCAGAACTCGATTACTCTATAGACCAGAGCTTGTAGGATTATTCAATTCAAATGAATAAAAAAAATGATTTCTTAGAATCTTGTATTTGTATGGAAAAGAATAATATTTATTTTTTCGATCCCAAATGTAACTTCTAAATGGGGGAAAGCATAATAATTGACAAAATCAAACATTAGACTTTATCAAATAACGGAACTAACGAAAGCCAACTGTCTTATTCCTGACTTCGCACAGCTATTTTACGTAGAAAGTGATGGTTTATAGCTAGCCAAACATCCCACTTGTTTGAACACAATCGTGGCGCGCTAGTGGCGAAATCAGGTCGTAGTAGAAGCGTAGTGAGAGCACACTAAGATCGTAGTAGGATTGAAGAGGTCGCTGTACCATCGTAGCGAGGAGAGTAGCGAAAGCGTGATTCTATTCGAAGAGACTGCGCTACGATCTCACAGCGACGTTACTACGACCTGACTATACGACCATCACGTTCTCCTCGCGACCCCACTACGCGTCCACTACGACTACCACGCTGTGCACGATCATAGTACGACTCTAGCACGCCCTTGCCGTCCTCATCACGCTCTTCTTACGACCTGACCACGTTCATACTACGACCATCATTCTCATTGACATTTTCACATAAAATATGATAAATCTCTCCAGGTTTTGTTTGTCTGTATGTAATTATGACTTCTTGTCCATTTACTCTCACGTCACAACCATGCCATTGTTTTTATATAGATTAGGCCGTTGCTTTTCCCGTTTGAATGGTTTTACACTAGTAACTTTTGGGGGCCTTTATGGCTTGCTGTTAGGAGTTAGTCAAGGTTCCGTGTTGAAAGCAGTACCTTGGCCTATAATGGTTTACTTTTATAAATTGTTACTTGGATGGAGACTTGTCTCATTGGCACTCATACCACATCTTCCTATATCTATTGACACATCTGTGTCATCTCTGCTGTTGTTCACTAATATCGTCATTTGAGCTTTATGGACCAGCAATAAGGATAACTCTGTGTATGTATGTGTGTGTAGAATCACATGCCATAAACAACGTGAACATTACCAAAGCCAACATACCTTGCTAGCGTTCTGGCAATGTTAATTACTTATCTAAATTGCTATAACTGATTTAACGTTTTGAAATACAAACATAATAAACTAGGGCGATATCACGATTTGCTGTTTCAAATCTGCAATTAATTCCAAATTAAAGAAAATTAAAGCCGTCTTCTTCGTTCATTTATCAACCCTCTTATAAACTAAGATGTAATATAAGTAACTGTTTTTTTTTTTATTGCTTTGGTGTTATTTCAAATGTCTTTCTAACTTAATAACGTCAGAAAATTAAGGTAGGTTTTAAAAACATACTTCATGATTTGCTTTCTATAGAGTCCTTTGTTTGTGAAAAAGCTATTAATATATAATCCCGTCGTCGCACAATACCAATATATAGTATGGCAAATACCGTATACATAAATTGTAGAATAAACTTAATAAAATGTCTTACCACGCAAATCCGTGTTTGTTCCGTTAGTTGAAAACGGGAATCCAAGTTGGCCTTTGTGATTGCCACTGAAATTAATAAAATATAATAATAAAATTTTCTACGACAAAACATACTTTATGAAACAAATATTCTCATGAATAAAAGGACATTGAGCTATATACAAAACTGAGAACAAATAGTAACACATTCATCAAGGATTTTTATAAATTTATATATACCTTAGCAATTAAGACAATAACAATCAAAACCAAAGACTAAAAAAACCAAAGGACGTTTACATCAACAGTTATAAATAATAAATTAGAAACAACACAAACTCCACTAAAAACCGGGAGTGAAATCTGGTGCTCCGGAACTGATTTAAATTACTATTTTTTAGGAAAATATTGTTAAAATCATGTTATATATATTTTTTGTAGTCTCAATTTGAAGGATTATATGCGCAAATTTGTTTATTTTCTGTTCTTTATATAGATTATTATTGTTGTTAATATGTAGCATTGTTTTAAAGTTATTTTGTGTGTTCAAGTTCTCCTGTTAGAATTCATAAACTTTATTTCAGATTCATTTTTTTTTCATCAAGAAATTTACATGTAAATTTTTACCTGTGAAATATAAATGATAAATATTGTTTACCTCGGTGCATAGTTGCATACATAGAAATGATATCCACTGCAAATGGCGTAACCGCAACCAAGTATGTAAGAATCAAACCAAGTTAACTGAAAACAACCAAAACATGGCTTTATTGTTGTTTTACATTTTATTCAACAAGAATTTCTTTAAAAGGTTTTTCTTTGAATGTCCTCTACCAAGTCAAGAATATGTCAGTTGTTATCACATAGTCCGGTTCTGTGTATGTTGGTGTTTGTATTTTTGAAGCAGTTCAGTGTTTCCGTTGTTCCGTTTTTTCCCTATTATTCTTGATGTTTTTCCCTCAGTTTTGGTTTGTGACTCGGATCTGCTTCCGTTAAATCGATTTATGATTATTAAGCAGCGGTATACTATTATTATAATCTTACTATAGAAATGCGTATTATATAAATATTAGGGAAGATTATGTAAAAGTTATGGTATCTATGAGATGAAATGATGTTAGCCTATATATATACGTATTTATAAATAAGATTTTTAAAATGTTTGAGAAAGAACCAAGAACAAGATACTACGACACAAATAAAATCATTGAATAGGAGGAAGATCAAAAGATAAAAAGAAGACGCTAAACATCAAACAATCAATATATGAATCAAAGATAAGGAAACGGCTCCGCCACCAAAAATAAGATGAATAAAAAATGAATTTAATTAACTGATATATCTTTTAAATTTATATAACGTATATACCTGCGTAAAATGGCCAACCTTTTTCAGCATGTTATTCTTTCCTCCAAAATGGAAATCCTTCGATTCATCATAAAACAACTGTACGACAGTTTCCCATGTTATATTCTCTTTCGAACTTGCGATATTCTGACCTATTGGAAATCTTCCTGAAAGTCACAATCTCAATTCATTACGAGATACAATTCAATAGAACTGCTTTTAAACTCGATTAATAAGTACATTGTAATACAATTATGAAATGTCAAATCAAACAATGAAATTAAAGTTACAATACTTTAAATTGACTTCTAAATATATACTCAAAATCTAAATGGTGATAAAAAGAAAAATCACAAAAATACTGAACTTAGAGGAAAATCAATTCGGAAAGTCCATAATCACATGGCAAAATCAAATAAAAAAATGCATCAAAAACGAACGGACAAGAACTGTCATATTCCTGGCTTGGTACAGGCATTTTCAAATGTAGAAAATGGTGGATTAAACCTGGTTTTATAGCGCTAACCCTCTCACTTTGATGACATTCTCATTCAAACTGTATCATAAACCAACAAATAAGGAATTACTGGATTGGCAATCACAAATCAAAAGGAAGCATCTGCAAACAAAAATAATAAATAAATCATGTAACACTGTAAATACCTGGTATTAATCGCTGATAGTTCTTATCATGAACACCAAAACAATTTTCCGCCCATTTCTGTGCAACCATAGCAACTTCGTCATCCCATATCATCTTCAAAATGTTTTTTGCGTTGTATTTCTTTGCTGCTTTCTCTCTATACTTATTGTGAACAGCCAACATAACATTTTTTTCTACAGGACCTATTTAAAATTGAAAACTAAAGTTACCACGTAAATTTCAATTATTTATTTTGAGACCATATTTCGACAAGAACGGATAAATAAGATACATAAGACACAGCAATGATTAAAAGTAATAATACACCTTGGCTAAAATAGATGGTGAAACTTTGAAATTTATAAAATCTTATTTGTAGTTTAATCGTTAGAACTTATATCAGTAAATAAAGGCGACAGTAGTATACCGCTGTTCAAAACTCATAAATCCATGGACAAATAACAAAATAGAGGTAACAAATTAAAACTGAGGGAAACGCATTAAATATAAGAGAACAACGACACAACATTAGAATGTAACACACACACAGAAACAGACTAAGCATTAAACTCATGGAATGTATGTTTGAATGTTAGGATGTTTTCATCTGTTTTTGAATTAGCATCTCTTTTAAACATCTATAGACAAATTTAAATAGTTTCAATTAAATGTACCCCGCTCTATGTCATACTCATGCGAAGGTTCTTTTACACCATATCGGGAGACAAAAAGACTTCAAGCATCTATATTTCAAATTGTAGTGTTCAAATATTTAGGCTGTAATCTTTAACTATCTTTGTTGACTGATGAAAGATGAATAGAATAACTTTGCTTGGTGTAACAGTATTGGCTATAAATACCTTATCTATTTATAATACAGTAACACGACCTCATTATGTTAATGAGTTACACGTGCTTGAATAGAACTTGCATTTTATACTGTGTATTACTAGTCGCCATTAAATAGTTATAAGTCTACTTGGATTATATCTCAGATTATATACATCTTTATGCCTGCATCCAAATACTTAAATATGGTGTCAGATGTGGAATTCGAACCCGGCCCATTAACACAACCATGAAACCCATAACGTTAGCATCCAGGCTATATTTTGCCAGTTTTATATGTAAACCTCCACAATACTACAATACTAAGGATCTTTAAGGGCAAATAGCACGCTGGTAAAATACTTAAATGATAACATATTTATTATTCTTGCATTTCTACGACTAAAAAGTCGGTAATGGTTTAACAACAGATTTCATATTTGATTTTCGAATCGACATAAAACATTTCCCCGAAAATGTGCTATCAACTTGAATAAACACATCATAGATAACAGGATTGAAAATTTGTATTTTCGCCATACGCACGTTCTTGTACAAAATTCTCATCAGTGACGCTCGAATAAAAAAGGTTAAAGGCAAAAAAAAGTACGAAGTTGCAGAGCATTGAGGACCGAAATTCCTAAAAGTTTTACCAAAAACAGCTAAGGTTATCTGCTCTTAAGGTAGAAAATCCTTAGTATTCCAAAATTACAGTTAGTTTAAAATTATAACCATATCAATGATAATTCATGTCAACACAGAAGTGCTGACTACTCTGCTGGTGATAAACTGGAGACACTGCGGAACTTAGGTCATTCACATGGAAATCGACATTTGACACCGTAGCTACCAGGTAAGTAATAGAGTAATCAAGAAGTTACAATTTTATTTTGAAGGAACACTGAACACTTCAAATTTGCAAAACACTCATTTGCAAATCTGCACCGTCTGTTCTTAAATATACAGTGCTTTGTAAATATATATCAAAAGTGCACAAAATAAAAGAAGAGTATTAAAAACAAAGTTTTAAAGCTTATAGTCTCCCAATCACCATTTCTATAAAATTTGAAAAGCTTTAGCACTGTAGCCACCTTGAAGCAGTACAGAAGGAAATTATGACCAATAAAAAAAAATTTGACCAATAAAAATTCAAGAATTGCCTCTTGCGACAATACT
Organism: Mytilus galloprovincialis; assembly: GCF_965363235.1. Lineage (NCBI taxonomy): Eukaryota > Metazoa > Mollusca > Bivalvia > Mytilida > Mytilidae > Mytilus > Mytilus galloprovincialis. Next base: position 42,755,103 of record NC_134843.1, on the reverse strand, counting down.
GTTCTTCCGATTGGAAGGAGACGACGATATTTCGTAAAAAGTGCTAGTTTTACACTGTTCATATACAATTTTGTTCAATTTGACACAGAGGTTTCACAAAAGACTGTTTAACGACGGACGGACGTATGATGGACAACCAATGTGATTACAAAAGACATAAAAAAAAACAACAATAAAAGAAATAAATTATATTATTACCGTGCATGTTCATTCCATCATTGTCACTATAATCAGGTTTAATCATAAAACAATTATTTAACTCTACTCTGTCTGTCTGTCTGTCTTGTCTGTTTGTTTGCTTTTGTTTTTTATATGTTTTATTTATGTTTTAATTGAAAACAAACTACATGCTATGACGTAAATATATTGATGAAATTAGTCACCACAATATTAATATAATTGAGACATGATTCCAAAAGTGGAAACCTACCAAAGTGTCCAAATTGTCCAATAAGTATTGCGTTTTTAAATTTATGAGTGCAACAGTTCTAATTCCCAAATAAAGGAGTTGTGAAATCGTTCAAAAATAATACTTCTAATTGAGAAAATCATACTGATATGTATCGGAGTTAGATACTTGAAAAAGAAACCAATTCAAAGAAAGCATATGAGTAAAAAAAAAATTAGAAAAAATAAAAAAAAATATAAAAAGATATTGAGGTAACAATAAAGTAAAGACACATTGATACAACGGCAATGGTTTGCTGTCAGTTATTACTCCATCACGAAGATAATAGTTACCTGGAATTCTGGCTTGAGGTGATCTTGGAAGACATGCTGAGTGACTTGGGAATACTTTAAACTTATCCTTACAGGTAGCAGCAGCATGTACTGAAAAAAATAATCTTTTTTCAATATCTATACTAATGAAGTATGTTTTTTTTTCTGTCAAAACTACGACTAAGATTTCGAGATGTATCTTACACTCCGAATTGTTTAAAAAAGAAACAGAACATGAAACCAGAATAATTTACAAGTTTATCCAATTCACTTTTTTTTATTCTATTTGTAGCTGTCTAACTCTTTTTTTTTGTATTTGTTTTCTGCTATGCTTTTTTTTAAGAAGAAACAGAAACATCCAACACGAAACAAATCAAATAAAACATTATTTAAATCATCTCAATTATCAGTTGTTGTGAACTTGCTTTAACTGTTCAGTCTTTGGATATTGAAGATTAGAATATAATCATTTCTATGTATTAGAGATAATATTATTTTTAGATTATATTTGGATTTATATCTTTGTAATTGTTTCATATGTTTTGTGATATGCTTCGTGTGGTTGTTCCTTCAAATAAAAAAAAAAAACAAAGATTCATATATCTAACGATGTTCGAGGAAAGACTTATGATTGATTGATTGATTGTTGCCTACTTATGTCCAGTGACAAATATTCCATTGATAATCAAAAGGAAAACAAGTTATCGATACAATAAGCTGTGTCTGCAAGGATGGTAGACGAGAATGAAGAGCTAAAAATTGATTTGAAATATCGGCCAATTAATATCGAACCGGGCCGCGTAGCTTTACGTCCGTCTGAGACGTCCATAAACAAAACAGACGTCCAATTTTAACAAAGGTTTGACTTCAAGACAGTCGAATTCCATGTACACATAACATTCCATAGCATATAAACAAATAGTATAACCATCACTTGAAGTCAACCAATCAAATGTTTATCCTTTTTTCCTGCGTACAAAATAAACTCATCATAGATACCAGGACCAAATTTTGTATATACGCCAGACGCGCGTTTCGTCTACAAAAGACTCATCAGTGACGCTCGAATCCAAAAAAGTTAAAAAGGCAAAATAAAGTACGAAGTTGAAGAGCATTATGGACCAAAATTCCTAAAAGTTTTGCCAAATACAGCTAAGGTAATCTATGCCTGAGGTAGAAAAGACTTAGTATTTCAAAAATTCAAAATTTTGTAAGCAGGTAATTTATAAATATAACCATATTAATGATAATTCATGTCAGCACTAAAAAGTGCTGACTACTAGCTTTAGATATCACGTAACCTCAAGTTCCAAAAATATTCTATAGAAACACCAAATAAAGAAGAATGGATCAATAAGTTTCCTTGATCGCATCTAAAGGAGTAAGTTCGGTAACTGCCATATGTGGCCCGATTATAAAGTTCAATGTAACAAGATGAAAAAAAAAAAAAAAAATTAAGTTGACTTTAAGACATGTAAGAAAGTTAAATAAAACTATTGGTGTCAAAGTGTTATTCTAAAGTGTTGATTTTTGCATCCAAAATAGATCAAGTTAATAGATTTTGGTAAACTTTGACAAATCGGCCGGATTTCATCCAGGAAAAATGGAGCATCGCAGGCGTCGACAACCTAAATGTTCAAGTTACAAGTGAAATGTCTTTACAAACATTATTTTAAAAGATCTTTGTTGTCGACGTATGCACTCTATGTTTCCTGTCCAATAATCGATGAAATTTACCCATTTTCATTGACTTTTTCGAGGAAATACTATAGCAAGTACTATTCATGACGTCATAAAACGCAGGAACGTTAAATTTCAACAAAGGGCTTATTTCCTATCTAGTCACTGTATAAGCTATGATTCATTGTGATATCGGTCAATAAATCCTAATTTGAAATTAAAGTTAAAAAGAGGGCCATTTTAGGACCTTACCGAACCTACTCCTTTACTGGTTTGGTAAACGATATAAACAAACTTCTGATCCAAATATTGGAATCCATGAAAAAATTAAGGTGCAGTTATAATTAATTTGTTTTGAAGAAATACATGACTTGATAATTTACCAGTAACACATACATGTAGATCTAGCCTTGTATTATTTTTAATTTTAATTCATCTACATGTTTTGGAGTTTAGTGTGACGCTCATTCTTACTGAACATGTACACATTTTTGTTTAGGTGTCAGCCGAAGACCGCCTCCGGGTGCAGAAGTTTCTCAATATACTGAAGATCCATTGCTGGCATTCGGCTGTTTATTTTTTTACTCTATGGCCTGGTTGTTATCTCTTTGACAAATTCCCAATTTCAATTCTCAATTTGACATTAATTTAAGTCCGAGATTTCACTGCCGACAAGGGAATATCGAACGCGTCTGGATATATAAACAACGTAAGATGGTGCAAAAGGAACACCACCAGAAAGGTGAAATTTATAATAGGGAACGAAAAATCGTTCGTTAAGTCGTAATTTGTTTTTGTAGAGTTTCCCATATCAAACTGAAATATTAAAGTATAGAAAGAACAGGTATTGCTGTGGGGTTTTTTTTATTTATATACAATTATTTATTTTATTTCGATAGTATAGTGAATTCTTTGCTATTTAACGTGACAATATCATAATGGTAACAGTAAGTGTATCATATTTTTATTACCAATTGATCTTTGTAGTTGATGACTTTAATCCATAAAAGGACGTGATTAATATTTGTATCCCAAATTCATGTATTCAGTTTTGATGTTATAATTGTTATTCTCATCGGATTTTGTCTAATGCTTAGTTCGTTCTGTGTGTTACATTTTATTGTTGTGTCGTTGTTCTCCGCTTATATTTAATGCGTTTCCCTCAGTTTTAGTTTGTAAACCGAATTTGTTTTTTTCTATCGATTTATGAGTTTCGAACAGCGGTATACTACTGTTGCCTTAATTTGTTATATGCAGGTATTTCATTAATTCTTACATTCTAACACAAACAGGGACGCATTGGATTTAAAAATCCAGTCTGCTCAGAACCTAGATAGTTGCTCACTTCTTTCTTTTTTGTTTAAATCCAATTAGTTCTCATATTAAGAACATTTTTTTGATGTTTTTGCCTTCCCAATTTTTATTAAATACTTTATGAAAGTTATTTTTGACACGTGCAAACTAAAATTTAAAGACTTCACAGTTTAATTTACTTTTTAAATTATTTGACTCCTTTTTTTATTTAGCATTTTTGATCTTAGCAACTGTTTCGGTTCATGTAAATCCTTGGTTTTCAAATATTCGGCTTTGAGCGTATCTGACGAATTAAAAGTAAAAAAAGTGCGTATGACCCCAACAATTAAATTATTTCATTGTAATGAATATTTTCAAAAGTACATAAAAATAATTGTAAAAATGAAAACCCAGAAATAACAAGGCATTTCCATTGGAAAATAGATTGTTCTACTTCCAACAAAAATTATTTTACTGATGTAAAATCTAAATAACTTTTACAATATATATAATAACAACTTACATTGCCAAAAGAATGAAATCAAAGTTAGTAAAAACAATGTAAAGGATCCATGAAACACTTGTGCCAACATTTTCTCTGTTTATTCGATTCTGTCGTCAGGGAGCGTCAAAATTCACTACGTTGACAACCCATCGTTTTCAGATTTATAAATTCGAGATAAAAATTTATCAATAGATTTTATGTCATTTTCAATTAAGCGACCTTTGAAATGTCTATCACTATAATACACTGTTATTTTGCAGTCATCAATTAGAAAGATAAAGATTTCAACAAGGAAAATGTGAAGGAAATAGAAATGAAAAATACAAACTTACTAGATGCGTAAGGTTTAACATTCTAACATGTGACCGGAACAAATTTTAATGTTCTTGGTTTTGAAACGTGAAAGTCAATATACGGTGTGATGAAAAATGCTAACCATGTTTCAAAACAATTGAATGGCAATCTATCTATTTAACTCCAATATTATATGTTGTAAACCTTGGCGTATCCTACTTCTTAATTCAAAACCGATTATGATAACCGCTTTTCCATTTGCATAGCATTTGCAAAGAATCGATCTGAGAAGATCGGACATGATTTCCGAGTAATATTTTCGGCGTACTCAGTTACTAACCCTTCACTTCAGCATGTCAAACGAATTTTTTACACAATAATTCTTTAATTCATTAATTACAATACTTGAACATGCTGAACGCTTGTTATAAATTACGAATATAACGGTCCGGTTCATGTAAAAAATACCGTATTACTTATGGCTTACATGAATTTTTTTAACTTATCTATCATCAAGAGGTTTCACAGTTCAATCAGATGAATATTATCATTATTATCAAATAACTTTATTTGCGAAACAAACAGAAACCAAAATTGGTTATAGCAAATACATAGACAAAACAAACATAAGAAAAACTCGACAATACTAATAAACATGTTTAAAAAAAACAGTTATAAATCTCCGTTCCGCAGTTCTAAAAGAGGAATGAAAGATACCAGAGGGACAGTCAAACTCATAAATCGAAAGTGAACTGAAAACGCCATAACAAAAAATGAAAAAGACAAACAGGCAAACAATAGTTCACATGACACAACATAGACAACAAAAGAATAAACAACACGAACCTAAGATTCTTTAATTAAATATTAACTGTTTTTATATCATTTAGTAGTGTTGATGAATTTAGTTTAATCAAACGTTTTTCAGTTAAGTTAAGTGTATTAAAATTGACATTTTTTTTTATATAATTTTTTAAAAAGTTTTTTTAAAATTTTTTTTATGATTTTTTTGCCTACTTATGTCCAGTGACAAATAATCCATTTATAATCACAAAGAAAACAAATTATCAATACAACAAGCTGTTTTTGCAGGTTTGGTAGACAATAATGAAGAGCAGAAATTTGAACTGCCACTGAAAAAAAATGTATGTTTGATACGGGCAGAAACTTTGCCTTGCAACAGACCACCTACGGAAGTTCAGAGAATTTCACCAAACGTTTTTTAAGGTTTAGAGAACATTTTAATCACCCTTTACAAGCAATTGATTTGAAACATCTACCGGAATTAATATCGAACCGAGGCGAATACTATAGCATAAACAGCAATGAAATTAAGTTAATTTCCAACATCTGTCAAATTCAAGGGAATAGTTTTTTTCAATTCGTTTTAGTATGCGACTGGATGTGACGTACATGATTTGGTAGTATAACACCTTAATTTAAAGATAAGATCATTTTTATTTATACCGATAATTTTTTAATTAATTTTACAGTTAACGAAAAAATGGAATTCATCATATTATATGCTTAACATTTTCTTTCATTTTTTTGGTATTTTTGTATTTCGTTCAGTTTCTATTAAAAGACATTGATCGCTTATTTTAAATTTCAGTTTCTATTAAAAGACAATGATCGCTTATTTTAAATTTGGTTATCATTTTTCTTATGTCTTTGTTTGGGTGATATAGGTAGTATTCCGTCGGTTATTTATAATAGAATGAAGAAATTTATATCGATATTTTAAATTATTTTCATTCAGTTCGTTATGTTATCACCCATAAGATTTTGATAATAGTTAATATAACCTTTCTTTGATTGGGGTTTTAACTTTTAAGTTTGATGTCAATATGTATTTTCTGTGAATAAACTCATCCTAGATACCAGGAATAAAATTTCATATTTACGCCAGACGCGTGTTTCGTCTACAAAAGACTTATCAGTGACGCTCGAATCAAAAATGTTATAAAAGGCCAAATAAAGTACGAAGTTGAAGAGATTTGAAGACCAAAAATTTCTAAAAATTTTGCCAAATACAGCTACGGTAATTTATTCCTGAGATAGTCAAAAGTTTACCAAGAGTAAGTTCCTTCGGTATCTATTTTTTGCTTGATTATAGACTTCATTAAGGATGTACTTAGGTGAGGTTATGTGAAAATTAATAAATCAAGAATGTAAAATTGATACTATAAGCTTGTAGAGGATTCTTTAAGAATAAAAATAAGCTAAAAATATTGATAGGTCATGGACCTCCTTTTCGAGATATTTGAGATTTAAAATATGGCGGGAAAAGGCTGACTCGGACTTTTACCTTATGTTTGCATTGGTATCATTTGGGTCCCAAAACAAAAGAAAGAAAATTAAGAATCTTCTAAAATTTTGGTAAATGACCTTTCATGAGCTATTTAGTCTTATATGAAAAAATAAATGGGTGTTATGGGGCAAAATATTTTACCTTGTTTTGTATGGAAAAACACCAAGGAGTCCGAAAATTTGACACAAATTCCAAAACCTCACCTAAGTACATCCTTAAGAAGTAGTTTTACATTTTCATTATTTAATCTAGATAGGTACATCATGGTATTGTTTTTTTTTGGGTATAAATTGTCTAATGGCAGAAGTCCTTGTTAATTTCTAATAACTAGATTTGTTGAGCTTCTTTTTTGTTCCCCGTACTTGCTTAACAACATGCAGCTGGTTTGTTTTCTAGAAAAGTTTTATGAATAAAATGAATGACATCTGGCGTTGAGCTAATTTTTTTGTAGCTAGCAGTTTACATCTGGTGCAAGGAAATTGGTACCGTTAATTTTATTAGCTCTATAAAATTGAATATAAGTGTCCATTTAACGTATTTCACTATTATATGTTAGTAAAGGTTTGACCAATGGTTAAAAATGTTGCAAGACACTCTCACAGAAACTTGTCCAAAGCTTACAAGTAAGCATTAACAGCAAATAAAACTTTTCTTGCTTTTTTGCAAGATCTGAACTAAAACTAGTTCAACTGCCTTTATATAGGATGCTGTTGTCTTGATGTTCAATCCTCAATTTCTGTCCTTAAGTTGACATTTTTACGTCAAAATGTACAATGAGTTTTAAAATGTCTAATAGCTGTAACACTGTCAATTCTTTACCGTCGTGGACCAAACAATACATCTATATTGAAGGTTCTTCGACTGTTTTAATATCAATACACTTTATGTATAGAAATAAAACTGTTTACAGAAATACCGACAACCGCTGAAATGTTTTCAATTAAATAATTTATCATGTACTATGTCACAAATACCTCAGATAGATAAATAAAATTTTCAAATTTAAGAATAATATTCTTTTCCTCGTGTTAATTCTTTACAAATGTACCATTTATCACCCATTGACAGCGTAAATAAGTATGCAAAAAAAGGTTTCATAAGGTGCTTAAACGCCCAATGTTATCTATAAAATACAGTTATCAATTAAGCCGCGTATGAATAAGCGAAATATAAACTAATTCAAATGCGATTTGTGTTTGTATCTTATCTATTTATATATAAGAAAATGTAGTATGAGTCCCAACGAGACAACTCTCCATGCATCTAAGTCACAATTCGTAAAAGTAAAGCCTTCAACACAGAGCATTCAAACATGAAACCAACGGTCTAATCTATATAAAAAAAGGAGAAACGAGAAACGTTTAGGGGTAATTTTAGTAAAAGATCTCCCATTGACTTTAATGCTAATCTATGTATGGAATTAAATTTATACCTGATTTACCTATAGAAATTATAAACTTTCATATATCATTCATGAAAGTACAAATGTAACCCTATCTTTTGCAATAATAAAAACAAAGGGTCATGCGGCATTTTTGGGCATTCACATGGCCTTGTTTACAAACAATGTAGATTCGCCCGGATCATATACTGATCTCCATTACTTTAATTTTCAATCATGTAGTAAAAGAAAATAGTCCATTCAGCATTTATTTTTTATTTTTTTTCAACTCTAGTTTTGATCCATCTACCAAAAAATATTTACTACAAACATTATCTACCAATCAGAAGAGCACATGAATTCAGTTTTATACAGAAAGCTCCCCCCCCCCCCAAATGGGCGGTCCCTGATGACGTATATTTATTTACTAAATTTACTCCTTAAGGAACCATGGGCCTGTTTATCGAAACTGTCCTAAGATTGGTTCTTAGAATTTCTTAGGACAGAAGTTAGGTTAAAGTTAGGACCGACCTACGACACGTTTCAGCACGCACATCGAAACTCTCTTAGAATTATCTTAGCTAAGATGTCCTAACCGCTGTCCTAAGTATTGGCGTAAAAGATTGATAATTATAAAATAATTATTAGTTTAAATTAAAGTAATATTCGGCAGAACCGAAAAGGGTGAAATATAACAATGACGGACAGAGATTACAGCAACAAAATGACGGCAATATTTTTCATACTACACCCCCCCCTCCCCAAAAAAAAAAAAAAAACTCACCAAAAAAACAAAAACAAACCCGCAATATAAATCAAATTGAACTAACACAGGCCATATTTGTTTATAAAATAACCATCATAAATATATCCTAAAGTTAGGACCATCCTAAGACCATCTTCAGACACCTAGATTGGTATCTTAGATTTGGACAATTCTTAGGATTTTTCTAAGTTGCGACATGTTTGATAAACCAACTTAGGACTAAGACGTGTCCTAAGTTAGTCTTAGGACACGTCCTCATCCTAAGAATGCTTCGATAAACAGGCCCCATATCAACAAACGACAACCACCAAACATTAGGTTCCTGACTTGTGTATTTTTTTTAATAAGACATTCTTTAGCTATTATATCTATATTCCATCAGTTAAATTTTGATCTTCTTTGATTTTTATACAGTCACTCCCAAAAACTAATTTAACATTGACACAATATTGTTGCTTCATTAGTCATGTTAGTTAGTTCTTGAGATAACGTCTCAAAATGGCAGCAATAAAACTTAATTGTGTTGAATCAAATGAATTAACTGACGACTATTTATAACGACCTTGACTACCTACGACGATCTAGCAATGTATACAATAGTTTAATGTCATATACTAATATCTTTAATGTTTCACAATCTTTTCATTATATCTTAGGATTAATCCTGTTTTTATCGTATGACGAAATATCTTATTTTAAAACTATAAAGGATGAGAAATAAGAATAAAAACAATAAATAAATAAATAGGTCAAATATGTTTTGAATTTTGAAATGGTGTCCAAGTTATGATCTATGACGTAAGAACGGACGTAATGAATAATATATTCCGTATTCAAGTTTATAATTTGGCAAATAGTATTAAAGAAACATGTATATATTATTTTTATCAAAATATCAAAATATATTTTAGATTGTTGGTAATTAAAAAAAAGATAGATAAAAATAAGTAATAAAATATTAGTATGAAATATAACAAATGTCGTTTAAAATTTCCTTTTATTTATCAATTTTTTGTTTGTTTGTTGAATTTTATAAATACCCTTTTGAAGTTTCGTATCGAAAAAGAAATAACTAGAGGCCCTACGTTGCATACATTTACACCGCTAAGGACAATAACTAAAACAATACTATTTCCATATATACACATGGAAAAAAGTATTGCAACACCTTGATATTTTAAAACTTGAAAAATCAACCTCTTATTTTGGATGGAATATAATACAATAATTGTAAAATAATATTGAAACATAGTTAATGATAACATTGGCATTAAAACGAACAAAAAATGTATGAAAAAAATGTTTTTATCTAACCACAACTTTGATAACAAAATGATTTTTTTTTGTACAAAAAAATGCATTTTACAACTTTTACTGTAGTCGAACTTTACAATGTCAGACATTTCAAAATTAATCTCAAGATGATTGTTCACATCATGGTTGATCGTTATACGCCAAATAATTAGTACTTTGTGCGCAGCCTCCATTCAAACAGATAAGCGACTCTTAGCGTCTTCTGATTCATGACACAAGTCTGATTTGTTGCTTAGGTAGCAGCAAGCATTTCTGATGAAGGGCATTGTCTATTTCATAACGTGTTAAACTGGGGTGTCGTTTCTCTCATGCTGATAATCTGCCATCTTGCTGCAGTTAAGAGTTGTGGATGACTAATTACATGGTGTGAATCACCAAACTTTACAAACTTGGTTATTTAAAGTGTTGAAAACAATGATGATAAAAACATTTGTTTAATTGTTTACTGGTATAGTAGCTGCATGTGCAGATAAGAAATTATCGAGTCGATTTTTATTGATTAAGCTCAGGTGAGATTCAAATAATGTTTAACTAGTTATACCACAAAATTATATTATAAAAAATATTAGAGGAGAACAACGACACAACATTAAAATGTAACACACACAGCAACGGACTAAGCATTAGACAACATCCGATGAGAATAACCAATATAACATCAAAACCAAATACATGAATTTGGGATAGAAAAGTACCGTGACACGTCTTATAGTAATGCGAATGCACACTCAAATATAGGAGAAAACCAACGACACAACGGAAACACAACGTAAAAATGTTACACACACAGAAACAAACTATGATATAACAATGGGCATTTTCCTGACTTGGTACAGGACTTTTTTAAAGAAAACAATTTTGGTCGAACCTGGTTTTGTGGCATGCCAAACTTCGCACTTTGATGGCATTGTTAAATATAACATTAAAATGACAACATAATAATACAGGACTACAATACAAATAAATAGCAGAACGTATTAGGCATAGAAACACATGAATAATAGATAACAAAAGGCACCAGGTTTAAAATTCATTACGTCAAAAATGACATTAACTATATGTATGACATCGGCCTACTATGACTTAAATCTATTATTTGTTTTAACTTTTATGAGCGTACGTTGTGTGTCTTTTACAATCGCCTTGGTTACATCAACACTATCATCCTTTTTTCATGTTGATGAATCTGATCTGTCATAATTTTCTTACAATAGCAGAACTCTGTCTAAATTAACATTTATCATGGAATGTAAAGGAACTTAACAAGTGTTTACTGAAGAGAAAATGAAATTTAAGACTAAATTTTTTTTCTAAAGTCATCATGTATTACAAAATTTCTTTAGTTTGCCGAAAAACTTAAAATTTAGAGTTTTAATAAAGCATAGCTTTTTCTTATATAAGCATTGCAAAATCAAAAGGTATAAAAGATATCAAAACGTGGGAAAATGCTGAAATGATACAAAAACGAAATGCAGATAAATTATATACAGAGCACAACCTTAGAAATTTACACAATAATAAAGAAACAAAGGTAAGGGGTCATCCATAATTGTCAACCATTTTCCAAAGTGTACAAAACGTACACTTGGGGGGAGGGGGTTAAAAAATCAACAGTTTTACCGTACGCTTTTTTTTTTATTTCTGGAATTTATATCGTTTCCGTAGGGAAAGTCGATTTACAAAATCGAGAATTGGCTTGGGTGTGTTCTCTTCTTATTTTTTCTTTATTATTTTCACTTGATGATATTGATTTCGATATCATAATTCTACTCAATCGGGATTGAACGATTAAAAGATCAAATCATATGAAAACTAAACCTTTCAAAACTATGAACTAGTAAAATTATTTAAACAAAAAGTTTGCAAGCATTTCACAGTACCCCCGATTGTCAATTTCACCTGCTTTATTATTGATCGATATCGTTTTACTCTGTTTAATAAACAATATTGATGGAAACACTAAAAGCTAAATTCTTTGAATGTTTTGATTTTGACAAGACGCCATTTTGTGAAAAGATTTTAAACTGGTCCTTCGATTAATTTCCTTGTAATGCATTCCAAATAGTAAACCAGTAAACCGGAAGTAAACTTATTTTTCTTAGTATAAGCCTCCTTTAATTAGGAGCACCTCCATATGAAGTTTAACCTTAACTTAAAAAATATCCAATATATGTACACGTTACAGTATATATACATAAACGATAATAGTGCCATGAATGGCATATTTACAGGGACCTTTTAAATAGAAATACAGGCGGGAAATTTAAAAACTCAAAATGTTTTAAAACATTACACTTCTATTGATTACTGTCTTGAGCTCTGATTCCATCAACAACTGTCAGTCCATACTTTACCAATGCAATATAACCATGCATTTCCCTTTCTTTGACTCTTAGCATAATTTATGTGCCCTTTTGTTAATCTTTTGCGTGCTCTAGGTGCCCTTTTTTCTTATTGGAGTTACCATTCCCACTGTGTGATAGGGGAAACACTAATTTTTGTACTCTTTATTCTGACAAAACACAAGCATCAAAGATAGATGTCATCAAATAAAACAGTCAGATATGTTTTAGTTTTTTTTCAATGCAAATTTCTATATTAAACTAAAATATGATAGACAGGATCTTCTTTTTATTAAGAATGACTGATTCTTCTTTTGAAATCTGAAAATGGTTGATGTACACTTTTTGAGGGAGGGTGGGGGGTCTGAAAAAGTGTACGTTTTGTACACTTTGGAAAATGGTTGACAATTATGGATGACCCCTAACAGCTATCTCAGAAAAAGTTGACCTTAGATGAATGTGGCTTTATTTAAGGTATTTTGTTTGTCAGTAAGCTCCTCAACTGTTTAGGTACCTATACATTCTCGGCTTTCAAATATTCGGCTTTGAGCGTTTCTAATTGAGATAAATCATGAATAGCGCTTCGAACTTACGAAAGTATTTAACATGTTGATTTCATTTTTTGATACAAGATACGTTTTTTTCCAACTGTTTACTCATCGTCAAGTAAATATTTTAATATTTGATGTTACGTGAGCCAACAATATTCCTGAAATTAGCCACTTATTTATATCGTCACCTTAAAAAGTGATGTAGAGGTAAAAATCATAACACCACGTCAAAGTATATATTGTTTGTGCAAATAGAATTTCAAACAGAATAAAACAAGTTTAACAAATACAGTTTTTGAATGAAACAGTTAAATATTAAGAACATGCATACAAATCAAAATTCACATATGACGTTTTTCAACTGTTTTGGATATAAAAATTACTACAGGTTGTTATCTCTTTTCTTGACATTGCGTTTTATATCATCTCTCATGTCTTAGAATTTTGAGCTTTTCATACGTAAAACAAATTAATAGTTCTTTTTGTTTGTTTTAAACCTATTTAAAGAGTTTCTAGAATGTTCATCTTAATTCCGACAAAATTGACGTATTTAATAAAGGGGAAGCCATCTCTCTTTCACTTCAAACGTTGAGTTAGTTTACGGCATTTATTCCATTAGATTTGAAGAAATTGGAAATATTTGAATTTATTTTCAGAAAATCATTATTTCATGATTAGTTGTCGTGGTTTATTCAAACATATCCTAAAATAATAAAGAAAAAAAATGTAACATAACATTCGTGACCATCTATCAAACTCATTTAAAAAACATAAACATAAAAGGGAATAATCAAAATCATAAACGTCAGTCAAGACAATGGAGACAAAAGACAACAATTGAACAACAGTCTACAAAAACCTTTCACAGAAAACTCTATATTATTAAAGAAGTTCTCTATATATAGCTACCACAGACACACGTGTCAAGGTAAGCAGATTGTGTTCTACTTATGGCAACCATCGTGTTACATTAGACAGGTGAAACTCCTGTAACGTTTTCAACTCATACTGAAGGAAACATCATAAACTATATTATAAGTACCTACTACCAAGCTAGTAAATAGCTCGAGTACTTAGACCACTCCGAATTCAAGGTCCTTAATGACATTGGATATATATAGGCAAGAGTTGTCTCATTGGCACTCATACCACATCTTCCTACATCTAAAAACTTAGTTTTTCACGATGATAAAAAGATAGGTTTCTAACAAACTACAATATCAGTATTAACTGATAAGTATTATCAAACGAATAAAAATTAATATATATTATACAAGTTCTAATTTTGATTCGCAATTTGCGGGATGTTTTCCTATTTACTTCGTGTTTCTAATAATATATATAGATTAATAGTTACTACAATATTTTAATTATAAAAACGCAATTAAAGATTTAAGATTCATAAATGTATGTTCTATCTATTTATAATTCTTCCAAGTTGTTATAATCTTTGTTCAATGGAAAATAAAGTGTTATCTTAGGTTATAGAAAGAAATGAAAAAGACCAATGTACTGTTGATTGTAATTATCTTTACTGATAGAAATATAAGTAAGTAATTGATATTTGTAAAGCCAATAGATAAAAAGATGAAAGTCTGAACTGTTTTGGAAGAAGCAAATTTGACTTCAAGCTCGAAAAAGTATTTCAGTCATGGAAAAACACTTTTCTGATCATATGTCATATTTTTTTTATCTTTAACTCAAAATCACTGCCATGTACTTTCAAAATGAAAGTTGGAAACCCATCATGGTCAGAAACAAATTACAGACTCACTTCTCTCTCTTTTCATTTGGGTAAAGTAAATATCATTAAGGCACAGGTAAGTTGAAGTTCACCTACGTCGTAACCACAATCCCATTCACTTTCATGAATGTGACTACCGAATTAGACTATTTACCGGATTTATAATAACATGAGCAACACGACGGGTGCCACATGTGGAGCAGGATTTGCTTACCCTACCGAAGCACCTGAGATCACTCCTAGGTTTTGTAGGGGTTCGTGTTGCTTATTCTGTAGTTTTCTATGTTGTGTCATGTGTACTATTGTTTGTCTGTTTGTCTTTTTCATTTTAGCCATGGCGTTGTCAGTTTATTTTCGATTTATGAGTTTGACTGTCCCTCTGGTGTCTTTCGTCCATCTTGCAGAAGCAATAGTGTCATGTCAATGTGACATCCCTATTAGGGAAAATCGGGATCTGCATGTCAGTTACTGCTAGTAGTTCTTTTTTAACTTATGTATCCTTGTCATTTTTCTTAGTTTCTTTTGTTACCTACTCTGACATCCAACTCGGACTTCTTTTGAACTGAGGTTTACTGTGCGTATTTCTTTGTGTTTTTATTCTACATTGGCTCGAGGTATAGGAGGAGAGTTGCGATTTCACATCCAAATAGATATAGGAAGCTGTGGTGTGAGGGTCAATGAGACAACTCTCCATCCAAATAACAATTTAAAAAAAAAGTCGAAATGCGCATCTGGTGCAAGAAAATTGGTACCGTTAATTTTATTACTAGTGTAAAACCATTCAAACGGGAAAACCAACGGTCTAATCTACATAAAATAAAATAAAAAAAAAAAAAAAAAACGAGAAACGAGAAACATTAAATTAAATAAACAAACGACTACTACTGTACATCAGATTCTTGACTTAGGACAGGTGCAAATATTTGCAGCGGGATTAAACGTTTTAATGGATCCAAACATTCTCCCTTTTTCTGAAACAATAGCATAACATCACACCATAGAAAAACACACGATAAATATCAATTGGCAGGCTTAACTCAATCAAGAAACGTACATTAATACACTATAAAGCATGTTTAATTCCACCATATTTTTGCATCTGTTCCAAGGCAGGAGCCTCTGGCCTTTGTTAGACTTGTATGTTTTTTAATTTTAGTTCATTTATATGTTTTGAAGTTTAGTGTGACGTCCATCTTCAATGTACTAGTATACAATTTATTTAGGGGTCAGCTGAGGACCACCTCTGGATGCGGGATTTTCTCGCAGCGTTTATGAACGTTATATAATTGAAGACCAAGTTGACGTACTGTTATTTTTTTTACTCTTTAGTGAGTAAATATATGACAATTCAAGAAATATGTAAAGTTTCGTTTGAATGATATAGATATAAAGTTAATGACAGTGTTGTTATTTTCCGGAAATGTACGATAAAGGAGCTTCATTTACATGGTAAAGCGGTGATACTGTCAATGTATAAAGTGATTCAAAAGATAAACTTACAACAGTCGTAAAATTCATTTAGTTATATCAGTTACGCGGTAGAAGGAGGTGTGCTTCAGGACTTGTATAATATGTCGTCTTTTAAAGTACCATATGATGTTTTCGAAAGATAGGTGATGTTTTTTAAAATTCAAAAAAAATATTTAATACAAGAATCGAATCCGGAAAAAGTAAGATAACAAAAACACCGAACTTGCAAGGATAATTATCAACGGATGTCCCTAAATGAAAAGTTCAAACACATCAAACGAATTGAAAACAACTGTCATACGAAATTTTATTGTATTTATGAGAACACATTCGCTGAAAACAAGAATTATTCAAAATGTGTAGGCAGGTTAATAATTCGCTTCAGTGAAATTATATAATGTCACTCATAAAAACCCAAATATAAAAGTAACAATAATATAGTGCAGACGAATATTCGGAATGACGTTCCTAAAATGTATCTTGGTTATTAATTTAAAATATTGCTGTTGTATTTTCAAACTGTATTTTGAGGTATATTTGCTGATAGATAAGTCATTGAATTAAATTTGGTTACAAACACAATTCGTTGTACTATTTAATGTCTTGAACAACCTACGAATGTGTTTTTTGACAAGGGGTTGAGAATATCAGAGGTCATACTTTAAATAGCAATTTGTATGAACCCAGACACATCTACCAGTACAAATGTATTGCTAACACATGATTTAGAATATCCATATCATAATATTTGTTTGAAAACACTTACACCTAACGCATTTATTTCATCTGATATTGAGTATTTTATAGATAAACATGCCGTGTAAACAGATACCATGTCATCATTTGTATCACTGTGCTGATACTTTCCAAATTAACTTTGTGGTTGTTAAGTTTATATGTATTTCTATTCTATAGTATAGCATTTCCCTTTTCTTTTCTTTTTTATTGATAGACTGACCAATCATACTATGAACATATGATTTCAACTTTAAAACTTTTACTGTCTTCTAATTGGTTAAAATTATTAGTTTTATTTTCAATGTTGTCAGTTTTGATGTTTTATCATAGTTCGTTTCTGTGTGTGTAACATTTTTACGTTGTGTTTCCGTTGTGTCGTTTTTTTTTCTCCTATATTTGAGTGTGAATTCACATTACTATAGACGTGTCACGGTACTTTTCTATCCCAAATTTATGTATTTGGTTTTGATGTCATATTCATTATTCTCATCGGATTTTGTCTAATGCTTAGTCCGTTGCTGTGTGTGTTACATTTTAATGTTGTGTCGTTGTTCTCCTCTAATATTTAATGCGTTTCCCTCAGTTTTAGTTTCTTACCCCGATTTTGTTTTTTGTTCATAGATTTATGAGTTTTGAACAGCGGTATAATACTGTTGCCTTTATTGATGGCGACACGCCCACTCTGACGTTGTGTATTCATACGCGAACATGTGTGTACGTTGTTATTGTTAATATAAAAAATATGAAAAGTTCTTGGAGCCTTATTTTTGATCGAAATTTATTTATAATGAATAGCAATAATTTATTTTGATTTTATTGAACCATAAAACTAATTTTTGACTCTTCACATTCTACATAATCCGCTTCGCGGATAATTCAATGTGAAGAGTCAAAAATTAGTTTTATGGTTCAATAAATTCAAAGTAGATAATAGCCATTCATTAAATATTTTTGAAAATACGAAAATATATGTCGGCTTTGGCGAAACGAAACAATTTACAAATGAAATGCATGTCTGTTTGTAATTTGCGCCGGCTGTCTCATTTCCTTGGAGTGCGGTATTTTTGTTATTTCACATTTTAATAAAAAGAAGATTTGAATTGTATATTTCGATAAAGCAATGATTTAATGATTCTTAAATCAATACGTAAAAAAAATGAAAATCCGACAGTTTTCATTAAGACCATTCTAAAGAAATAGATTGCCTACCTTATTTACCAACAAGATTATCAGGAAGGCGTTTCAATATATCTGATTGACAGGAAATGTATCTTTGCAATCAAGACTAAAGAAAGGGGAATTGAAATCCATTAGTTAAGCTTAAGTCAGCCTCTACGATTAATTGTCGTGGTTAAATCAAACATTTCCTATCAAACTCTGGCTAAAATAATAAAGAAAAAATGTGCAACACAACATTTGTGACCAAACTCATTAAAAACATATGAACATAAAAGGGAATAATCAAAATCATAAACGTCAGTCAAGACAATGGAGACAAAAGACAACAAATGAACAACAGTCTACAAAAACCCTTCACAGAAAACTATATATTATTAAACAACTCTATATATAGCTACCACAGACACATGTGTCAAGGTAAGCAGATTGTGTTCTACTTATGACAACCGTCATGTTACATGAGACAGGTGAAATTCCTGTAACGTTTTCAACTCATACAGAAGGACACTAGAAAGATCTATATCATTAGTGCATACTAACAAGCTTGTAAATAGTTCGAGTTCTTAGACCACTCGGGTTTCAAAGTCCTTACTGACATTGGACATATACAAACAAGAACATAGTTTTTTTTTCACGCTGAAAAAGAGCTAGGGTTGTTAAAAAACTACAATATCAGTATTAACTGATACGTATTATCAAAGGAATAAAAAGCAATATATGTGATAAAGTTAAAATTTTGATTCGCGATTTGCTGGATTTTTTCCTATTTACTTCGTGTTTCTGAATTATGTCTATGAAATGATAGTTACTTCAAAGATTTATGATTTAAAAATGTATGTTTCATCTATTTATAATGCCATCCAAGTTGCTATAATATTTGTTCAATGGAAAAAATGTGTTATCCCAGGTTAGAGAAAGAATTAAAATAAAGCCCATAATACTAACGATAGTGATTATCTTTATTGATAGAAACATAAGCTAGACAAGCTAGAAAGCATCAGATCATAAAATATGAACCATTTTTATATAGATATAGAAAAATTAAATTAGAAATCAAGCAGAAATACCCAAAGTACCATCTTCACTTTTAATACGTTTAAATGTGCATTCGGTACACAGAAGCGAAACGGGAAATCCGAAAACAGTTATCCCACGACAGGACATCAAGGGGGTATCGGTTTTCTGCTAATACATCCCAGTAGGTACATTAAGATGCGTATGATATCTATTCTTTTATGCATGTAGCTCCTTCAGGCAAAGTTTACCTTAGATGGATTACACTATTTGATTTAGTTCATATAGCTTTTCAAATATTTTGATTCTTATACACCATTGGCTTTTTAATATTCGGCCTTGGACGTTCCTGTTGAAATTAAATATAGAAAAGCGCGTCAAATGCCATTAAACTTTTAGAAAAATGACTTCGAAAGTAGATTAACAATTATGATTTTTTTTGGAAAAAATCAATAGAGAAAACAAGAGTCGTTTAGTTATTCTACCAGTGGTGTTAACCAGATGTGGATTCTCAAAAATTCGAAAGATCTACTGCTTAACCTTCGATCACAATCTTTGCAATTTTGCAGCAACATAAAAACTTTTGATTTTTCTACGCTATATACTACTATTCCCCATGCTCAGTTGAAAGATCGACTTCACCAACTCATAAAACAGAGCTTTTTCTATAAAAATGGGAATCGTAGATACAAATTTCTTGTTTTGGGATACAATACTTCATATTTTGTGAAGAATCACACTGAATCTTCCAGAAAATATACTGAAGATGATTTTATTAAAATGCTGGACTTTTTGATCGACAATATATTTGTTGAGTTTGGAGGATTTATATTTCAACAGACAGTCGGTATTCCAATGGGTACTAATTGTGCACCCCTGCTGGCTGATTTGTTTTTGTATTCGTATGAAGCAGAATTTATTCAGAACCTTCTAAAAGACAAAAAGAAAAAGCACCTTGCGAAATTCTTTAATTTTACTTTTCGATATATTGATGATGTTTTATCGTTGAACAACCCATACTTCAGCCAATACTTACATCTCATATATCCCAGTGAACTTGAAATTAAGGATACTACTGATACTAGAAGGACTGCTTCATACCTTGATCTTTTCCTCAATATTGACGTAGATGGACGACTTCACACAAAAATCTATGATAAACGGGACGATTTCAACTTCCCAATTATCAATTTCCCATTTCTCAGCAGTAACATACCCTCTGCCCCTTCGTATGGTGTTTACATATCACAATTGATACGTTATTCACGTGCTTGTTCACACTATACGGACTTCATATACAGGAGTGTGCTCCTTACGCAGAAACTGCTCCAACAAAGTTATGAGGAGGACAGATTAAAATTGACACTCCGTAAATTTTATGGACACCATCACGAATTGGTTGATCCATATAATGTCTCTTTAACCAAACTAGCTAAGGATATTTTTACCACATGGTAGATTGTGGTTTGTCATTATGTCGTCTAATCTTTTAATTACCAAACGTGACTTATTCCCGATTGTGACCGTTTTGCTGAATGTGAATTCGCATTACTATAAGACGTGTTTCTGTACTTGTTTATCCCAAATTCATGTATTTAGTTTACATGTTTAATGTTATATTTGTAATTCTCATCAGATTTTGTCAAATGTGTTGACGTCTTCTTATTATATATTTAGGTATGACGTATAGAAAAATTAACCACCTCCTCTTTATTAATTATATTAAATTTTGTACGATTATTTACGTTTGAAGTTGGATTCATAACAAACTGGACATATATATATTACAGTTAATTGCTATTAATAAGTATTGCAATATGCATTTTGTTTAAATGAATTATCAGTATTTAGTTCTAAATCAATCCTAATTCTATCTCATTTTTGAATGATAGTTTTTCATATGTGACGTCATGCTGTTTCTAAATTTCATAAATTCAAATGTGGCATAACGTTTCTGCCTTTTCGCCATCGTATGTGACGTCACAATTTTTTTAATTACGTTGACGCTTGGACTGATTCGGATGTGTGTCTATTTTGTGATAAACTTGGGTTTAGTTTTCTGTAATTAGTTAATATTTCAGTTTCATTATGTATTTCTCTTTCATATTCATTTGTTAACATTTACTGTTTGCAATAGCATTAAGTATTCTATATAATAAGGATGTTCTTATCCCGTGCATAAAAACAATGCCGTATTTGTCAAAACCTTTTCAACTTTTAATCTTCAGTGCTGTACAACTTTGTACCTTTTTCACGTTCGATCTTTTATATCTAGGCGTTATGTATTCAGGTTTAGTTTTCTGTAATTAGTTAATACTTTAGTTTCTTTGTGTATATCTCTTTCATATTCATTTGATAAAATTTACTGTTTGCAATAGCATGAATTGTTCTATATAATAAGAATGTTCTTATCCCGGGCATAAAAACAATGCCGTATTTTGCGAAACCTTTTCAACTTTTGATCTTCAGTGCTGTACAACTTTGTACTTTTTTCACTTTCGATCTTTTATATCTGGGCGTCACTGGTGAGTCTTGTGTGGGCAAGGCGCGTTTTTGGCGTATTGAATTTTAAACCTGATGCTTTTTGTTATCTATTAATCATGTTTTTCTGTGTCTAATATGTTCTCCTATTTATTTGTATTGTAGTCCTGTAATATTATGTTGTCATTTCAATGTTATATTTAACTTTGCCATTAAAGTGCGAGGTTTGGCATGCCTTAAAACCAGGTTCAACCCACCACTTTTATTCCCCTTTAAAAGTGTCCTGTACCAAGTCAGGAAGATGGTCATTGTTATATATTGTTCGTTTCTCTTTGTGTTGCATTTTAACGTTGAGTCGTTTGTGTTTTCTCTTATTTTTGAGATATTGAGATAAGACGTGGCACGGTACTTGTCTATCCCAAATTCATGTATTTGGTTTTCATGTTACATTTGTTATTCTCGTGGTGTTTTGTCTGATGATTGGTCTGTTTCTGTGTGTGTTGCGTTTCGATGTTGTGTCGTTGTTCTCCTCTTATATTTAATGCGTTTCGCTCGGTTTTGGTTTGTTACCCCGATTTTGTTTTTTGTCCATGGATTTATGAGTTTTGAACAGCGGTATACTACTGTTGCCTTTATTTAGTTACCTCAGCATGTTTATATCTGAAAAAACATTTCCTTGGTAAATATATTTCCGGGATTTCTATATGAGTTGTAGAAACGATTTTGTGTAATTCCGTCGTTTCGCCAACATAGCTTTAAGAACATTATAATTGAAAACAAATTTGACCGTTTAATGTACTTTTACATTTTTTCTTTAAGTTAGTGAATATTTGACAAATAAAGAGCCTAGTTTAGTTCCGTTTGAATGAAATAAATATAAATTGTTGCTATTTTCAGGAAATGTACGACAATAGAGAAACATGTACATGGTAAAGTGGCGATGCTATCAATGTAAATAAAGCGATTGCAAAGATAAACTTACAACAATCGTAAAATTCAGAATACATGAAAAATATATTTAGTTATACCGCGTAGGCATGGTTCACTAATTGTATAATATGTCGTCATTTGAACTACAAAACAATGTTTTCAAGAGATTTGTATTTTTTCAATTCCAAGAGTCCACAAAATATCTAATGCAATAGTCGCATCTGGAAAAGGTAAAATGACAAAAATATCGAACTTCCGACGATAATTTTAAACGGATGTCCCTTAATAAAAAGCTCAAACTCATTAAACGAATGGAAAACAACTGTTATACGAAGCTTTATTGTATTTATGAGAACACATTCCCTGAATACGAGAAATCTCCAAATTATGTAGGCAGGTTAATAATTCGTTTCAGTGAATACATATAATGTCACTCATAAGAAAACCTAAACATGGAAGTGACAATAATATAGGACAGACGAATATTCGGAATGAAGTTCCTCAAATATACCAGCTAATGCGCCTTGGTATTTCATTCAAAACATCTCTGTTGAATTTTTAAACTTTATTTGACGTATATTCGATGTTACAACAGTCCTTGTTATAAATTGTATTACAAATAAAACCCAATTCGTTTTACTATTTAATGTCTTGAACAACCCACGAATGATTTATTTTTATTGACAAGGGATTTAAAATATTAGGAAACGATAAATTCATGAACCTTTTCTTCGTGTACTAGCAATTTGTATCAGGGCAGATACATTCTACCAGTACAAATGTATTGCTAACACATGATTTAGAAAATAAATATTATATTATTTGTTTAAAAAGACTTACATCCAACACATTTATTTCATCTTATATTTAGTATTCTATAGATACACATGTCGTGTAAACAGAAACCATGTCATCATTTTTAACACTGTGCTGATAATGTCAAAATGAGCTTTGTGGTTGTTCAGTTTACATTTATTTCTATTCTATAGTACTGTGGATTAATTTATTTTCGTGGATACCAATTTTAGTGGATTACGGAAAATGTGCCTTTTCGTGGATATGTAATTTCGTGGTTTTGTCAAAGTTTGCATATGACTTGATAAAAAATGTGTACTTCGTTGAACATAAGCTATATTTGGCAAAACTCTTAAGAATTTTAATCCTCAATGCTCTTCAACTTCGTACTTTATTTGACCTTTTAACCTTTTTGGATTCGAGCGTCTGGCGCATATACAAAATTTAGCCCTGGTATCTATGCTGATTTTATTCACATGTACCCACGAAAACCACAATAATTGGTATCCAACGAATGATAATGAATCCAAAGTAACGGTTCGATTTCCCCTTTTTAAATTTTTATCTTTAATATGGATAGACAGGCCAATCATACAATGATATCGATCCTGTTTAAATTATTTTTCTATTTCTCCTTATAGTTTTCAATCATTCGGGTTAATAGTTTTACAATTTTCCCATGGTGTCGAATTCTGATTAAAACGAGATCAACAACTGTAATGCCAACCAGAAGATGTGAACTTTAACCAACCATATATATATACTTTAAACAATCAAAACTACTCTCTAAGTATCAACACACCAATGTTAAATCTGCAAATACAGCATTGTTGTGCTGATATTTAGAGTAGATATGAATATAAAATGTTTTTTTTTTCAGCCGTTTATCACCTTTAATGCTGATCCAAAGGATGGTTCTGTCGCAGAGTTGTTACTTGTTTATTGTCAATGCTGAAAAAGAAAAGTTAAAAGGAACCAGGGGGATATTCAAACTCAAAAGTCGAAAATTAAGTGACAACAGCATGGCTTAAAAAAAGATAACAGAAAAACAAAAGTAAACAAAACACGACATAAAAACTTACGACTGAGCAACACGAACACCACAAAAAATTGGGTGATCTCAGTCGCTCCATAATGAATAAGCATAATCTGTTCAACATGTGACACCCGTCGTGTCGCTCATGTTAGTACAAACTCGGCACTAAGTCTAATATGGTAGGTCACAATCGTGATGAGAAGATTATAGTTACTACATTAAGAACATATCCGTTATAACCTGTGAAACGGATATTCCGTAACTGTCAAATCGTGATGGCGTCCGTAAAACTTACGAACATATGATTTCAACTTCATTTGAAAGATTATTTAAATCAACTTCCTACATACTTCTAATTTGTGGTTATTTAAACTCACTGATGATATGTCTAATTAATATAAAATCAAATTTTGAATTAGATGCACACAAATAGTTGAAAAAAGACATAATGGACAAGGTTGGATCATAAAAGTGAACCAAGGCTTATCCGTTGTACTTTCTTCATAGAAAAGAAATGCATGTATGTCATAAATAAACTCATCATAGATACCAGGACTTAAATTTTACATTTACGCCAGACGCGCGATTTGTCTAAAAAAAAATCATCAGTGACGCTCGAATAAAAAAAATGTTTAAAAGACCAAATAAAGTACGAAGTTGAAGAGATTTGAGGACCAAATATTCCTTAAAGTTTTGACAAATACAGCTAAGGTAATCTATTCCTGAGGTAGAAAAGCCTTAGTATTTCAAAAATTCAGTTTTGTTAACAGTTAATTTATTATTATAAACATATAATGTGCGTACTGTTATACGTTTAATTTTCTACATTGGCTAGAGGTATAGGGGAGGGTTGAGATCTCATAAACATGTTTAACCCCGCCGCAATTTTGCGACTGTCCCAAATCAGGAACCTCTGACCTTTGTTAGTCTTGTATGATTTTTAATTTTAGTTTCTTGTGTATAATTCGGAGTTTAGTAGGACGTCCATTATCCCTGTACTAGTATACATATATTTTAGGGGCCAGCTGAAGGACACCTACGGGTGCGGGAATTCTCGCTACATTGAAGACCCATTGGTGGCCTTCGGCTGTTGTCTGCTCTATGGTCGGGTTGTTGTCGCTTTGACTCATTCCCCATTTCCTTTCTCAATTTTATATAAATGATAACTCAAATCAACACAGAAGTGCTGACTACTGGACTGGTGATACCCTCGTGGAAATAAATCTCCACCTTTAGTGGCTGCGTTCCAGTGATTGTAAGTTAACTCATCATAGATATCAGGACTAAAATTTTACACTTAGCCAGGCGCACTTTTCGTCTACAAAAGACTCATAAAATGTTATTGGTATGCGGTTATGATCTTCCAACAATAAGCATTTGAGTATCAACAATTATTTGAATATTTGCGAAATCTCCCTTAACTGACAATATATATTTCTGAACATTATATATCGATGATATACTCTCAAAACTACAAATGTTTTACAGTGTATATAAAGTGCAAATCCAGCTAGTTCATTTTCACTAGAATAAAGGATCATGGGAAAACTGTATTTGTTTACGTTTCGAAAATACCGAAATAATTGATTTGAAGTTAAGTTTCAACATATGTTCATTGTGATATGTATTTTTAATGTAGAAACATTGCCTTAAAGTTCAAATAAGTGTTATAAAAGCAACATAATATACCATATCAATTATTAAAAGCGATCGATTTTATCTATAGGTGCGATGAATTATCACTATTAGTGCAATCATTTCTGATGTAGAATTTTCGAAGATGCGAGGAATTTTTATTGTAGATTTATGTGATAAATGGACTTGCAACAAATGAACAAACTTAGTTGATAACGTTATTTTTTATGATATTTTCAAATTGAAATACAAACTCCTCATTCATTCTTTATAAAATATATAGCTATTCAAACTTGTAACATAAACGCTTCTCAAAATGTCATATTGTATTCTTAAAATTACGTTTTTCCTTGAATTTAACAAAAATTTAGAAAGACCTCTTTTTTTATATATTTTTGCAGTTAAAGGGGCACTAGCTACGAGATATATAAAAAATCTAATATGTATTTATTTTGCTTAATCATTAATGAAATGCAAAAAGTGAAATTATAATTTGCTTTTAGCAGCCAGTATGGTTCAATTTTGTCAAAATAAGTAAACTAATATTGATTATGAGTTATTCACTTGCAAGTGAATAATTCGACCTCATTGAATCCGTACTCATGTGAACTTTAATCTAACCCCTTAACTTGAGATGTATATCATGTGAATTGTATGTGCATATTTATTTAAAGGAAAAGAATGTCAACATTGAAAGTGAAACAAAGGTAAATCATTTGATTAACTGATTCGATCCACAAAAAATCCTTCTTATTCAGGTAAAAACGATTATAAACACTTATTTTTCATCTATAATATGAAATTAAATAGACCTAGAATAATCCAACAGCGCGAGTTTGCTTAATCTATTTATATCTTTACTTATGTTTACATCCCTTATACGGTCATCGGATGACTTTAAAGATCAACTCGATAATTAATTAGATGGCGTTTAGACTAAAATACACACGAAACGAAGCTACGCATTTTCATGCCAGTGTCCTGTTCATTGTTTATTTAAGACCTTTAATAGTTTGGATAAATGTTCTACATTGTTATAAATCAAATATGTTAATTTGATTAAAATCGATGAATATGAATTTAACAGCTAGTGCCCCTTTAAGGATTGATATGGCGGAGTTCAATTGCACCTTTTTTTTGGATTTACTTCGTTATTTTATTTTTTATTTAATATTACGTAGGACTATATCTGAATGTACAAGGCTTTGTCCTACTATAAACGAAATGTCAACTATAAACAGTGTACTAAAATCAAGGTGAATGTAATTAATGTAATACTATAATTAATGCAACTGGCTTATTATTTCAAATTGAAAAAACCCACATTATTTTCTGAGACATTAAGAGAAAGAGAAAGAATCATTTTAATTCGACGAGATCAAGAATGTTTTTTTAATTTTTTTCAATATGAACATATTACAAACGCCATAGCATATACGGTGGTATTGGATTATTCAAAGTCAATATTCCTCTCAGACAATCCTTATAACATGTATAATGTGTAAAGGACAAACGTCATTGAAAATTCATGGGTTGCTGTTATCTGCTCTTTGGTTGGGTTGTTGTTTCTTTGCCATATTCCCCATTTCCATTCTCTATTTTTTTTTAAATTCATCGTATTATGAAAACGACATTTGTAGTGTACTATAGATAAGGCTCTCAAACATGAACTAAAACTACCGGTTAACCGGTTAATCGGTCGAACGACTATCCGAGTAACAGGTTAGGCAAAATTGTACGATTTGACAACACTCATATTAAGCCCATTATAAATATATTAGAAAATCTTGAAGAATGTAATGATATTGAATTTATGTTTTCCGTACTGTATTGAGATGACTGCATGAAGGTTATTTTGGTATGTTTCTTTTCTTTTCATGTTGTCTTACATTTTTGTCAAACAATGCATTGTTGTTGTCAATTCGTTTGATGTGTTTTAACATTTCATTTTGCCATTTAATTAGGGACTTTCCGTTTTGAATTTTCATCGGAGTTCAGTATTTTTGCGATTTTGCTTTTTGTAAAAATTTGATAAATTCAATAACATATTCCTTTTAGATCTCATAAAAATAATCTTTTATTATCTTGCCTTTTAAAGAAATGAATGGAATGATTCGCTTTGTACAGGTTTATTTCTGTAAAAGTATATTAATTCTATGATATCGATTTAAAAACAAAATAAAAAAAAAACCCATTTCAAACCGAATTAATTGATAGCGCTCGTGTTTGAAATATCGTGTTACTGGAAGATTAGATATAAATAAGCTTTTATCTGATTTTCTATGCATCATATATGAAAGAAATTATGTGCCTGCTAATCTTTAAATATGCTATATTCAGTAAATCAATTCTGAGGATTGCTTTTGTCTCAAAGCAGACAAAATAAATTCCAATGACACCATTGCATTATATTTTTGAAAATACGAAAATATATGTCGGCTTGTCGAAACAAATGAAAAAGCATGTCTCTTTGTAATTTTCGCCGGCTGTCTTATTTCCTGGTGTGCGGTATTTTTGTTATTTCACATTTTAATATAAAGAATATTTGAATTGTATATTTTAATGGAGAAATAATTTAATGATCGTTAAAATCAATATTACAAAAAATAAAAATCTGACAGTTTTCATTAAGACCATTCTAAAGAAATAGATTGCCTACCTTATTAACCAACACCTAAATAGAAATAAGATTATCAGGAAGGCGGTTCAGAATATATCAGATTGACAGGAAATGTATCTTTGCAATCAAGACTAGAGAAAAGGGAATTGAAATCCATTAGTCAAGCTCAAGTCAACCTCTAACAAGGTCGTCACATTTATATCAATAAGTCATTTGAAAATGATTTGGAAATAGTTTTAAACAATAAGATGGGAATAATTTTATATAACGATTCTGTTAGCAATATGTTTTAAAACTTTACAATCTTTTATATTTGAAGATTTTTATAGGTGAAATATATTCTGTTGATAAAATGTCTGGAGGCGAAGCATTAGGAGATGTACCCGGATTGTCAGTATCCCTTACTATAATGTGTATCCTAGCTGTCTTGTTAAACAGCGTTGTGATATTGGTCTTAGCCACCAAAGCACACTCTTTCACCTCATTAGATTTGTTCATTATTAACCTATGCATCAGTGATATGCTTCTTGCTGGAATTGCCTTGCCTGTGCGATTGAATAATGGCTCTCACGAAGGGGAAGACTTCAGAGGAGGTAGGTTATATGGTTACATAGATATAGGAAGATGTGGTATGAGTGCCAATGAGACAACTCTCTATCCAAATAACAATTTATAAAAGTAAACCATTATAGGTCAATGTACGGCCTTCAACACGGAGCCTTGACTCACACCGAACAACAAGCTATTAAGAGCCCAAAAGTAAGAGTGTATAACAATTCAAACACATGTATATTTATATTGAAGACGAAACGCGTGTCTTTGGTGCAAACGTTTAATAGATAGAAAAGATGTAGTATGAGTTCCAATAAGATAACTCTCAATCCAAGTAACTTTTAAAAGTAAACAATTATAGGTAAAAGTACAACCGTCAAAACGAAATTTAAGATATTAAGAAAAGCTTTTTGTAAGAACCAGGCAGAGTGCAATATATGAGGGTTTCAAATTTTTTCTATAAATTGCCTGGTAGAAGCTTTCCTTGAATACTGCTAAAAAATACATTTGAGTGGGAAAATATGAGTGGTTGCCATGGTAACGGAGAATCTATTTTTGAGTTGTTAAGCGTGGTAAAATCTTTCAAAAATCATCTTAATCACTACAATTCAGAGCCTGATATTGAATAGAATCAAGTATATTTCATCAATTTTCATATGTAACGTTGATACAACTTGGTTTAAGCTTCATTTTAGTTAAAATTGCATGTAAACCAATTATCAAATTTTCTCGGGTGTTTTTCAGAAAACTGCAAATTTGTACAGCATAGTTAGCACTGTAGTTATGAAGCTTAAATACTACTTTACCAAATTAAATAGAAAAATGTGTGGGACTTTCTTTACTTTTATCACCATAGCAACCAATTTTTTCCTTGGAAACGGAGTTATTAATTGCAGAATATTGCAGTTTAAGAGCTTAAATATCCTGAATTGTTTCATAACCGATAAAAAAAAATACATTAAAGCTAACGCAAACTTTAAATTACTATTGTCAAGTGTTGTTACCTTCAATTGTTACCATGGAAACAAAGATTATTCGTAGCAACATCCATTTAAAAACTGCATAAATGAAAATTCATGTAAAAAATACATAAATTGAGAGTGTTTATTTTCAAATTGGAAAATGACTTTATTCTTAGCTTCACTTGCAGTCTTGTCTGATGTTTTTTTCAGACAGTTCAATAAATGTAATATATAATGTAACATTGGGGTTGGAGAGTTGGGAAAAAAGGGGGTATGTTAATTTTTTTAAATGTTTCATACAAGCTGATCCTTGTCAAGATAATTGCGTTTTGTCGGACTTAATTTCGAGTTTATAATCTGATAATTAATTTTTAAAAGCTAACAGATGATGAACTTTATTGGATTGCAATAGCCGGGCAAACCTAAGGCAAGATAAATATGGCCCTTAACAGTTGTAAGAAAATTCTTAATTTCTTAGAGCACACACAAGTATGAGATGTTATCCCACAAGCATATTTCACAAACTTGACCTGTTACATAATAATAAGCTTACAAACCAAAAATAGAATCATTTGGTCAAAGCATTTCTAAACTGAAACTGAAGTGTGATGGACGGGCGGATAGACGGACAGACAAATTGAACACATATTAATTCGGTGGGGACTTAAAAAATAATAATAGTCAATTGGTAATCGTAGATATTAGTATAAGTATAATGGAATCCTCTTAATAAATAGCTATTAGCATATCATTAATAAGTCCTTTGTTGTACTACTATTCCGCAATTGGAATTAAGGATCTCCGAGAAAGATGAATCTTCTAAGTTAGAATTGTGCTACCGGGTAAAATGCTTATGCTATTACCGGCAAAATTATCAAAACAAAATAATTGTACAAAATAATTGTGTTAATTATGAATCATTTCTTACTATGCACCGTACTACAAACTGTAATATCTCATATGTTCATGCTTCCGATAATATTATATCTTGTTTTGTGTGTGTGTGTGTTAAGGGGGGAGGTGTTCAGCTGAAGCACACTTCCAATCCTTCTGAAATCCCCCTCTTCTCCTTTAAGATAGTTAACATGTAAAAATGTATCATTTGTTTAGGTTGAATCTTCAAAAAAATCGTTTTGCTACTCTCAATGTCTTTTTTTAACATTTTCGTGAATTACGCCCCTATTTTCTGTATCTGTATCTGTAACCTTTATAAAAGACTGTGCAGTAATCCCGAGATTTGGAATGTAACCACTAAGCTGAGAATGTGTGAATAAATACAAGATTAATAACAGTTAATTTTAAGACAAAATACACACACGGTATTATTCAATTAACCGCAATGCGTAAAAAAACAAAACAGATATCAAGTTTGAATTTGTTGGCGTCACTTAAACTGTTCCCGAGTTATGCCCATTTTTCTTTACGTTTCTTTGTTTGAAACTTGAAAAATGTTTAAAACCCAGAGCCAGACAAGGTCAGAACTGTATAGTTTGCCTTAAATGGCCTGGTTAACTGACGAAATTTCTAAAAGTAACTATTTCATCTTAGGAGAACCTATCTTTTAGCCCTTTTTTTCTGTCAGACATACCATATAATATTTTTCGACTTTAGTGTAGATTTTTTTTTATCATTTCTGTTAATATAAAAAAAGAAGATGTGGTATAATTTCCAATGAGACAACTCTCCACAAGAGACCAAAAAGACACAGAAATTAGCAACTGTAGGTTATCATGCAGCCTTCAATAATGAGCAAATCCCATGCCGCATAGTCTGCTGTAAAAGGTACCGAAATGACAATGTAAAACAATTCAAACAAGAAAACCTAACGGCCTAATTTATGTACAAAAAGTGAACGAAAAAAATATGTAACACAGTCATACAGGCTTCTGACTTGGGAGTGTTATTGCGCTAGGAGAATTAGAAGTTTCCCAAAATTTCTTAATTTCTTACCAGTGGTAAACGACATTATATTGTAAGAGCTTTACTTTCAAAAATTATATGGACCTTGACAAAAGTTAGAATGTGCTATTGCAATCCCCATGAAGTCCATCATCTGTTAGTAACATTTTATGAATAATTATAGATTACCAGATTGAAATTCTGAACAAAACCTGACCAAATGTTGTAGGAAAAAGTAAAATAACAAATATACGGAACACTGAGGAAAATTCTAAATGGAAAATCCCTAAGCAAATGGCAAAATCAAAAGCTTAAATACATCAAACGAATAGATAAAAACTGTCATATATTACTGACTGGGTACAGACATTTTCTTATGTAGAAAATGGTAGATTAAACCTAGTTTTATAGCTAAACCTCTCAATTTTCCTCGTAAGGATCTATGAAAGATTCAAACAAAAACCACCCAACCTCCACTTCTCCTCCAAAATCCCACAGTGTATATATTTGAATTTGTTGAGTCTTCTTAAGGAGCAATGACAGGACTGAGAGTGAGACAAAGCAAAGCATGCAGTTATATTCCCATTAGAAAAATTAACATTATTAAACTTATTTATATATAATTTTTAACATAAAATTATATCATATATCTTTTGATTGGATGTTGGTGATATGTGTTACCATGTCTACTGTTGTAATAATACTTAACGATTGTAGTTTAGAGTTAGAGTATATATATGCTTGTTTGT
This sequence comes from Mytilus galloprovincialis, assembly GCF_965363235.1. Classification (NCBI taxonomy): domain Eukaryota; kingdom Metazoa; phylum Mollusca; class Bivalvia; order Mytilida; family Mytilidae; genus Mytilus; species Mytilus galloprovincialis. The sequence goes on along the minus strand of NC_134843.1, from coordinate 42,722,142 downwards.
ATTTTTTATAAAGGTTTGGTAACAATTGAGAACATTGAATTTCCTATACTGCAGAATTCAACAAATAATATCTGTGTTTCCAAGGGGAACATACGTTAATATGGGGATAAAATTAAGAGAGCAACACGCAATATTCTATTTATTTTGGTCAAGTAGTATTCAAATTTTGTTACTACAATGCTAGCATTTTTATATGCTTTACATATTTGCACTTTTCGGAAAAACACGAAAATTTTTTAAAATTTCACAAAACTGCATATTTCAACAAAAATAAAAATATGTGTTTTTAATATATTTTTTACAAAAAATCTAACAGTTGGGTTAAACTGTAATCTTTACTAATCTCTGAAGCTAAACCCCAGTTATATCGATGTTATATATGAAATTTCTAAAAAACCGTTTGATTCTATTCATAATCAGGCTCTACGACCAAACGCTATCGTTTCAAGAATCTACATGAATGATTTTGTTTAACCTACCCTCCCTTTTTCCCAACCTTCCAACTCTAATGTTATATTATATATTACATTTGTTGAACCTTCTCAAAAGAACAGAAGAGATTGTGAGTGAAGAAAAGCATGCTGTCATATTCAAATTTGAATATAAAAACTCTCTATATATGTTTTTTTTTTACATAAATCCATTGATACATTTTAAAACAGATGTTGCTATGGATAATATGTGTTTCCATAGTAACTATTGAAGTCAACAACTCTCACTGATGGTGATTTAGAGTTAGCGTATGCTTTTATGTATTTTCTTATCGGTTATGAAACAATTCAGTACATTTAAGCTCTTAAACTGCTATATTCTGCAAATAATAACTCCGTTTCCAAGAAAAAAAATCAGTTGCTATGGTGATCAAACTGAAAAAGGTCCCAAGCATTTTTCTATTTAATTTGGTAAAGTAGTATCCAAACTTCATAACTACAGTACTAACTATGCTGTACACATTTGCAGTTTTCTGAAAAAACACCCGAGAAAATTTGATAATTTCGCAAAAATCTCAAATTCAGAAAATTTGAATATATGCATTTTTTGACAAAAAAAATTTCAAAAAAATAACAAATTTTGTTTACATGCAATCTTAACTAAAATGAAGCTTAAACCAAGTTGTATCTATGTTACATATGATAATTAATGAAAAATGCTTGATTCTATTCATAATCAGGCTCTGAATTGTAGTGATTTAACTGATTTTTAAAAGATTTTACCACTCTTAACAACCAAAAAAAAAGAGTGTCCGTTACCATGGCAACCACTCATATTTTCCCACTAAAATGTATTTTTTTAGCAGTATGTGGTTACTGCTTCTTCTAGGCCATTTATAGATAAAATCTGAAACCCTCATAAATCACGTGTATATGGCTCTGATTCTTGAAGAGCTGTACTTAAGTAATAAAGCGAGTGAGTAATATCGTGACATGTGTTGTCGGATTGGAGATAAGTAAAGGGAAGATAAACCCATTGTAGCGAAAACAATGAAAACGAATTTCGATTAAAGTTAAATTAACCATTGAGAAGATATGATTTCAATTCAAATGCTTGAATTTAGTCAATATATTAGTTTACTTTTGTTCAAATATCCAAAATAGATTAGAAAGATACAAAACATGGGATCCAACAAAAACTAGAGGCAGTCACGTGAACTCAGAGAAAAACATCCTATTATTGTATGCATACATCAAACGCCATGCGAACCGACATTCAGTCAAAATGTCACAATGAAGTTCTGAATATTTTGCGCCTTGGAGGGTCTTTAAATATTGAAATTCCTTGTTTATGTTATATTACTTTCGCACAAAATCGTACCATAAAAAAAGTTTAAGAACTTTTCCGTTTTCTTCGGGTTACAGTTTTTTTCGCATTGCGATCGATTTATCTCTTTGATTATCCACCCCTCTTGTGAGACCGTAAAATCTTTCTCCGTAAGTGGTTCAATCTGTACGCCGTGCCAACAACAGAAAAAATAAATGAGGCAAAAAATATTGATCTAAAATCAAATTTTTTTGGTAATTTTTTTCAGAATATTTTTCTTTATGGTAATTCGTTTATTACTTTTTTCTTTGTAAAACATGAAAAAAAGTTTATTTCTGGTAGTATATTTTGACGGAATAGTTGACATAACTTGATATACATAACTTCTTCGTAGATAAAAAATACGATATTTTCATTATGATGTCCCTATTTCAAACTAATGAAATCATCTTTCCATACAGATAATGCGATATTTCATCATGATGTCCCTATTTCATAACTTTCCATACTGATTTTCATCTGATAAATCCTATAAAAGCTATCGCTGGCTTGTTTGAAGAAAGCATTCTGATGATTATAAAATGCTTTCTTTTCCTTAGATAATAAAAATTTTAAAAAATGCTTCTATTAAATGAAATTTCGTGTTTTCTTGCCTTCTCTTCTCATTTTTATGAAGAACAATATTTTCATAAAACAGCCGTTAATACATACTTCATTTTTGTTCGTCTGCTTACGTAAGGGTAAACATTCATGTTGCTTAATTTGAACGCCTGTTTAGTGCATTTAAAAAAAAAATGTAAAACTTTGAATATTTAGTATAAAGACGGGCAAACATATTTCTATGCAACTGACCCCAATTAGGACACGAACACGTCAAATTCCTTTCTCACATTATATTGAATTTGAAACATGATCAATTTTCAATGTGTGATTAATTAAGACGACAATTGTATACCTAGGTCAAATTACCGTAAACTGACAAGGAGAGACAATCAAAGGTAAAACAATTTGAAGGAATCACACTCCAAATGTAGCGAGACAGGATACGTAAAAATTCTGCAAAAATGAGTTTTGAAAGATTTAGTATAACTTTTTGGAATTTTCCTCATTTTTTAGAACTAATTTTGTCTTTAGATAGTTTTGATTTAAGTGCTATTGTGTATAATTGTTAATTAAAATTTGAGATAGCATTATAAAACACGAAATTTTGAGAAACATAGTTTTACCCAGTCTCGCTTGTTCGTACAAATGATCAACAAACGCTAAATGGCTTTTCAGAAATAGCACGATTTGGGAATGTGTTTAAAAAAAACCCCATTACTTTGAACTTTGTCATTTTTGTTCATTATGAATGAGGGTTTCATGCTTTTTTCCGAAACACAAATATTAATTCAGGTATATAAGTCATGCCACCACTATGTCGAATCAACTGCTGGTAGACATTATTCCCCGTTTTATTTATGTGTTGGACATGCCGTGTCATATTTCATACATTTACTTCAGGTATTTCCAGCAGGTCACTTAAAGTCATAACCATATTTGGCACAGCTTTTTTGAAATTGTTGTTTTTTATTGCTCTTAATATCTGTTTTTTATATGTGCGGCCACCGTTCTGATTTCTTTCGATCTCCTATGATAACTGACGTGGACGTGACAGGCGTAACTAATTGTGGGCATGGTAGCTTTCATTTTTTAACTCCTCCACAAAAAGAGGGACGGAAGATACCACCAGAGGGACAGTCAAACTAAAAAATCGAAAATAAACTGACAATGCCATGGCTAAAAATGAAAAAGACAAACAGACGAACAATAGTACAAATGACACAACATACAAAAACTAAAGAATAAGTAAAACCAACCCTACCAAAAACTTAAGCTATTTTGATTATGTAGGGTGCTAATAACTCTGATAAGGTTAATTAAGACCAACAGATTCTTAATTTTGTCAAGCTTACAAATACGACAAAGTTCAAGTTAGCACTTGTATAGCATTCAGAGTGTACATGTACTAAGATTGAATAAATTATCAGGGTTTACACTTTCATTCGACTGTCAGTGACAAAATAATACACCATCTAACTTTTGTCATTACAATGAAGAAAAAATGTTTTCATGTTTCGTGTTTCACAGTTATTGTTTTACATCAGCACAATCACACAGAACAGTTGTAATCTATATGTGGCACTTAACTTTCAAATTTTCATTTACCTACTATTAACTTTGTAAGAGATGAGAAACTTGGTTTGAAAGGAACGCCAACTTTAAATTGTTATGGAAATTCAGTTGCGGGGATATCAAATTAGTCTTTCAGAAAAAAATCAAGCTGTAATTCCACAAATATGTTTCTTGCACTGTTTTCAAGCCTTTACTTGAGAATATGCTTATACAAAGAATATACTACAACAACACCCGAAATAAGATGCCAATTCAATGTTTAATACTTATAATTTTTACGACCTTTCTGTTAGTTTATGATGGAGTCTTACGTTTGATTTTGTCGTGTTCTATTGACTTTTCCCTTTTTGATATTGCCTTGGATTGCGGTATGTTTGTTAATAAATTTGTTGACAGTTAACGAATCCACATACTGAGTGCTATTAATAATCAGTATTCCAAAGCAATATTTGATCATTAAAAGAAGTTTATTTCAGTGTATAGAAGATAGTTTTATATGGAACGCCTCAGCTGCCTTATGATAACAATGACCATATCATTAAGGGTAGAGATATATCATGAAGAAAATGTTCTATACTATAACGGCATTTGACTATAATACTCTGTCAATTTGTTATATCACTATAGTAAATTTATATACTATGACGGCATTTGACTATAATACTCTGTCAATTCGCTATATCACTAAGGTAAATTTATATACTATAACGGCATTTGACTATAATACTCTGTCAATTTGCTATATCACTATAGTAAATTTATATACTATAACGGCATTTGACTATAATACTCTGTCAATTCGCTATATTACTAAGGTAAATTTATATACTATAACGGAATTTAACTATAATACTCTGTCAATTCGCTATATCACTAAGGTAAATTTATATACTAAAAGGGCATTTGACTATAATACTCTGTCAATTCGCTATATCACTAAGGTAAATTTATATACTATAACGGCATTTGACTATAATACTCTGTCAATTCGCTATATCACTAAGGTAAATTTATATAATATAACGGCATTTGACTATAATACTCTGTCAATTCGCTATATCACTAAGGTAAATTTATATACTATAAAGACACTTTGATACAACACGGAGCTACCTTTTCATACTATTCTGTCATATCACTTTGTTATGAAGATAATATTTCATACTATGAAGACATCTTTATATAACATGGAGCTATATTTTTGTATTGATTTGTCATTTAAATAAACTATTATGTGATATTGCTACGTCATAAAGATACATTTCAAACTATAAAGCAATTATAATATAGCATAAAGCAATTTTTTCATACTACTTTGTCACCTCAGTATGTTATAACAATACATTTGTATACTATACAATCATCTCGATATAGGATGGAACAATTTTGTCATACTATTATGTCATAAACTATCTGATAAAGACAAATTTTAATATCAAGCTAATAATTCTTATATCACGAGGTGTCATCTTTATACCAGTAGACTATTTCATTAAGCTATAAGACCATTTCATCATACCATAAGACAAATCTATTAATAGGGAAAATTCCCCGCGAAATTCATCAGCAACATCGATGGTAAAAATTGAAAAAAAATACCTTGAAGGAAATTGTTTTTTGCCGACCCTAGGAAATCGCTTTCATGATGATGAATTTATCGACCTTAACGATGCGGAGCTGAAAAGACACAAAAGGCGACACATACAGTAATAATATAATCAATTCTTTTTTTAAAGAGGATAACTCAAGCCAGGAATTTTGTTACCACAAATTTCTTAAAACTTTTACTAATTTCTTCCAAAGATATAATTAAAGATTTGGTTTTGGAGTTTGGTTGTGTCTTTAGAAAACTTATTTCAAACGGGATAGCACATCCTCATCTTTACGGATGTTGATTACCGTGCCTTGAAATTTAGAAACGATTCTGGTAAACTTATCGATCCTTTAATACTAGTAAACTTATTCTAAAAGGTTATCAATTCAAAACTGTAATTAAATATTAAGTATTGTTTTTTATTGGTATTAATAATGATTTTGTTATCAGTAAATTAAAAGCAAACCAAATATTTCTATAATGTTTATACATATACACATTCATGGATCTACAATCTGTCGATGCCTGTATCATGGCATTGTACAAGGTCATGTTTTCTCTGACTGTGTATGACGTCTTTACATTGGCTAAATTCATTGGATGTTGGGTGTGTACTGATTGATAATTTAGTCTAAGATGCATGATTGTTTTCATTAGTTGTTAGTGACTTTGACCTAGCTGTCAGTAACTACGAATACTCTCAGATCTGTGCTTAGCGTATTTTTGCTGTTGGGATGTACAAGCACCCGGCCACGTTCACTTTTATTTGTATTTCTTCAATCCATCTAATGAGTTAAGCCTTTTTCAACTGATTTTTGTAATTCGTTCTTATATTGTAGTGAATTGTACTGTTATACCACTGTCCAAGGTTAGGGGAAGTTTGAGATCCCGCTAACATGTTTAACCGTGCCATATTCTTGGTATGTTTCTGTCCCAAGTCAGGGGCCCGTATTTCAGTAGTTGTCGCTTGTTTAGGTGTTACATATTTATTTTTCGTTCATTTTTTTGTACATAAATTAGGCCGTTAGTTTTCTCGTCTGAATTGTTTTACATTATCATTTTGACCATTTCTGCGTTTTTATAGCTGACTATGCGGTATGGGATTTGCTAATTGGTTCCGGTACCCTACCCTTTTCGTATAATTAAGATTCTTAAAATGCATAACATTTCAAAATTTGCGTCAATATTCGCGTATGCGATTTTTGGATATGAAAAAAACTTGTCTTTTTATTGAACAAGAAAATTCAAAATGACATTTATTTTTTAATCTTATATATTTCTGATATTTTCGCCTACCTCGTCTTTTGTTCCGGTCACTGTTACACTTCCTCTAATGTTAATGGATTAGTGCTGTCACCAGAAAAAAATTATTAATAATCAACTTGAAATGTTACTTGTTATATACGTGTCAGTACAGTTTAGCAGGGAGGGCATGTCTGATATGTGTAGGAAAAATGAGTCCTGGAAGGATGAAATGTTGTCTTTGAAGACTGTTTTTTGTGCACTTGAAACGTATAAAATCCAACTAAGCATGTATGCCTTGTATGAAACATGCTCATATTCAAACCACCATAACTTACGCCTGTTCCGATATAAATGTAATATTTGTTACTGGACCTAAAACACTAGCTCATCATTTTCATTCATTTTTTTCAATTAACAATCCAGTCTAAAACTTAAAATTCAACGGGATAAAGTATAAATATATTTCTGATCGATGTTTAATATTATATATTTGATTAATTTTTATTTTGTTTCGTTTATTTCGGTTTCTTTCGGTTTCTTTCGTTCGTTTCAACCTTTACAGGTTCCCGATAATATCGTTCCTGTCTGATGTTGGTGCGGGGATTATCGTTCTGTTTGGGTACGTAAATCAAAGATTAACACCTGAACACTTCTTTTTTGAAACAACTTCAAATAATAAAAATTCGACACATAAATGCCTCCGGGTGCGGGAGTTTCTGCATTGAAGACCCATTAGTTGCTTTCGTCTGTTGTCTGCTCTATGGTCGGGTTGTTGTCTGACACATTCCCCATTTTCATTCTCAATTTTATTTCAGCTGAAAAAGGTTACATTTTTTCAGATAAATAATATGTGAATAGGTAGATTATATCAGAAATGTAGGATATGACACAAAAAAAGTTCCCATTACTTGTTATTTAAAAACCCGGTACTTTTTTTCACAGCCGAAGTTGCATGGCTATGTTTCTATCCACAAATAGTCCCTCTTCGACACTTTGGTAGTCATTGTTTTAACACACCAGATGAAACCAACCAAAATGTAAAAAGGTTTAAACACTTTCACATACGGAAATGTTTAAAACCATGATTATACGGAAAGGGTAGCGTACATGAACCCCAGCGGCACCCCTTATCAATTGAGTATTGAAGTGCACCCCACCCCCTTTCTGGCCCGACGATGTCTTTGTTAAACGCTAGGAAAATTCGTAAAATGTAGATAGAAAAGTAAAGATTTTTCACCGCACCTTTCAACATGATTTGATCATGCAAACAAATGCTTTAAGTAAACTATCTGAAAAAAAAAATTGCTTTCATGATAGTTAAAATTTGGCGAAAAGAATATAAGCCTGCATCTTTTGTTTTAAGCTTGTATATTATTTAGTTTTTGTTTGTTCATTTTTTAGGGGTACCAAACTATATGCGTTGCCTTTCGTGTCGCCCTAAGTCTTTTCAACTCCGTATCGCTGTGGACAAACAGTGGCGGATTCACAACTTTTTGTAAGGGGGCCATTTGAGCTAAGGAGGGGCCGCTCCAGTCATGCTTCAGTGATTCCCTATATAAGCAACAATTTTTTTTTCAACAAAATACCCCCTCCCTCTTTTCAGTCCCCCTGGATCCGACTATGGCAAATGCAACATTAGAGTCGATTAATTCCTTTATTTTTTAAAGCGATTCCATAAGGTCCGCAAAACGAATTCTTTCACGGTCTTTTTTATAAGTACAATCGGCATAATAGTATGACAAAATTGTTTCATGTTACACTCATCTGCGGCTTAGCTTAGCGAAAGGTAGTGCGACGTAATCAGTCAAACAAACTTTATTAGATTAACTCTCTAAGGAACGATCGTTTCCATTGGTCAATTCAAACCTTCGACTTCACACCTTCGAAAATAGAACACACATACTATAACGTTGAATGGACTGATTAATATTCACGTATCTGGTCAAGGTCGTTTAAAGCTTCCATCGACGTATTCTCATACATGATTCCAATCACAATTCTAGCTTTTATAAATGTGCATGTGAAATTCATTGGTTTTATAGTTTTCTGCAATTGGTAGTAAAGTTTAAACTTTAAAATCTTAACAGTTTTTACATCTAAATATTAATATTAAAATAATTTAAATGTCTCCTCTAGATCAAGGGACGACATCAAAAGTTCAATGTAGGATAAAAAAAAATCAATTCACATATTGTTTTCATTTACTCCCCCCCCCCTCCCCCAAGTTGCTTAACCTGCATTTTCTTTTACTTAATGGACTCGATGAATTAACGTTGTACTTGAAAAATGAAACCGTACTTTACTACAAACACTTCATATTCTTTTCCAAGTTTTATGTATTCGACATAGGATAGCGATTTTTTTTCTGATTCCGTTTACTTGAAGAAAAAAAATCCCGAAATTGTAAGTAAATTCATAACATGTAACCAACCTTGCTTTGTTAAGAAAAAACGGAGATGGCCAATCATGGCTACAGGGGATGATTAAATGTAGTTTATAAACTCCAACGATATACTTAGGTTTTGCTATTCTCGGTTGAAAAACGAACGTAAATTATATATTGTAAGGCAGCAACCATTTGATTTTCTGGGGGGGGGGGGGCTATGGGTTTTTTTTCTGTACAAACTTTTTTTTTCGCCTGCGGCGAAAAACAATCTATTTTTTTCGCAACAGTTGAAAACAATTTTTTTCTTTCAATTTTAGTATTACATATAGTGGCAGCTGAGGGTGAAACAAACAATTTTTTTTTCTCAGAATCAAAAACAAATTATTTTTTTCTCAAAAAACTGGAAACAAACTTTTTTTTCCAAAAAAAACCATAGCCCCCCCCCCCCCCCCCCAGAAAATCAAATGGTTGCTGCCTAAGTATTTAAAGACCGTTGGGTTTCCCGTTTAGATGGTTTTACACTCATGAGTAATTTTGGGGACCTTTATAGCTTGTTGTTCAGTGGCTCCGTGTTGAAGGCCGTAAATTGACCTATGATGGTTTACTTTTATAAATTGTTATTTGGATGGGGAGTTGTCTCATTGGCACTCACACCACATCTTCCTATATCTATGTAAATAGAAACAAACAGTTTTTAAAAAAGTGTTTATTCATTAAATCATTTAAATGTACCGATAAAAAGGTGAGTGTCTTCTTGTACATGTGCATTTAGTCATCCTTAATTTCTTGATATTTTGTTTATCAGTTTAGGCAGCAACCATTTGATTTTCTGGGGGGGGGGGGGGGGTGGGGGGGGGCTATGGGTTTTTTTTCGCCTATGGCGAAAAACAATCTATTTTTTTTGCGACAAGTCGAAAACAATTTTTTTCTTTCAATTTTAGCATTACATATAGTGGCAGCTGAGGGTGAAACAAACAATTTTTTTTTCTCAGAATCAAAAACAAATTATTTTTTTCTCCAAAAACTGGAAACAAACTTTTTTTTCCAAAAAAAACCATAGCCCCTCCCCCCCAGAAAATCAAATGGTTGCTGCCTTACCATACACGTTTCGTTTTGTATTTCATTTTAAATACGAATACATGCTACATATACTTTAGCGGATAGTCCAACAATGTTATGCAGCTCTATTCTTACAGTATAAAATTGAAAGATAAATGTTCATCCATTTAAAATCGAAAACAGTATATTTGTATTTAAAAAAGAAGATGTGGTATGATTGCCAATGAGACAACTCTCCACAAGAGACCAACATGACACAGAAATTAACAACTATAGGTCACCGTACGGCTTTCAATAATGAGCAAAGCCCATACCGCATAGTCAGCTATAACAGGCCCCGAATTCAAACAAGAGAATTGTTCCTTATAAACTACGATTTCTCACAAGTATTAATTTATCATTTAGTTCCACACATGCATAAGAAATAATCTTCGCCGATGTAACATTTCAATTTATTACAACAACCTGCCTTCACTGAATTCATTCAGGTGCATCAATGATACGATTAAAGTTATTTTGTTTCTATCTTTTGGGGACAATTTACTCCGTTTATGGTACGCTTATAGCTACATTTTTGTACTGTGGGTATGTTTTATAGCATGAAAATAATAAAAGAGGAATGTCAGTGCAACCCTGATTAATTATTGTAATGGATCAGTGTTATGAGATACTTATTATAAGTAACTACGACATTGTTAGGATTATAACCTATCGTCAGTATGAAAGAAATTAAAAGTGGTTCATATATTCATCCGTATAAAAGCGGCACATGTACTTTATTTTATCCTTATATTTCTCATCATGCCGGGTACAAGATAATTGAGTTGCTACATGCAAAGAACTTAGAATATTACTTAAAACAAAATATCAGTATAATATTTCGACCCCACTATTTGAAGTTAACAAAACATTTATTTATTTCTTTTGACCAAAGGTTTGTAAACTATAAAAATCATTGTTTTTACGTTCGTAGTAACATAGTAAATTCCATTGTCGGTCACCTGTGTCAATTCACGTGCACACTGACTACATTATTGTTGTATTTAAATCTTTCGGCCAATGAAATGAGACGTAACAAATTGTTTGTTTGTGATACGCCAGAATGTTATCAATGAACTATCAAACGCTAAAGTCGACTGCATTTCAGTATATATCGAGGTGATTGTATAGTATACAAATGTATTGTTATAATATACTGAGGTGATAAAGTAGTATGAAAAAGTAGCTTAATGTTATATTAAAATGTATTTATAGTGTGAAATGTATCTTTATGACGTAGCAATATCACATAATAGTTTATTTAAATGACAAATCAACATGATAATGTAGCTCCATGTTATATCAAGATGTCTTCATAGTATGAAATATTATCTTCATAACAAAGTGAAATGACAGAATAATACGAAAAGCTAACTCCATGTTGTATCAAAGTGTCTTTATAGTATATAAGTTTATCTTAGTGATATAGCAAATTGACAGAGTATTATAGTCAAATGCCGTTATAGTATATAAATTTACCTTAGTGATATAGCAAATTGACAGAGTATTATAGTCAAATGTCGTTATAGTATATAAGTTTATCTTAGTGATATAGCAAATTGACAGAGTATTATAGTCAAATGCCGTTATAGTATATAAATTTACCTTAGTGATATAGCGAATTGACAGAGTATTATAGTCAAATGCCGTTATAGTATATAAATTAACTATAGTGTTATAGCGAATTGAAAGAGTATTACAGTCAAATGCCGTTATAGTATATAAATTTCACTATAGTGATATAGCGAATTGACAGAGTATGATAGTCAAATGCCGTTATAGTATATAAATTTACTATAGTGATATAGCAAATTGACAGAGTATTATAGTCAAATGCCCTTTTAGTATATAAATTTACCTCAGTGATATAGCGAATTGACAGAGTATTATAGTCAAATGCCGTTATAGTATATAAATTTACCTTAGTGATATAGCGAATTGACAGAGTATTATAGTCAAATGCCCTTTTAGTATATAAATTTACTATAGTGATATAGCAAATTGACATCTAGTATTATAGTCAACTGCCGTTATAGTATAGAACATTTTCTTCATGATATATCTCTACCCTTAATGATATGGTTATTGTTATCATAAGGCAGCGTTGGCGTTCCATAGTTTTATTCCAATTATATATTGATTTATGACTATTAAACAGCGGTATACTACTATTACAGTGGCGGATCCAGTCATTTAAAAAAAGGGGGGGGGGGTTCCAACTATATGCTCCCATTCAAATGCATTGATCGGCCAAAAAAGGGGGGTTCCAACCCCCGGACCCCCCCCCCCCCTGAATCCGCCACTGTATTGCCTTAATATAGTAAACTTTGTAATTTGCAAGCATTATTTATTCTACTTCTTATAAAAATTGAATGCTATCCTTAATTGCAAAAAATAGATTCTGAATTAGTTTTTTTTGTTGTTAAATGATCTGAGACTCAATGATACTTTATATATTTAGATAGTTGAACGTCGTTTATACAAGTTTCATCTTCTTAATTAGTATCAGGTAACAGGCTTATACTTTATATATAATACCAATTTGAGTTATATCGCAAAGGTTTGCGTTATTTCGCCAAAGTTTGCGCTATTTTGAAATATTTTACAGGCTTATACTTTATATAATAATACCAATTTATTCCAATTATTTTTTAACGACTGGGATAAGCTAACACTTCGTTACGGTTTAAGTTAGTTTATATATAATTGAACCGGTAAACATAAATATTTAAATTTGTACACATTCGTGTAAAATACGTGATGATTTTACATTCTTGTTTTTTGTAATATAAACTCAAATCTCGAAATATGCGAACTTTTGTCTTTAGATTGATATAAACAAAAAACTGTAATTCTTATGGATTAAAACTGTAGCTCAATCAAGTTTAAAATGAAAGACGACCTTTTATACACTGGTGCCTTTTTTCATTAAATGTCTAACGTGTATTATTACTTTTACCCATTGATCAATATCATATTCTTATCAGTATTTATTATTTGTTTTGATAAACCAGATTAAAAATAATAATACCATTTTCTACATTAGAGAATGCCTGTACCAAGTCAGGAATATGACAGTTGTTATCCATTCGTTTGATGTGTTTGGACTTTTGATAAACCAGATTAAAAATAATAATACCATTTTCTACATTAGAGAATGCCTGTACGGAGTCAGGAATATGACAGTTGTTATCCATTCGTTTGATGTGTTTGGACTTTTGATTTTGCCTTTTGATTTTGGATTTTCCTTTTTGAATTTTCCTCGGAGTTCAGTATTTTTGTGTTTTTACTTTTTAATATGCCAGACGCGTGTTTCGTCTACATAAGACTCATCAAACAACTCTGATCAAAATAGTTATAAAGCCAAAGAAGTACAATGCTGAGAAGCATTGAGGACCCAAAATTCCAAAAAGTTTTGCCAAATACGTTTTAGGTAATCTATGCCTGGGATAAGCTAACACTTCGTTACGGTTTAAGTTAGTTTATATATAATTGAACCGGTAAACATAAATATTTAAATTTGTACACATTCGTGTAAAATACGTGATGATTTTACATTCTTGTTTTTTGTAATATAAACTTACTAATAGATATCCCAATCACCTTCATATCATTGAAGAGAACATCTAACAGCGAAATTATTTTTCATTCATAAAAGAAAAGCAATATTTGTGTAAAAAACAATAAAGAAAACTTACCTAAAACACCTCAGATAAAATATATGTTAAAAGTTAAAGTGTCGTTATATAAAATCTCGAAATATGCGAACTTTTGTCTTTAGATTGATATAAACAAAAAACTGTAATTCTTATGGATTGAAACTGTAGCTCAATCAAGTTTAAAACGAAAGACGACCTTTTATACACTGGTGCCTTTTTTCATTAAATGTCTAACGTGTATTATTACTTTTACCCATTGATCAATATCATATTTTTACCAGTATTTATTATTTGTTTTGGTAAACCAGATTAAAAATAATAATACCAATTAAACAATACAATGTTAATCTCAGTTAGTGCAACAATGTCAGAAAAACAACATTTTATTATAGAGGAAATTACGGAAGTGTATTAGCGCCACACAACTCTGTTTTTAAAATATTTCTCCCTTTGTTTGCTTTATAACACAAACTTTTGCGAAATAACGCAAACCTTTGCGTTAAACGCAAATATTTCAAAATAGCGCAAACTTTGGCGAAATAACGCAAACCTTTGCGATATAACGCAAATATCTTGATTTCAATTATTCATTAAGTTTTGTTTATATGTTCGTCTGTTTTTTTCCATTTCGGTTGTGATTTACTAGTAAATAAAAAAAAAAGAAATATACATACAAGACCAACTCATTATAATACATATGCATAGGAATAAGGGAATACTTGAAGTGCAATTATACATACATTGAGAATGATTTGTGCATCAGAAAAGTGTATAACTTAACAAGAAAATAGATAGAGTGCAGTATACAGGCATATTTTAATTGAAAGATCAAAAACAATGTCATACAATTTTGAAACTTCCAAGTCAAATGAACAAAACGATCTTTCTGCTTTAAAATTAATTATTTGTGGAAGCGTATTAGCGCCTCACAATTTTTTTTTTAAATATTTCTTCCCATGTTTGCATTATAACGCAAACCTTTTCTAAATAACGCAAACCTTTTCTAAATAACGCAAACCTTTGCGATATAGCTCAATCTTTTGCGTTATAGTGCAAACATTTGCGAAATAACGCAAACCTTTGCGATATTACGCAAACCTTTGTGTTAAAACGCAAACATTTGCGAAATAACGCAAACCTTTAATTTTGATTTGTGCATCAGAAAAGTATATAAATTAACAAGAAAATAGATATGGCATAGGCATATTTTATTTTAAAGAGCAAAAATAATATCATACAATTGTGAAACTGTCAAGTCAAATAGACAAAATGATATTTTGCTTTAAAATGAATTATTAATAAAGATAAAAATAAATTGATGCAAGAAATCGTTTTCGTAAATCTCAGAATATGATAAAGATTCTTTGATAGAAAGCCATGGAATTTTCATTTCAATCTAGTGAAGAAATTTGAATGAAGAAAACATAATTTTAACAATAAACATCTTCATTTTATTGCAAAAAGGTAGCTTGTTTTAATATAACCAACCTTACACACAATCCTTAAACGAGAGCTTACTTTCGAAGTAAATTTATATTTGGTTATAACTGTATTAGTAGGGTTGATTTTTAATATTCTTCGATATAGCTTCACTCAATTTTGTTTTTAATATATATGCATGTACTGCATATATTGTTGGGGCCCTTTATAGCTTGCTGTTCGGTGTGAGCCAAGGCTTCGTGTTGAAGACTTTGACATATAATGGTTTACTTTTAGAAATTGTGACCTGGATGGAGAGTTGTTTAATTGACATTCATACCACATCTTCTTATACCTATTATCTTACTCATTATACAAACGTCAATAATGTGTTCTAAATAATCAAGTATTTAACTTCGCAATGAGTACAAAGGGGGATACATTTATTATTATGCAGCTACCTTCATTTATAAATACTGCTTCCTTTGAATCTTTAATAAGAAATAAGATAAAAGAAATATTTGCGTTATAACTCAAAGGTTTGCGTTATTTGGAAATGTTTGCGTTGTTTTGCAAATGTTTGCGTTATAACGAAATTTTTTTGTGTTATAAAAGTTTTGCGTTATTTCCCAAACATAGGAAGAAATATTAAAAAAATAAGTTTGTTTCGTCGCTAATACGCTTCCGTAGGAAATCGAAAAATAATATTTCTCATTATTTGTAACCAGAGTGATTTACATAGAGATTGCCAAGTTAATTGTAGGTAATTGAAGCCTTGAAACAATGCGGTTTTGGATTTTCATTAATTTTCATTAAATACATAATGCGGTTTCACTGATTGATTTTATCAGGGAAAATAAACCAGAATTAAATATTTTATTAATATTTATATATATATATATATATATATGAAAGTTCATAAATATACACTCATTGAATATATTATTCATGAAACAGTTCATTTGTTTGAAAATACAATTGTGTTCTTTAGCCTCCATATAATTTGGAAGACATTGCTTTTCACCGGTATCAGAGTTACGTGAACTGATGGTTTAGGTAGCAATACACAGTTAGGAGTTTAGGTCCGCATTTTGGCCCCGGTTTCCAATATGAAAGTTATTGTGTAATAAAATTCATTTTTAGACAGCTGAGTGCTAATTTAGCCTTCCAAGACGGTTAATAAGTGCATCAAGATTATTTTTTACATGTTTTATGGGCTATTTTCTGTTCGACAATCCGTATTTTAATAGCTAGACCGGTCATCAGTCCAGAAATTAATGTAATGTTTACAAACACTTCTTTTCTACCCGAAGTTTTTGACGCAATTTTATAAAAAAATGAGATGAAAGACACATAATTTTCATTAGTTTTGCTGAATGATATATGTACACAGTTTCAGTATGCACATATATGACACAAACAGTAAGCTTGATATTGCAAGAAAGCAATGAAAAGGGGATGGTAAAATTTATAAGAGCAAATTATAATATTTTTCCTAACTGTTTATTGCTTCCTTATGGCATACTTACCAAGCTCAGAATTGTATAATTAAAGACTTTTCATACCACAAATCTATTAATATTTAGATTATAAATCAACTTCTGAGAAAATTAAGTGTTTAAGAATGACAATACATGTCAATTTTATTGTTTACAGTCCTAAGCAACCAAAATTAGACATTTTGACACAAGGCTTATATTTGTACTCTATCTACCTAACTCTTGCCTCTGATGAATTGGGCTGCATGTTGTAGCCTTAGTATTGAACGCGTTGTTTTGTTTTTCTTGCGAATATATCAAATTATTGTTTTTTATCAAGATTTCATGTTACATTTTAGCATATATTAAATGTATAGTTAAATCAGATGTAAGAAATTGATTCCCTATCAACAAGTTTTTAAATCAAGTCTTTGGTATGCAATAAGTTAAAAGATTAACATTTTTATGCATCAAATTGCTAAATTTTGTACAATTTTGCATCATCAGAGATCTTATTAAGATTTTCAACGTTTAAAAACTGACAAAAGAGGTTTGATTTTTAAGATTATGCCATAAATTGAGGTAGAAACAAGATTTTACACTTTGACTTGGCACCTTTCTTGAAAATCAGTTTATGTCGCGTTTCAGTGTCGACTGCTAACCTTCATAAAATATTCATTACTCAACCAATTTTCAAAACTAAAAAGCTATTTTACTCGTTTTAGCTAGAAGAACCCAGAAAATGAGTAAAAAGGGAAAATTTGAAAAAAAATATTTACTATTAAGGTAGCAATACACAGTTAGAAGTTTAGTTTCGCATTTTGGCCCCGGTGGATTTTTCAAATATGAAAGTTATTGTGTAATAAAATTCATTTTTAGACAGCTGAGTGCTAATTTAGCCTTCAAAGATTGTTAATTAGTGCATCAAGATTATTTTTTACATGTTTTATGGGCTATTTTCTGTTTGACAATCCTTATTTTAATAGCTAGACCGGCCATCGGTCCAAAAAGTAATGTAATGTTTACAAACACTTTTTTTCTACCCGAAGTTTTTGACGCAATTTTACCAAAAAAAATGAGATGAAAGACATGATTTTCATTGGATTTGCTGAATGATATATGTATACAGTTTCAGAAAAGGTACTACTTCAAGCGATTGAAATTCCACTTTTAGCCAAATTTTTGGGAAAAATGTGACATCTTTTTCCCCCTTTTTGCAATATTTTGTAACAAATAAATGCAAATTGTTGCTATGGATACACCCAAAAGAAATTATATTTTACCATTTTATATACTGGATATAAAATCTATGGAAGAATATGATTACATACATATGCACATATATGACACAAACAGTAAGCTTGATATTGCAAGAAAGCAATGAAAAGGGGATGGTAAAATTTATAAGGGCAAATTATAATACTTTTTCTTAACTGTTTATTGCTACCTTATGACTGCAGATCTAGATATGATCACAATCCCGTCCTGTTTTCCGCAATTTTGACTTACCACCGTATTTGTACTTGCACGGTGGTGTCACAATTAGAATAAGAATTCAATGCTGTATTTGGGTAGGGGTCGTTGTGCTCAAGTTTGTTTGTAATTTTTCATGGA
The DNA here is from genome assembly GCF_965363235.1 of Mytilus galloprovincialis. Taxonomy (NCBI): domain Eukaryota; kingdom Metazoa; phylum Mollusca; class Bivalvia; order Mytilida; family Mytilidae; genus Mytilus; species Mytilus galloprovincialis. The sequence continues at coordinate 42,703,716 of NC_134843.1, read as the reverse complement.
CTGGTTTGTATTTTTGTCGTTTTTTCGTATTTTGCGATGGCCTTGTCATGTTTTGTTTAACTTGCGAGTGTTGACTTTACCCTTAGTATCTTTGGTCTCTTTTGTGCTGTAGATTCTCCTACATTTCTTTTACTAGTGCACTTCTAGACACAATAAAAAGGGGGAATGGTTTACTACCTACTCAAAACACTAGTTAAACCTCGCTTCATGGTTATACTATTGTCAGATATCTCATCAGTGGCTGTCAGTCATATGTCTTTTTTGTTTTCTTAAAGAAATTAGTCTTTGATTGCAGATAATAATCTCTGTTTCGTCTTTTTACTGTTGTCAAGACTCAGGAGTCAGAAGTCATTAGATACTTAAAAAAAAAAACCCGTGGAATATTTTTATATGCTTAAATGGCTATCAACATAAAACAAGTGTATGTCGACCTTCGTGTAAAAGAAAATCCCATATCTTACAAAATCTTAAAGATTGTACTACTTTATATTTATTATTGTTTCACAGTATTTGGAAAAATGTTACATGCTTGTGTAGCCCTATAATCACTTCTTTTGATCAATTGTTATTATCAAAGTTACTTGCCAATGATTTAGCGTTTTTTTTACAGGTGATCCGGTTTGTAAATTGATTATGTTTATCCCGCTTCTTACCATATCGTCATCGATATCCACCATGGTGGCCATTGCTGTAGACCGATTCAGGGAGATAATTAGAAACCGCAAACTGTTACCAAAACAGGCACTATCCATCATCACGGTGTTATGGATTTGGAGCGTAACTGTAAGTTCTCCCCAACTGTACGAGTATAGCGTTTACCGGAAGTATGAAGACAAGTACAATATTACATCATGCGGGTCACATGACATCATTGAACATTTTGAAACGGTGTATGCTGCCATTGTTATTGTCCTGTCTTATGTCGTTCCTTTGATTCTTGTTACGATTAGCTATGTCAAAATAATGATCTTTGTTTGGAAGGCTGGTAAAACTGTAGCTGGGAAGGAAAGTCAAGTTCTACAGAAAAGAATGAAAATTGTCAGACTTCTCATCACAATAACCGTGGTGTTTGCTTTGTTCTGGTCGCCATATTTTGTTCTGTTTGGCATAGAGGTATGAACACTTATTAAATAGACATATTTAATTACAAGAATTATACAACATCTAATCATTTGAACCAACATACCGTCCAACTTTATTCAATCTACTCAAAGTTTCAATTTTTAATTCCCTATGCAATACTTTCATACAAACCAGAACAACCGAAAGATAAACTGGTACAACTTGAAACTCCAATGAGACATTATATAATGTATATGTTTCTGCACAGTTACACATCAATATGCATGAATTTTATTGCTGATAAACAAATTTTGAAACTAGCAGATTTTGTTATCTATCTTGAACAAATTGAGTGAAACAAAATTATAAGAAGTACTAAAAATAAGAAAATTAAACACGGTATTGACACACACCATTGAACTTTAAAGGAAAGACGATAGATACCAAAGAGATATGTAAAATCACAGTGAAAATTACACTGTCATGGCAAAAAAACAAAAATAACGAAAGAAACAAACAAAAGTATACGTAATTTAATATGGAAAACAGAAAACTGAGCTACCCCCTCCCCCTAAACATCAAAAATAAAACAAACAAAAACTGGCGTGATCTCAGTTAGTTCCATCTAAAATAAATTAAAATAACAAAAATCCGAACTCTAACGAAATTCAAAGCGGAAAATCCCTTAACAAATGGCAAAAACAAAAGCTAAATCACATCAAACGATACAAAACAATTGTCATATTCCTGACTTTGTACAGACATTTCCTTAAGTAGAAAAAGGTAGATAAACCTGGTTTTATAGTTCGATGAACATCTCAAATGCCTGTACCAAGTCAGGAATATGACAGTTGTTATCCGTTTTTTTATTATATTTGAGCTTTTGATTTTGCCATTTGATTAAGGACTTTCCGTTTTGAATTTTCCTCGGAGTTCAGTTATTGTGTGGTTTTATTTTTTACTAAATCCATCTTAATATCTCTTAAATATGGTATAACAATTTATGAAGAATTCCTGTATTTTGTCCTCATTTAGTGCACAAATAAATGTCAAATAAAACAATGTTTTACTATTAAGTTTTAAACATGCTAACGACGACAATGTTTGTTTGTATCCCAAATATGAAAAAATATCGAATTACTTTGATGGCAAGTTGACTAATAAACCCGATGATTTTTCGATTTATAAAGGGTTTTTTAAAGGATTGTATCTATATAAAAAAGAAGAAAAAAAAAGAAAGGAGAAACACCTTTGAACCACATCAGCAAACGGCAGCCACTGAACATCAGGTTCCTGACTGAGAACAGGTGCAAACACATGCAGTAGATTTAAACATTGAAATAGGCACCAACAATCACACAATCTGAAACAATAGTGTAACATAACATCATAGAAAGAAACACATATAGTAAGTGAAACATGACGGTATTAAATTCGTCCTAAACGACAAAGGTGAGACAACCAAAACATGCCAACGAGACTTTCAAACTCATAAGTCGAAAATAAACTGCCAACGCCATTGATAAAGAAGAAAAAGACAAACAGACAAATCGTACACAAAACAAAACGTATAAAAATTACGACTGAGCAACACGAATCCAATTTAAAGTTGGAGTTATCTCAGGTGCTTCGGAACGATAAGCAGATCTTGTTGCACATATGGCACCCGTCGTGTTGTTCGTGTTAGTACAAACCTGGTAATAAGTCTAATTCGGTATGTTTGTAACAAACAAAAACTTGGGGATGATATCGATTCAGAGGGAGCGAGACCGGGTACCGAATGAAAATATATTTATTTGAAATTTTAGTGAAAAATGCAAAATTCATATAATGAATCAAACATATATTTTCTCTTATTACAAATAAATGAATCAAAGATCTTTACCATCAACCTTCTAAAGAAAATCTCTGGTTTTAAAGATTTTTTCTGTTTTATAACAATATCACGAAAACTAAACATTTTAATTTTTCTTAAATTGAATAAAGATAACTCCATTTGATCCATTTAGTAATTACTTTCTACTAAAGTTTAAAAAGCCGGATGGAATGATTCTTAAAGAACCGGAAAGTGAATGGACTATATTCGTGATAAACATATTTTGAAAAAAGTCGAATAAAAGAAAAGGAAATGAAAATGTGGTCTTAAAACTTTTTATTGGAAATCTGCAATTTATAAAAATGAGTACAAGATAGGTATAAACTATCGATTTTAATAGTCTGAATAAAATGGATTCTGTTTAAAAACAAGATAAAATGTCTTGTACCAATAAAGGATAATCAGATTTTTAAAAAGATTGCATTTTCATACAGTCGTTTCTAAAAAGATTTGTTATAAGGCATTCATTGGCATTACATGTATCATGATTTGAAGACGATAATCCAACAAATATACCGAACTCCGAGAAAAATTCAATAAGGAAAGTTCAGGCATTTTCTTCTGTAGAAAATGGTGCATTTAACCTGGTTTATAGCTAGTTAAACTTCTAACGTGTATGATAGTCGCATTTATTTCCGTTATACTGAAAACAATATGTAAACCATGCGGTACGGCTTTGCTAATTGTTGAAGGCCGTACTGTGGCCTATTGTTGTTAATTTCTGTGTCATTTTGGTCTTTTGTTGAGAGTTGTCACATTGGCAATCATGCCACATCTTCTTTTTTTATATATATGATATGTAAAAAGCAAATTCTCATTAATATACTTACATTTTTAACTTATCTAATAAAATTTCTCTACATAGCACTGTAATTTTATTTTACAGGAAATATTGGGATTGGATGATACACTTCATACTGCATCTGGTACACACGTAACCAAGAATGTCTTTGTCGTTTTGAGTACAATGTCAAATCCAGTCATTTATTTTGTATCTGATGCTAAGTTTCGGAAAGATCTACTAGGATTATTGACGGGAAAGCCATGTGCACAAATACATGCGCAACGAGTATATCCAGAGATGACCATAAATACAAGAAGCAAGTTAAATACTGCAAATACCAATCTGGAGTTAATTCACACGGATAATGTTTAAAACCCTTAAAAAACATTAATTGACTGAATCGATCATAATAATTGTTTTCGTTGATACCGTTTCGTTCAATTTGGGTCTGTACGATAATTTACCAACAAAAAAAAAAAAAAACTTAATGAAGTATTTCAATGTCATATCCACAAAATGAAAATAGTGGATCACTGATGATATATTAAAAAAATCATTTATGGTCAATATAATAAAATGTTTTATTGATGGTGAGAATTATATACTTATAAGAATACTTCATCCGTACCTCATTGGTCATGTAAACTAATAACTGATTGTCTTCTTTCAGTCAGGACCAATTCTTTTTATTTGGTTTTATTTGTGGGTTATATTGATATTTACAATACTTGTTATCTGTTTTTGAGAATTGCTTTGATATAACATACTTGAGAAGTTTTTAGATGACAGTTATATGTGATGTTTTGAAAAAAATATAAGACCATATTGTTGATTAAATGTACAGGTTTTCCTTGCCAATTATTTGGCGGTTTTTTTTTTGTGTTTATTATTAAGGTCTCCTATGAACAAGGGTCAGTGCCAGCTATGTTTATTGTCATCACTTTTTATATCCGTTTGATGTTTTTTTCAAATCCTTTTCCTTTGAAACCATATGACAAAGCACGATAAAGCTATCCCATAATCATGTTGAAAATATTGAATTTAAAAGAAATGACTCGGTGATTGATTGTTCAACAGTTAAAACTGTCGATCCTGTGGCTTCAAATAAAACATGGATGTCAAATCATATTTTTTTTCTCTAGAAAATTATAACTGGTAACGATAAAAAAAAAAAAAGAAACGTCCTCTTAAGCTATACAGTTTGTTGGTCCGAAATCGTCATTGAAATTTTTAAATCACCTATGAATTAAAAAAAAAAAAAAAAACACGTCCAGGACGCATGAATATATAAAATGATGTTTTCGTTTTGTATTTCTTTACTGACGGCTGTATTCAATTAATGCAGTTTATGGATACCTGCATTATCTCGAAAACTAAATTAGATAGAGAAATACTGTAAACAGTTAAAATGATCATCAAGAGCAGAAATACAAATGACTCGACATGATCGAAATTGTAAATCTTATTTTCATATAAATTATTCATTTTATAGAAGACTTTTAACAATTTTCTGCGCTTTGTATACATTAGTTAATCTACTGAGTATGTCCTAATCCCGATTGTTGATTTTTGACTGATGGTGGATTTGCATAACAGGAAAAGCGAGCATAACAGAAGTCACTTACCCAGTCGATACATCCTGTCTAGATTCTTCCTTTTGAAGTCCATGCAAGTCTATAGCTTTTTCCCCTTGATTTGTGATTTTCGTAAGGAATTAAGGAATCTGAACCATCGTTACACCTTAATTGTGTTTTTGCAATTACTCCGCGAAAAAATAGCGAGAAACGCTACCACATAAAAATGATGATCAAAACATATAAGATTTAAGAAAAGGTTAGCACGACCAAACATAAAGAATTTCATTTTTAATTGCATTCTTGATCTGAGCACAATGCTACATGTAATGTTTTTAATAGAGGCAATAGCAGTACACCTTTGTTCAATAGTCATAAATCGACATAACTGTACCAAATCCATGTCACAAACCAAAACCGAAGGAAACACATCAACTATAGTAAAACCAAAGAGTAACAGAAACACTGAACTGTTATAAAAACAAACATTCATAGAATCTGACTTGTTACAGGACATCTCAAGAAAAATTGTGGGTTGAACCTGCTTTTATGTCTCTCTTAAAAAAGGCATTTATTGATATCATGTTTACATGTGTACAAAGAAGATCTTATATTATTGTTTTTATCGGTACTTAAGTAACATTGATTTGTTATATATATATATATATATAGTACATAACTACATATGTGTTCTTATTAAGTAATGTACACTTACAGTTCCGTATCCGGCATCCTGTCGATACTTATTCAGGCATTACACAATGTTATGCGTGTTAATGAGGTCTTAACACTAATTCTCTGTATGATATTTTAGTGTGGGAAACTTCATTTATGCATAAGGCGTAAATTGACTTCCAACTGGCCTTCGGTAATTGCGAGGACTCTTATATTGGTACTTTCGCACTTTATATATTTAACCATTATTTGCATCCATACATCTGTAAATATGAAGGCTCAGCTTATTTCCAACCGCGATATCCGTTTAAAGAATTTAATGTTGAAAACATTTATAAAACTTGTAGCAGAATTAATCATTCCCCAGTGAAATAAAGCGTTTTAAATGTTTGGATAATGACTAGTCTTCCTTAAGAAATAAGTCATTATTTGCTATAGGAATATAGTTACCATACTAAATGCTACTCGACGTCATAGACGGTTCATTTAAATCATTTCTTGATGAAAACGCTATCGGTTAATGTTCCTTTACATAACCAGTTATTTGATATTGAGTGTATGCATACAGTAAATTTATTTGGCCTTTTAATGTATGTGTTTCGAGCGTCACTGATGGGTCTTTTGTTTACCTAACGCGCGTACATAACAATAGCCAGGTATCTGTTACCAGTTTGTTTTAACAACCGCTGGGCACAGTAGCCCACACTTTTCCCCAAATACTAACCATTTTCTATCACAGGAACAGATTACTTTAGCTGTAATCGACAAACTTTAGGATTTTTAGACTGCAATGCTCTTCGATTTTGAAGTTTATTCAAATTGGCCCATTAACTACTCTATTCTAACGTTACACCGGCGTCACACACCAGCGAATAGCACCCTCGTACGCTGAGCGTGGCAAAAAAAACCATGTAAGCTGCTAATATGCTAGTAATTTTGGACAATTTCAACTTATCAATCAATATCTGAATCGTGTTCACAACGAGCTTTAAGCGTGTTTAGGGCTTACGAGAAGCATACATAAGCGTTCATCGGGCGTTCAAGTAACGTATGTTGTCGTATGTCTGGCGTTTTCTCACGTAGATGAAAAATACTCGCTACGAAGGGAAAAATATGCTGTTTCACTGAATAAGTACACATTTTCTTTTAAGGGCACAGTTGAGGTCCACCTATTGGTGCAGAATTGTCTCGCTACATTAATAATCATGCCACATCTTCTTTTGTATAAGACAAAATTTAAACTTTGAATTCTGATATCTATCAGAATAATGATTCATGAATATTCAATTGACGTTTTGTTTTTTTAGATTTATATTGATGTGAGATTCTTTAATTCAAGGGGAAAAACTGTTCTGATCACGTTGTATTTGTGTTCAATATATTGATTGATTTGGACAAGGGTGGAAAAAAATAGAGTTGTTTTAAACTGTCTTCTGGGTTTTTTTTTCGTCGTCTATTTTTAATTATATAGCCACATTTTGTTATGTAAAATATACCATTTATAAACGCATTTCTTTAATCGTGTTCTGCCTGAAGGGCGAAGTCAAGGGATGACCATATTTTCCTATTTCAGTCCACTGTTTGGTTTTTAGGTAGATAAACGTCTTCGTCTCCATTTGTGAGATAGTTTTAATAAACTACCCAAAACTGAAAATTGCAGAAAAAAGGGAATAGAAAATGGAAACTGGAAATGTGTCAAAAAGACAACAACCCGACCAAAGAGTAGAAAGCAGCACAAGATTACCAATGAGTCTTATTTATTTACCTTGAGGTATTGTACATATTCAAAATGACGACGAGGAACACAAATGAAGAAAATTTTAATAACTGTATAAGGAACAAAGATAACAAGAGTGTATGTATTCGAATTTTACGGGAAAAATTGTACTACAAGTCATTTTGAAGTGAGGAGACGTTTTCAAAGTGATATAATCCAAATCATTAGCTTTTACCCTTAAAAATTTGGCTTACTCATCTGCAATTCGTAAGAACTGATATTTCTGATATCCCATTGCAATTAAAACAGGAAGTTTTACCAATTTTCGAACCTAACATAAAATTAATTAATTAATTTTTTGTATTACATACTATTTGATGGAAAGATCTGTAAAGCATACGATAGCAATTTAGTTGTTACTTAGATTCTGAAATTACTAACTCTCGAACTTAATCATATTCTAAGTGAGCTCAAATATTCATTAGGATGATATGTAAATCAAAATACTGTCCTATGACGCATTGTCCACAGGAGAAAATTTCATGATCTTTTTTTACGTCGGACATTTCGCATATACATGCGTTTTAGTTCATGAAGTCTCCACTCCTCACCAATGCGCCGGAAAACTGGTTGTACCGCTCAGATGTCCATAATTTCTTTCCTGCAGTTCCCTGTATCCATACCTCGTCTCTTTTAACGAGCTTGAGGTAAACTGTCTGAGATGCAACTTCGTGTCTATTATCTCCTTTTGTGTAAATCCTGATTATCTGCTTGCCATTGTGATACAGGTTTCCGTAAATGCTGTTGTTAGGTTGTCCCATTATGCTGAACGAGATGCTATAAATACCGGTAATTGGAGCATGGAATATACCGGAAGTAGAACTGTATGCTTTACCAACATTTGTCACAATAATGTCATACTTTATTGGGGTATTTGTCAAATCAGTTCCATCCGATAATATTGCTGTAAAAGCCACAAATTCATCTGGATTTATGTCTGCAAAAGGAAAATTTAGAATTAGTCAACAAAACTAAAAAAAAGATTCGTTAAAGGTACAATACTTATATTTTTGAACGCAAAACGCCCGATTCGTCTACACAACGTTTAAAAAACATATTACCAGGCATGTTTGTAAAACTCTATATCTTCGTCATGAATTATTCTATAGACAAGAAATAACTATTAGAAAAAAACACACAAACAAACAAACAAATAAACAACACATGAAAAATAAAGCTGTCCCCTAAATGTTTTTTTTTTATTATTCTTGGTAGGCCCAAAAACATATTGTCTACATCCTAGGTGATGTAATTCGTGAGATATGACAAAGTCAATTTTGATTTAAGTGTTTGAACCGTTCGTTAAACTCTAGATGTATGTTGTGGTTTTGGGGTGGTGTTCTCGAAAATATTCTAGGACACATCTTAGACCAATTTAAGGATAGACTTAAGTTCATCTTAGGACACTCTTAAGTTGTGTCTCGTAGCTATCTCAGACGCATCTTATGTTAGGGCGTCCTAAACATGTCCTAAGTCGAAATTCTAAATCTTAAATATTTTTTTTTTATATACTATTATTATACTCCACGTTAAAATGCCATATTTTGATTGGCTAATACGAGAGTGTTTAATTTACTCTATCACATAGCTGAGCGGGTGACAATTTTTTTTGATGTTACTCTCTCCTCAAGCCCAATCAAAAATCGACAATTTAAAGGACAATGCATTGAATTTACATCAAGTTCTTAAAGACAAGCTTATAGAGTTCTACGTTTTGGCTCAGATTCTATTAATTGACTGTCAAAATAGAAAAAAAAAACATGTTGCTTCACTTAGAACTGTTGATTTTTCTGGTACCCGTTAAACGTTGTTATGTACGTAATATCATAGAAAGTATTTAAAAAAAAATATATGTAAAAGTCAATAGTGATATGACATTCAGTATAATAAATTAAATAACACATAGCTGAGAGGGTGATAGAGCAGATTGGTGCTCCTCGATAAGCATTGTCAACCTTGGCTTCGCCGCGGTTGACAATGTTTTCTCGGGGTACCAATCTGCTCTATCACCCTCTCAGCTATGTGCTATTCATATAATGACGAAACCATTTAATAAAATTGTTAACGAAATTTTATTATAACATGTATAGAATTAAATGAATAATTTCAAATGTAATTATATAAAAAAGGATTGTAATTTAAACTGGAAAACTATTTGTTTTGAAATGATAATTAAATTGGTAGTGTCATCGTACGGTGAAACACGAAGTTCAAAGTTTAAAATTATGCACAAATTTTTTTATATACGAATTAATAACCGATGTTGCGTTTTATTTCATGTCAAGCTTCATGTAAAATAATGAGCGAAAAGCGAATTACAAACTTTATCATGCTATGATGAAGATATGATGGTCTTAAGACACCATATTAGGTGTCCTAAACTTAGGACGAAAAATGAGATATATCCTGAGTTAAGGGAGCTTAGAGAACACGACTTAGGACAAAGAATTGACATAAGATGGTCTTAGGATACGTCCTAATCCTAAGATAGTTTCGAGAATACCACCCCTGATTTGTTGTTCCATCTTTTTGTTTATTCATAATTTATAAAATATGTGTTCAATGATTTTTCTTATATGATTTGCATATTTACAAATACTTGAATATAGTTGGTCTGTTTAAATTTTTTTTCCTTGGTTAACACTTCCACATGAAATGTTGCCAAAACTATTACCGTAGCCTTTGAACACACTATGATGATGTCACTATGATATATTCATGAGCTAGCGATACACATGAATTGAATTATGTTGTTCCAAGAAAGCTTTATGGCGATTTAAATTGAAGTAAAGTTATAAACGCTTGCGGATGAGAATTATTTTGCTGACTCATAACATTCACATAAAAGTATACGCATCGATTTCTCTAGAAAAAAAGGGGATTTATCCATATTTTTTTATCGATAATTCATTTATAGTTAAAATATACTTCTCCTCGATTTTAGTTTGAAACCCGGATTTGTTTTCTCTCAATCGATTTATGACTTTCAAACAGCGGTATACTGCTGTTGACTTTAAGCACTCTTATAGGACTAAATTAGGACATATCGTAGTCCAACATGTCGCAAGTAAGGAAAATCCCAGGAATTGTCCTAACTTTAGGATACCAATTTAGGTGTCTTAAGATGATCTTAGGATGATCCTAACTATAGGAAATATTTAGGATGGTTACTTTATAAACAAATATGTTCTGTTTTGGTTCAATTTGATTTTTATGGAGGGGAACTTGGGGATTTTGGGGAGGGCTAGGATGAAAAATATTGTCACGCTTTTTTTGTTGTTGTAATCTTGGTTCTTCCTTTTTATATTTCAGCCTACTCGGTCATGCCATCTTTTATTAGTTTATCCTGACTTTATTAACATAAATTGTCATCCGCCCCACAAAGTTGCTCATCCTGCTTCGTTTTTAATTCCTGCCTTTTTTCAAATTTTATCCAGCCCCACCCCTCATAAAAAAAGTCAAATTGTAGTATATTATTTAAGGTGGTACCCAACACTTTCACTAAAATTAATTCAAAAATTTTGAACCAACCGTTTTGTCAGAAAAAATACACTGGTTATATAGCAGTTTGACAAACACCAATTTTTATCATTGAGAAGCTTAAAAAGTAAAATCACAAAAATACTGAACTCAGAGGAAAATCAATTCGGAAAGTTCATAATCACATGGCAAAATCAAATAACAAAACGCATCAAAAATGAATGGACAAGAACTGTCATATTCCTGACTTGGTACAGGCATTTTCAAATGTAGAAAATGGTGGATTGAACCTGGTTTTATAGCTAGCTAAACCTCTCACTTGTATGACAGTCGCATCAAATTCCATTATATTGTCACCGATATATATTCCTTTTACAACACAACGTAATTAAAACGTTAAGCTGACTTTACAGAGTTATCTCCCTGTAGTGTTAGGTACCACCTTAATGCATATTAAATCCATATTCCTCTTTTCACCGCAACATTTGCCAATTTACCAATAAGCAAATCTTTATTCTTTTCCACGTCGTCGAGGAGAGTCTGTAGTTTTGCATCTGTAAAATTCGAATTTCGTTTTTTGCTCATATATGCACACGTAAGAAAATAGTTGAAGTACTCAGAATTTGTATGAATGATGCACAAGATTTTCCTTTGAATATTTTAGTATAAAAACCGTGACACTTCGAATTCAGCTCACTCAAATGATTTTACCGATCACATATTAAATTTTAACTGTTAACAATTAGTTTGTTCAATTCTGATATAAAACATGCTGATATTTTTTGTCGTATGTTTTGTTTCATAGAGTTCAAATGTACAATTATAATTCAAAACTTATAATTATTCTATAATTATCAATATTTTTTTTGGAAATTATAGTATTTGATTAAATTAGTTACAATATTTTCATTTTTATTCATTTTTAATTTGCTGTTTTCTTTTACGCCAATACTTAGGACAGCGGTTAGAACATCCTAGCTAAGATTATTCTAAAATAGCCTCTGCATGCTTATACGTGTCGTAAGTCGGTCCTAACTTTATCCTAACTTCTGTCCGAAGAAATTCTTATGACCGATCTTAGAACAGTTTCCATAAACAGGCCCCTGGTACGTTTACTTATGTACATGTATAGTATTATGAGAATAAATGAGACAGTACGAAACCAAAGTTATATTCATTAATCAGAGATGTAGTTTCAAAATAAAAGAAAAACGTTAAAAGGCAAAAAATGTATACAAAACACTGCATACACACTTCAGACTGAGCAGCCCGAAACCTAAAACACTGGTCGTAATGTCCGGTGCGTATATGGAACTGGAAATACCGAGTTCCATACATATCTAGTTATAATTATATTCGATAATAAATGTCAATGAATAAACTCATCATAGATATTACTCGATTTATTTCACTTGACTAGGCGGAGTTTAACCGATTCGCTCACAATAAACCAGTCCATCTCTAGATAGGTGTTTTAGGATAAACTCGTCAATGAAGTGTCCAGTCATTGTTTTGTAAATTCCTTTGATGACACTGATAGTTGATTAGAAATCAGGAATAATTATAACGGCAATCATCTTTATCACACACATCTTCAAACAGACTGTCCTTATGCAAATTAATACGTAAGCTCCGCCCGATCAGTTGAAATAACATTGTAATTGTAATAAGTTTATTGCAAATCAGCATATAATATAATGCTATAGCATCAACAACATATATGATATAGTAAGCGACATAATATAAATGCAAACAGGAAGCAAAATAATAACAAACAAAAAACAAAACCAACATATTAAACAAATAGTATTATATATAATCTACTTTATCAGTTGTGACCGTAGTTTCCAGTTTTCATTTAACAAACAACAAAGTTTTAATACCAAAGTTCTTGAACATGTTTGAGTAAGTGATAAACATTTTGACATATTAGGCCAAGAACAATAATATTTAGGCAAAAATCTTAATCGCAGATGTCTATAGGCTGGACAAATCATTACAAAATGATATTCATTTTGAATAGCTTTCATATTGCAACATTGACATAGTCTTTCATTACGAGGCACATTATTATATCTACCAGTTTCAATGCTGAGTTTAAGTGAACCACATCTAAGTTGTGTTAAGAGTTTAACATTGACATCAAGAAGTAAATATTTTTCCAAACAAAAGTCAATTTTGAACATTTTCAAAATATCCAATTTTTCACAATCCAACATACTAGAACGCCAGCTTTGTATAAACTGATCATAGAGGCGTAGTTTCAAAACATCATATGAAAAAAATACATTTTCTTGGTTATACCATAAAAAATTATAACCAAGATCATTTAACAAGGTACGAACATTTGACGCCCAGTTTATTTTATCATTCTCAGCATCATTAACTAACATTTTATATACATCAAATACAATAGGAGGTTTCTTGGTAACAATTTTCAACCAATATTTAAGTATTCTTTGTTTTCTAATAATATGCATTGGCAAATGTCTAAGTTCACCGATAACAGCACATATAGGTGAATTTTTACCAACTTTAAGTACAAATCTACAATATTTATTATGAACCTGTTCAACATTGGTAATACCAGGATTAAATTTTGTATTTACGCCAGACGCGCGTCTCGTCTACAAAATACCCATCAGTGACGCTCGAATCTGTAGACAACGTCGATATCAAAATTACATAATTGTATGTACTTATCATTGTGAGTTTAAAAGAGGAATTCGTCATGAACATTTATTTAGCATTATCGTGTCTACCATATACATAAATTTTAAAGAAAACAACTATCAACCGTTATGCTTAGATAGATCAACATAGTCAACATTAGATCATCTTTGCCTTTGCGAGTTTCTATTTCAATATAAAAAAATTAAAACGTGACTAGAAAATCGAGCTTATTTTCAATAAAAGAAAATAATTTTTTTTACAAAACAATAATTATTTCAGATATTTTGCTGAGAATCTGCTAAATCTTCGTTAAGCGGTACTCATTTATGAATACAAGCAGAATGGAATTGATAATTTTAAGGGAACAACCTGTCATTAACTTTTGCTGCAGCTGCTCGTGTGGCAATTGACGAAAATATAATAACGTCATTTCAAATGGAAATTGTGTTTCAAGTTTTTGGTTCTCGAGTATACACATTTCTTCATGAAAATAGTAGTCTCCTGTTATTTAAAGATATAACAAATAGATATGAACGAGAACGATTGTAGACATACATTAACGTGAAAATCAAAAGATTGTTTTCAATATAGAATTAGCGAAAAGCCCTATACCTCTTGAAGCGAGTAGATATGAAAAATATCCCAATGTTTTATTTAAATTTTATATAAATTTCACAGTAAATTAAAGTTGATTTAAAAACACATATAGATGTAGCCCTTTGATAGTCTAGTGGCAATGCAAATCAAAATTTGATGAAACTTGAACAAAAGCTTTTCATTGATTGAAATACAGTATCAGAAGCAAAAATTTTAATATATCTAATTTACTTTTCAAAACTTTACTATAGTGCCTAACAAGATTTTGTGAGGTAGACGAAATTAACCATAAAACTATCGTATTGACTTGTTTCTCCAAAAATAGGTAGATCGGAAATATTTTGACTTTATTTAATGAGTTCCTTAGTTTGGGATTATTTGTAATTAGCATGATCCTATGAGACTGAAAAATGTTGTTTTTTTGTATGATAAATAATAATTTTACCGGGCGTAGCGGTGTGTAAAGTGTATTTCGGCATTTCTCTCCCAAAAAAATGACTTGTTGATTGGAATAAAACGTCTTATTTGTAAACTTTTTCTGTTTTCTCCGCAATTGACTATTAAAAAATAATCTATCTACGGTGTATTTGGAAAAATTTGTGACAATAATGAGAATCGGCAATTCTTACCTTTCATACCTATTCTCTCATTGATAAAACATAACATGGACTCATCCAGTGTCAAGTTTGAAGGTCATTTTAGTTACTGTCACATTCATGCACGTTCTGATTTAATCAATAGTCATGTATGAAAAGCACACACAGTTTGAAGGTAAACTAATAATAATTTAACCCAATCAAATTGCGTAATATTCAATAACAATGACCAGTCCACATTATAATTAGTAATAGGATATAAACTGGTTAGGGAGAAAATGTAAGATATTCAAAATTTCTTTTTTTGTAATAACGAACAAAAATTTGTCAACCAAAACGTTTGCTATAATTTCATAAACATGTCGTTCTGTATTGGTACAGTTTTTGGATCTTTCATTTATGTATTTAAGGCCACACAAAGTTTGGGCTTCAAAAAGCCACATAATTTATGACTTTATACAGAAAATATGTCCTTTTAAAACATAAAATGTTTCCAAAACAATACGTTACTACAAAGTAAAATCATTTCTGACAACACTGCAAAAATTTTCATTTCGATTGGTATAGAAGTATTGCCATAAAGTGCGTTGAAATAAACAGTGGTATAGCAAACATCGAATTCCCCCACGAAATCTTGTTAGGCACTTTAATGATAGGACATAGGATGTTAGCGGTTAACAAACAGTATGGACTGGAACTTTGTGAAAACTTCATAGAAAGTTATGAAACTTTGCCACAGGCATTTATGATCAAAATGATAAGTTTAGTTTAAACAATACTTTATTCAAATAAACTGAATTGGATTTGGCAACAGGCCAAATTGATTTTTTTGCAGGTAGAGGAATAAAAGCTGCCCAATTCATTCCGGCCAAATTACTATAAACTTCCAAATTGTCCCCACACGTAATTAAGAAATACACAAATTCCAAAGTAAACCATGCACAGTGTCTGAAATATTTATAAAGTATCAACAGTTCATTTGTATTCCTAACTGGACGCCATGTAAGTAACTATCAAAATACGTATTTTACCTAAAAATAAACTAAATTTTTGGCAGTCAACATGATTCTTTTTCTCTGGTGGCTGCAAAAGTATGAGAGTCATTGTGTTTCGGGTTAAGCTTCATGATATATTAAATACATTCTTCGATTCTAAATTACTAGAAATTGTTTTAGAAGATTGTTTCTATTTAAATAGGTGTATATATTTTACATGCTTTGAAATACTCGAGAGTGTGATTAAGTTGAAAAAAATTCCAAGAAATAAAAAAAAAAAAACATGACACCGAAAAAATAACGATAGGTGATTATTAATTAGTACATTGTCTCGTTAACTGACCGTGCATTTATCCCATAAATATACTCTACCTTTTGATTCACAGCAACTTGTTGTTTTTTGCTCTCCACAAACATTTGCATTCACAACAGCTACGAAGATCAACAGAAATATTTGCACAGATATCATAGCGTTAAAAAGAACAAGAAGTATCCGCTAGCAACACAATATAATTTGCGGAAACAATGAAGCATGTGTACATATATAATAAAAAATTGTAAATGACCTTGATCTTTCAATTATCCACGCTTAACAAACTTCAAAGATGAAAACAACAGTTACCCACAACAATCACGTTTTAGAATTACAGTCGTGAACTGCAAAACGATCTTTTTATAAAAACACTTTGAATCTAATTGGAGGCAATAAACTAATTTAAGATTTCACTCATTCGTATTTCTCAATTTATTTCTACCGTAACAGCGTTCTTTTAATAGTTATCCTACAAGGACGCGGTGTGGAAGATCACCCCGATGGCCGGAGGCCAGAGGGTGATCTTACACTGATACACCAAGTCCGAGTTGGATAACTATTTTGCATCCCAGCTGTTTTAGATTAGACGAAAAACCATTTACAATTAATAAAATTCTAGTTTAGAACGCCACACAACCATTATAATATGCTTTATATATTACTATATGATGTATACCCTGTATGACGCCCGAACACGATGAGTAGATATCAAACAATGTCAACTCGCCCCACTTGCCAATCGTCCCACACTATATCGCCACTTTATAAAAAAAAATCGTCCCACTCTAGATCTTGTTTACCGACTCGCCCCACATAAGTGACTTCTTCATTCTTTTTTTTTTTTGAGAGATCAACATATGATTCAGATTTTTGGAATGCTTTTAAAACTTCGTACTGTATTCGCCCTTTTAACTATTTTGTTCAAACGTCACTGATGATTCTTTTGCAGACGGACCGCGCATCTGGCGTACACTATTATACACTTGGTATCTTTCATGAGTTTTTTTAACTTAACTGTTCGTCTGTTGCTATGTATACCAGTTGAAATAGTTTTTCAAAATAGACAATTTTGGACATTAAAATTAACAAAATAGATATGAGGAAAGACTTTTCCAAAAGAAAAATGGTTAAAACATTGGCCGGTTTATAAAATAAATTTTGTAGCAAAACATCTTTTTAAGTTAAAGCTTTTGCACATATTTAATTATTAATAAAAAAAATCTCAAAATGAGGCTGCATAGCCTGTTTTTTACTTTTGCACTCAATCTAAAAAGTTTGAAGCCTAAATGCAACTATGTTAGACAAAATGCAAAACTGTGATATCTGTCACACTAATGATGTATGTACACTTAAAGGACGGTTATTGTGAAGATTTCTTATTTTTTTAAATCATAAGGTCAACTAAACAATTACGTTGTAATAATTATGTGTTCAATATGCCTCTTTATACGGACAAAAGCATCACAAAAGAGATGTTCACTTTTGGAATATTTTTACTTGCTTCTTTACATTACAGCAGCACTTGGACACGGAGTATATATCTGCTAGTAGAAACGGTATTTTAAGGTTTGGATGTCCGATAATAATTTCTTTTATAGGAGAATGCTGCTCAAAAGAAACCAAGGTTTCAAAATGGTGAAGTTGAAGTTATCCCTTAGTAAATATAACGGACGCCACTATGAATTAGTTCATTGTTATGGATCATCTGTCTTTCGTACGATGACGAGGAATATGTAACAATAAACGTAACAACAATTCCGTCGTCTTTTTCTCAAAATTTAACCTACCGAATTAGACTGATCACAGAGAACCTGAAACTACACTATATTTTGATGGTGTTTGTTTTAACTAGTCTTTTTTTTATATTTTGAGTTTGTGTTTTGTTTGTGTTTTTTTTCTTTTTTAGCCAGGGCGCTTATTTCCGACTTTGAATGTGCCATTGGTATCTTCCGCCCCTCTTTATTTAGATAGAAACCAAATTTGTAATATGAATTTAAAAGATAAATATCAACTAAACTATCAAAAGAGGGACAGAGGTACCAGATGAACAGTCAAACTCATAAATCGAAAATAAACTGACAACGCCATGGGTAAAAATAAAAAAAAACAACAAACAGACAGACAAATAATAGTACACAAAAAACAACATTGAAAACTAAAGACAGAGCAACATGAACCCCACCAAAAACTGGGGTGATCTCAGGTGCTCTGGAAGGGTAAGCAGATCCAGCTCCACATGTGGCACCCGCCGTGATCTCATTTATATAAAATTCCTGTAACAAAACTTTGAATTTTTCGAAAAACTAGGGATTTTCTTATTCATTACCTTAGCAGCATTTGGCACATTTTTTTGGAATTGTGGGTCAGCACTTCGGTGTTGATATGAATATCAATTCTAATATGACGTGCTTCTTTCGCTTTAATGAAAAAACCATGCTCTATATCCAATAACATTTGTTTGCACATGCGTATATTGACTACTGCAGAATTATGAATTTTATCAAATTGTCATGCATTTGATATATTTCATTAATTTAAAACACTTCCAAACTCTAATATGATGCACATGTTGTTACTAATTCATTTGTTATGACTGTAATGTGTTGCATTTGGAAATTGACATATTTGACCTAGATACGACAACCGTTCATGCTGGCTGTTCAAACTCCTCCCTCTGAAAAATCACATTGCCAGTCGTTTCAGGTTTACAAACAAAAAAGGGAGGTTCCTTCTTTATACAGACAATAGCATCACAAACTGAGACGTTTTAGACAAAATAGATATGTCATGCTAGGGTTTTGGGAGCAAGAAATTTCATTGAAGGAGCTGTTCAAAAGTCATCAATCAATTGAGGGAAACCAAATCCAGGTTACAAACTAAACCTCAGGGAAACTCATAAATTATAAGAGAACACAAACAAAGGAACGACAGAAAATCTGAAATTCAATACAAACACTATACAAACGTCAACATACAAAGAAACTCACTATTTCATAACAACTGCTATATTCCTGATTAAGTACAGGACATTTTATGAAAAAAGGGTGGGTAGAACCTGGTTTTATGTTAGTCAAATCTCTCGCGTATATGGCAATGTTAAAAAAAATATCGCTGAAATGACAACCCTGTACGACAGAAATACAACACAAACATACGCAAAAACACTCACTATAGAGAAACAATATAATAGTCGTTACAACATGTAAACTTCAATTAACAACGACCATCTTACATCAACAACAACAGCCAACAACCACCAATAGGTCGTTTACACAGCGAGAAAATCCCACATCTGGAGGCGAGCTGCAACTAGCCTCTTAAACACAAATGTGTACTAGTTCAGTAAAATGGACGTCACATTAAATTCCGAAACATATTTTTAAAGAAACCATTTTCAAACGCACATCTTTAGCATTTGTTTTATTACCAGAAAGGAAAAGTCAGAGATGACCATATATCTTTACACCAGTTAGCTCTTTGAATTTTAGAATGCCAAACGTTTGTATGTGTCTTTCTCACACAGTATTATCTATGCCATGTTAAGGTTTTGGAAGCAAATAATTTTATTAAAGGTGCTAATGTATTCTGAAGGAACGTCAATACACTTTCAAAAATGAAAATTGTAGTAGAAATCTATCTTTAGTAAGCATGCTATAAATTAGTTCTCAGCGTTCAAAGGGAGACAATAATATGGAGTTGTAAAGATGTCACTTTCAAAAGTTGATTAGTATTTTAAGCCGAAATCGACAGATTCAATATACTACACAATGGATGGATGTTTCACTAGTAACTTAATACACGTCTTTAGATATTCTCAATTTTTCGGACCATGGAAGTATATATCTGAAAGTAACGTCTGTCATGGCTTGGTTCTTCATATAACTCTTCATCCTTGTAATTATCTGTTTTATCGTACAAATTCATTACATATATTGAGGCAAGATTAAAATAAAAAGAAGGTTATCAGCACTTTTCAATGGTCAGCTCACCATAAGGGATTTTTAGAGTTTGGTTCAATGGTGCTACCTAGTTCATATCAACATGATAACTGGATTAAAGTTTATATTATGTTTTTATAACTAAATGAATAGGGTCTCATTATGAAACTGATGTGCATATACTTTTTTCTGAAGGAAATTCTTTCCATATTTAGAAGAATATTTTAATTGTTTGCTACCAGGAAGCAATTCGCCGACATATTTTCCGTATGCAAGTTACCTTAGCGTGACCCTGCTCGCATGGATCTGTCATTGAAATCAACAAGTATCTGATTGCACATGTTATACACGAGCTCAATATCCATTCTTCTTCGTTGATTGTTTACTA
Organism: Mytilus galloprovincialis; assembly: GCF_965363235.1. NCBI lineage: Eukaryota > Metazoa > Mollusca > Bivalvia > Mytilida > Mytilidae > Mytilus > Mytilus galloprovincialis. Next base: position 42,682,988 of record NC_134843.1, on the reverse strand, counting down.
TAAGTTGACAATCGGTAAACTACGGCTTCAGAACACGACAATTAAGTAGCTGTCATATTTTCACATCATAACAGACAGAGAGAAAAAAGATGACGACTTTACGATATGTTTGCGTAAAAAAGGATAAAATCGTGCACAGAAGACTAAGTTTATGATATATACATGCATTGGATCAAGAATTGGATAATATTATGTTTCACCAGTCACTCGTTTCACATGACTTTAACACACTACAATTTTTTTCCGTTTTGTATGTCTATTCACAGTCGTATAAACTAGTGAATGCTTGAACGAACATCATGAGACTTGTATTGTATTTTTGAACGGAAGAAATAAGCTCCCCTTTGATTGATAATTTTTCTGTTGATTTGTCGTTTCACAGTTATGGAGTTTTATCCGTGAGATTGAATTGCTTCTATTTACATATAAAGCATTTACTACAGTATGTTGTGGTTGATATCCTCAAATGTTTACACCATTGTTGGAACTAATAAAAAAAAAAACTCTTCATTTTGAATTTCTTCTGCTTAAAAAAAAAGTTTTTGCCAGCTGAAGGACGCCTCCGGATGCAGGAATTTTTCGCTGCATTGAAGACCTGTTGGTGACCTTCTGCTGTTGTCTGCTCTATGGTCGGGTTGTTGTCTCTTTGGCACATTCACCATTTCCATTCTCAATTTTATTGTCTTGTGTGCAAATTTGAAACATGTAAAATAAACAGCATATCCAAAATGGTGTACTGACTTGACGATCACGTGGGCGCTTATATCAGTAATGTCGATCATCCTTAAGAAATAGCTGGACTTTTCAAAGTGCAAAGCAAAGCAGATTAAAGATAAATCGAACAAATGAATGTGTTTGTAGATGGATGTTTTTGTGTTCTGTTAAATTGTTCCTTTTTAAAATTGTTACACGATGATGACTGCTGTACCCATATTTGACTATTTTATTTATTATGTCTGTTTAGTTCACGCATCATTGTAAATATAACGGAATTTGATGAGACTGTCATCAAAGTGAGAGGTTTATCGCTAAAAAACCAGGTTTAATCCACCATTTTCTACAGTTGAAAATGCCTGTACCAAGTCAGGAATATGACAGTTCTTGTCCATTCATTTTTGATGTGTTTTGTCATTTGGCTGATTTGTAATTACGAATTTGAATATTTGAGAGACATGTTGATAAAATATAGAAACTGTGTTCACTGTAGATTGATAAGCTACTGATAAAAACAAGCCAAGACTACCAATAAAAAGTTATTAGAAGCAGAAAGTTATACAACAGTAAGGTGAAAAGAAATAAAACGAACAACCAAAGAACTATTCAATTTAAAAAGGAAAGAAAAAAACTACAAATTGAACAAAACGAACTCAATCAAAACCTAAGAAAACTTAGATGATCCAAAAGGGTAAGTGCTTCCTGCATCAATAGGATCAACAATCGTGCTGCAAGTCTCAGTTAACCGTATAGCTGTGTCAAATAACACATTTTGAAATTATTTATAAAATGAAACTTCACTATCTGTTTATTAATTTAAATATTAGTTCACTATTTGTCTAGCATTTCCCTACACATTTTACCGATACCAATACGATACACATGTGTCTTTTTTAACTAGCAACATGTTTTTGCAGTATGGAATCTACAATTTGTACGTTTAATTTGTTATTTTACTGATTTTGTCATAATTTCGATTGTATCTTTCTGAATGAGTTAAGAGCAACGGTATTTATATGTAACTTTATACATTATAGTATCATATATGGTAACGTAGAAAAATGCAAAGTTTAATTTCAATACAATTTTGTTTATCACTTGGTGAATTCCGCACATCATTGGAGTAAGGTTAACAAAGTAAAATAAAGTCAGCAAGGATTAGAAATAAGATGGAAAAGATATCATGGGGCCAATTTAAAACCACAAGTCTTAAAATAGGCAATACCATGGTCAAAAAGGAAATCGATTAAAAGACAAACAACATTCCATCTGACACTAAAAATAAAACTGAAACTTGACCAACCAAACCAGCTAATAATATCATGTACTCCTGAATGATTAACAGAACAAAATTAAAAGAAATGAAATATTCGTGTACTTTCGATAACAAGAACAGTAAACGAAAGTAAGAGGGAGTTACTTCATTTGAAAAAAAAAACATATATATCCACATGATATGCGACATAAAATATATTTCTCTAATTCCTTTTTGTTTGTATAAATCAGTTCTGGTTAGTGGAAATAATAATATTGGAATATTATGGTGACATTGTTGATTGTGATTTCACGACATAACTTTTTCGTATAGATACTCTTACAAATTTCTTTAAACTCATACGATACTTATAATTGAATACGTTTTACTTTACTTGAAAGACTAAGGTCAAGCTTAAACACGTCTCCATGGGCTTTTTTTTAAAGAAAATTCTCAAAATTCTCAAAAATGTAATGCTACAAAGTTATTGTCCTCCCCAGTCTAATTCGCCTCTAACTTTTCGTTTGAAATGCAAGTCAGTATTTCTGCAATCGCAAAGCTCAAGTGCGAGTGGATAAAAGAGGGACGAAAGATACCAGAGGGACATTCAAACTCATAAATCGAAATAAACTGACAACGTCTGGCTAAAGATAAAAGAAGACAAACAGACAAGCAATAGAAGACATGACACAACATTACGACGGTAAACATGGGCAATGAAACACGAAATTCAACTATTAAGTAAAGTTTTCCCTAAATGGAATTTGGTTTGTGATTATAAGTTATGAATTAGTAATAAATGTAAACAAATGAGAATAATATACGTACATAGTCTAGTATATAAACATGCATTGGTTCCATCATTATTAACGTAATGGTTTCAATTAACTCAATTCATATGACTTTATTCATTTAACTCGAGATAGATAAAGGTTCACATTTTGAAATGTTTGGGAATTACAAAATTTAGAATTTAAAAATCTTAATATCTTGATTTCATGATTATTATATCAATGAATCGTTGTGCATTGTACAAGCTTTTATATTTTCGTGCTTCTGTTCAATACAATAATAACACCTGAACAAATTTAATTTTAATTTACAGTTTAATGTATATAGTTTAATTAAAAGTTTCCTTTCTTTATCAAAACACCCGAAAACAGATTATACGGTTCTGCGGCATACAACTTCTTCCATGCTGTTCCTTTTGTATAAACTTCGTCTCCTTTCTTGAGAGCAAGATAAACAGTATTCGATGAAACTTCATGCCTGCTTCCTCCGCCTGTGTACAACCTGGTAACCTCGACATGGTTCTTATAAAGAAACATATAAATATGGTTACTATACAATCCCATCAAACTGAAGGTAAAGCTGTACACACCGGGAACTGGAGCATGGAAAAACCGGTCCAAGCACTGTAAGCTTTGCCAACATTCGTAACGACCTTGTCGTAAATGATTGGACCATACGACAATCTCCCTCTATTTGTTGTTATGGCCGTGAAAGCAACAAATTTTTCCTTCATATTATCTGTAAATCTAAAAAAACATTTGCATATCAACTTGCTACTAAAGATGTCAGACGACTTCTGTCAACACGTGTCTGCTTTGTACCTTTTTCTAGACAGAAAAGGTGTATGAAATCAGGATGACTTAAAAACGAGTTTCCCTATGTTGAGTTTAGATATAAGTACATTTAGGTGTCAACACTAAGACGTTACACTTACCAGTTGATTGGTGATGATTGCTCGTTACTGACACGATTTATCAAAAAACACTTTCTAAAATTATTCCATTTTGAATTTAGAAATTATAAAGAAAGCAATGTTTTAATTCCCTTAGGCAAAATTGATCTTGGATTGATTTAACAATTATCTGTATGTCCTTTATTGTCAGATATATAGCTATTGCACCGTTTAGAATATTATACATCATCGGCATTCAACTATTATGCTTTGTCAGTTTCCATGATTAAGGTAAATCAAGAAAAGCACTTCGGATTCATGAATTTCTAAAGTGCTATTTTATAAATTTTATTTTACATGACCAGCGATTCAAATTATTTAAAAAGAAACATACTTGGTAACATAAACATACCTCAGAATGCATTGGTTTGCACACTTTATGGGAGTTTTGAGATGTCAGAACTAGTTTTTACGTAATATCTATCGAAATATTATTGGATTTCGATTTTAGTGCAATTTGCGTTATACATAAATACATGTCTTTTTTTTTATTGTGCCTCCATTACTGTTTGATTAATACTTTTTTTAGAACAAGAGACAAGATAAAATATTCATTTATTACTTTTATGAATTTCAGCTCTTTTCCTCTAATAACTTCGGGACTAACGCCCCTTCAGATACGAGAGGCTTACATCAAATCTTATCATTCCGTGTTATAATCAAAATATATATAAGCATTTGAATCGAATCCCAAACAATCAATTTTTGACATATAAAAAATATTTACTTACTGTTTATATCACAGCAGCAGCACCTAAATTTGGTGCTGTAACACTCCCTTGCATGACAAAAAGTAAAAGAAAGAAATAGAAAAAATAGAACTGTGGCAGGCATAGTGATCAAACTAACTGTTATTGGGCTATGAAAATCTTCTGAAGTGTGTGTTCATTAATATAATTATATTATAGTATTATGTAAGTGCAGTAACATATTGTCATTCTTAATAATTTGATTGGTAGAATTTTCATAAAACATCCAATAAATGTTATTTACCAGATATCATCACGTGATTTGTTTTCCTGGAAAGTAATATGATAATTGTAATGGTAATTTGAGGAGACACATATTGTCACACATTTAAAAAAACGCAAAAAAAACAAAAGAATGTTTTTGTCAATGTTACAGTAAGGCAACAGCAGTATAGCGCTGTTCAAAAGTCATAAATCGATTGAGAGAAAACAAATTCCGCATACAAACTTAAATCGAGGGAACACATCACCTGTAAGAGGAAACGAAACAGCGAAATAACAGAAACACAGAAGGGCAACAAAAAACAAACGACGCACACAGAAACGAACTATAAGATAATAACTGCAATTTTCCAGACTTGTCGCAGGACATTTTAAGGACGTTTCGTCTCCGAGGGTATCACAGCCCAGTAATTAGCACTCCAGTTTTGGCATGAATATCAATTATGTGGTCATTTTTATAAATTATCTGTTTACAAAACTTTCAATTTTTCAAAAAACTAAGGATTTTCTTATCCCAGGCATATATTACCTGAGCTGTATTTGTCACAACTTCTTTAAATTTTGGATCCTCAATGCTCTTCAACTTTGTACTTGTTTGGCTTTGTGACTTTTTTCATATGAGCGTCATTGATGAGTCTCATGTAGACGAAACGCGCGTCTGGCGTACTTAATCCTGGTACCTTGATAACTTTTTATAACACAATGTTGACTGATTTACCCTTATTTTTGACATTTTTACCTAGAATGTAGGATTGTTTTGTTCACATATCGTTGTCAACATAATGGAATCTGATGTAACTGTCATACAAGTGAGAGGTTTAGCTAGCTAAAAACCAGGTTTAATCCACCATTTTCTACATTAGAAAATGCCTGTACAAAGTCAGGAATACGACAGTTGTTATACATTCGTTTGATGTGTTTGAGCTTTTGATGTTGCCATTTTTTTAGAGACTTTCCGTTTTAGTTTTTCCTCGAAGTTCAGTATTTTTTAGATTATATTTTTTATCCCGGTTTTTGTTTGGTTCGTGTTGTTCAATCATCACTTTTCTTTTAATATTTTGCAATTTATTGTTCTTTCTATTATGTTTTATTTGTCTATGGGTTTGTCTATCCTTATACTAATAACTTTACATTGTTACACTAGCATGTTTTTCCTACTTGTAACACTGCTCCTATCGTTAACCTACAAACATACAAAGGCCTTGTAAACTTAACCTTTATATATTTGTATATGTTCTTGTATCTCAGACGCATCTATTGAAAACGAGTATAAATGTAAATGCTCTTTTGTTCCGACGTTGGAAAGTTTCGGGCGGAAAGAACTAACTAGCCGAAAAGTTCCGGAGGAACTTATTAACTAGTTACTTTGTTCTTCCTCTGGTTTAAAAGTTCCACCGGAAAAAAGTGACTAGTTGAAAAGTTCCAACGGAACATATCTATATATTCATTGCATGTGTTGTCTGACGTTTTTGTGGATATCCCGTCCGCAAGGTAGTATTTTTAGAAGAATATATATAAATTATAATTTTTTTTCCACGCTGTACAATAAAAATAGGAATAAAATAATGTTGGAAAATCACTAGATACTTATATCCAATATGAATATTCACATTTTGTCTATTAATAAGATTTAATCATTAAGCATTAAATCAATTTGATAAATTAAGATTATCGTCTGCTAAACTAGAGTTATCTTTTCTTTAATTTTGAAGGACTTGAGTGTCTTTCATTTACCTACATAATTTCGTAAGCGGTTTTCCCGCTTTTATTTGGTATAAAATTGCATGCTTTTCGTGATTTGTTCATTGCGTGATTTGAACTGAAGGAACACAAAAAGGATGGGCTGATTCAGACATAAGATAAGTACATATGTTTTAGTGATAAATAGATATAGTTGTTGCAGTTAAATTTTCTGAATGATTTTATTTCTGTAATTTATAAAAGAATAATTTTATTTTATTTGAAAGTTGTTCTTGCAAATAGTTTGATTCTTAATTCAATGTATCGCTTACTTCGATAGCATTTATACTGACTAGACTATTATTCAATAGTTACATTTGTGCACACATATATTAATCATTGAATAACATTAAATTTAAAATGCTTTAATACAGGTGATATATTTGTTTTGATTGTAATGTATGAGCGATATTCTTTAAACAGGTAATTACATGTTTGTAGTGCAAGCCGTGTTAACATTTACATGCCCGCTAATGTTTAATTTGTTCCACGTACATCTTTTATAAGTTTTTTAATTTGCGGATAATTAAATAAGCTTGGTAATTTAATTTACCGTTTATAACGACGTTATATTTGGTTTGAAGGAACATTGCACTTGTTTTAATTGTGTTTTGTTACCAACTTCAGTTGTTTAATGCATTCAAATGTATTAATTTTATTTAAGACAACGTAGTGGGTTATATGTGGTATTTCATTTATCTAAATCGAATGATTGAATAAGAAGTTGAATTTATATTTTGAAAGATGAATGGGCTTTTAAGACTTGATGTATGTAGCTAATCTGTTTTTATAATTATAATAGTTTATAACAATGCCAAGAGGTAGAGGCAGGCGTCGTCGGCAGGACCCTGTTGGAGACTTCGTCTTAGAATGGCTCCCAGGGAACAACTTCAACCACCATTTAGGAATGAGAGAAGGCGTCCCAAAGTTGATATTGATGAAGATGCCCCTGTAGTAAGAAGACGGAGTGTTGATGGACCTCAACTAGTTGCCTTGCAACCAGATGTAGAATTCAAGAGATTGAACCTGAATTAGCTGCCTTAGGTGAGGTTATTGAAGTTTTTGATGAACATCTAATGTTGCCTGGTTTTAATGAGGTTGTTTTATTGATAAGTCAAAAGCTTAAGGAATTTTGAATATATTGATTTGTCCCTTATGCGTTCACAACAATTTCAACAGTCAAACAAATGAAAACACCATTGGCATTAATGACGGTATACTGGTTATACAAAACAAAGTTAGGAAAAACCATACTGTTAATTCTGTTGAGGATTGGACTGATTGTTTTATTGCTTATTCCCAGGTCCTTATTGAAAGGTATCCTGGAAAAGCAAGTGAACTTTTCTCATATATGTCAATAATAAGGGGTGCAGCGGCTGATCATCCTGTTGAAAAAAGGTATTCTTATGACCAACAATTTCGTTTGAGAGTATCGAGGGATTATACTGAAAAATGGTCATCCATAGATGTTTTTTTGTGGTTGCGTATTTTAACTAACAATACTCAAAAACAACAGCAGGCTAATGGTGGTTATAAATGCTGAGATTTTAATTTTAAAGGTTTTTGCAATAAACGCAATTGCCAATACAGGCATGCATGTCTCAAATGTGGTTTTAATCATCCTGCTTTAAGATGTCGTTGCTTTATGGACAATGAAGGTAATACTGGTCCATCTAGGTTTAAGAGAAATAACATTTCACCTTTTGTTAACAACTCTGCTAATAGACAAAACCCAAAAGGAGGTTGTCAGCAAAGATAATTTATAATTTTTCAGAACTACATCCAGACCAGTTTAATATTTGGGCCCTAGGAACATCTCCGGTTAATGTAAATGAACTCTCTAAGCTTCTGGAACTATATCATGATAAACCAAGCGCTGTTGAACTTTTGAATGGATTTAAATATGGTTTTAAAATTCATTAGGTCCTAGACGTTCATGTGAATATAGAAATTTGTTGTCTGTTTTGAAAAACCCTATTGAAGCCCAAAAGAAGTTGAATAATGAGATCATTAGGTCGAATGGAAGGCCCATTCAAACATAAACCTATTTCAAATCTTCGGTGCTCTCCTATTGGTTTAGTTCCTAAGAAAACTGGTGGACTTGGATTGATAACTTATTTGTCTTACTTCCGAAGGAAAGTATCAATGATTTTATTGATACTCAGTTTACCAAGGTCACTTATTCATCATTTGACAATGCAGTCAAAATTGTTAAACAAATGGGGAATTCGGCTTTAATGGCAAAAATGAATATTAAATCGGCATTTCCTTTACTTAAATGTTATCCTGGTGATTTTGGTTTCTAGGCATCAAACTAAATGGTCTTTACTATACCAAAAAAATAATGCCCATGGGATGTTCTATTAGTTGTGCTACATTTGAAAAATTTTCAACCTTTTTGCATTGGTCAGTTAAAATTAAAACGCATTCTGAAAATTTGGATCATTATCTTGATGATTTTATATTTGTTGAAGAAGCTCATAACGATGACTGTCTCTTTCTTATGACTGCATTTTCAAAAGTTTGTTCAAACTTGGATGTTCCTATAGCAAATAAAAAAAAAACAAAAAATCCAGAAGGTCCTTGCACAAAACTGGAATGTATAGGTTTGTTAATTTATTCAGATGAGATGTTGGTTAGAATACCAGTGTTAAAATCAAAAAACTTAAAGATCAGATAAATTGGGTATTGGCGTCTATATGGCTTTTTTAAAAATGTTAAAAAATCTCATCATTTTATAAGATTGACCAAAGGAATACGAGATCATTTGCATATGTGGCAATATTTTTATAAAGAATTTAATGGCTATACATATATCCAAGATTTAGATTGGGTTTCAAATGCTGATTTACATTTGTATACTGACAGTGCAGGTGGTCATTCACTGGTTTGTGCAGCTTATTTAAATGGGCCATGGGCAATTTTACAATGGCCATAATTGGAACAAAGTTTTATTAAGTGACATTACTTATTTGGAAATTATACCTATTGCTTTGGCCATCTATTTATGGAAAGAAAGGTTTACGAATAAGAAGATAATTTTTCATTGTGATAATATGGCTGTTGTTACAATTTTAAATTCAAAATCTTCAAAAAAAACAGGGTTATGTTTTTGTTAAGAAAAATAGTTTTGTGGACATTGTTATTTAATTTTCAATTTAAAGCGTTGCATATTTTTTCAAAATACAATTTTATTGCTGATGCTTTATCTCGTGGACAGATGAAGAAGTTCAGAGAAGTAACGAGCAATGCCGACCGGACGCCACAGACTATTCCACACGAATTCCTAGATCTTTTGTTATAGAAGCTTCAAAATTGTTGAATTATTCAATTTCTCAAAGTACCAGAAATGTTTATGAAAATGCATTGCATTCGTTCAATATGTTCAGGATGGAATATTCTATTCCCCTTAGTTGGCCACCAAGTAACAGACAAATTATTGGTTATATTGGTTTTTTGTCACTAAATCATCATTCATCATTACAATTAGATCATATATATCTGGAATAAGTTACAAATTAAAAATTCAAGGGAATGAAGATTTAACTAAATCTTTTATCATACAGAAACTTTTGGGTGGTTGTGGTACAACTCTTAAGATCTTCGGGAACCTTTGACTATTGATATTTTGATTAGATTAAATGTGGCTTTGAGGCACGTGTGCTCTTCTTATTATGAAACAATATTGTTTCAAACAGCATTTAACTTAGCTTGCTGCATTTTTAAGTGTGAGTGAATTTGCCATTACAACGAATGTTATGCAAGAGCATGTTTTACATAGGCGGGATGTTTATATTGGCCTTCTTAAATCAGCTGTTTATTACGATAATTTTTTTCAAAAACTGATCAAAAAGGGAGATCCACTACTTTAGTTGTAAAAAATAAATAAAAATGAATCAAATGAGATTTGTCGTCTACAAAGTTTAAAAGCCTTTTTGCAAATAAGACCTGGAAATGATGGTCCTCATTTTTGCCATATAAATGGGAAATCATTGACAAGATTTCAGTTTCAGACTGTTTTAAACAAAGGGGGGTTAGATCTTACCTACACAAAGTTTAGACCTACACAAAGTTTAGGGCAAGGCTATTAAACATACTGATTTTGATGATATCCATCCAACTCTTTTCGCTGATAATGGCGAATCTGTCATATATTGGCAATGACATTTTTATTAATGCTATTCAGTCAGCATTAGAGTTGTTTACTAAGTATCCAAACAGATTTTTATATCCAGATGAATTTTAAACTGTTTAAAGTTGCAAGCCATCGTGCATGGACACATGAAGTTGTATGTCAGTTGAATAATTTATTTCAGTTGTTAAACGCATGCATCAAGTTGAACAGCTCTGTTGAATATACAACAGTTTTGTTGTTAGTTGTAAATACATAGTTGAATAAATTTTTTGTTGTGCACGTTGTTTATATTTGTACTGTTGTATAGTAAAGTTGATTACTTCATTGATCCTTTGTATAGTAAAGTTGATTACTTTGTTGATCTGTTGTATAATAAAGTTGATTACTTCGTTGATCTGTTGTATAGTAAAGTTGATTACTTTGTTGATCTGTTGTATAATAAAGTTGATTACTTCGTTGATCTGTTGTATAGTTTAAATGATATTCTTCGTTGAACTGTTGTATAGTATAGTTGATATACTTCGTTGAACTGTTGTATAGTATAGTTGATATACTTCGTTGAACTGTTGTATAGTATAGTTGGTATACTTTGTTGAACTGTTGTATATTATAGTTGATATACTTCGTTGAACTGTTGTATAGTATAGTTGATATACTTCGTTGAACTGTTGTATAGTATAGTTGATATACTTCGTTGAACTGTTGTATAGTATAGTTGATGTACTACGTTGAACTGTTGTATAGTATAGTTGATATACTTCGTTGAACTAATGTATAGTATAGTTGATATGCTTCGTTGAACTAATGTCTAGTATAGTTGATATACTTCGTTGAACTAATGTTTAGTTGTTAAACTCCGTTCAATTAATATGTTTGTTCAAAACCTAGTTTTTTTCATTTGTTTTGTGTGTTAAAGTTAATTTTTTGTCATGGATTGATAAATTTTGTTTGGCGATGCTTACAAACAAGTTTGCTAGCATTTGGCTGAATTTATTACAGTTGGCGTCTGGTAGCCCAGTTGCCATTTGGAGAAAACATATGATGGTTGCCCTTCTATGTTTTTATCTTGGACATTAATGAGACATTGTCGATGAATGCAAATTCATAGGCCGGTTGATATATAGTTGAACTGTCCTAATAAATCCATGACAAAAAATTGCCAAAATTCAAACTTACTATTTGTTGTTTTTTATTATGATAATTATTTAGTTTGTCTTACAACTTATCTTCATTTGTATAACGAAGGTAATCTGGAGTCATTGGAAATATTGCGAGTGATTTCAATGGATTTGGGTTATCTTTTATCTGGTATATCGAATTCCTAAATTTATATCGGTTGGTTTCTTTCGAATATTTAATAATAAGATTTAATCATTAAGCATTAAATCAATTTAATAAATTAAGATTATCGTCTGCTAAACTAGAGTTATCTTTTCTTTAATTTTGAAGGACTTGAGCGTCTTTCATTTACCTACATAATTTCGTAAGTGGTTTTCCCGCTTTTATTTGGTATAAAATTGCATGCTTTTCGTGATTTGTTCATTGCGTGATTTGAACTGAAGGAACCCACCCTATCCCACCCTTGAGAATATTTGCTGCTCTCTGTTGTATATTTTCAGATATCGTTAAAGAAGCGTCATGGATTGGACAGAATATGAACTGAATATATTGATTTACTGAATGGCTGAATTTATTACAGTTGGCGTCTGGTAGCCCAGTTGCCATTTGGAGAAAACGTATGATGGTTGCCCTTCTATGTTTTTATCTTGGACATTAATGAGACATTGTCGATGAATTCAAATTCATAGGCCGGTTGATATATAGTTGAACTGTCCTAATAAATCCATGACAAAAAATTGCCAAAATTCAAACTTACTATTTGTTGTTTTTTATTATGATAATTATTTAGTTTGTCTTACAACTTATCTTCATTTGTATAACGAAGGTAATCTGGAGTCATTGGAAATATTGCGAGTGATTTCAATGGATTTGGGTTATCTTTTATCTGGTATATCGAATTCCTAAATTTATATCTGTTGGTTTCTTTCGAATATTTAATAAGACATCAAATTGTTTTAAAACTTTCTCTCACACAGATACATATATATATACAACTCGTCTAAACATCAACCCAAAAATGCTTTCGCAAATATTACTTATATTGGTCACGACCAAAACGAAGAACCTTTCAAAACAAATATCTGAAATGGAAACTTAACAGATGAATCCACGTTTAGTCTCCTCGGAGCAAATTATGGAGATATATTCGGATAAATTGCAATATCTTACTGTTTCAATTTAAATCAATTTACGCTGCGATTAACTGTTTGTACTGAAAGTCGTGAAACTAAGCTTCAGTTGTCTTTCTTTGAATACAAATATCAAGTACTATTCTTATTTAATTTTTGCTAAAATCGTACTTGCATCTTTAATTAAGGGAGATACGTTACTCTAGAGCTAGCTCAAAGTACGCTAATTTTGTTGAACGAGGAATACTGCTTTCTCAAAAGTTGCTAAGACAGGGCTATGAATCAAATTTAGGTCATCACTCAAGAAATTTTACGGTCGCCAACATGAGCTGGTTGGCCATTATGACAAAAGTGTGTCAGAAATCATATCTGATATTCTTCCTCAGTCATAATAACCTTCCATCATTACCGGACTGAACAAACAAATAATACGACGGGTGCCGTATACGGTGCAGGAAATGCTTACCCTTCCGGAGCCCCTGATTTCACTCCCGGTTTTTAGTGGAGTTCGTGTGGTTTCTTGATTATTATTTATGACTATTGATGTAAATGTCCTTTGTTTTTTTGTGAGTCTTTGTTTACTCCTTGGTTTTGATTGTTATTGTCTTATCTATTAAAATATTTCAAAAATATTAATTTAAAACAGAACCTCATTTAAAAATGTTTTCGTTTAAACTTGTCTCAGAACAACGTCAGGTCTTATTGTATTGAAATGGTTAAAGTCTGGTGTGTCCACTTGTCCTATAAGGTCACCAAAGTGTTGATTGGTCACATTTGCATCTCCTAAATGGAAATAAAATAAAAGCTTAAAAGATGAATCCGTATACCCGTAGTTCAACTTCAATGGCAGTCCACACTTCGAATTGTCGTTCTTCATCCCGATTGACTCACGATGTATCTTTTGTTAACTCATCATAGTAGTGCATACGTAAAATATATTTTACCAACAAACATTTATGAACATGCCTGATGGTTCGGACGCATGGAATTTATTAAGTGTTTTCATTTTTTAGCATGCCTCGATAAATCAATTTAACTGAAATAACTGAACTGACAAAACATTTAGAAACTGTTCAAGGTATCTTTAAATACTGAAAGAGGCATTAAATGTCAAATTAACGTAAACCTATTTCACTTAAGTTCTCAAAAATTATTTTTTCCATTTCTAAAATTTCTATTCAATATGGATCTTAAGTCCCCCTTTTTGATGTTGTTGAAGGAGTGATAAAGAATGTTTGGAATTCGTCTACTAATTGAATAAGAAACTGGATAAGTGCACTGAAAAACCTGGAATTACCAACAAATTGCACATGTAAATGTCATTACACAATCTGGAGTAAGATGGTTGCCTTCGGTTTTGACAATGCGTCCACTTTTCCCCGTAAAAGGACAATTACCAAAAAATGATTTTATAAAATACAATACAAGTTCTAGCTTCACATGTTCAAAATATCAATTATTGACCATGGGTTCAGAGTTCAAGTCACACTGCAGTCCTTATAGCTCATGACCTACCCTCCTTTGATTTTACACGTACTTAACAAACTTCATATTAATCTGTATAACAATGAAAACAAAATTTTTGATATCCAACCAATCATGCATACTTGAAATGTCAATTATTTAACCTTGAAGCCAAAGGCCAAGGCTAAATTGCTAGCTTTCCTGATAGTATACAACAAGCTGTCACATGGTTTAAAAAAACATACAATACATCATCGATTTATCTCAAAAGACAAAAATATTACGGCTCAGAAATTAACGACAAGTTCATAATATAACACTTAAATAGGTTTCAATAATTTGACCTTGAGGTCAAAGGTCAAGTAAAAAATGCGGGCTTGGTGGTACAAAACTCACCCTCTTAATATTAAACACTAACATACCAAATACCATTGATGTATCTCAAGAAACAAATTAAAATCTGAACAAGAAAAAATTAAATTTTCAAATTTATTCAATTCATGAATTTAAAGTTAACTCCCTTTTTTATCTATTTTCTTGTCAACATTAGCTTGTATCTTTCTTATATGATCTTATATGGACGGTGACCTACCATTTTTTTAAATCTTAACTTTTAAATTAATGTTTGGAGAATTCAAAATCACAAAATAAGAAAATTCCATGGATTAGAAATGCACCTTTTGATTCAAACAATGTATCAAATAATGTTTTTTCCTTCATAGTCTATACGAAATTTGTGTCAAAATGTCCATTTTGCCTTAAATGTTCAAATCAAAATTTTGAGCTTGGAACACTGTTGACCCCACTTTTTTATTTGATAATTTCAAAGTATGTATCACTAATAATTATTATTTTACTATTTCTCGAAAAATCACTAAGGATCGACCAAAAAAATATTCTTTTTTTTATTCATTTTTTTAATCTCGTAGCTCCTTGAAACGTCGGGTTGTTTCTGTTTGCTGTCTGAAAGCCATTGGTAGTAAGTCGCCATTATTCGATGTATCATAAGGCAGGTTTTTATTGTCAGATTATTTCA
The DNA here is from genome assembly GCF_965363235.1 of Mytilus galloprovincialis. Classification (NCBI taxonomy): domain Eukaryota; kingdom Metazoa; phylum Mollusca; class Bivalvia; order Mytilida; family Mytilidae; genus Mytilus; species Mytilus galloprovincialis. The sequence goes on along the minus strand of NC_134843.1, from coordinate 42,667,680 downwards.
TAGTTATTGCTTTGTTAGTGAAAATGACTTCGATGATAAAAATTCGTGTTTCTAAGTTATTGATGTATATTGTGACGTGTATGCTAAATATTGTGGTAAAATACTTACTAAATTGGTAATTTGACACTTAGACTCATGAAGTATTTTCAATTAGGAAGTTATTAAATTAAGATTTGGATCTACGCGCTTGCATAGCAATAGTAAATTTGTCGTAAACTCCGGAAAATGTTCTTGCGTCTTATGATTTCAATGTTCACAGCACATGATACTTACTCACACTTCTAGTTTTTTGTACATGTATTAGTACAACGCCACTGTTTTGCACGTAATCAATAGATTTATCGACAAGGGATGGGATAATCATTCAAATGTTTACATACTTAGAATATTTACCATAGAAACATGTACTGTAGTATTATACGTACTACTAGTAACTAATAAATTAGTCAAGAGGCCGTAGCACAATTTATGAAAAAAATAAGAATGAACAAATTAAGATGAAAAAAAAAACACATGATGGAATCGCATGAACTCATGGCGAAAATCGATTTGTAAATGATTCCTGCTATTCATGAACCGCTTTGTGAATCCACAGTCAGTCTAAATTTCACTGACACAATTGAAAAATGTTAAGAATCAAATGAAGTTTCTTGTATTCAAAGATTAAAAATGCAAAAAAAAAGGCATTTGGATTGTGAACGTAGTATGTGCGTAGTTCCGATTTCAGTCAGCCGTTCTTCCTCATAACTTTGCTGGAACAGTTGTGTTTGTCAATAGTAGCCACAAGTTGGTAAATTTTATATATAACGCCATATGATGGGTTAGAAATCACGTAATTGGTTAAAAATGGGAAGTTCACAATAGAAAACTTAAATCTACTCTTTTGTTCTATATCCTAGTTTTGTGAAGTCATTGTTTTGTCAAAATAGAACAAGAAACATATATGAAGCAGACAATTTAGTCAATAAAAACTATCGTACACAAAAAAAAAAACCATAATAAATCAATAAAGAATAAAAACATAATTTAAGTAGTGAAGACAAAAACAGTAAATGTCATCCACGTGTTAGCGAGTTGTCCTGTTCCAAAAAGGCATACATTCCCATAGATTTTGTGCTTCGTTCGTTATTATACTAGAGTTGCCTTTGATCTGAACTGTAAAACATGTATTCTTGAGTCTTTTGATGTCAGTGCACAAAGTTGTTACCTACTCACACGTCAAGGTTTTTTTGTACATTTATGATTACAATACCGCTGAATTCACATTAAAATAACCCTTGCAATAACTTGAGGAGGAGTCCACAGTGACCTGTTTGAAAGGCAGTATTTGTATCCCTGTTCAATACACTCTTATTTTTGAGGGGCGACCAGCCTTTCGAGTCCTCTAACCAAGTCGAACTACTTTACAGAACCTATATATTTCAACACTATTAGACCTTTCATCCAAAATTTAAATTCATAAATGTAATAACTGACAAAAGATTGGATAATCAGGCAAGTATTTACATATTTAAAATACTTATTATACACACAATTGTTTTAATAACATACATATTACTAGTAAAAAATTAATTATATAACAGTGAATGACCTAGGTTCAATTATTAAAAATACAAAAGGAATGTACAAATTAAGATGAGAACAAACATGAGGGAATCGCATGAACTTAAAGAGGGCGAAAAGAGATGACAAAGATATGCGTTAAAGTGTCCTGATATCCATGACCCACTATGCAAATCCACAGTCAATCTTAATTTCACTTCAGGGGATATGACACAATTGAAAATTCTAATGCAATTATTTTGTAACGAAAATTTTCATTGGACGTTGACAAATATTTTGTGGGGTTAGATTCCACGTTCTACCAGTTCGTAACTAAGAAAGCCACAATTGTGAATTCCGATTTTTTTATGGTATGTAATTTCTCAACAAATAAACAAGATAGTCACAATTGAGCCTCAAAATCTTCTTTTTGTCTATATTGAAACCATTCTGAAGCGTACGAAAAGTTAAAATACGTTTAGTATCCATGTTTGACATCCAGAGTTTACATATGTCGTCACATTGTTTAGATGCTAAAGACGATGCAACAGTCTCGCTGACTTTTTCACTTATGCCATTTTAAAGCCATATATTTATTAAATGACATTGATTTTAATTTGTGGCATTAGAATGGAGATAACTTTATTGTATTTTAAGCTTGGCCTTCGTAAAACTTGATTTTACTGTCGCAAATATCCGTTTGTCTATCTCCGCTTCGCGTCGGTAGGTAAACTCAATTTGCGACAGTAAAATCTACGTTTTACGAAGGCCAAGCTTAAAATACAATACAGTTATCTCCTAAATGTACAGCATCAAATGACTTTTCATGTATCTAAAGATACATAAAAAAAGCGACAAAGTCATTTGGATGGTGGCCGTAAAATTTGTGTAGTTCCGATTTTAGTCAGTCTTCCTACCTCATAACCCAATTCGAACAGTTGTTTTTTCAGTGGTAGCCTCCAGTTGATAAATTTCACAAAGATGGGTTAGAAATCACGTAAATGATTTAAAAATGGGATGTTCACAATTCGAAAACTGAAATCCACTCGTTTGTTCTATATTCTAGTTTTGTGTAGTCATTTTTTGTCAATATAAAAAAAGAACCATATATGAAGCAGACAATTTAGTTAATAAAAACTATTTTACACACAAAAAAAAAAATACAATGATCAATACAGAATAACTAGAGGCTCTGAAGAGCCTGTGTCGCTCAACTTGGTCTATGTGCATATTAAACAAAGGACACAGAAGGATTCATGACAAAATTGTGTTTTGATGTTGGTGATGCTTTTGTAGATCTTACTTTACTGAACAATCTTGCTGCTTACAATTATCCTCACCTATAAAGAACTTGGTATACTACTGTTGACTTTATTTGGCCAAGAAGTGACAGTGGAAAATATTTTTTAAAAATTTACAAAATTTATGAAAATTGTTAAAAAATGACTATAAAGAGCAATAACTCATTAAGGGGTCAATTGACCACGTTGGCCATTTTGACTTATTTGTAGCTCTTACTTTCATTGACATTATCACTGTTTACAGTTTACCTTTCTATAATAATATTCAAGATAATAACCAAAAGCTGCAAAATTTTCTTAAAATTACCCATTCAGGGACAGCAACCCAACAACAAGTTGCCCGATTGGTCTGAAAATGTCAGAGCAGATAGATCTTGGCCTATTGAAGAATTTTATTTACAGCAGATTTGCTCTAAATGCTTTGGTATCAGAGATATAAGCCAAAAACTGCATTTTCCCCTTTGTACTATTTTTAATCATGTCGACTATCTTGGTACACGGGCGGGATCATCAGACACATTTTTAAACTAGATACCCTAATGATGATTGTGGACAAGTAAAGTTAAATTTGTCCCAGTAGATTTTTGTAAAAGATAACTAAAAGTTACGAAAAATTGGAAAAAAATGACCATAAAGGGCAATAACTCCTTAAGGGGTCAACTGACTATTTTGGTCATGTGACTTATTTGTAGATCTTACTTTGCTGAACATTATTGCTGTTTACAGTTTATCTCTATCTATAATAATATTCAAGATAATAACCAAATACGGCAAAATTTCCTTAAAATTACAAATTCAGGGGCAGCAACCCAACAACCAGTTGTCCGATCCATCTGAAAATTTCAGGGCAGATAGATCTTGACCTGATAAACAATTTTACCCACTCAAATTTGTTTTAAATAATTTGGTTTCAGAGTTATAAGCCAAAATATACATTTTACCACTATGTTCTATTTTTAGCCATGGCGGCCATCTTGGTTGCTTGGCAGAGTCACCGGACACATTTTTTAAACTAGATACCCTGGTGATGATTGTGGCAAAGTTTGGTTAAATTTGGTCTTGTAGTTTCAGAGGAGAAGATTTTTGTAAAAGTAAAAGATGACGGACGACGACGGACCAAACGCCAAGTGAGCTAAAAACAAAATTTAAGTAGTGAAAAAAAAACTGTAAACGTCATCCACGTGTGAACGAGTTGTCCTGTTCCAAAAAGGCATACCATTCCACAACGATTGCTGCTATAAGATATACGTATCTTATTCGGTCTTAATTTGAATTAGTTCTGGTCGTTAAATCAATTTTACTGAAAACCCCATCATGATTAATTGGCGTATGTAATTGACATCGGGAGTATACATATGACGTCACATCATTCAGATACCAAAGACGATGCAAACATTTCTCGGACTATTTCATTTATAGCATTTTAAGCCAAACTGTTTATTAAATGGAATGTTTTTTAATATATGGCATTATAATGAAGATAACTGTTATGTTTTTTTAAAGTCATATGGAACTTCAAATTAAAAATCAAAATGCATGTTTTTTATTACTAGAACTATATACATATTTTTTTCAGTAGAAAATTCTTTAATTTGTCCAAATGTAGAAGAAATTTACTTCTTCTTTTCTACTTCCAGCCAACAATTCGACGACATGTTTTCCGTATGCAGTTACTTCAGCGTGACCTTTCTCGTAAAAATCTGAAGATCACAATACGCAAGTGCGAAGGGTAAAACCAATTTGACAGAGAGAGTCAACTAACATAAACATCGCTCCGTCATCCAAATAAACTGTATGTATATTATTGTACATGTTATACACGTGCTTACCTGTTGATCATAGGCGGATTTAGGGGGGGGCCCCTTTTTGGGAAAAAATTTGGTTGCTTATATAGGGAATCACTGAAGCGTGACTGGAGCGGGTCCCCTCTTAAGTCAGTCAGTGGGCCCCCACTTATGAAAATTTCTAGATCCGCCACTGTTGATTGTTTAAAAGGATGGTAACTTCGGTTTCAAAACATGACCATTAATTAGCTGCCATATTTTCACAACACTGACTAAGTGAAATTGTTTTTTGATGATTATACATGAAAAACGATAAAATCGTGCACAGAAGACTAAATGCGTGCACTGGTTCAAGAATTGGATTAACATTATTTTCACCAGTCACTCGTTTCATATTACTTTTTACTTGGCCTTCGACATATTTGATTTTACTGTCGCAGAAAACCGTTTTCTTAGCTCTTCTACGAGTCCCTACACGTCGCTAGGTAAACTCAATTTGCGACAGTTTTACGAAAGAAATATACTTTATCAAAGGTACCTAGAATATCTAAAAAAAAAAAAAAAAAAACCCAAAAAACAGGGACTTTACGATTTGCAGACATTTTTGTGAATTATCGGAGCATGTAAAGCATCTGCATGTGTTGTTTTTTCAGAAAAAATTCTTCACTTACAATATGTGAAATTAAATTATTATTTACATTGTAATTAAATGCATTCAAGACACAATTTTAAAACAATATCCGCTTTATACGGAAAACACGACAATGTCAACGGGTGAATTACCGGAGTTTCCTTTTCCTCTTTTTAACAAAAATACGTGTTTGCTATTCATCAGATAATGCGTAATATATTGACTTGTTGTCAAACAAAGTAACCAAGTGACTTATTTGGTAAAGCAAAATAGTTAATCGTTATTTTCTTTACAGTGCACTTTGTTGTGCGAATGTACTTTTTCTGGTCCTTTTTTATTATTGATATTGAACTTTAAAATCAAGCAGCATTGACATTCTTTTGAAGACGCTTCTGAAGGATTTATTTTAATCCTGGCATATATGAGCTTATGTATAATGCTTGAAGCAGTCAAGAATAACATCAGAGAAAAATGTAAACGGAAGAAATTAAAGCAGAGCAACATTTTGAATAAAATGTTTACAAAATATATAACATATAGGCAAAGATTATTTGGGCAATGTGTTTTTCGAACAACATCTTCGCGATGCGTGTGCAAAATAATAAGTAAATCAAATCAATTTAAAGTGAGATTAATTCTACTGGAACGAATTCTACTGATTTTGGAACGTGCCTTTTACAAGATCAGGATCACCTGCTTGAGATTTAAAAAAAATTGAAAGCATTTAAACCAACACGGAACATGTCATAACAGTCCATGTAAGGATAGAAACATATATTTATGTAATACTTCACTCGTTCTATTTGAGAAGTCAAAATGCGATGACTCTATGTCAAATACAGTCACTGACCCGAGATCAAATTTCCCCATGAATTCTTTAATAGTAAATGTAATATGTGAAATACAAATATTCATGACGACCGCTTCACGCTTCAACCTGTCCTTGTTTCCAATGTTTACAACAAAGCGGGAAACAAACGTTTTTTTTTACAATTGTCAGAAAACATTTCATTTGTTAATAATTTTTGGTTTAAAACCTATAAATCAGCATGTTTTATGCTTATTGTTTATATTTTTAAGTCCATACTCAAACGAAATCGGTCACCATCAATTGGTTTAACAGGTAATTTTCATTGTGTTGTATATTTCTCCGCCTGATATGAGGCCTTTTAAAAGAGGGATTTTCCCCAATACTTAAGAAAGCTGGCTTGTCATGTTTTTGATTTTTTGTCAGATTTTCGGAATCCTCTGGTTTTATCCATTTGAATGCCTTAAAAAAATTTGCCCGGTGACCCCCATTTGTCTTTTTGAAATTCTTTTACATGTATAATGATAAGCCATCTGTAAAAGTCTTATAAAACTTTAATTATTTTTTAATAGTTTTTGAGACCTTAAACTTGTCAATGATAAAGCTATGAAAAGTCAAGAGAGAATATTTTCCCGCCAAAATTTCAATGGTTAATATCTTGAAAACAAGCACGGTGACCTTTATATTTTATTTGCTCTTTTGATTCCTTCATCAATCTCCTATCAATATAAACTAGTGTTTTGAAAAGTTAATTACTTTGAAACTGAGAAGCGAACTCCCTTAAAAAATAACAATAACACAATAAAAAAAAAACAATTGAAAATATGTTTTGTCATATTGCAGTATAAAGACAATAATAGTGTATTGAATTGACATATCAACGATATAAATACTCGACCCGAAACGGTGAAAAAGCCTCGCGTTACCCCGTTTCTAAGCCTCATTCTTTTATCGTTGATATGATAAGTCAATACACTATTATTATCTTTATATATGCGACTCAGTATGGTAAGACATTTACGAGGATGTTCTCATTGTATAACCTGTGGTCTTACAGGACTAACACAATTATCTATAAATACTCGTTTAAAATTTTGCTCAACAATATTGCAACTGCAAATATTTGTTCCTTTCTCATCGGTATTCGAACCCATGCATTGCTAACATTATGGCAACACCGTACGCATTGTGACCAACGCCGTAGACCACTCCAGCAACCAGACTATATTGAAATATACAGTACATGCTGCATGTATATTGGAAGTAAATATTATATCTTGTAGATCAGCTATTTTTGTTTCTCGTCAAGGATGATAGTTTTACTAACAATTCCGTCACATCAAATTTTATTCTTATCACATTGTGACAAATTTACGACAAATTTTCTCCATCAGATAACCTATGGGTATGAAGGACTTACACCAAAAAATTTATAAATACTTCGTCTCAAAAGCCAAACCATGTTAAAACAAATTTGTATTAAAAACTTTTTGCTCTATCTTCAGCGCGATTTCAACCCCTGCATCTGAAACATTGTGGCAACATTGCATGCTCTGTGTTCAGTGACATATATTATATATATATTATAAAATAACCAGAATATTATATGGCCAAATCAAAATTCATCAGACGAAAATAAAACTAACATTACATCGATAAAATATGACGAAAGACAAGCAACACTACACACAAAGCAAAAGGCAGCAGCGAAATACAAATTCAGCAAAACAGGGTTATCTCGGGAGCTCGTGAATGATTGGGGAATCACTCCACTAGTTGCACCTGTCGTGTTTCGCATGGCTATACCAATTCCATGATGTCACATTTTATGATCTATACCAAAGTGTGCTACGATATTTCCAAAAAATATACATTTTCTGTATACCTTGCGTTCGTTGACAAGCAAGACTTTTCAGTTCAACGAGTATATACGTAAACTCGTCGTTAAAATTCACAAAAACTCTCACAGGAATCACAATATGAGAAAACCAATTGAATTTTCCTTTTAATGCATTAAATAAAGGCAACAGTAGTATACCGCTGTTCAAAACTCATAAATCCATTGACAAAAACAAAATCGGGGTAACAAACAAAAACTGAGGGAAACGCATTAAATATAAGAGAACAACGACACAACATTAAAATGTAACACACACACACACACACATAAACGGACTAAGCATTAGACAAAATCCTTTGAAAATAACAAATATAACATCAAAACCAAATACATGAATTTGGGATAGATAAGTACCGTGACACGTATCTTATATTAAAATTTTTAATATCTTTCAATATCCAAATTTGATAAATACCATAACCATAGAATCATTGGGCATCATACACCCTTAATGTCTTGTTGTTTTTTTGTTTTTTTTTATTATTTAATAATAACAATTGAAAAAATTAATTTGTTTTACAACCTTATGTTTTTAGTTAAATTAAAAGTTTATTTTCTTTATCAAAACACCTGAAAACAGATTATACGGTTCTGAGGCATACAACTTCTTCCCTTCTGTTCCTTTCGTATAAACTTCGTCTCCTTTCTCCAGACTGAGGTGAACAGTATTCGATGCAACTTCGTGTTTGCCTCCTCCGGCTGTGTACAACCTGGTAACCTCAGCATTATTCTTATAAAGATACATATAAACAGTGTTACTATGCAATCCCATCAAACTAAAGGAAAAGCTGTACACACCAGGAACTGGAGCATGGAAAATACCGGACCTGGAACTGTATGCTTGTCCGACATTCGTGATAACCTTGTCGTAAATTATCGGACCATTCGGTAAAGCATCTCCATTGGTTGTTATGGCCGTGAAAGCTGCATATTCATCCTCTACATTATCTGTTTTGAAAATGAAATATAACATCTTCATATTAATTTTAATTTTTCAAAAGATATCGACCAACTATTTCAATAAATATGATGTGTACCTTTTAACAGGCATATAAATGAAACAAACTGAAAATGATATCGATTTCACAATAAAATTGTTTTCCTCTATTGAATTTTAATATGACTACGTGTCAACACTGTGAAAATGCTTTATTTAGTTGGTTAGTAATAACAACACGTATCTGACATGATTTATAACACATATAATTAGTTTAAGATGCATCAGGTTTTTTTTTTTATTAATTGTTACATTCGTAGTGGCTTTGAACTAGCTGACAGTACTTAGTGTCTTTTTGTTGTTGGGATATACAAGTACCCTGCCACGTCCACGCTGTGTTTTTGTTAGATGTTTTTCTATTTGTATCCATCTGACGAGTTAAGCCTTTTTCAACTGATTTTTATAGTTCGTTCTTATGTTGCATTGTTACACCACTGTCCCATTTTTTAGGAGGGTTTTGATCCTGCTAACATGTTCAACCCCGCCACAATCTGTGGGTATGTGCCTGTCCCAAGTTAGGAGCCTGTAATTCAGTGGTTGTTGTTTGTTTGTAACATATTTGTTTTTCAATCATTTTTTGTACATAATTTAGGTCATTAGTTTTCTCGTTTTAATTGTTTTACATTTGTCATTTCGGGGCCTTTTATAGCTGACTATGCGGTATGGGCTTTATTCATTGTTGAATGCCGTACGGTGACCTATAGTTGTTAAATTCTATGCCTTTTGGTCTCTTGTGAAGAGTTGTCGCATTGGCAATAATACAATGTCTTCTTGTTTATACTTAGTAAAATTGCATGATTATAGATTACTAGTAGTAAACTATTAAGAGACTTAGGTTTCAACTCCCTCAGGCAAAGTTGGTCATAGATGGATTTTACTATTATTTGTATATTCATTTTGGACATATATCTCTTTAACTGTTTCGGTTCTTATAAATCCCCGGCTTTGGGTGTTCCTGGTGTAGGTAAACCTAAAACAAAAGCGCTTCGGATGCATGAAACCTTTAACATGAGATCACCCCCAGTTCTTGGTAAGGGTTCGTGTTGCTTAGTCTTAAGTCTTCTCAGTTTTGTCCTCTGTACTATTATTTGTATGTTTATCTTTTTATTTTTAGCCATGGCGTTGTCACTTTATTTTTAATCTGTGAGTTTGAATGTACCTCTGGTATCTTTCGTCCTCCTTTGAAAGTGTTGTTTTCCTTTTTTTAAAACAGTGGGTCGATACCGTTGCTGGTGTACTGTTAGTCCTCAATGGTATATTCAACCTCAGAAGTCCGTACTTCGGTCCTGGCATGATTTATATCAAGGTTTATAAAAATTTCCAATCATAATTTTGGAAAATATACACATCTTTCGGTTTCAACTATTATTATTATTATTATTATTATTATTATTATTATTATTATTATTATTATTATTAATTATCAATATTATCATTATAATCATTATAAAAAAATACTATTTCGTAGTTTTATCAAAACATATGTCAGAATTTGGATATTAAATTTCATACAATCAATTGTTGATATATTCTGTACTTACGTGATATTTTACAGCAGTTCACATTTAATTCGTTGCTTTCACAATCCCTAGCATGAACAAAAGCAAAAGTAATAAAGATAAACAATAAAACTCTGACGGACATAGTGTTCAAACAAAATAGTGCAGAGCTATGAAAATATATACAAATGTGTGCAAGTTGATATAATGTAGTGCGATAACATATTGCAATTCCTAATAATTTGATTGGTGGACACTTCTTAAGATATCCAATACGAGTATTGTATCAAAATGATCATGTGTATTTGTCTTCATGGAAGATAGTATAATAATTTAAATATTATTTTGATGATAGGTATGTTGAGAGCACCTGAAATCACCCGAAGTTTTCGAAGGGGTTCGTGTTGCTTAGTCTTCAGTTTTCTATGTGTGTCTTCTGTACTATTATTTGTCTGTTTGTCTTTTTATTTTTAGCCATGGCGTTGTCAGAATACTTTCAATCTATGAGTTTGACTGTCCCTCTGGTATCTTTTGTCCCTCTTTTGTCATGTTGGCAAGCTTAAAAAAAACACATAAAAGAATTTGTTTGTCATGACACTTTTATATTGTTTATCTGCGTTACGTATTATGGATTGGATTCTATACTACTTTGTACACATATTGCACTTCACTCAAACTCTGACACATTTGCAATTTGTATTATAAAACCAGACTGCTTTACAGGTCATAAATTTAAACCACCTACTATAAAAACCAGAAATCAAGTCATCCCAGTGCAAGGTGATAAAAAAAAAATATACTTACAATCCTATAAGCATACTTAAAACATATATAAAAATTTAAATGCACTTCATTACTATAATAAAAGGTTTTAGAAGCACAACCATCCTATTTAATATTCAACAGTTCAATCTTTCGAAGTAGTAAATAAGCAGCCTGGTGAATATCATTCAAAGTTTGTCCGATCACGGAAAATAATTGAATTAAATTGGATTAAAAAATTACAGACAGTCTACCCTCTCGGTCTTAATGATAATATCATGGGAATTTGTAATATATCAAGAACCGATTCTGTTAACATTTTGGATAAAGTTTCTAAAACAGTTCGTAAAAACTGTTCTCATGGGTGAAGAAAAACTCGCAATCAAGGAAAATTTCGGACTAACCATACAAATATTTCGGACCTAATTTCTATTTCAAAAAACAACGGCAGTCTTTTTCTGTTAACCAAGCGCTGTTCCTTACCTATAAATGAATTAAATAAAAATTTACAGGATTGCAACACAATTTCAGATTGCAGTCCTAAGTATGAAATCGTTCATATTATAATGGCATATTGTTATTCTAAACTGTTTCCCAAAATTGATCGCCCTGAAGATTATAAAAAAAACATTTTATTAAAATAAAGTATATCAATAAGGGGTTTTGATTTTGTAAATATTGCCGGTATTTTTAACGATCATTTTGTTAAAGAACAAATTCCTGGATATTTTGATAATACTGAACTCCCTCTTATTTGTTATGTTTACAAGAAATATACCCGAAAATATGTGTTAAATTATAGCCAATTGTGTAAATATGTAAATATCAGTGAAAATACAACTATGTCATGTAATTGCAGTAATTCCAAATACACTTATGTCCCCATTTCCCATGTTATAACAGGAGACCTTAACATCGTTCGCGAACGAGAGTTAAAATCATTCTTCAACAAAGCACCTAAATACCGTCCCCCGTCAATTATTAATGAGTGTCGTACTGAGCGACAAAGCATCAATATTATAAAATAAGAATTCTCTAAAAAAATTAATGATCATTTTAACATATATACGAATATCAATCTTTTACTTTTAATCAATTGAATTCTCTGATCTACCTCGCACTAATTGAAAAATAAACTTTTCGAATATCTGTTTCACATGTGACGGCCAACATGTTGCAGTTGTCGAACCATAATACCTTCTTTTACTCGAATGTGAACTTCCAAATAAGACCAAATCACTCGGTTTGTAATTTCGCAAATAAGACGATGGATGCCACACATTGAGCAGAATCTCCTTACCTTTCTGGGGAACCCGAGATCACCCCGATGGATTTAAATTACCCAGTCATACCGATCTATTGAGCCCGCCAATTGAAATGGTTTTTTTAGGCACCGCAACTTTACAGCAACTAAAAGTTGGGGCATAGTGTTTAACATTTGTCCGTCCGTCTTTCCGTCCCATTATGGGTATATAGTTATTCCGCATAACTCCTCCAACAGTTTGAATCATAGGAAGTTTTCTCTTTACTGTCTGTTTGTACATGTATTGGAGGTGTGCTGCATGTGGTCATGGTTTAATCTTTATTAATATGTGCTCTTGGGGAGAAAGTTGAACTAATAGTTATCAAAGGTACCAGGATTATAATTTAGTACGCCAGACGCGCGTTTCGTTTACATAAGACTCATCAGTGACGCTCATATCAAAATATTTATCAAGCCAAACAAGTACGAAGTTGAAGAGCATTGAGGATCCAAAATTCCAAAAAATTGTGCCAAATACGGCTAAGGTAATCTATTCCTGGGATAAGAAAATCCTTAGTTTTTTGAAAAAATTAAAGTTTTGTAAACAGGAAATTTATAAAAATGACCACATAATTGATATTCATGTCAACACCGAAGTGCTGACTACCGGGCTGGTGATACCCTCGGGGACGAAACGTCCACCAGCAGTGGCATCGACCCAGTGGTGTAAATAGTTATCAAAGGTACCAGGATAATAATTTAGTACGCCAGACGCGCGTTCCGTCTATATAAGACTCATCAGTGACGCTCATATCAAAATATTTATCAAGCCAAACAAGTACGAAGTTGAAGAGCATTGAGGATCCAAAATTCCAAAAATTGTGCCAAATACGGCTAAGATAATCTATTCCTGGGATAAGAAAATCCTTAGTTTTTTGAAAAAATTAAAGTTTTGTAAACAGGAAATTTATAAAAATGACCACATAATTGATATTCATGTCAACACCGAAGTGCTGACTACCGGGCTGGTGATACCCTCGGGGACGAAACGTCCACCAGCAGTGGCATCGACCCAGTGGTGTAAATAGTTATCAAAGGTACCAGGATAATAATTTAGTACGCCAGACGCGCGTTTCGTCTACATAAGACTCATCAGTGACGCTCATATCAAAATAAGTCATATCAAACTAAGTCATTTTTGGGAAATCTACTTGCATAAGTAGGGCGTTTCCAGATAACTCCTCCTACAGATTGAATGCTAGGAATTTATCACTCTGCTAGCTGTTTGTACATGTACTGATGGTGTGCATGTGGTAAGGGTTTTTCTTTTTATTATTTTTCCTCTTTTGGGAGAAAAATTGAACTTTGTCCTTTTTGGGGTACAAGCGGTTAAATGAGTGGAGTGCGGGGCATCGATTTGTCTAGTTTACATTTTTTCTCGTGTTGTGCTGTTACACTACTTTTACAGTTCGATGTTCTCTCACATTCATGTTAAACTCCGCCACGTGCACTTTCTTTATGTACTTGACCAAAGTCAGGAGCACGAAGTTCAATTGTTGTCGTTGTATACATATGTGTCATATTTTTTTTGTAAGATAGACCGTTAGTTTTTTCGTTTGAATTTTTTTCACATAGTGCATGGTGGCCTTTTGTAGCTGACTATACGGATTTTTGAAGGCTGTACGGTTGTCGATATATGATTTCTTACACCCACTGCATTTAAACTCTGGTGGATAGTTGTCTCATTGGCAATCACACTTCATCTAACTATATTTCAATTTTTATGTTGCGTTTTGTATACTGCAACATTGTCTTTTTAGTACACATATCCCGGAGCCCTCTTTTCGGAAGCCCGAGCAAAAGCCCTTGTTCCGCGATAGAAAAATTAATTATGAACTCAAAAAGACATATAAAATAGCTCGAATTTCAACTTGAAATCCAAATAAATCTAAATGAGACTTAAATTCGAATCCAACTCAAACTCTACCCCAAGAAGTGACTCAAATTCAAAGTTGTAACTAGAACTCTGCCTTTTAATGTGACTCAAACTCGAAGTCCAACTCGAAAATCAATTCTAACTAGAACTTTTATTATAAGTATGACTTTAATTCGAAAACTAACTCAAAGTTTAACTTAAACAGTAACCCGAACTTTAAAAATTTGAACACTTATTAGATTGATGGCCAAACGCATTAAAGGCACATACAACATGGAAATATATCTAAAAATAGAACAGGTTTTTCCGAATTGGTCACGTGGTTTTACCTCATCAAGTAATGGGATAACCACATCAAAGAGTGACATGACCACATCAAAGAAAGACAAGACCACATCAAATAATGAAAAAAACACATCAAGTAGTGTAAAATTTTGGAACAACATTACGTAATGTTAAAACCATATAAAGAATTGACAAATCATCATTACGAAATAACAAAATCACATCATGTAATGAAACAATTATATTACGTTAAGTCAAATACACAACAAGTAATGTTAAAACCACATTGACTATTGACACAACCATATTAAATAATGGTGAAACCACATCGAGTAATGACAAAACTTTATTGAGTAATAACAAAACTGTATCAAGTCAATACGAAACCATATCGTGTAATATCAAAATATCATTAAGTAATGACTATTCCATATTGAGTTATATTAAAACATCATTGCGTAATGTCAAAACCATATCAAATAAAGACAAACTATTATTAAGTAATGATAAAACAACATAAAGTAATATCAGAGTTCCACATAAGACAGCTATGGCGTTCCATTTTTTTACTCTTAACAACAACCATAAAACCCTATTTCGCGTATCCAACATAAACGAAAAGAACTAGCTGAGAAATTTATTTTTGTATGGCTGATAAAGCTGCTAATAATATCATTTTTGTTTGACGCAAATTTTATATTGAGGTTCTGCAAAAGGAAATCACGAGTTTACCAATATTCCAACTGACTTCATTTTCAGAAAACGACATCTGTAACAAACATAAGCTTTTAGCTTCTTCGTTACAAGCAGAACCAAATACAATGAAAGTCCCAACTATGTACTGGCTTCCGAAGGTACACAAAACACCTTACAAATATAGATTTATTTCGTCTTCAAGCCATTGTTCCACTTCTAAATTGTCTATTCTACTTACCAGTACACTTAGTACAATCAAAAACCTGATAATGAATTGTCCAAATAAGGCCTTTGAAAATAGTGAAATGAATGACTTTTGGATGTCAAAAACCTGTTGGAAGTACTTGATAGTACATGCATATATTGGTGATTTTGAATCTGTTCAAAGTTTTGATTTTTATACCCTATATACCACTTTGCCTCATATTCTTTTTAAGAAAAAAATCACACACCTAATAAAGTGGGCATTTAAAAAGTCAGAATGCGAATATATATGTTTAAACTCTTTTAGGTAATTTTTTAGCAGCAATAAATAAAATAACTATGTCAATTGGACATGCTTTGATACTATATCTGCGCTTGATTTTTTACTTGATAACATTTTTGTTCGCTTTGGAGATTCCGTATATCGTCAAGTTATTGGAATTCCAATTGGGACTAATTGTGCACCACTTATTGCGAACCTATTTTTGTATTGTTATGAGTTACAATGTTAGACTAAAATCAGCAAAGACCCATCGAAACAACATTTGATACAAAAAAAAAATACAATACTTTTAAATATTTGGATGATATATTGGCTCTCAATAATGACGACTTTAGTATGTATACTATAGAAATGTATCCTGTTGAACTTACTTTAAATAAAGCTAATACTAACAATGACCATTGCCCTTTCCTCGATCTTGATATCTATATCATTAACTGGAAATAGTTATCAAAGGTACCAGGATTATAATTTAGTACGCCAGACGCGCGTTTCGTCTACATAAGACTCATCAGTGACGCTCATATCGAAATAGTTATAAACCAAACAAATACAAAGTTGAAGAGCATTGAGGATCCAAAATTCCAAAATATTGTGCCAAATACGGCTAAGGTAATCTATGCCTGGGATAAGAAAATCCTTAGTTTTTCGAAAAATTCAAAGTTTTGTAAACAGGAAATTTATAAAAATGACCACATAATTGATATTCATGTCAACACCGAAGTGCTGACTACTGGGCTGGTGATACCCTCGGGGACGAAACGCTTAGTACAAAAATTTATGATAAAAGAGATGACTTTTCTTTCATGTCCTATCGTTAATTATCCGTTTTTAGATGGTGACGTTCCCTTGTCACCATCTTATGGTGTTCATATATCTAAATTTGTACGATTCGTTTGTGTATGTAACAACGTATCAGATTTTAGCGAGAAAAATTTATGAATTACTGAAAAATTATTACACCAGGGTTTTCGATATCATAAACTAGTCAAAACATTTACTAAATTTTATCTTTTGTATTAGGAAATCATTCGTAAATATAACTTACAATGCAGACACATTATACGTACGGGTATTTCACATCCAATCTTTTATGGTAATATTCTTTACAAAGCACAAAAATGTCAGTATTTATCTCAAAAGCTAACACAAGCTTTAAACAGACTTATTAAGAAGTGATATAGTTACGACACTGTTGTCAGGTCATTAAAGATTGCATATTTTGGCTTTAATATTGATTCACTTATAGGGTCTTTGCATCGGAATTAGACACTTTTATTCTAAAACCAATTGTTGGCATGACACGGGTTATATTGTTCTCATATATTTCATGATGGTATAAAACTTAACCCCTAGCATGAGGGATTGTGCCTGATATTCATATGATGAAGAAATAATCTTTCAATCAGTTTAATTGAGGTCTGGAGCTGGCATGTCAGTAACTGCTAGTAGTCTGTTGTTATTTATGTAATATTTTCATTTTGTTTGTTTTCTTTTGTTTCATATTCTGACATCCGACTCATACTTCTCTTACACTGAGTTTTACTGTGCGTATTGTTGTGGTTTGTTTTTTCTACATTGGCTAGAAGTATAGGGGAGAGTTGATATCTCAAAAAACATGTTTAACCCCGCCTCAATTTTGCGCCAGTGCCAAGTCAGGAGCCTCTGGCCTTTGTTAGTCTTGTACGAATTTTAATTTTAGTTTCTTGTGTATAATTCGAAGTTTAGTATGATTTCTATTATCACTGAACTAGTATACATATTTGTTAAGGGGCCAGCTGATAGACGCCTCCGGGTGCAGGAGTTTCTCGCTGCATTTGAGACCCATTGGTGGCCTTCGGCTGTTGTCTGCTCTATGGTTGGGTTGTTGTCTCTTTGACACTTTCCCCATTTCCATTCTCAATTTTAATTGCTAAATATTTCTGTACATATTGTTATTGGAAGGATTCATTCGAAAGTTGAAATGTAGTCATTTTAAATTGCTAAAACAACGGAACAGAAAATATCATTTTCCATTAAAAATCTGTAACAAACGTTTTTATTTCAACTTACCAATTGGTATCTTCCAGTTTCTCAGCAAACACATACCAATTACTCTATCGTATGCAGTTTTCATATTTCACAGTACGCTCTCGTATATTCACACTGACAGGGGAGTGATCCTTACACCAACATTTGTACTCAGAGTATGAGGAAGAACGACTAAATCGACACTTCACAAGTAGTCACCATCACCAATTGGTCGATCGATACGATGTGTCGGTGTCTTAACTCACTTGCAACATTATTTGTCGATCTTATTCTTAAGATACTAATATAGTTGTTTGATCTACAATCTAACCGGTTGTGCCCTATAACCGATTTTTACATTTTGATTGAGTTTAAATTCGAATGGCGGGTGGTGAATGTATAACGCTTGCACTGTCGACAAAACCCGGTTTTGCTGAAGTTGGTGATTTCCAGGGTTTATGTTTCTTCTCTTGATTTGTCTTTTTGAATCGATTTATGATATTCGAACATCACTAAAATTATGTCGCTTATTGACATCGATTTTACGATGGTTACGTGTTTTTCAATCATGAACTTATTGTTCTTCGTCTATTTTATAATTCGTATTCTCAAGCACGTTTAATGTTCTTTTTAGACGGTTTGAGAATTTCTTTTTTCAAATAATGTTCACTGAAATTGTGTCATAATTTATTACGAGCTCATAGTTGAATACCTTTACCAAGTCAGGTATCCAGACGACCAAAATGGAGAACTTTCCTTTTAATGCAAATGTCTGAAATGAAGAATTAGACAAACCGGCATACGAATCAACGTTCAGTCTGCTAGATGCAAATATTGAGAGATATTCGGATAAATTGCAATATCTAACATTGTTCGGGAAATAATTTGTCGCTATAAACTATTTATACTGAAAACCATGAAGCTAAATTTCAGTTATCTCTCTTTGAATCAGATACTATTCTAATATATCAAACATGAATCGTCACTTAAAATAGATTAAATTACTTATTTATTATGATGTTTCAAAAATATCAATTTGAAACAGAACCTTATCTTAACCTAGTGTGTCCATTTGTCCCTAAAGTCTTCTAATTAAACATCTCCTAAATGGTAATGAAATAAAAGCTTAAGCTATTCTGACATCCATATAGTCATGTTGGATTGAATAAAAAAAAAATCCAATGACAGCCCAAATTTTCATTTGCCGTCCTACATCGTGATCAGCTCACGTTGTATTCATTGGTAACTTATCATCGTAGTGCATGCATAATATATATTGACAAACGATCATGAACGCTCTGCACGAATAAAATGTATTAAGTGTTATTTCATTCATTAGCATACCACCATAAATTATTTTGACCATGATGACTTATCTAGATCTGACTTAATATTTTTAAAAGACCTATTCAGCGCATCCTGCAATTCTCAGCCGTCAGGATGTTACTTATTGCTGTCTGACCTAACTGTTATGAGCTCTCCATTGTTCTTTGTAATAAAGGAAGGGTTTTATTGTCAGATTATTTAAAACCTCTTACTGGTTATTGCAAATTGAGGTTATCGCTGTATATTGCGATGTGCATGAAAAATATTGCAGTAAACTACCTAGTGTTGCCTATTTGACAAAATGGAAAAAATAACTAGTATTTATGAATCAGTTATGGTCAGTTAAATTAATTTTATTGAAAACCTAATCATAATTAATTGGAATATTTGATTTATAATTCTAATGCAAGTCGTCTGTAACGATAATTTTCATTGGACATTGACAAATGTTTTTAAGGGTTAGATTCCACGTCCTATCAGTCCGTAACTAAGCAAGCCATCTTTTTGAATTCGTGTATTTTTTCAAAAATAAACAAGAAAGTCACACTTTGTGACTCAAAATATTCATTTTGTAAATATTTAAATAATTCAGAATCGAACGAAAAGTATGAATACTGTTTATGCTTGACATCGATCGTGAGTATACATTTGACGTCACATTGTTCAGATACCAAAGACGATGCAAAACTTGGCGGACTTTTTCATTCAAAGCATTTTTAGCCAAAAATTTTCTTAAATGATTTTTTTTAATACTGTGGATTCATTTATTTTCGACGATATCAATTTTCGTGAATTGCTGAAAACTTCAGTTTCGTGGATATTTGATTTTGTTGTTCTGCCAATCTCTGTATACAGAGACTATTGAACATATGTTATTTGTTAAATATTTGAATTCGTGGTTCACCTGTACCCACGAAACCCACGAAAATTGGTGTCAAACAAATAATTATGAATCCACAGTATGTGGCATTATAATGGAGATAACTGTAATGCGTTTTAAAGTCATATGGAACTTCAAATTAAGTTGTTGCATCTGTTTTTTATTACTAAATGGCTAATTTTTATCTTAAAACGTATATACATAAACTTTTTTCTGAAGAAAATTCTTTAATTTGTCCAAATTTATTAAAAAAAAATTATTTGTTTGATTCAGACCTACAATTTGCCGACATTTTTTCCGTATGCAGTTACCTCAGCGTGACCTTTCTCGTAAAAATCTGGAAATCACAATAAGTGCGAAAGGAGAAATCAAATTCGCAGAAAGAGTCAACAAACGTTAACATCGCTCTGTCATCCAAATAAACTGTCTATATATTAGTGTACATGTTATACACGTGCTTACCTGTTTGTTGGTTTTAAGGTAAATATTATATCTTGCAGATCCTCTGTTCTTGTCTGTCGGAAAGGATGATAATTTTACTAACAATTGCGACACATCAAATTTCAATCTTATCACATACGTATTGTGACAACTTTACGACATATTTTCCCCATCAGATAACCTGTGGTAATGAAGAACTTAAACCAAAAAATTATAAATACTTCGTCTCAAATTTAACCAAACCACGTTAAAACAGAAAATTTGTGTTAGAAAGTGTTTGCTCTACCTTCGGCGCGATTTCAACCCCTGCATCTGAAACATCGGGGCAACACTGCATGCTCTGTGTTCAGTTATATATATATATATATTATAAAATAACCAGAATATTTTATGGTCAAATCAAAATTCATAATCGAAAATAAAAAAAAGGCAAAAAAACAGTTTACGAATCACTACACATAAAACAGAAGGCAGTAGCGAAATACAAACTCTGAAAAACAGGGTTATCTCGAGTGCTTATGAATGGTTGGCGCACTACTCGACTAGTTACACCTGTCGGGTTGCTCATTAGTATAAAAATTAATGATGTTACATATTGTGATTGTTAATCGAGTTTGTTCTACTATATTTTCGAACATAATCCATATTCTTAACTTGCGCTCGTTGACAAGCGTATTTCAAAATTTAATGATAAACATAAACACGTCGTTAAAATTGACAAAAATCTCACAGGAATCAGAAAACATACGACCAATTGAATTCCCTTTTTACTGCATTAAATTTCTTTTAAATCTTGAAATACATGAACAATGTATCTTGATGTAAAAAATATCATAATCAACAAATCATTGGGCATTGTATAACCTTAATATCTTGGTGCTTTTGTTCTATTTAATAATAGTACTTGCAAAAAAGAAATTTGTTTTACAGTTTAATGTATTTAGTTTAATTAAAAGTTTCCGATCAAAACACCTGAAAACAGATTATACGGTTCTGAGGCCATCAACTTCTTCCCTTCTGTTCCTTTTGTATAAACTTCATCTCCTTTCTCGAGACTAAGGTAAACAGTATTCGATGCAACTTCGTGTCTGCCTCCTCCGTGTACAGCCTGGTAACCTCAGCATTATTCTTATAAAGAGACATATAAACAGTGTTACTATGAAATCCCATCAAACTAAAGGTAAAGCTGTACACACCCGGAACTGGTGCACGGAAAATACCAGACCTAGCACTGTATGCTTTTCCGACATTCGTGACAACCTTGTCGTAAATTATCGGGCCATTCGGTAAAGCATCTCCATTTGTTGTTATGACCGTGAAGGCCGCATATTCTTCCTCTACTTTAATATCTGTTAAACGAAATATAACATCGTCTTTTTAATGTTTTACAAAAGATATCGGTCGACTATTCAAAAAGTCTGTTATGTACCTTTTAACAGATACATACAAAAAGTGAAACGAAACGAAATGAAAATGACATCAATGTCACAAAAATTGGTTTCACTCTCTTGGAGTTAAATCTGACTACGTGTCAACACTATAATAATGCTTTATTCAATTGTTTAGGGATCCTTATACGGTACTGACATGATTTAAAAACACACCTTAGTAAAAATTGTACTATTATATACAGATGTATTAACTCTTAAGAGACAAAGGTTTAAACTCCATCAGGAAAAACTGACCTTTGATGGATTTGACCATCACTTGGATATCCATTATAGTTTGTTAGCTCTTTATCTGTTTCAGTTCTTATACATAATTGGCTTTCAAACTGTCGGCAAAAATATTCAGAAACCAAACTTTCCACTACCTTAACAATAGATTTACATATAGCTCTTCAAATGTATCGGTTCTTATATACATCATTGGGTTTCAACTGTTGGGCTTTGTGTAGCGTTCCTGGTGTATGTAAACCAGAAAAACGCTACGGACGCAAGAAACAATGTGTTGTTTTCATTTTTCTAAACAAAATCGTCGTCTCTAATTATTTTAAAAATCATATAGGGTAAGGCATCTCTATTGCATAACGATTGGATTAGACTAACAGGCAAAACAACGGTCATGAGTGAAAGAAAATGTTTTTTTTTTACCTAAGCAAATATGTCACTCTTAATACTACAGACAATCGTTAAGCGTGAAAGCTTAATTTAAAGTTAAATTGTAATACCTATTCTGTAAACTCTAGTATAAAAAAATATCATTTCGTAGTTTCATCAAAATATATGTAAGATTTTGGATCAAATCCAAAACAATTGATTGTTGACATATTTTTAACATTTACTTACCAATTAAATCACATGATGATTTACAGCAGCCCCCATTTAATTCGGTGCCTCCACAATCTCTTGCATGAGTAAAAGCAAAAGAAATAAATATAAAGAATAAAACTCTGACAGACATAGTGATAAAATAAAAAATCACAAAGCTATGAAAATATATGCAAGTGTATGCATGTTAATACAATGTAGTGCGATAACAGATTAGAATTCTAACTAATTTTATCGGTGGACACTTCTTGAAACATCCGATAAATATATTGTACCAATATGATCACGTGTATTTTTCTTTATTGAAAGTAATATAATAATTTGATTTTTTTTTTTTTTTTTTTTGCATTTAGTCAGTAAAACATGTTTATATTGTTTATTTGCGTTACGTATTATGGGTTGGATTATATATTACTTTGAGTTGCATGTAAGTGTTGCTCTCCACATGTTGTACTTCATTCAAACTCTGAAACGATTGCAATTTGGATAATAAAACCAGACTGCTTCACTGGTCATAAATTAACATAAACTGCTATAGAAAACTACAGTAAAGTCATCCCAGTGCAAGGTGATAAAAAAGTATATTAACAACCCTATAAGACCTTAAATACTCTTCATTACTATAATAAATATTGCTATACGTATTATTATAAAAGGATTCATTCGAAAATTGAAAAGAAGTCATTTTAAACTGCTAAAAAACGGAACAGAAAATATCATTTTCCATTAAATCTGTAACAAACGTTTTCATTTAACATACCAATTGGATTCTTTTAGTTTACTCTAACGTATGGAGTTTTCATATTTTGCTCTTGTATATTCACACTTACAGGAATGTGTTCCTTACACACACTTTTGTACTCAGAGTATGAGGAAAACTGACTGAAATCGACGCAACACAAGTAGTCACCACCAAGAATTGGTCGATCGGTGGATTAAATCATTTGCAACATTATTTCTCGGTCTAAGGTCTTTAGATAACAGTATAGTTGTTTGGTCTACGATTTAACCGGTTGTGACATTTTGAGTGAGGGTAAATTAGCATGGCTGATTGTTTGTTCATATCAGGAGACGCTTGAAAAGATGGACGAAAGATACCAGAGGGACAGTCAAACTCATAAATCGAAAATAAACTTCCCCATTTGGAACTCTTGATTTAATAGCTTCTTTGTGAGCAACAATACTCTATCAAGAAAATATGATAGGAAAATACAAGCCCGGGAATATCGTATCAATTATCTACTTAGTACTTGTCAACTGATTGTTCTTCGTCTTATTTATAATTGAAATTCTAGCAAAATTAATTCTCTTTCCAGACAGTTTCAAAATTTCTTTTTACAAATGTTAGTAACTGAAGTTGTGTCATAACTTAATATACGTTATAGAGCTCGAGTTATTTTTTGTTAGTGTTCGTGTTGCTTAGTCTTTAGTTTTCTATGTTGTGTCTTCTGACCTATTATTTGGGTTTTTTTTTATTTTTAGCCATGGCGTTGTCAGTTTTTTTTTTCAATCTATGAGTTTGACTATCCCTCTGGTATCTTTCGTCCCTCTTTTATTGGTCATTGTTGAATAAAACTTCCAAGTCAGGTTTCCAGATGACCAAAATGCAGAATTAGTCAAAACAGCAGATGAATCCACGTTCAGTCTAATAGGGGCAAAAATTGACAGATATTAGGAAAACATTGCAATATTTACTTTGTTCGGTAAAATTGTGTTACGCTGCGATAAGCTGGTTATACTGAAAATCGCAAAGCTTAATTTCAGTTATCTCTCTTTGAATCCTAATATCAGATACTTTTCTAGCATTTTTATTGATAAAATATAATGTGAAATCTTTATTTAAAACTGATATTACTTATGACATTACCTTATTTAAAACTATCAGATAGAAATTTTGGTTATGCATCTTTATTTCTTCAACAAACGGTCAACTGGGATTGATTTAATATGTTGAAGTTCTATGCTTCTTTTAAATTGAGGTAAAGTAAATAGTAAAAACAAAATAAAACCACGAGAGATGCATCTGTTTGTAATTTTAAGGGTGGATTCTATAAATACGTATTTACGTTCAGTCATTTTCCAATGGAAATCCAAATTTCAATGTACCGTCCATCATCTCGATCGACCCACGAGAAACCTATTATCGCAGTGAATTTGTAAGAGATGTCTATCACAGAACATTCATGAAAGCTTCGGACATATGAAACTTATAAAGTGTTGTTTTCGTTTTTAATAGCCTTAATATGTATAATTAACCAGAAAGACTGAACTGACTGAAACATTTATGGACTACCAAAGACATCCAACTCACAATTCAACCGCCGTATTGTCCTTGATTACTGATTACATGCTAATGAGAGAAGTATGTACGTCAAACGAAGAGAAAACTAGTGCGTTAATTGACAAAAAATAAAATATCATACTTGGTTATGGTGGCATTATGTGTTCCTATTATCCATAAAATTGTTCTTTTTATACTTTCTATCAATAGAAAAAAAACCAAAACATTCATATACATACTTCCGATTCATTAGAGATATATCGATTTAGGAACAGAAATGTAAAACAAAAAAAAATGTTTTAAAAGTGATTCAAAATTATCAAAAACAACACTTTTATAAATCCATCGCTCCCGAAGCGCTTTTTCTGATTAAGGAACAGTAAAAAATCGGAGGTCAAGTTGTTAAACCACCTTAACACGTGAAAACTTAAATCAACAAAATATGCTTAAAACGACAAATTCCTTTAATTGTTAATTGTGCCTAACATGTCCGTAAAGAAGCAAAGACTTAAGAGCTGATGATATCGTCGGGGTCTTACAGTACACCAGTAGCGGTATGGATTCAGTGCTAGAAAAATAAAAATAACTCTTTATTTTGTATCGATCGATGTATTTCCTGGATGACACTATTTCAGTAACACTTATACCCATTTGATTGAAAGCCAATGATATACCACATATAAAGTACTATATGAGATAAGGGCCATAAAAGAAAAAAACAAATTCATTCAATGTCAACTTTGTCTTAAGGAGGTAGGACTTTTGTTTTATTACTTATCAATCTATCAGCGAACAATCAATTATAGTTCTGTCTTACCTACATTTCATACTCAAAAGACACAGCATAACAGTAAAAAACGCTTTTAAACTGTTGTATATACTTTATGAGCGATAGGAGACAATACGTAAAGTAGGGAATTGAGATGTTATTTTTTAGAATATAACAATAGAATATGACGTTTAACTGTAAAAATGGTATGGAAATTGACCTATATTTCATCAAGTTGATATACGTTAAAAAAAAAAGAGTTTATAAATTAGTTTCGTCTTAAGTAAAGGCAACAGTAGTATACCTCTGTTCAAAACTCGTAAATCAAGGGACCAAAAACAAAATCGGGGTAACAAACTAAAACTAAGTGCAACGCATTAAATATAAGAGGAGAACAACGACACAACATTAAAATGTAATACATACAAAAACGGACTAAGCATTAGACGAAATCCGATGAGAATAACAAATATAACATCAAAACCAAATGCATGAATTTGGGATAGAAAAGTACCGTGACTTGTCTTATAGTAATGTGAATTCACACTCAAATATAAGAAAAAACAAACGACACAACGGCAACACAACGATAAAATGTAACACACACATAAACGAGCTGTAATATAACAATGGCAATATTCCTGACTTGGTACATGACATTTTTAAAGAAACAAATGGTGGGTTGAACCTGGTTTTGTGGCATGCCAAACCTCGTACTTTAATGGCAATGTTAAATATAACATTAAAATGACAACATAACATTACAGGACTACAATACAAATAAATAGGGGAACATATTAGACAAAGAAACATGAATAATAGCTAACAAAAGGCATCAGGTCTAAAATTAAATTCGCCAGAAGCTCGCCTCGTCCACACAGTGACGCCAAAATTAAGACTCTCCTTTCTTGTTTACAAAAGCTGATTTTTTAGAAATAATAATGATTTTCTTATCCCAGGCATAGATTACCTTAGCCGTATTTGACACTACTTTTTTGCAATTTCGGTCTTAATGCTCTTCAACTTTGTACGTGTTTGGCTTTAACACTTTTTGATCTGAGCGTCACTGATGAGTCTTATGTAGACGAAACTGGCGCATAAAATTATCAGTCTGGTATCTTTGATAACTATTAACACCACTGGCCAGATGCAACGACTTGTGGACGTTTTTTTCCCGAGAGTATCACCAGCCCAGTAGTCAGCAGTTTGGTGTTGACATGAATATCAATTATATGGTTATTTTTATGATATTCCTGTTTACAAATTATAAATCTTTCGAAAAAACTGAGGATTTTCTTATCCCAGGCACAGATAACCATAGCCGTATTTGACATAACTGTTTCGAATTTTGGGTCGTCAATGCTCTTCAACTTTGTACTTCTTTGGCTCTATAAATATTTTGACCTGAGCTTCACTGATGAGTCTTAGGTAGACAAAACGTACGTCTGGTTAAATTATAAGCCTGGTAACTTTGATAACTAATTATAAGATAAAGCAAATGGACCATACTTTCTAGTTAATGTGATTGTTAATTTCATATTTGGTGTTCACTGAATGACAAGCCTGGTATCTTTGATGATTGTTTACAACCACTGGGTAAATTTCAATACCGGTCGACGTTTCTGTCAGCTCTTCTGTGTTTGCATAGGTCTTTTTTCTGTAAATTATTTTAATTTCTTATACAAGTGAGAGGTTTAGCGCTATAAAACCAGGTCCAATCCACTATTTTCTACATTGGAAAATGCCTGTACCAAATCCGGAATATGACAGTTGTTGTCCATTCGTTTGATGTGTTTTATCATTTGATTTTGCCATTTGATAAGGGACATTCCGTTTAACATTTTTCTCGGGGTTCAGCATTTTTTGTGATTTTACTTTTTAATGTATAATAGAATTTAAATATTATTCCAAACACTAACAAGTTTTTATACCAATAGGCAATTGCAAATATAAACGTATCCAGATTTTGACACGTTTATGGGGGAGAATCGTTTGTTTTATAAACTATTCAACTCAGCATTGACTTGGTTCTAACTATTTCATTTCGAGCGTTACAAATAGGTCCTATGTAGGCGGAATGCGCGACTAAAGTTACTAGTCTGGTAGCTTTGATTTTGTTTTTTTCCTTATGTGTGTTATGTGCATAAATAGCAACTTTAACAAAAAACACAGAGGTCAACAGACACCTTATAAAAAAGAATGAAAATGGGTGATATGGCAAATAGGCAACAATTTTTCCAAAGAAAGTTCTAAGCGACTTTGGACAGCCTTATAAACATTTGACTGGATTTCAATTGTTTAAAAACATTTAAACAAAGGCAACAGTAAGTATACCGCTGTTTAAAAGTCATAAATCGAATTAGAGAAAACAGATTCGGGTTATAAACTAAAACTGAGGGAAACACATCAACTATAAGAGGAAAACAATAAAACAACAGAAACACTGAAGTGCATCAAAAACAAACATAAAAACGATCTATTAGTTAACAACTACAATATTCCTGACTTGATACAGGACATTTTACACCTTCCATTCTTCATCTGAATTTTGAGGAATAAGAAGGGCTGATTATATCGAAAGTTAAAATTTAGGACCACAAACAGCAGAGTTTTATACATCATACTGGTATGATAGATAAAGGGAAGAACATATCAAACCAGTTACAATAATAGCGATGAATAATTCAGAGAATCTTTATGAGATGACAGTATTGGTCACCTTTTTATATATTTGAGGTTTCAAAAGCGAATGACATATTTTGACATATCTTTTAACCGCAACTGTTCCTGAACAACTCAATTCGTTTCATTTATCTTTTACGGAATACGTTTTAAATTATGGGGCTGTGCTTCATCTGTTTTCATCGGACTTAATTTTAAGGTGTCAGATTGATAACTGGGAGTTTGACAGCTTGAGTATGATTGTGTGAGCTCTGCTCACATTTTCTTTCAATTAAATGACTGTGATGCCTGGATTAATTCTAAAAGACTTATTATTATAGACTTTTCAAAGTTATAAAAGTTTCTAAATTGGATATTTAAATGAGGAGTAGTAGTTGGATGATATTAAACGGACCGTCTCCATTACATTCTAGTTTGCTTGATGCAAACAGAATGACGTGTAAGGCATTTACGACCAGGAACCTGAAACAAATGAGAAAGTCTTTGTATTTTCAATGAATGTGACACTTGAACAAGATTTCAAATTGCAGTCAGAGTGGAATCAGTGAGTAAAGGATGGAGAGGGCTTTGTAATGAAAAGCTCTTTCACATTCGCACCTGCAGCATTTGTTATCTGTGTTACAAATCAACGATATTCGGAGAAACACGTTAATACACATGTTCACCATAAGCCGACACCGATACCGAAATCAAAAATAGTAGTGAGGTGAATGATAAATGTCCATAATGTTAAATTAACTCAAATCTTTAACTTCATTGTTTTGTTTGAAATTTGAATACACAACATGGAGTATTACTTCAAAAGTATGAATTATTCGAAACACTTAAAATTTTCTTATCCCAAGCATATATTACTTTAATCGTTTTTGGCACAACTTTTTGGAATTTTGGGCCCCAAATGCTCTTCAACTTTATACTTGTTTGTCTTTCTAACTATTTTATTCTGAGCGTTGAGTCTTGTGTAGACGAAACGCGCGTCTTGTGTATCAAACTATAAGCCTGGTGCCTTTGATAATTATGTATTTCAATGTATCAATTCACATGAATCTATTAAAAAAGCAAACTTAAATTCAACCATTTGTGAATACAGTAATACAAGATATATACAATTTAAGATGTTGATGCGATTCATTTATGATGTACATAATTCATGAAGCAGGTATCATCGTAGGGAAACAGTTACACAAAGTTCCACAATATGTGCAATATTGTGCCGACTATACCTATAAAGAGAACCTATTATTTTATGAATTTCTATTCGCCTTATTGAATGGTCTACATTAAATCTTCTTGCATAAATCTTTTCATTGAAACATTTGCGTTGATCGCAGATTTTTGAATTTGATTGCGTAGCTGCCTTTCAGTATATGATGATGCAATATGACGTTCAGATGAATATATGGTATCGCCAAGTTAGGAACAACCACCAGGAAACGGAAATATCTCGTGTGAACCGATCACACCCATCAATGTGTAATTCATTGTGTCGTTGGTGTGATCTAGAAAACAGCTTTGATGTATCTTTATAAATAAAATTGAGAATGTAAATGAGGAATGTGTCAAAGATACAACAACCCGACCGACCAGCGCAGACAACAGCCGAAGGCCTTATTATTTTTATCTATGTCTATTATGACTTGCGTATTATTACAGTGCATATGACAATGTCCACTATAAAACCATGCCTGTTGTTGGTTGGGCGATTTATTCATTGGATGGTGCCATCAATAGATCCAAATACCTCTTCCAATGCTGGCCAATTACCCTTCATAGATTCCCAATCTTCAGCTAAAGGCCATGTAATCATTAATCTGAATGCTTTATGAATAATTTCATGGATAGCTTTATAAATTAAAGTTTTGCTAACATCAAACATCAATGCCATTAGTTCAAATGTAGGGTAACAGCTTAACCAAAATCAGCACCATTAAAAGACTTTTCTTCTTCTTTTAGGTCAACAAGGCTTCAATACTGAAGAATATTTTGCAAGCTCATACGTACCGCTCCTTTATTCCTCTGTCTTATTCTATCAAATTTTTTTTATGTATTTTATTAAATTTGAATCCACATCTTAATGGTATATAGCTTGCATTAGTATATTCAAAATTTTGATACTCATTGAATTTCACTTTGCTTTTTTTGATAGATTCATGTGAATTGTTGAATTGAATTGAACTCCATCTAGTGTTTTCAAATTTCATACAATATAATGGAGTAACAGGGTTTCATTTATTAAACAGTAATAGCATTTACAATTTACCATACTACTATTTTTGGTTTCGGTATCGGTTTCGGTTTCGGTATCTGCTTATGGAAACATGTCTAATAAAATGATTTCTCTCATGGCTTATTTATTTCTCTTCTCATTAGAAATATCTGTTTCCATCTTTTTAGTTAAACATAATTAGATAATAAAGACACAATAACACAAGTGGAAATAGGTAATGTATATTATTTTCATAAATAATGGTATTATACACAACATTCCTCTACAACCGCGGGTCAAAGGTCAACTATTAAACAGAGCTGAAAGACTTAACGGACTTCACACTGAATCCTTCTAACAAGTTGGTCAATTCCTTTGTTTATGACGTCATGGTAAGT
Source organism: Mytilus galloprovincialis (assembly GCF_965363235.1). Classification (NCBI taxonomy): domain Eukaryota; kingdom Metazoa; phylum Mollusca; class Bivalvia; order Mytilida; family Mytilidae; genus Mytilus; species Mytilus galloprovincialis. The sequence goes on along the minus strand of NC_134843.1, from coordinate 42,636,546 downwards.
GGTCACATGATTGTATGACGTTCAAACGTGTAACTCAACAAAAATGAAACAAACAATTTAAGCTCTTCCTATTAACAAAGTCACGTGACTGATATTCTGTGTATTTGTAAATATCCGATCAAATCTTTCATAACTTCATTCATAACTACTTTGTAAATTTTCTGACTTTCTCAACAAATTTATAAATAAAAGTAATAAATATCTATTATATCATTGAACAAGAAATAAATGTGAATCACAAAAAGACCACATTTTGTGGAAAACAAAATTACATTCAACTGGCACTGTTCTAAAATAAATTAACTAATATAAATAAATACAAACAGAGACGCAAACACGCATCAACCATTTATACCACAATTAAAATCTCAGAATCCCCTAGGAATGAAAAAACATGATCCTCGACTAAAAACTGGAGGTTCCAAAAATCAACATTGGCGCAACTCCATTGTTAGGGGAATGATATAAGGACATGTTGTACAAAATGGTGCTTCTGGTTTGGTACCAGATCAAAAAACAAGATGCTGATAGGTAGACTGGAATTGGCATTTAAGTATCTGATGATTATAAAATTCTCGTATGACTTCCAAAGACAAATTGTCCCAATCTTAACAACTATCTTCGTCTTGTCAGTGGGGTATCATTACTTGTCGTCTCCCTTGTTCACATCCGGGTCCGTAAACACCGCTTCCACGTCATTTCCGCAAGAACATGGCAGTAGTTGGTTCCCATGGTAGCTATGTTAAATGGTCATCAAGACATGATGTTAAAGAACATGGTAGCTAAACTTAGATTTAAAGCGATAACTAACACCAACAATTGGCGATGCTGCACGAAGTCCTGAAAAAAGAAAACAAATCCTTAATGTTATGGCAATTTAATTTACAGATCACTTACATACAAGTCAAGTCCGCGAGATAGTTACACTTACTTAAATCCCAGTATCAGCATATATTTTTTTGGTTGAATAAAAGAGATATTCGAACTGAGCGGCATAACTCAAAATACTTTCTGATCATATCGAGTAAGCTACTGTTTTTTTTAATTTAATACATTAATATAGGAAGATGTGGTATAAGTGCCAATGCGACAACTCTCCATCCTAGTCACATTTATAAGAGTAATCCATTAGAGGTCAAGGTAAGGCCTTCAACACGGAACCTTGACTCACACCGAACAATAAGCTATAAAGGGCCCTAAAAAATTACTAGAGTAAAACCATTCAAACGGGATAACCAACAGTCTAATCTGAAGAAAAAACGAGAAACGCTTATGAACCACACCAACAAACGATAACTACTGAACATCAAATTCTTTACTTAGGACAGGTGCTAACAATTGCACAAATTTTTTGCCGTATATAAACTTATATTAGGATAATAGATATAGGAAGATGTGGTGTGAGTGCCAAGAAGACAACTCTCCATCCAAATAACAATTTAAAAAAGTAAACCATTATAGGTCAATGTACGGCCTTCAACACGGAGCCTTAGCTCACACCGAACAACAAGCTATAAAGGGCCCCAAAGTTACTAGTGTAAAACCATTCAAACGGGAAAACCAACGGTCTAATCCTTTAAATTTAAACCAAGAGATTAATAGAAAATATTGACAGCCAAAGTCACTCTTTTTTTAAATGTATATATGAAGAAAACAGAACATGGTCAAAAGAGAAATTCAAAAAGCTTAAATGTTTGTCTTGTCTAAGCGAAATGTCTGTATTGTTTTGTTACAAAGCACAACTTCAACTACCTCAAATTATCAAAGGATACCAAGATTAAATGCTTCAAATGAGTACGTATTGTAATGTCCTGAAATGGCATCTTTCATAAAAGAAATTATTCACAATGAAAATATTTTCTTTTTTATGTATTTTTCTTTCAAAATTTTTATCTTCCTCAAATCAATGGGTCTTAAAATATACAAAGCCCAAAGCCAATGAACGAATTCAGTAACCGACACATTCTTAATCAGCAGATGGGGTTGACATCAAATATGAGTTTTGAACATTTGAACTTATAAAAAATTGCATGTCATGATAATATATGACAACAAATCATCAAATTCAAATATCATCAAATATTATTTGGAATCCATTGATTTCAAAAGAAAAGTTACAAAAAGTATAAACCAAAAATTATCACTTATAATTATCCCCATAGATTTTCTGTTCTCTTTGTCAAAAAGAACAAATTAACAACCAATCAACTGTTATAAGTTTACAAATTCATATGTACTTTTCCAGCTGCTGTTTTGCTTTGATTATTTTTTTTCTATTAAAAACTACGGAACAAGGCGAAAAATATCTAAGGGTTTGGCGATTTCTTCAAAGGAAATTAAGAAACGAATCATGTTCACTTCGACTATAAACTAATATAATATTATAGTACCTTTAAATAACAAACTTTTAAAACAAATGACTTTCAAAAGGGAGAATATTGGTACAACTACATGATGATAAAGAGATAACGGACCTAACCAACCCTTGTCCCTTGTAATATTTCTCATATCTGAAAAGTGGATTGTGAAATTTTCTCGACTTCGAGAGCAATGGGTAATCACTTCTGCCGTAACCTCCATCACGGTTGTTTTTTTATGTCCTTGTTTTTGTTATTAGTTTGTTCGTTTGTTTTGTTGATATGAAGACAAAAAGAAACAATTCGCAGTCCTTAAATTATTATGTCCTCAAATTTATTCTTTTAATTTATTCTACCTTGCTTTGTATTTGCGAAGAGATACACACATACGAGGGCGCCAATTTTGGAAAAAAATCTTATGTTCTCTAGCTCTTGTTCAATCAATGAATTAGTTTTGTCTCAAGCATGTCATTCAATTCTTGTTAGTGGTTACCTTTTTTAACGCATTCTTTCATACCATATTTACAGTTAAAGTCAGGTCATGAACATATGACTACGATTATGGATTAGACATAACTTCAATTGGATTTATAATTAATCATTGTTAACTTGGATCTTGTCTTTAGAACCCCTCTATTATCTTATGAAATCTTTTATCAGTATTCGTGTATAAGCTTCTGGTAACCACCAAATAGTTACAATAAAAGACTTGGAATAAAGACTCTAGCGAAAATATCAACCAGACCAAATGTATACTGCATATATTGATTTCATCCCATGATGAGAAGGTTTTATTAATATAGGTATGTATATGTTCTGTTATCTCATATTCTATATATCTAGATTATGTTAATCACAAATTGATTCGCGTACATAGGAAGATAAAGAATGATTTAAGTCAAAATTGCCCTTATTGATTTAAAACTTAACAGGCGGTAGAAAGTCAAACTACAGCAACCGAAAATGTTAAATTACCTTAAGATCACCAAGGATCACTCCTACATCACCCTGTCTTCGTCTTTCAGCTAATTCCTGAAGACGACGTAATTCATCTCGACGTGCGGTGCCAAGTTGATAAGCTTCTTCCCTGGACATAGGTTTGATTTCATTTGTCGTCTGCACAGTATGGATATCGGGAAGACTGCCATGTTTTCCAGATCTAAGCTGTCTTTCGCTTTCTATTAGGTACGCATTTTGAAGATTTCCTCGTGATGCACTTGGATTTATTTTGTTCTGAATTCCTTTGATTCGCTTCCTAATACCGTTTTCTATCACATAAGCTTCCGGATTTTTTCCAGCAATGTTATCACTGCTGACTGCAGTATGGTTCTCACGGACAGTTTGTTTGGCGTCATCATCTTCTTTTACAATGCAAGGCATAGTTCTTCTCCGTTGCAGAGATTTATTTTTAGCATCTTCGTCCATTGATTCGGACACACCAGAATCTGGCGAAGGATCTCCTATATGATTGGCTCGGTATTTATCGTCTAATAAATCCCGGCCTAATCCACTGTCGTCTTTCTGAGCAGAATATTGATCAAAATGATCATTTAAAATAGTGGAATTAAAAATTTCACTAATTCCTCGACCACGTCGGGATCCGGCAAGAAAGCTATAACGTCTAATTTTCAATGATGGACTACGGTTTCGCGGTGAATGATTTGGTATGTTTATGTTATCTTTACTACTGCTGCTAGTACTCAATGGATTAGGAGAAAGAAGGCTCAAAGAATTTAAATGATTTTGTTCCGAATGTGGATGATGAACAGGGCTGTCTTCCGGCGAAGAAAGTAGACCTCCAGATAGCGTGGAATCGATGTGATCTTCATCGACCTGTCCTTTTCTAACAAGCATGGACTGTGATCGACCATGAGGATTGTGATTTGATATTCCTTTCAGATGACTGAAATCGTATTCCTCATTTCCTGCTCCGCCATTTTCCTCCATTTTTTTCTTTATAATATCTGTTCCTAAAACACACAAGTTAAAAGTAAAAATATGAATGATTAAATTTGCACAAATACGTTTCGTCAATGGTCAGTAGATAATTCCAATTTTTTTTTTTAATTATTTTTTAGACCATTTTTCTCTAATCTTTATTCATTTCCGTCATTATTGTCTTTTTCTTCATTATTTAACATCCCAATATTCTGGGTTTTTTATACCAATTTTTCTCTATTCTTTATAATTTTTTTTTTCATTATATATATTCACAGTCTTCGCCCATTATAAACCCGAACCAGATAACTCCTTCATAAGATCCTTACACGTACTGGACACATCACATAGTTTTGTTCGATTTCGAAAACTGTGCATAGAGTGTTGTAATGATGATAACCATGATACAAAGTTAACATAGAGAGCGGACACAAAAATCGACATAAACTATCAGAATTTTTATGTTTTCTGCAAGTCAAGAATTAGTTTTGTTACCGAAGAAAAAGGCGTATTTTTATGTTTTTTCAAAATCCTTCCCAAATAAATAAGGTTATTTACTCATTGGCCGAAAAGGAGAAACCGCTAATAGCTGTCTCAAATTGTGAATTAAATCGGTACTTATAAGATATTTAACATGTATATTTGTAATTAATTATTATCTATAGTTTAGGAAATTGAACAACTTCGGTATCAACAATCACCATATGGCATGGTCAAACCTGATAAAATTTGGCTGTTATCATTTCTGTTGATTTCGAAGCACGGATAATGTTAGCATTCTTAACAAGTTATCATTCATTGGGTCACTAAGACATGTTCGAGTTAACCCTATGTCGATGCCTGTTTGTCGTTAAAGAAAAGATATAATGTGGTATTGCCTGCTGTTTTGTTTTTCTCAGCTAGTATAGTTTATACCACTTAAAATCGAGTTAACTTTTGTTATTTCGAGTTGCATAACTAGTATTGTATTGCACTGTATTGTATTAATTGTTGTTTATTTTGCTTAATTCTAATGAGTGTAATTTTGCAATACTGATTTATTAAAACGATTCATGTAATACAGCTTTTATAATAAAAAGAAGGTATTATACAAATTCAAATATGTATTGTCTTGAATTAAATACTAGTAATATGTTTAAGACTATTATAACCATCATTTGGCCTTTGACTTGTGGACCATGTGATGTAATAGTGAGATCAAACACGCATGTCATCTTCGATATTTATTTAATCTACAAAATACACTCATTTTATATTGAGTTTTTTAAATTTATATATGATTAGCAGCCTTTTCAAAAATAATGTTGTTATAATGAACGGCATATGCTATGAAATATTGTTTATGTAAGCCTTATGCTCATACCTGAATGTGCTTATAAAATCTAAATAAAAGGGGAATGTTTTTCATAACATTTGATAGAGGATAACTTTAGTAAGAGAACGGTTAACGAAAAGTTTAGTATTTTTTTCCATTTGTCTCTAGAACTTGTAAAGTGACACCATCAAAATTCAAACTTGATCTGTATTTTGTGGTAAGTGGCATTGAATTTAAGTTTCGTAACATTTGATTGAGGCAAATTATCTTGTGAGAACGGAAACGAAAAAATCAGCAATTTTTCCATTTTTAAAGGGACATAACTGTAGAACAGTAAAAGTGGCACAACCAAAATTCAAACTTGAGCTGTATTTTGTGGTAATAAGCATTGAGTTTAAGTTTCATAACATTTGATTGAGGCAAATTAAATTGTGGGAACGGAAACGAAAAATTCAGCATTTTTTTCCATTTGTAAGGGGACATAACTCTAGAACAGTTAAAGTGACGCCACCAAATTTCAACCTGATCTGTGTTTTGAGGTAATAAGTATTTTGTTCAAGTTTCAGAACATTTGGTTAAGGCAAACTTAAGTTAGAGAACGGACGCACACTTAGGGACGTACGGATCTAATTACGTATGGACGGAGAAGGGTAAAACTTAATGCCTCCTCCGGTTCGTCAGGGCCATAAAAATCTATGTTGTATTTTAACTTTAAAGTTTGAAAACAGTGAACGAGTTTTCGTGTAACAGTGATTCAACATGGAATTACAAGTAAAATGCATATGCAACTGTCGATAAATAACAAAACTTCCAATTCTGACAAAGTGTAGTACTACTTCAAAGCTTTGAAGGTGCAACTTCCAATTTTGACAAAGTGTAGTACTACTTCAAAGCTTTGAAAGTGCAAATAACTTGTGACTAACGATCTCTAGTGGTAAAAAATGATGTTTGTCGTCGCACCTGTGGGTTTTAATTTGAAAAGATTTGTTTTATGTTTATTAATTTTAAAACTATCTAACGTTGAGGAGTAAACAAGGTTAATCTAGGATCAATATGAACCTCAAAGTAAATCAAGTACACTTTTCTATTTCTAAGGTTATTGCAAAAGTACAAATTTCGGACTGATATGATTTCCAAAATGGTATGTTTATGAATTTGGGAATTATTTAGAAAATAAAGTTTTAACTCTCTCACAAAAAGGTGACTAAAGAAAGACTTGGTTATTGTTATGTCCTTTTCGGTCATATAGCTCTGCAACTGCTTCGGTTTTTATACCTCTTTGGCTTTCCAATATCCGCGGCTTTGAGTATTCCTGATGGTAAATCAAGAAAAGCGCTTCAGACGAATGAAATCTAAATAATGTAGTTTTCTTTTTTGGTGTGAGAAAATAATGTGATTTTCTCCAATGTATACGTGCTTTAAAGGTACAAACGAATGAAGTAAAATTAATAACATAATCTATCCATCTTCCACTTCAAACTGCCATTAAACTCTTTTATATACCTGGCTGGTGAAATTCCGGTGCATATTCCTTGGCTTTAATTCTGGCAATATCTGAATCCTGGTCTGCTTTCAGTGCCGCTTGATCTGCCTGTTCTGACTTTGCCCGAGCATTAGCCATTCTGAAATAAAATAGATCATAGTTTATTGACATGTTTACTGAATGGAAAAAACATGAATATTATGAATATGTGCTATAAAAATACCTTTGCTCTATTATATAAAGTACGATTTGAATGTAATGATTTTTTTTCTTCGCTAATTGAAATGGTGATTTCTATTTATTTTTTGCGATAAAGTTAACTGGTCAACATGTTTCTACATGTTTTGAAGACCAGTTGATGGCCTTGGCCTGTTTTCTGCTCTTCGGTCGGGTTGTTTAATCTATGGCAAATTCCCCATTTATACATTCTCAATGTTATTCCTTAAATACATATTCAATTATTTTGCGTATGACAGTTTGGTTAGTTGACATATACGTTAAATTTATTTCACAGTTTTTTGGGGTTTTATTTCAGATTTGCTTTAGGTTCTTCAAGAAAAGAAAACTTTGTTTTACACATTCTGCTCTATGTTCAGGTATTATATTTCTTGTTTTTCCGCTTACGTAGTCTTTTTCATTTTCAATTGTCTCATCATTACTAAATCAAATGGGAATATTGGTTGACATAATGGATGCAATTAAATGGTGGGTTATTAGTGACTGTGGTCACCGCCCACCCACATTATGGAATTCTTCTAGCTATAATTTGCGTCATTGAAAACTGTTACTGCAGAATTAAGCCATATTATTATATGTTGTGTTAATTACAAAATCTTTAAACGTAAACCACAAATTGATATTGAGTATAAAAAGTTTTTTCTTAGAAAAGAAATATTAGTTGTATAATCACGTGTCAAAATTCCCTGGAATATTACGACACATTTTTACGACACTGACAAAAATAATGGCAATTGATTGAAATACCAGGCATACACAATTCGTTAGTAAACAACAAATATTTTCCTCCAAATAGTAGCGATACAAAAAATTGTATCCAACAAAATCAAAGTTATGAGTTACAAAAGATTTGTCAAAACAACGTATACATACATAAACAATATACGTACATTGTTGCGAATATCAATTTCATTTGTGAAAGCTTTAGAATCAGGAAGAAACTCGAGGCTAAACCGAGCTTGTTTTCCTGGTTGAAATCGAGTACAATTCAGACAATGTACGATAACTGTAATTTGAGACTATGTACGATAACTGTAATTTGAGACTATGTACGATTACTGTAATTTGAGACTATGTACGATAACTGTAATTTGAGACTATGTACGATAACTGTAATTTGAATCAATTTAAAAAAAACAAAAGACTTGTATTTGTTTTTGTACAATAGCTTGATGATATTTTTTATGGTAATATATAACAATAGTCATTGCATTTTCAAGACTGAGTTAAAGAGCGAATAAAAAGGCATAGCATAATCATTTTAAAAAAAGACAGAAGACCCTAAAACGACAACCAAAAATCAAAAGTTAAATAAAAACCCAACAAAACCATGACGAAAAACCACGAACGACAAACGAAATTCTGCCAAACGCTGAACACAGAAAACTAACCATTGAGCAATTAAATGGTGGGTTATTAGTGACCATTGAGCAATACGAACAAGCACAAAAACCATGAGGTCTATGAACACACTTGGTTTAAACTGGTACCAATATTCTGAAGAGGCAGATCTTGAAAACACACTAGATTAAATCCATACACGCGTATAAATAAAAAAAAATCATATCAGAAGCATTCAATACACATTTTTTCATTTAGAAACGGAAAACTTTAGAAAATGCCTAGAAAATGAAATTTAACTTCGAAAACCGAAGAAAATTTCAGAAATCGTGATTATAACTTGTATATGGCATTATAACAAATAATATTTGGTTTGCTACATGAGAAAATTTTGGGTTTTTGGTATCTGTATAGGGTATGGGCTTTGCTCGTCATTGAAGGCCTCACGGTTGTTTGCTTCGTTGTTCCTTGGTCCATTGTTGACTACTGTGATAGGTATCTAAATTACAAGCATACCACCATTCCTTATTTTTATATGTATTAGCCAAGGCAATTGTAATGTAAATTACAAGCTGAAAGATTCAGCGTACTCTAACCAGTGGCCTTTCAACGTTAAAAATATAATTGAGAGTGATATAATAATGATGAACTTAAATAAACAGCTCGATCTGCCGAATAATTGTCTCGCTGTGTATTATGGTTCGATTACAAGTAACGATTTTACTCAAGTAAATTTACGGGTCATTCTCTCCGTATCATGATGAGAAAACACTTATGTTATCTGATTTTCCATATATAAACACAGGATAAGTGTAAAATGAGTAATTACTGATGAAAACTACTGATATTTATCGCAGATGCTAGATCGCGCCAAGAACATCCTTGTATTTATCAGTAGACACATTCTGCGATCTGGTGCATTTGTTACATATATCGTTACAAGTAATTGTAAAGAACGATTGAAAATTCACTTTATCAATTATTTGAAGATAATTTTATCTGTGCAAACATATGAATGAATTGTTTTATATTTTTATAAAATCAACTTTATAACAAGTGTGGACACAGATTGATGATGTTTGATTGAAGAATTTCTAAAATGACTTGTAACGTTACTTTTTAACTATAAATTTGAATTATACATTCTGTCCATGTTAAGAATACTAACATTATTTATTCCAATAAGAGAAGAAGTTGAGAACATAGCTCTCCTCCTAAATACGACTCGGTCATGTATTGTTAGCATCAAGCCACTTATAAGATTTTTAATTTGTATGTTATTTATCGATCATTTGTACACGACTTATTATTCCCTTTCAATGCTGATACTTTAAAAATAAGAGCTTGTTTGGTATTTTATTCGATTCCGAATTTATCTCAAACTGCGTACCTGAAGGTCGATTAAAAGTCAATAAAACACAATGTATACATTTAAAAAAGCACAAGGGGGGAGGGGGGTTAGAGGGGTTTTCAGGGGGCATGCTCCCCTTTTGTGGGAACAATTTGTTTGATTATATATGGAATCATGGGGCATGTATGGATTTAATCTAGTGTGTTTTCAAGATCTGCCTCTTCAGAATATTGGTACCAGTTTAAACCAAGTGTGTTCATAGACCTCATGGTTTTTGTGCTTGTTCGTATTGCTCAATGGTCACTAATAACCCACCATTTAATTGCTCAATGGTTAATGACTGGAGTGGACCCCTTTTAGTCAGTAAGTGGGCCCCTTGGCCCCTAATGATTTTTTTTTATCCGGCACTGAGTTGTATCCTACCCTTTCAAGATAATCTGTGTTTCCATTCGTTCTCAGTGTTGGTTGATATACATGATACAGTCTAACGTTTGATTTTGTCTGGTTTATGGACTTCCTCCTTTTTCAATTTACCTTTAAGTTCGGTATGTTTTTAAATTTTGTTTTACTTCAAGATGTCTTTGCTTTCAACAAAATAACCATAACTTTGGACTATCAAGTGGTAATCAGATTAACTTATTAAGCTCACAAAAAATTACCAGTATACCTTTCGTTCATAGTAGAAGAATTGGGATAATGATAGAAAACATTCGTACAATTTGCGTATATATTGCATGTGTTTAGTAATTCTTCTAATCTGTATAGAAGATCGTAAACTTCTAGGACAAAACTTGTTTCAGTAAGATATTTGAAGAATGCATAGAACTACCATGTTACAGGATAGTACACAAGATATCAGATACATGTAGTATATAGTATTTTCCACTACATGTATTTATGACATTTTTGTATTTGCATGTTAAATCTATTTAGAGGTACAATAGCTAATATCTATTGTTATATATACAAGTCAAGAAACGAGCGGATATTTTTCCTCAGAAGGTATGATTGCATTGTCATCATGTCAAAAATGTTTAAGTGCTTTAGCATTCATAGATACGGGTGTTTTTATTTTATAGATGTTCCACTAATAAAGTTATGGAGAAAGTAGAGCATTTTTTTCATTAATTTAACCAATCATATAATTACTTTTACAGTCGATTTCATTGAGTGTGTAGGCAAAGGTAATATTTTTGGTTAGCTTGCTTGTAAGCTGAACCGTGAAGTCATTGTTAGGTAAACTGCAGACTAGTCCGACAGATAACTTATCTATCTGTCAGTAGGAATAGGCTTCGAAAGGAGGGTAGTATACCTGACCTAATAATGACTTAACGGTTCAGGTAACAAGTAACTTTACCAAAGATATTGTAGAAATTAGTGCTGAGGTTATCTAATGGTGGACGGCCATGGATGATAAGAAGGACAGACCAATATTAGGGGGGGGGGGGTCTAGGTCCTTCAACGTTCACAAGTTATCTACACTCGCGCAGACGAACCCGAAGTTCCTTAATCGTTGGGGCAGTTTTCAATTGTTTTGTGTTGTTTAAAGTTATGAAATAAGTTAAGTTTATGTTAGCTGTCTCAGGCATTTACCTCTTATCTACATTTTTGCACTTTTTAAAGTGATACAGACAGAAATATCATTCAAATTTATTTCTATCTCTGTGTGGTTCCACTTTTAACTTTGAAAACATTGAAATGATTGAATCTCTTATTATTGTTGATATACATCAAAGAAAAATAAATTGCTCAAGTAATTCTTCAAGTATTGTGATATCTTTAGATAAAACTCCCATAATAGAGAGTCTATAAGGGGGCACTTCATTTCAGTATTCCTTAATTATTGATGTCATTTTTCTCCATTTTTAAATTCCTACTTTTGCCAGTTATTCCCGATTCTGTATATTTTTTGCTTCCTATTATTCTCATTTTTTTTATCCTATCTTTCACTATTCTTATTACATGTTGCCAATTTTTCTATACATTTGGCCAAATTTTCTCTATTCTGCATTGTTCTATTAACCCCACCCAGACCCTCCTAATAGAATATTCGATTTAACTAAGAATCAAGGATAACATTTAAATAGACTAGCTGAACTTCAAATCTGCCTGAATAACGATGACATAACCGTCTTTCAAGTTTTCCTGTAATATTTTTTACAAGTGTATATAGCTTTTAAATACACTAATACTTAATTAAGTTCTTTTACCGCCGATAAACAGCTGTCTTTTGTGTCTTGTTTTTTTGAAGTTATAAAAACAAGTATCTGCATAGACCGCAGACGTGATTGAGAAAAAATACCATTAAGTGCAAATAAAAAAGTGGATAGGCAAGGAAAATCGAAGAAAAAACAATCAAATTGCAGTCACAACTCATCCTTGGTTGTATTTTAACTTCAAACACGGACAAAATAAATAGTCTTTAGCTCTTCAATGACTGCAGCAGAATAGACTAGTGAAAGCAACGATTATCGGGATTACATATTAGTAAATAAAAGCAGACGTTTACACAAGAATTAATCGATTATTTGGAGAAAACATCCTGGTAATTAACTCTAAAATCCTCCATAGCAGGTGGAAGCAAAACCTCAATATAAAATTTCAATTACGACGACACATTTCTAAAGCAATTAGGTCGGCAACGGCAGTATAGTTGTTATGTTTACACAACTATTTAATATCGAATGCCAGCTTTCAACAAGAGAGCTGTCACAAAACTGGGAAATACTGGTCGTATGTCATGAAATGGACATGAAAATTATAGATTAACATCTTAAAGAGTTGATTAATTATTTGTGCAAAGATACAGAAAATAACGTATTGAGAGACATCAGAAAATTTCATCTGACAGAAACTTTTGGACATCTTCTCATGAATAAGTTTCAAAATTATCCCTTACAATTCCACTAACCCTTAAATGCAGTAACCAGTTGTAAGTCAAAAGCGATGACATGGTTAATCGGAGTTTGTTTCCACATTTTTTTTATATATTTATATATTTACCTGCGTATGCATCAACCGCAGAGTTTGGTTTTGTTGTTAAGAGAGGGCGCTCCCGAGAACTAGAAACTATAGGACCTTTTCTTGACACAAAACTGTCAGTTATTTTACCTCTATTGTATTCGTTTTCTGTTTGGAGTGTTCGGATGTTGGGGGTGTTAAAATGCTGCATTCAATATGTTTCTAATTTTCAGATAAATCTTCACGTGCATTGCTCTCAAAAATATCATAAAAAACCGAGGTTTCTGTTTACCGACATGTTGTGTGTGTACCTTTCTCAAGTCATGAGCATATAGTCCAGTGTCGTTGTCTGTCATAATTGCTTTTCATTCAATGTTAATACTTTAACTCAGGCCCTTTATTTCTTTCTGTTATACTAGTTCACATTTTGTGTTACGGGGCCGTTTAAAGCTTACTATAAGGTATGGATTTTGTTCATATTTGAAGGCCTTATATAATGACCTTAAGTTATTACATTTTTGTTCATAGGTCTTTGTGAAGATAGTTGTCTCATTCCTATATATGTCAGATCTTTTTTCTTTTCATAAAGTATATATATTGTGAATTTGTCGCATAATTGCTCAATATTGTCCCGGGTTATGATAAGGTTTTATAGGCGTTCACAAACAGCTTAACTCTGCCACACTCTGTGTGTGCCTGTCCCAAGCCAGTACCATTTAGTTCAGTGTTTACTGTTGGTTCATGTCTGTTATATTTGTTTTTCGTTTGAATTGTTTCACATTTTTCATGTCGGGCTATACGGTATGGGGTTTTCTCATTGTTGAAGGCATTATGATGGCCTATAATTAGTTAAATCAACTTCATTCGGTACCGGGTGAATAATTTTCTCATTGGCAATCATACCACATCTCCTTTGTTTTAATTCAAATCAGTGTTTTTCGACACATACCGAACTAGTGGATCTTACTTATTTCCTAATAGAATCTCAAATTTCATCCCCATTAGAAAAAAAAATCTATTTTCAAACGCTTAGATAAAACATGCACCTTTTAAAGGTGTATAATATTTTGACGATCGTGACAATTTGTTGACTTGGATACAGATATGCAGTAGATAGTATACCATGCTAATGAAGGGAGGGAGGACCTTTTTCTGTATATTTTTTACCACTGGACGTCATGCAACATTCAATCAATCAATAAAATTGAGAATGGAAAAGGGGAATGTGTCAAAGAGACAACAACCCGACCATAGAACAGACAACAGCAGAAGGTCACCAACAGGTCTTCACATGTTTCCGTATGTATCATGTACTTTACTAGAAACACATGGAACATATGCAGTAAAAATTAAGAGTTCTTTCGAACTAAACTCAACCGCTGGGCGTACTATACAAATGACACTGCTCGTGAAAGAAATGTGATTTACCTGTCAATATATCATACAATATATAGTTTGTTCGAACTATTCTTTATTTTTAGACTTGAATAAAACGCCCAAACCAACACTCATATCCGATATACATATCAGTGATTATATCTGGTACAGATAAAATAACAAAGAAAACGTGATAGAAAGACAAAGACAATAGTTAAATATTGAACTTAATGGTGCAAATAGTTTAATTTGCGTACTTTTAGTTTTATGTCAAATTTCAGATAGGTTATATAAACTATTGTCAGTTTAAATTTGCCAGATCTAGGTATAAATGACGTCAAAATGACAAACATATTGAAACCTGTCAGATTCGGATTTATGAGTGGGAGGAGAGCTTAAGGAGCTTCGCATAGAATAATTGTATAGATTTTTACAAGTAACGCTCCTCGCAAACGTTGGTTTGGCTAAGGTTTCCCACTTTTTTTTTAATCCTGGATCCGCACCTGTCAGTTGGAATTGTAAGACAGAAGGGAGTCCCGAACGGATGGGGCCCGGTGGCCGAGTGCTCTAATTTGTTTTTCTATAGTGTCTGTGCACTAGTGAGCTAAGACTGAGATGTTGGCGTTTCTCTCCAGGAATAAAAGAAGACCGGAAGTGGTGTTAAACACAAAAAATCAATCAATCAGTCCAATAGGAGGGATAATGAATTCAGACTCTAGTCGGGTTAACTGGTTAGTATGTCACATCATTCAAACTTGATACAACTCTGAATTTGGATTTTTTTGTAAAACTGTATTTGACACAATATAGGTTTCTGACATAGAATCATGAATAAATACGGTCTAAGAACTTAAAAATTTGAAATTAAACATTTACCATTTAAGGTCCAATATTAAAAATCTAAATACATGGTTAAATTTAGAATATTACAGAATCCAAATAATTTTTGTATTTTCCCCGTTGGTAAGACTGGTAACTGACATCTTTCGAGGTCAGGCTGAACTGCTTGGGAATCTCGGAGCAGCAAGGGCACTACAATTCAGTGTGCGGACAGGCGCTAGCTCTCACCAACCTCTGCTATAGCTTTGGGCAAATAGTTTGGTTAGATAGGAGTCATTAGCCCAGCAAGGCAACCTATCTAAGAGAGACAACTCGAACAAAACGGACAGCTCATGACTCGTAAGCCTTGTTTGGCAACTGTTCTTAAGGAATGGGATCTAAATTACAAATCCTCTAGCCCTCCAGGTTGGGGGTTGAGTAGAAGACCAACTATCTCGTCTCATAAAAAGAAATCAGGGCAATAACTCCTATAGATACTGAGTCAATTTAATATTTCTGCAATATTAACTTATTTGAAGATCTTATTGTGCTTAACATCTTCACAATCTCTTAATATCTTTGCAATCTAGAAATGTTCACTATCTAAGTATGGTTCCTTCAAAAAATGCACACACAGGGTAAAGTTATTATTTAAGGTCAATAAACCCCACTGGATGTTAAGCAGCCATCAAGCAATCACCCAAGGACAATAACTTTTTAAAGGGTCCGATTAACGATTTCAACCAAATTGAGTTTTGTTTACGGATCTTTCAAATTTCTCTCTATTTATTTTAAGTTCTGCAAACGAGTAAACATCATCGTTCTATAGGGCACCACATTCCCCTTTCACCCAGGAACTAACGGTAAATTTAAAATGTCTACTTGTATTTCAATTTTTTTCCAGGAAACTATCTATTTATCTTAAACTTTCACGTTCAATCAAGTTAAGGATAAGATAAGATAATTTACCATGACGATGTGCCGATGGGTTAAAATTGGTGTTGTTTATTGTTTGACAAGAATCATGTTTGTGCCAATCTGCTCTTATGATGCATACCCAACTAATACGACTCAATGTTATATTTTAACATGAGAAACATTGCGGGTGTCAATAGAGAGACAGGAATAGATTCAGGAACAACTGAATCGATTTTATGTATGTTCGTGTTGCTCTATAGTTTTCTATGTATATAGTGCTGATTATATTTTTTCGTTTACCTTTTCTGGCAATGTTGCTGTCTGCTTTTATTTTGCTTGTGTTTTGTTTATCCCAATCGATGTGTCTTCTTCTTATATTAAGATAATAAGACAAATAAGGAAAGAATAAACAAACTGCCAATTTTGTGTCCAATTACGGTCAAGCGTACAGCGCTTACATGCATGACAGACGAAGAGCACACAAAAAAAATCCTAATTTAGAAGATATATATCCAGTTTCAGTTTTATCGGTGTTTAATGTTTGCCATGTATTTATACAAATAGTTAGAAAATACTACAGTTCCGGATGCTGGTTGTTTCAATGTTAACAATTATCTATCTTACTCAAAGCAGATGGAATGAGTTTCCCCCTAAAAAAATTGTACAGGATCCGGTTGAAAACTTATGTTTAGATGACATTAATCATATATGTTGGTTGTTCTATTCATGCAAAGGACATATTGTTGATTTCAAATATGCAATAACATGTGACATGTGTATATAAGTGTTGATACCCTGATACCTTTTCAATGGAATTTCAAACAATCTATGGTACATATTAAGACAAAAAACCCAGTACAACAGACCATCTCGGGACTTCTTTATTGCTAGGTATTGGAATTGTTGTTTTGTATCTTTCCTCCATTGTCTGGAGGAAAGATACAGAACAATTTTGATGTATTCCATATAAGGATGAATGATGAATTTAACCTGGACTTTCTGGTGCTGCTATTGACCAGGCGCTGAAAATATTTCAAGCTTAAAAGAATACTATGAAAATCACGTAATTACAAATAAGTTTTGTATATCCTACCGTAGACTAAAATCGTTCATCTTGTCAGTTCGTTAGGTATTTGTGTTTGAACTTAACACACGGGGAAACTCCGCATTGACGTCACTACGCTACTTCCGGCGTAGAAAAACAGTGGAGAATACGTTTTTTCTGCACTTTTGAATAAAAAAACATTTCTGAAGGTAAGTTTTCATTGTTGTTCTCAATTATTGCTAAAAAATGCCAATTTACTAATGCCCGTTTCAATCCCGACTTCCGAATGTCTAAAAACATTCTAGAACTTCACAAAATCCCACTTCCGGCCTCCATTGCTTTGTGTACATTCCATTCAGCGTCATCAATCTTGTGGCAGGCAATACAGGTCAAGCAAATCGTATTTTTAGGAATTTTAAAATGACATGCTCCTTACGTCTTTTGCGATTTTCCCGCGAAAAAAGCCCAACCAAAATGAAAGGAAAACTAATTGAAAAAACGATGCCCATGCCATAATTTTGTACAGGAATATAGAGTAGGTTAATAAAAAACCATTTACATTTATTTTTCATACAATTTTCTTTTTATTCATTATAAAAAGATCGATATTCTGACCATCATGACTGTAGGTAAATATTCATACAGAATTCCATTGATGTTAAAAGGGATGGCAAAAAAATAGTTTTCCTGTTGAATAAAACCCAAAATTATTGCAAACTATTTTGAAGCAATATCCCACAAAGAAATAACGTAATTGCCGTAGACTGAAAAATCCCCTAATTGACAGTAGAGCAATTTGATTGGGTAGAACGAATTGACATCACGTGATTTTGACGCCATTGAAATTTAAATGTAAACAAACAAGGTCAGAAGGTTCAGTATGGGACAGCATCGTACATTTAGTTACTGACAAATAATTATGAGTTACCAAGCTTGACAATGCATGGTAATAAAAAATGAAAGCTAAGTCTACAGAAAAAAATAAGAAAAAAATAGCCTTAGGATAACGACTTATCAACACACCTGGATATCTATATAGTTATAACTCACCTAGTAATAGCTATGTCAGCTTTTTGTAGTGCTATTTGTGCTGCTCTTTGAGCTGATAAAACTGCATTGTCTACCCGTTCACGTAATTTGGAAGTCCGAATTAAAAATAATTTATTTTTCTTTCCTGACGATATTAACACATTGTTTTTATATTTTCCTTCTTCTCTGGTGCCATCTTTAAACGTAGTCACTCCGTAACCGTATTTTTTATTATTTATCCACTCTCCTTCGTATCGTAGCCCATCGGATCGTTCACTTACGCCAAAACCAGAGCGTTTATCATTTTTCCACTCTCCCATATACGTTTCTGTGACATTAACATCAGTAATATCATCTTGACTAACAAAAGAAAGATTACTATCTGTGTACATGGAGGCATTTGTCATCCCTGATTGTGTTGAATCGGCACTAACATGACTTATACTACTGATCGTGCTCCGTACGGAACCCGTTTGACGTTTTGGTGAATCGTTTATATCTCCAGTGCTT
The DNA here is from genome assembly GCF_965363235.1 of Mytilus galloprovincialis. Taxonomy (NCBI): domain Eukaryota; kingdom Metazoa; phylum Mollusca; class Bivalvia; order Mytilida; family Mytilidae; genus Mytilus; species Mytilus galloprovincialis. The sequence goes on along the minus strand of NC_134843.1, from coordinate 42,617,865 downwards.
TTTTGTTTCTTGAGTTTTAATCCAGACATGAGTGTTTTTCGTAAACTAGTGCGGCCCTGTTTATCAAAAATTGACTTTCGACGTGCTGGGGGAGTTTCATCACTTTTAGCTTTGAGGACAAATCCCCCTCGACTTTCGTCAAGTTTTTTATCACGACTTTTAACTACCATTTCATCCTCATTTTCGCTGCGTAGGGATGTCAATGAAGCTCGTAATGCTTTTGGACGATAATATGAGGCCAGGCCATAGGGAACACTTTGTCGTACACCATAACCGTGTCTCATTCCTCTTAACCATTGTCCCTGATATGTACCTGTCAAATATAAATGTAACGTATCATTTTATGTTCCTTAAAACTATTATATTATTTATACACAAGATATACTGATGCATGCTTAAAATATAAGACAGTGCTTTACTTTGATATAAGCATCCCCAAAAAAAACAAATAATTAACAAATACTTAACAAACTACTATAGAGGTGATCTCATGTGCTCCGGAAGGGTAAGCGGATCCTGCTCCACATGTGGCACCCGTCGTGATGCTCATGTTATAAGAATTATCCATATACTAGGAAAACTTAGCTTCAGGGCTGATATGCATGAAACCACTTAAGTTTAGATACAAATTCATCGTAAGACATGTATATAGAAAAATCCATCTGTTCGGAACAAACCTCAAGTAGTGTTATGCATATCAGACTTGACTTCTTGTGTGTTTGCAGGGTTTATAAATCAGTATACGCTTTAGCAGGAGACGATTGGCCTGTCGATGTTTCCAGACTTGTTCTTGTTTGAGTGCATGCGGTTCTCTGAGTTTTTGTTTGCTACTTTGATGTGTCTCTTCTTGGGCGCAAATTACGGAGATTTGAAAATCGGCAAACTACTGAAGCCTCATTTTGATCTGTTTCTTACGTTCACGTGTACAAAGATTTTAAAGAACACTTACAGCTCTTCTATAAAAGCATGCAAAGCAAACCTTTGATCAACTTGCTTTCTATGTTTCACTTTGCTTGGATGTTTGCAAACAATAGGTAGGCGGAGTTTCAGTCTGTTTTGTATATACTGGGGATTGATTGGACCATAAAATTTGACATGAAATGAAATTAATGTTAATTGTCCAATCAAATTCCAGTGAACAGACTAAAACAGACTATATACCTGTTGTTTACAAACATCCAAACAAACATAGCAAGCAAATTAATCAAATGTTTTCATTGCATGCTATTAAAGTAGCTGTAAATCTTTGTTTATACTACCTACTAGTCAGTACCTCTCGTTTTAATCAATACCATATATGATATATAAATACTGGTCGAACTGAAATGATTTTGGTATTTTCAATGTAGGGGTAGGATGTAAAACAACTGACTTTGTGTATTCTAAAAATTCAGTCTTTATATAACGAAAGCGCTCTTTACATACGTTAAGAACTCTTGAAACAATTCTTTAAGGGGGTCCGTATAAGAGGCCTATTACATGTACAATGCAAAAATGTCTGTACCAATCAAATCTCATTTTACAGTGGCAGTCCAAGTTTCCCTGGCCTTCCTCCAGTAAAGAAAATGCCCAACAACTTTGTTCGGGAAATTTTTACCATCTTATACAATAGAACAATGAAAACAAATTGAAAACAGTTCGGCCGTTTGGATTGTTATCGTTTATTCACTAGAAATAATAAAAAGACTGAAAATAATATCATCAACGAAAAACTTGAATTTGGGAATTTATATAATTTTAATTTCATGTCAAACACCTTATGTTTTCGTTCATCAAGACTAACAATCTTGCACTGTATCGGTTAATTTTAAGCTGTGTTGATTGCATATATTTTAAAAATATGCAAATTAATTTGATGGCTATGGCGCGGAATCAGGGTCAAAAATACTTCTTTGTGTAGATACATAATTCGATTTACGTCTATACAAAAATGATTACATTTTCCTTTGATCTTTTTTTTGTGATAATTTTTCATATCATGCTACTCGCTTGAGATGGAAAATTATCACTAGAAACTAAGAAGCCACGTGGCGTTGCTAATGAAATTGACATGAAATTGACAACCTCGTCATAGGTAAAATAGCGATAAACAGATTATCATTGGTCATCTCAACTCGATTGCTTTTCTCACTTTCGCCGTGACCGGCTCAAGCGAGAAAATCAATGTCGTTGAGATAACCAACGATAATCTATAAATATACGTTAATCCAATCATGGAAGTATTATATTGACTATGATACTTCCATGATCCAATTATGTATATACAGAAATAATTCCGTAAACACAGAAATAGAATTACGTATATACAAAATTAATTCCGTATACACAGAATCGTATAACGTATATACAGAAATCGAATTACGTATATACAGAAATAATAACGTATATACAGAAATCGAATTATGTATATACAGAAAAAATAACGTATATACAGAAATATTTGTGTTAAGACAGAAAGATAGTATTTCTGTATATACGGAATTCTATTTACGTATATACGTAAATCGAATTCTGTATATACAGAAATAATAACGTATATACGTTAATCGAATTCTGTATATACGTAAATCGAATTCTGTATATACGTAAATTGAATTTCGTATATACGTAAATCGAATTTCGTATATACGTAAATCGAATTTCGTATATACATAATTATTTCTGTATATACATAATTATTTCTGTATATACGGAATTCGATTTATGTATATACAGAATTCGAGTTACGTATATACGTAATTATTTCTGTATATACAGAATTCGATTAACGTATATTCGGAATTCGATTTACGTATATACATAAATCGAATTCCGTATATACAGAAATAATTATGTTTATACGTAAATAAGTATTTTTGACCGTGATTCCGCGCCATAGATGGCCTTCTAAGTTGTTGAAAGAGTACACCAGGTCGCATTTACGTTCATACATCCTTTTTCGTGCTTCATTTCGTTCAGCTGCTCTAATCAAATTAACTTTTAAGCTCTCCGAGAATACTATAAATTCTATAAATGTTATGTTTTTGTTGAGTGCGTAGATTGAAAATATAACAGCTATTTTCATAACACTCATTTCCGCATTAAAGTTACATTCTTAGGCATTTATATAAATTGTCTGTATTTAACTTTAGCATGTTTATAATCCTCAGTGCTTCAACTTTAAATACACAAAGAGATGGAATCAATATGTATGACAATATATTTTCCTCTCAAGACATATATTGACAATTTATGACTTATAAGTCTAATGTGTTTTGAATAATTTAGCCTAAATTGTTTAAATTAGATCACCAACCAAAAAGATCAATAAGATAACAAGTGGTCATGATTGATCAGAGAATGGGAGATCTATTTTATCGTGTTCCATAATTATTCCGCAGCACAGATGAGATGTCAACAACTGATTATCGGGTTTATCGGAAGCTTTTTCACAGCTTTTATTCACCGATGGAATTCTTGTTTCCAAGTGTAATAATGAACTCAACAATGCGGTGATATGTAGTTGCATGAAGAAAAAAAATATTCCCCGAGGCATTGTCGAGTATGAATCGATTCTTTCATTATGTAGAGGCATAATGAATTGTTTAACAGAACTACAAATCAATGTTTGTAGTTTGAAACCTTTGATCGTGTTGTAGAAATTAAAATAACATATAATACAAGTTTGACTTTATGCCCATATATTTCCGGCTTTCCATCCCATGACATAATACGTTGTATTTCAAAAATGAATATTTAAACGAAATTACATTTCTGCATGAATCATTTAAAAAAACAGAGCTAGTACTTGTTCGTTGGAATATATATATTTGTAGCATGTAAGCATCTCTCTTTGTATGGGGGATTTATTATTGTCTAATAACATGCTTTTTTCATAATTAAACTATTATTATTTGTTTAAAGTTCTTTCGAAAAGGTAAATATTAAAGCTTATATACTAGTATTTATCAGTTCATATTTTTTTTATTTATAAAGTATCGCTCCATCTTTTAAATACATGAATTCCTGTAGATATAAGATCTGAATGAATCCTTGAATTTAAAACGAATCAAATCAAATGAGATAGCGAGTTTTCATGCTTAAATACAGTATTTTGAATTCATAAAAGCATAAAACTTACAAAATTTACAAACAAGGTTGAAACCAAACAAGCATGCTTTTCATGTTGTCTCATTACAACAAGTGCAAGACGGGGAATATTGGTAACTTATGTATATGAGAAAGTACTTGTATACCATAAGAAACAACACAAACAGATGTTGTTAACACTAATACACTAAGCAATGCTTTTCTACTAGAGTATGCAAATTACACCAAAGTATGCAAAAGTACATCAAAGTATGCAAATTACATCAAAAGTATGCAAAATTAAGAAAGGGAAACTCACTACTGCTAGCACCGTTCACCTGGTCTTCATAACCATTCCCAAGGCCTTGTTGATACCAAACTTAATTAAAAATAAAAGAAAAATTAAAACATTGGAATGATTTTGAAGGTTTGATTATATCATTACAGTTGGGTCATTTAAAGTTAAACTCCGTGTAAAACAAATTTTAAAGGATAATAATAACTCATCATGGAACGAGAAAGAAAGGAAGAAACAAATATTTCCACCGATGGGAAAAGTACTTGTCAAAGCGTAGCATGAAGTATGCCAGGTGAGGGTGCTTGAAAATAAAGCTTTGTGTAGTAAAATGCACTAGCATACACACTCATAACAGTCTTAGCGTGATGTGATAAAGCATTACATTGTGATAGTCATTTTTCTTAAATGATAATGCTGAAATAACATAACGGTTAGCAGTTTCTCTGGGATCTCAAAAATATGCTGTGACGAATGAAGATACTTTTTAGTCTCATTTGATGCGCTTATGATACAGAAAAGGAGTGTTTGTGGGATATTTTCATATATCTAAATGATCCGGCAAAAAAAAACCCATTCTAAATTGAAAGCAAATTGTATTTGAATCTGTCAATACAGAAATCAATTGGTTAATATGAAATGCATATTCATGCAACTTGAAATTTTACATTAACAAACATGCAAATTTTCAATATTCTATCGATATAGTGATATCTGAAAAATTCAAGGGAACTAACTTTATCCGCTGTTATAGATTGTCGAATAAGTTTGTCTTTTGTGATCAAGCATGTTTATTCAAAAGGAGTTTTATATCTTTAGCATACAAATCTTGTGATTTCGAGCGTTACCAAATTGATATAGCATTTTTGTTTGTTTGACACTAATGTCTCTCCTTTTTTCAAATACAAGATACCAAAATCTTTGAAATGTATAACTGAACATGTTTTTAATTATTTTCCTTTCCAATTTTAACTGCAGATTTTGTGTTGTCGATCATCCCATTTTCCCGTTTTCAAGGGAATCCCATCCAAAAGCAATCATATTAAAAGTGCACACCACGTCGGTATGATGATAAGTTGGGTTCCATTCTTAATTTAACATAGACGTCTGATTTCATTTTGAAAAACATCGTCTGTCAGACGGAGACTGTTAGACAATACAAAAAATAGCATGTCTTCTGACAAATATGTGTATGAGACGAAACAACCAAAATGATTTGCGTATACATGCATAACGTGTATTATTAATTCTGTTATGTTTTCGTCTATTTTTTAAGTCTATAATCGTTTCTTATTTATAAGTCACTTTTGAAAGCCTGAATTTGAATGATAAAATCTGATACAAGCTATTTTCCTCCCTGGAGTAAAGATTAAAAGCAATTGTGTCTAGTTTATATTCTTCTTTTTTTTCTTTCTTTTTCCTAATCATATTCAATGTCTCTTTTTACTGGAGGACACCGACCGTAATATTGCGCTGTGATAATTCAAGTGAGCACCAAACTGGAATGTACTATTGGCCGTTGTTCCTCGTGGCGCTATTGATGATGGTCAATGAATAAATAATGAAACAGAGTTGTTTATAGACACTGTTCATATAAACTGAGGCCGGTAACAAGAAATTTTATTAAGAGATGTCGTAAATATTGAATTAAGGGGAAGATAAGATAATTCTAAGATCATTCAAAGAGTGTAAATCAAGCTCCCTCAGGTTGTTCGTAGATCGGTCTTATTTCCCCCTTAAGTTGCATCGTAATAGTTTTCAAGTTACGAGTTCTTAATAATTTTTTGGCGTCTCCGTTTTTGGTTCCTCGCAAAGAAATTAGAATCACCTTAAATGAATCATAAAAACGTTTTAATGAACGATAAAATACGCATAGCAATCAACTTCCCATTTAAACTAAAGAAAACAATTCTGGCCTCAGACCACCATTATTCTTCCCTTTGCTACAATGCTTTTTTTGATAAAAGTCAAATTGAATTAAAAAATTTGCACCGCTTCAGACATGAAATTAATTTAACTGCTTATAGACAATTATTATTTTAATAAAAATATGCTTGTCTCAGGACAATCCATTAGTGCTTTTTCTTTTGAGTGCGCATTTATTCACCAGGCCAATGGTAGGATTTGAATCTTGTATAAATGACGTAGGCCTATTTTTCTATCCTACTTTCATTTTGGTCAAATCACTACTATCATGGTCTACTTTTATAAATTGTTATTTGGATGCAGAGTTGTCTCATTGGCACTCATACCACATCTTCCTATATCTTTTCACTTTAAAAAAAAAACATGTTACTTTTACATTTTGAAAGCCTTCTTACAAAAACAATCTCAAAAATACTGAACTCCGAGGAAAATTCAAAACGGAAAGTCCCTTAACAAATGGCAAAATAAAATAAGACACATCAAACGAATGGACGACACTTGTCATATTCCTGACTTGTTACAGGCATTTACAAAGTGTAAAAAAGGATGGATTGAACCTGGTTTAAAGAGCTAAACCTCTCACTTGTATGACAGTCTTATCAAATTCCATTAAATTGATTACAATGCGTGAACAAAACAGACTCAATAGGCAAAAATGTAAAAAATAAGTGTATAAAAGCAACACGAAACCCACTAAAAACTGAGGGGATGATTTCAGATGATCTTGAAGGGTAAGCAGATCCTGCTCCACGTGTTGCGCCCATCGTGTTGCTCATTGTATTACGGTAAATAGTCTAATTCGTTAGGTCAAATTCGTGAAAAAGGAATTGGACTGTAGTTACGACATAATGAACATATCTGATATCATCTGTATAACGGTACGGTCAACCAACTTATGATGGCTTCCGTAAAATTTAAGAAGTGATGATTTAAACTTCAACATTTGGAACTCTTGGTTTAAAATTAAAAAAGGTCACAAATTTCTCCTTGCGTTATATTTAACACTTCACTCAACAAGCAAAAATTGTAATGATTTACAATAAAGAGAAACTACCACCCTTCACACAACATGGCCAAGAAAACACTGACATATAATTTCCCATTCAGATGAATTAATACTTGGAATTAAAAAAATTCTAAGGTTCACGTATTAAAATCTTTTAAGCAACTTGTTCTATTTTTACCAAGTGAATGTACAGCTAAGAGTAGTCGGGACCACTCTTACAAAAACTATCAAGTGAAGCTATTGCGAATTGTTCTTGGTACAACCCTAAGTTGCTAAGTTTGTTTTAAGAACAATTAATAACTGACCAAAATTTAAGAACGATTTTGTGTTACCGGAATTAGTAAGATAGCTTTAAGGAAGACTTAAGGATCGTTCTTAAATCTGCACTTTTTTTAAACATTAAGGGCTGTCAATCATTCTAAGATAGGTCTGAGGCTGGGCCTTGTTACATTCCTAAATCTTAAGACGCCTTTAGACATTCGTAAGACATACGAATGGTTCTTATTATCGGCCCTTGGTCTTTCGTACTTAATCTTAGCAAGATATGCAGGTAATTTCCATGGTTGTGTTTGAATAAGCTAGCGCATGTTATAATAATCAAAACCTGATGGAATGTTCTTAAGAATACAAAAGGCATGTTACTAGAAACAATACTCTTATGATGCATCAGAACATCTCTCTTGGGACAGTACATCTACAGGAATAACGGATAAAAGCTGTACCAATAAAGTTCTGAACTAAAACCATCTGCGGCCTTTGTCAGAGTGCAAACAGAAGTTTTTCTATCATCATAATGACAGATAAATATAATAACACATAATACAAGCATGCCAAGATACCTGGGAAGAATGCCAAGATCGTGAGTTATCAGTAAGTCATGCTGATTGACACACGTGCCGAGTACATGGTTTTTCTGGCATCCTGTGGGGCTCTAAACGGGTCAAGGTATTTTTTTAAACATTTTTTTTTTCATTTTTTATAATCATATTGACAGCTAGCTCTAGTTCACTAGGTTTATGTTTCTTTTTAGTCTGTTAACGGTTGATTATCCTCCTTACAAATCTTGACAAGTTATTAATAGAATTTCATATACTTGGCGTAAAATCTCATTCTTCAAGAAAAAAATTTAAGTACACCTGGAATAACAACGGAGGTTAAATAAGAGATTTTTTACGTGTACATTTGACATTCATTGGTGTTTCTTAGCAAGTTCCACTGTGTATAAAGACATAAACCTCACCATCTATGATTGCAATTTGCTGAGAAAGCCAAACAAATGTCATTGCTTATAGTCACCATAGTAAAGTGTCAAGAAAAGTATCGAATTATTTTTTTCTAACTTGCAATTTGTTTAGAAAGAATTAAAGATTCTGAATTCTACAGTTGGGGTTAATTGTCGATTGCTTAACGTCCAGTGGCAAATATTTCATGCATGTTCAGGACGAGTGCAAAGAGAAGGCATGCCTAGAATTTTAAATAAAAATCCAAAATCTCTCGTCAGAAACCAACTTGTTACGTTTTGAAAAATTGATCTAAATTATATTTTCTCGCTTGTTCAAGTTCAGGCTTTTACCATTTTTTAAAAACTTTTAAATACAATTTCACATTTATGCGATCCATTTATTTATAACAATGTCAATGACTCTTACTAACATCTGTAACCAATCTTACCCTATTGTACAGTAATTATAGAATACATTACTTGACACGTGCAGTTAATATATTTCATACATGTATGTAGTTGTAGATACTTGCCAAAAACCATAACTCAGCATTTATTAAAAAGTGCAAAAACATTTTCTTTTTAATTTTAAATGTACGCCTGTCATAGTGTGACAAAATTGACAAGATGACGTTTCTCTGCATTCCACTTTGAAAATGACTGGCGATATTTATTCAATACAAAAATGATAAAAAAAAAGTTATTATTTAAATACGAAAACCTAATGGAATTTAGGTTAAACTCCATCGCATGAAAAATGACAGATGACATTTTCACTTAAACATAAGAATAAGGAGATGTGGTATGGTTACCAACGAATCAAATGTCCACCCTAGTTACCAACGAATCAAATGTCCACCCTAGTCCTAGTGTGCACGTAAGTAATCATAGGTCACTAAATGGTCTTCAACAATGAGCGAAACCCATACCGTATAGCCGCAGACATGACTGTGAATATGGGAAACAAGTCAAACGAGAAACCCATGGCAACAGACTAGTTTATGACGGCCATTTGAACTTGAAAGGTCATTTAGTCGTCAATGGAATCGTTTGTATTCAGAGCTTTATTCGCTCAACTGAAGCATCATATTGACACGAGATGCCTGATAAATATACAAAATAAGTATATATACTGGCATAATTTATCTGTCTTATTACGCATTAACCATGTCACCGTTCTTTGTCTGTATACTGCAGTTACTTTTGTACGTTAAAAGGTTTAAATGTTCTTTTCGGAGAAATACAAGGCCTAACCAAATCATGTACATTACTCTATTGGCGACGAGACCTTTCATTAGACACAGAAAACCCTTAATACTTTGATTTGGTATAGCATGAACCCTACAAACGCAAACTCTAGTGAGCTTTCTACCGAACACTATATCTTAAGCTCAATATAATGGTCACTGTAACAAAAGGTTGGAAACCTCTTTTGGTAAGTTTGACACCAAAGAGGCTTGTCAACATGGTAAAATATAAACATAGGGTCGTTTGGATTTGTGATTTTTATTATTTTTGCATCTGATTTATACTTAATAATATAACTAATCAAAGAAAAATATAAAACGGATTAAGCACAACATTCACACAACAGTGGTTTACTAAAAAAGGATTTAAAATCTACAAAAATAGAAAACATGCTGTTCTCTTGGATATTTCTTTTCTAAAATGCATTTTACTTATATAATATCATATAAAAGCATTATACAATCTCATAAACTATGACCGTATCATATATCTAAACAGACAGACAGACTGGAGTATTCGGTAAAATATCACAATACACCATCTGTTTCACTGTGGAATGTTTCTACTGAATACCATTCATTTTGTAGATTCATTGATTTTTTACATATGTGTAAATGAATGATCAATAATAACATAAATAAATATTAATGTTTTGAAAAGTACATCAAAGGTGTGAAAACGACATGTAATAAGGGTGAAAAAATTTTGGGTTAAAAGGCGACTGCAGCGCCCTCGAACTCACCCGACACAAATACCTTCCCATTGTTCGTGTGCAATCCTGATAGCATGAAAAACAAGGAATGTCTTATTAATTTTGCTGAATTGTAATTTTGCAAACTTAATATTTGTGAAATAAAAAATATGCATGCTTCGTGTCAAACAGTGGAGAATGTTTATGCTTTCCTCACATAATTGCATGAGATCTTTGCTGTCCGTGATTTCTGCGAAGTAGCGTTTCTTGATCAATTCACGCGTGAACACTGTTAGACCCGAGAACTAAAAGGACCAAAAAGCACTAAATTTGTCTGTTAACGCATTAATTTAGGAATAAGTACAGTATGACTTGATTTCAAAACACCACATACCTTAAAGTTTGAATATTGAAAAATGTTTTTTTTATATATATATATATATATATATATATATATATATATATATATATATATATAAAGTGCCTAAAAGGATAACTTATAAAAAAGGAACTCGTGTGTTTAAACCTCGAGCTTAGAAGTTACAAAATGTATATGCAGTTCCAAAATTTAATTTGTCAAGGATAGTTATTGGACTCGACATCAATCTTGGGGTGGGGTGGGGTCGGGGTAGGGTGCAACGAACGATCATGTATTCAGTTATTTTTTTCAGGCTACACCATCTATGATAAGGTTGAGAAATTCAATTCAAATATATATATATAAGTTTGAGAAATCTTGGTTGAAAGGTTGAAAATTGTACATTTTAATCATCTTAAATGTTAAGTATTTTTTAAAGATGCAATTTAAACCAGTCATAAATGCACCAGATATTTGGCTAATCTTATTTTACTCTCAATGAAATATGTTGACATTAACATACATTTACACATATATTGGTTTTTTTGTATGTCTGATCTTCATTGGTACTTCAAAGTTTTTTTCTCTCAGAAACACGGGTTTTGTGGCGGCGTCAATGAATACAATTACATTGAAATTTTTCAATGTCTCGTCTGCATACATTTTTAATGATTCCATAACAATTTTTAAATATATTGAATAGATTATTTAATTAAAATATCAGTTTTTAAACAACTGTATTGATTGGTTTTGAACAAATTGTGAAATTGTGATTTCATGCTGTTGTATGTGCATTCCAAACAAATGTGCATCTATGCAAAGAAAATGCATTCAAATATATTTCAATCAATAAAGGAAACATGTGCATTATTTTTTAAATTTGCAGTTCGTGAAAGAAAGAAAAACTTTTGTGAAATGCTTATAAAAATCTGTAATTTCATCAATTATATCACTACTGTAACTTGACCTCAATATTCATGTTTGGTATATATATATATATATATATATATCTATAATACTAAAATTACGAGGTCCAATTTGTCAGCCGTCATCGGGTAAAACGACAAATCAAAGAATTCAACTCTATATAGAACTAATATAGGACAATGGTGTAGATTAAAAATTACACCACTCCAGACCCTTTTGTTAACCACATAATTAATATTGCCAATAATTAACAAGTTCCGGGTCGAATCCGATACCGATACCAATAGTATATTCACCTGTTAGCTATTACCTTATCTGTACGTTCCGCATTTGACAGGCGCACCACCAAACGGTGTATTTAGGATTTTGTTATATACACGGGTCATAATCAAAGGGCTGACACTACTAAATTCAATCATTGTCAAATTGTTCCCTATTGTAGTTTTATTCAGCAATCAGCAAGACTTTCTAAGATAACTAATATAGGACAATGCTGTTGATTAAAAATACTCCATTCCTGGATAGCCAAGACTTTTTGTTTTCCAAATAATTAACATTACCAATAATTGATTAGTTCCAGGTCGACGGGTTCAAACAGAAAGATTTGAAAGGAGAGAAAACTGTGTATCTTATAATTGACATGACTTTATCAGATGACAATACCAATTACTAAAATAAGGCTTAGGCATAGTTATATACTTTAATTCAGTCACGGACCCACGATATCACGGGTGTGTACTTGTGTATATATATATATATATGACCACTACATCTTAAAAAAAAACAGGTGCTCCGCAGGGCGCAGCTTTATACGACCCCAGTGGTCGAACCCTGAACAGTTGGGGTAAATTTGGTCACAATATTCAAGCTTGCTACTGTCTGAATTTTGAATGTGATCAAATTTTTGACATAATATAGGTTTTTGCCACAAAATAAATGTGGTTCAAGATCTAACACATCTATTGCACAATACTGTGCAATTGAATATTTCTTATTGAAACTTTTCAAAATTTGAAATTTGAAAAATGTTGAAAAAAAAAAAATTCCTTAAAAAAATGGTAAGCTGAGATCCCCCCCAATTTATTGAAACCCCCCCCCCTTGGAGCAATAACCCTTAAACTCAATCCCATGCTTTCCTTTGTAACATTGAACCTTGTAGTACGATTTCAGAGAGATCCATACACTTAAACACAAGTTATTGTCATGATTGTTTGGAAACTAGAAACATGCTTCTTTTTAGCCCTTTTTTTGGCCCTTAATTCCTAAATATTTTGGGCAATTAACCCAAAACTTAATCCCAGCCTCCCCTTTGTTATATGGTACATTGTGGTACAATTTCAGAGAGATCCATGCAATTACACACAAGGTATTGTCTGGAAACTAGAAAAATGCTTCTTTTGGCCCCTTTTTGGCCCTTAATTCCTAAACTTTGGCCCCATAACCCCTTAAATGAATCCAAACCTTCTACTTGTGATTTTAAACATTGCAGTATACTTTCAGAGCAATTGAAATACTGGTAATCAAGTTATTATCCTGAAACTAAAAAAATGCTTGTTTTGGCCCCTTTTGGACCCCTAATTCCTAAACGGTTCAGACCATCATCCCCAAAATAGATCCCAACCTTCCTTTTGTGGTATTGAACCTTCTGAAAAAATTTCATTAAGATCTATTCACTTAAACTAAAGTTATTATCCGGAAACCAAAGTGTCTTCGGACGACGACGACGCAGACGACGCTGACGACGCAGACGACGACATCATACCATTATACGAACCCAAAATTTTTTTGGGGTCGTATAAAAACAAGCCGATATTTATCTTGCATTTGATTACTCAATATTTTAAAATTTGTTCACCTATTGGAAGACGTGTTGCTAGGTTGCTGTCATTTTAACATTAGCAAACCTGTACTTTCATTTAATTGTATATCTTCATAAAATATACATGAACCGAATAAGGTTTAAAAAATACTTTTTTGAGAAATTTTTTCTAGCTGCTCTTTGGTCGGGTTGTTTATTCTTTGACACATTCCCCATTTCCATTCTCAATTTTCTTTTCTTTTCAGAAGTATAGCAATAATATATCCATTCCACAACGAGGCTACGAAATTGGCAAGCCAAAAACGTGCATGTCTCAGTTTCAGAACATAAATACAACCAATACGTGACAAATATCGGAAATGGAAGTATTAGTCTATTTTTTTCTACTACAATGATAATTTGCTTTGTAAACGGAATGCTGGTTAACCATTTTCTTCACCAGTTCACAGGAAGAAGTCTGTCAGATTTATTAAACGATTTCTGCGTCTTCATTAAAATCATCAAAATGATTTCAACAAGTGTCAGATCAAAATTACAATTTCGATTGTTTTAGAATATAAAACACAATGGAAATCAATATAATTTTTTTAACTCTCTTTCTCTTTCTTTCTTTCTCTCTGAATCTGTTTTTCTATGTCAACGAGTAGGATTGGAAAGTAGAATTAGTTGGTACATAAATACTACGACCTCTGTCGTAAGAAACCCCTAAAACTCCCTATTAGGGTTCACGTTATAAGCGTTTAGCATTGCTAATGGGGGAAGTATAGAAGAGAGAGATCTGAGAGAGAGAGAGAGAGAGAGAGAGAGAGAGAGAGAGAGAGAGAGAGAGAGAGAGAGAGAGAGAGAGAGAGAGAGAGAGAGAGAGAGAGAGAGACAGAGAGAGAGAGAGAGAGAGAGAGAGAGAGAGAGAGAGAGAGAGAGAAATTTGACTACATGTGCATTGATGTACAAACATAAAGTTTTGGACTGAACTTTATACTAAGAAATACGATCTTGAAATTTAACTATAACCATGGAATTATATATGATTCAAGCACTAGTGACTACATATGTACTGATGAAGCAACTAGATTGAGAACATACCTTTACTCAAACAAAGTGCTAGGTCAGACAAGCATTGGGAACCCATCACACACCCACAACGGTTGCGTTCCTTTATCCCTTCCGCGACTTCTTTGAGATGCTTTATCAGTTTTTAATATGTCAACACCAAATTCCCAAAAGTCAATGTATCATATAGCGAAGCAGCAAATTACAGTCTTACGCGATTTTAATTCATTTATTTCTGGTATGTAATTTTCAGTTATGTAGTCATGTTAGTGACGTAATTACAAGTTAAATGTAGAACATATCTTTGACCTTCAAGTTTATGCATCATGCTTACTTGCAAAAATGTCATATGGCAAAAATCAATAGATTTATAATAAAAGAACAGAAGAATATTCCAGAGGCGGATTTAGAGGGGGGCCAGGGGGCCCGGGCCCCCCTTTTTGGGAAAAAATTTGGTTGCTTATATAGGGAATCAATGAAGCGTGACTGGAGCGGGCCCCCTCTTAGGTCAGTCAGTGGGCCCCCACTTATGAAAATTTCTGGATTCGCCACTGTATTCGGCCCGTCGACGCAAAGGATGGACGTTCATGGTAAACAAACTGATAGAGAAGATTGATATGGACTTATTGGTACAAGACACTACGCTATCTACGACATTAGTGATGAAAATTGCAAATGAAAAACTCTCAGAATTGGACAATCAAGAGTGGCAAACAGATGTATTTCATGACAAAGCCAACGAGATAAACGGCAATAAACTGCGCACATACAGACTTTACAAAAACAATGTATCTGTTGATTATTTTTTAAAATATTGTATATGTTTTACTGTATATTGTTCAGATGTTAATCAATACGTGACACTTTCATAAAATAATTTATTATTATATATAAAAGAGTTAAAAATAAGGGAGCAATTTGAAATGTTTGGAAAAAAAGAGGAGAGTGAGAAATTGTAAGATTTCAAAATTTTATTTTTTTTGCACACGTTCTATCAAGAAACCAATATAATTTAAGAACAGACACACATTTTGACTACTAAAGTATTATCAATATAGCATTAGAACTAAAGATCTGAAGTATCTGATTAACGATTCATGACAACTGTTTTATTTTTTCTAATCTTCAATGATTGTTCGTCTTGTAGATCAAAGTATTAAACTACTCAACATATAATTTAATGATTGAAAGACTGGGTTAAATATAGTAATGTTTGGTTGGGGGAACAACAAAGGACAGCATCCCGCAAGCAAAAGTTTGTTGGCGGAATTGTATAGGATTCAAGGACACTTTCATTGCCTCGAATTTTATAGTTAGTTGGTTGCTCATATACCATTGAGCTGAAACAAAATAAAAAGACAACATCATACAAGGAATTTGTTTTCGATATTTGTTGATTGGGGTGGAGGGGAGGAATTTCTAGGATCAAATAAAATTGAGAACGGAAATAGGGAATTTTAACTTGGTTGCTCCCAAAACACGAAACGGAGAAGAAAACATAAACAGGTCTAATAGCAATACAATATATATATATATATATATATAGATCATAAGATGTGGTATGAGTGCCAATGTGACAACGCTCCATCCAATTCACAATTTGTACTTTTTTAAAGTAAACCATTTTAGGTCAAAGTTCGGTCTTCAACACGGAGCCATGGCTCACACCGAATAGCAAGTTTTGCATTCTTGTGTTTTTGCGTAGCTTTAGGATTGAAATGCAGTTCATGACTTTTTTTACCCCATGCATACGTAATACATGTCAAGTTATTTAACCTATATCTCGATATGCCCCGTGATGTCTAAACATTCATTTTTTTCTCCATTTTACTTCAGATTGCATGGCTACTTATGACGGTATTTGGTAGATTCCTTTGCCAAATATCATGCATATTTTGTTTATAAACCCCTAGATGTTTCAAATGCTCAACATGCTCACCGGTGAATAGGATAGACAAATATATGCAAAGAATTCTACTCAAACCGGCTCTAGGTCGGAACCGTTTTGAACTTGCAATAAGGTGTGGTTGACCTTGAGTTAGCCACAATCCAATTTTAAGCAGATCTTTAGTGGACAACAGACAATAAACATATTACCTTTTCATTATCTTTTTATTATAAGCCAAAACTTTGAAGGACGTAAGATTGCAATTTTACGTTGATAGATAAAAAAAAATAACTCAAAATAAGCAGTACAAAGCCCAAAATACTGCAGCATTCTTTCGAGTAAGGTAACACACTTTTTTCTACTGAATCAATTATCAACCAAGTATGAACTATATCTGTATCATGCGCGAATGTTTCAGTTTACGAAAGAAAACAAATTATTAATTAATCAAATACCGAGATCATTATCCTAGCATCTATGCTGACTGCATTTGGTACACATGTTTCAACAGATCATATTCAATATTGATAAACAGATGGCAAACGATAGGAAACGGGTGACTAATTAGAACCGGATATGATTAAGTCTTAAGTAATCACTGATAATTACAACCCTGTGGAGTGTAAGACTATATATGTAATTGGATTGTGTGTGTGCATTTACATTTTCAACAGAAAAAGTAACCATCAAAATAGATAAAAATGAATACTATCGCATATCTGTGGTTTCTCTGATGTTCTGACTATGCAATCTTTTGTGAATTTCAGACGAGACAACTATTCTGAGTCACGAGAATACATCATAGCTATCCTTGCAGACTGAACAGGATATTTGCAAAGGCGTTTCTTCGTCAAAAATTATAAATTACACATGTATATATGTGCAGAAAATTGACAAATATAACTGATTGTGTTGAATTTTAAACTAAACATATACATTGTATATGATGAAAAAACGTTCGCATTGTATAAATCACCAAAACCGAATCACTTTAACCATGTAACATTTCTGTTCGTATCCGATGATGTACCCTTATTTTAAAAGTGGTAATCCAAATTTTCCCGACCTTCATTCTGGGCAGTTTATTTGACAGGACCAAACTATTGTATTTTACTATTGCTCGTACTGAACTACTGCATGGTCGTTATATAACCAACAATCAATCATAACTGCACTTACAAATAATAAACGGAGATAAAGGAAACTCTTATACATATTTAATTATGAGGTGTGCTACAGATCTAACTATTACACCAAAGATTAACAACATAGATAAAGATATTGCTATCATGGGTAACGAACGATCTCACTACTCACATTAGAAAATCATGAAAAATTATTATAATCTCAAACAGAAAATTATCAAATTCTCAAACTGCAAAAATAACAATTGCTAGATATTTCAATTTTAATGAATGAGGACTAATGAACAAAAGTCTAGTTTTAATATGACAAATTCTTCAAAAATTAAAAATTCACACCAGAAACTACACGAAATCTCGTTTTAAACGAAAACTTATAACAATTTCAATACACGAATAATAGAAATCTTCTTAAAAAACCTCTATCAACAACATTGACTTAAGTTATTCGATATATAATCCATGTATTATTTTATGAAGTCATAAAATGGCTGCATTAATCTAGAACGGACTGGGCTGGCAGTAGAGCATCATGCCCGTTTTGGGACTGTGCTGAAAGGACTGTCCTGAAATAAAGTCCGGGGGGAAAAATTTGATCTTTGTTGAAAAGCATAAAAGCACTTATGATCGAAGACACTCACATACATGCACCCTATTTAGAGGAGACAGTAACTAATGTAAACCTCTAATTCAATCCGGCTTACAAAAAATATGGTTTGCTCAATGACAAGATCGCTTAAAAACAAACACCACAGACACACACATTTGAGATGACTTAGAGGAGACAATATCTGATATAAATCAGTAAATCTTTCATTCAATCCGGCTTATTAAAAGTGTGGTTTGTGCCATGACAAGATCGCATGAACTTGCTTTAAAAAAAACCACATACAAACACATTTTAGGTGACTTAAAGGAGACAGAAACTGATAAAAATCTTTTATTCAATCCGGCTCATAAAAGTATGGTTTGCTCCCAGACAATAGATCACGATATCTATAGACCAAAAGAACAGATGCTACCAGTATTTTACGGTCATTTCACCCTCCATATACCAGACAATTAAATAAGGACGGATGAGTGCACCGATTACATACCTGCTTCTGTTATCTATAAATCATGGGAGATCAGTATTATTGGCAAACTGAAAACATATGGTGTCTAACAGCAAAGATAAATAAAGATCTAACAGGATTGCATGATATTTATAAAATTTACGATTGACTACAGCTTCTGAGGATCGAAACAACTGCCATAAGGCAAAGGCTACTATGTTATATCACTGTCTACATATTTATTACTGGAATTATCAACATCTTTTTTCTGTTGTTTAGCATTGATTTTACAAAACTTTCGTGTCTCATTATTCAAGCTTCTCTAAACACACAAAGAATTAAGTACTTTTCATAGTGCCCGAAAAAAATGGATCCCCATCAAAAAGAAAATTATTGGGTCTTATGGTTTGGTCGTCATTACAAAACATTATCAATATTGGTAGGTATACATAAAAAGAATATAATTATATAAGCCTATAAAATAAATAAAAACCGAATGTTGGCCTTTGTGAGGGTTTGGATGGGGTTAAATGATTAAAGAATATAGCCCTTAAAAAAAGAAGATTAGAGAATAACGGGCAAAAAAATGAAGATTAGAGAAAATGTGTGGTCTAATTTTTTGAAGATTAGAGAAAAAGGGGTTAATTATTTGAAGATTAGAGAAAAAAGAGGTGAAAATTAAATGTTTACAGAATAACAGAACCCCCCCCCCCCTCAACCCACCTAGACCCTCCTCTATGCATTTTCTGATTTAACGATTTTGTTGTCGTATGACATGTTTATGTTTAACATGTTTAACTTTCCGAGTTCTTTAAAATATCAAGTTTTTTTTAACTAAAAGGGCCCGGGGTCTCCAGAATTTGAATAACTTCAAGTAGACTATAAAAAATTTGCGTTTCTGTTTTTCAAGTTTTATCAAGTTCCTGTATATAAATGTTGTTTATAACTTGTTTTAAATCTTTGTTTATGTCTGTATGCGACTTATCATTGGATATGACATGCGCAATGGATACAAACAAAAATCAGACGGGTGTACCTAGTAGAGCAGTACTTCCATACTTGATGAAACTTTACAAGGTCACATGATGTTCTTACCTGCTCTAGATCGAGGACGCAGTAAAGTAATGTTAAGCAATTATGTAATTTTACTCGATTTAATGGATGGAACTTCAAATTTCAAAAGATTATACCGTTTATCAATACTTCTGATATCATATTGAAGATTTGAAGATTGAATAAATCTAAAACCATTATTTTTTGGAAATGCTGAATTTTTAAGATTATTGAACACTATTTGACAATTAGTTCTTCTGCAAAAGAGGGGTGAAAGATATCAGAGGGACATTTAAGCAATATCTTCTAGAAATCCATTAGCATTTCTTATTTTAAAATTAAAAAAAATATTACGAGCATTAAACAGATAATTTCCAATGGTTTTTGTACTTTTGTTCTCAAAAATTGTACTTTGTACTTTAAAATTGTAACTTGTAAGTTGATTGACACTGCTTTGCCAGATGTTTCTGTCCTTTATAAATAAAAAAAAGTTTTATCGTAAACTGTTAATGAATGAAATCTCAATTGCTTTTATTTTACTGTCATCAAATTTACACCTTATAAATGGTCATTGTACGAAGAAGTGATACGCTACCAAACATACCTACGTTAAATTATCAGAACTTATGCTGGTAAATTATGTAATACTTATGTATGTATGTACATATACTGTTTGTACTTTGAACTGAACTGGTTTTGTCTGAAGTAAAATGTTTGAAATTGTATTATGCTCCTTGTGAGCTCATGTAATGGAAATAAAAACATTTTCTTTTAAGAGTATTCCTTTTTACGCTAGCGTACAAAATACTTTGTAATTTCCTCTGTTTATATTGGCAATGGTTCGTTTTCGAACGTCCGGTCAGTACATAAAATACACCTTGACAAAAACGCCCTTATAACATGTATAAATTGTTTTTTTCCAGCAAAATTTTTGAGTTTATCAAAAATCATGTTTGGGTTTTGATGTAAAACGAAGAATATATCTTGTATGATTGCCAATGAGACAGCTATACACAGATTAAATTAAGAGGAGACTAGCAATTATAGGCCTTCAACAATAAGAAAACCCCATACCGTATAAAAGGATATAAAAAGCAACACATATATCAGATTCAACTTCAGTGTACACTTAATTTAAATCTCATTTCATTTTATAATAACCGAGACAATTATGTTATTTTATAGAAGTCTCATATATAATTGGACACGTCCACAACCAAATATTCATTTAAAAATGCAAATTATTGGCAGTAGAAAATGTTTCAATCATTTTAACTGTCAAGAAAAATGTATAAAATTCCATTTAGAAAACATGAAAATTGATTATTTATAATATGAATGTTGACATGGTTGATATTGTCCATCATGTCATACAGTGTTGACAAATTAATCTGTGTTTTCAATTATTAATATAATTATTCATATTTGTCACCAGAAGCTGTAAGATCTAACCGAAGAAAACGATGATATATCTTCGTTTTGTGGTTCCAAGCGAGAATTGTCGCCCAGACACAATATAGGTTAAATGAGATCGATAATTCTACCATCAGACTAGTAACTATGGTGACAAAAATCTTTCAGATGATTGTTTTCATGTTGAATAGTATAATTTTGTATGTTTACGTGCATTGTCATGCAAAGGGAGCTAGAATCATATAAATATATGCATATGGCTTCTTTCCCATATCCATTCTCAATATTCATAGGTTTAGTTTATGACATGAATCAATACACAAATCTTTCTTTACGCTAATAGCATTACAGTATACATAAAAACAGCATATATTTCTCCGAAACTAATGAGGTATTTTTAATGATCCACTTACTGTGCTTCAAGGTTAAAAGTAAAGCGAGGTTAATTATGTATGTTGTATGCTTGGTACATCTTTCTGTCAGATAATTTTAATATAAAGTACAACAGAGTACTGAGATAAGAACATTTTGTGACAAAACCAACAGTTATGGTTCGACATTTTGTCACATAAATCTGTTTCCCATTTTCCTTTGTTGAAAACTGACATGCTGATTACGGGTTAAAGATATTTTCATGACCTTGGATTTTTCATTGGCTTATTGGATTCAAATTACACATCCCTATCGAATAAGCACTATTTTCTTTAAGGTAATGACAATGGACATTATCTGCCAATCTGGCAATCATCTGAGCCGATCTAGCCATTATTCGGAACCTCTTTTTTATTTTAATGCCTGATGTTCCTAATGTATTTGTCTATTTAAGTTTTTGGTCTCTAGATTATCTTCTTAAGGTTGTCAAAGAAACACGTGTCTAGCGCCCTGAAGTCAAGTTAAAACTATGCATGTCTTGCGTTTATTTTCTTCTTGAACTTAAAATAAAACTAATGCAAATGCCGTGATCAAACAGAAAATGCGGAATGGCTATATGTGTGGTATCAATTTGGGTGTCAACAATATCAGTTTTATTCTTAAATATTTTTGGGTTAAATCAAATACATTATATGTTTAGAGAATCTTTACAACTTTACTAAGAACTCGGTGTATAAAATATGATTCTTGGACAGATGCGGATCCAGCCATTTAAAAAAAAGGGGGGTCCAAACCCAGGACAAAGGGTAGGGGGGTTCCAACTATATGTTCCCATTCAAATGCATTGATCGGCCAAAAAAGGGGGAGGGTTCCAACCCCCGGACCCCCCTCCCCTGGATCCGCCAATGTTGGAACACAAAAAAAAACGGAATTTTCATTAGTTGAACTCTGAGTCGAAGTATGACTGCATTCCAAGAACCAAAATGACACAAACAGTTAATGCCGCCGACGGTCAAGTTTACATGAGCCAGATGCAATTAAGCTTGATACATAATTATCGATGTCTATACTGAGCAAACATGTATATCAACTTCTTGCATTCTTTGACATGAAATGTTAGCAAGAACAACACATAAAGCAGAGACAAAGTCTGGATTTTATTATTTTCTGGAGGGTTACTATGGTAAACAATAGAAGTTATGTAAGTAAGCAAAGCCTCGGGATGTTAATTGAAAACAAATGAGATACAAATATTTTGTTGAACGCCAAGAGGGTTGCTATGGATACAAGAAAACATTCTGTAATGTTATAATAATACATCGTTTTCATCTGCACTTATATATGTATATCATTAAGACATGTATTGTAAAGTCATTATGCATCTGCACCAGAACATTTGGAAACATTTGGGGCTCTGATTGGGGTAATTTATCTATGTTTAAAGAATTCTTCTTGTATAAACAGAGAGATATCCTTTTTTTCGTAAATTAACTGGTACAAACTCATAACCGACATTTTCTGAAGAATTAAATCTATTTTATTTAACTTTCAGTTTTTAATTTAATAATTATTCAATAATTTTTCATGTTCATGCGCTTAAACAGAATTTGGGGAAATGACCTCTTCCTAAAATATGTATTTAAGTTTTGGTATATATATTGTGGAAGATTGATGATTGAATGCGTATTCGATCTATTGGGCTAGATAAAAAGATGAATGAATAAAGTACCAACTGTTGAATAGCAAGTATACCATAAATCCGTTTAAAATATGTAAGGATCGATGCCCACGTGTCAAGATCAAAGAAGTCATACGTTGTAAGAATAATTAAAGGATATGTTAACGACCTTCAAATGACCTTCACCAAGTTCTGAGTGTTTGAGATTAAATATTTGCATAAGTCTGGAATACATTCACAATTATAAAAGAGTATTCAATTTTCTTTGTATGAAATATCAATTATGTCTACAAGTAGCAGTTGATATTATTTTAAAGTCATCAAACACAATGTTAAAGCAATTGAGCAGATATTTTTAAGCGTTTTTTTGTTTTATTTTTGTTTGATAATCTGACTTTAAAAGATTGCCAATATTTTCTTAAAAATCATTATTAAAATAATTTAAAAAAAACAGTTTGTTTTTCTAGAATTTATGAGGCCTGTTTTTTTCAACAAAGGTTGTAAAATCGAACCCTGCATGTGGTAATTGTGTTCGACTCAAATCTTAATTGACGAGGATTATTAGTTTTCCAGTCGAAGGTCGTAGTTTTCTCCTCCAACTACCTCCTCAAATAAAAGCTGACCGCTACGAAATATTCAATGGTGCTGAAAGAGGCACCAAACACCAGTTAATGAATCTAACACTCAATGGATAATGGATAATGTTGGATACTGTGTAATGGCTGTGTTGTTTTTCTTTGACGTTTGTGCACGCAGATAGCCGACATTGTGAAACTGCGTGGCTGTTCCTTTTCGAGTAATATGTCGGAATCGTTACCAGGAGAATAGAAGAAGCAGGGGTTTGTTATCATATCTGAATTATGTAACTTGCACAGCCTCTTTGAATAACACAGAACAATCAAACAGACCACACGTAACATCTGTGTAAAATCGACACCGAGTCCATTAAATCGAAGTCTATACTGTTACACTGTCTGCAGCACTGACAAATAATACTGTCTGTATCAATATTTATAACGTTTTAAATCTCAATCTTATCAAATGGTTTTTAATCTCCAATCCGATCATAACTGTGCATAATCTCTAAACTCGGCCGTCAAACAAACCTTGTTAATCGATTCTACGGATAAAGTTTTAAATGATTTGCTGGGGGTGGGGATAATTGCACACATATAGGACTACATTGTGTTTTTCGGTCAATCCCACAAATGCATTGATTAAAAAAAAAACGATTAACAGGAGAAGAATTAGAAAGAGCAATACTTGATGGTATGGCAATTTGATGTAGTTGAAACGTAGTTATTCGAATAAACCAACTGAGAAATGTATTAAGCAGAACCAACTTGTACGCGATATATGTAAATTAAGGTAAACTATTACTGAAAGGTTTTTATTTCAGAACAAGATGATAATAGGTGTATGGCAATTTTAAAAGGTACCAAAAATCATGGGGCTCTACAAGTAAGACCAGTTAACTCTTAACCCAAATATAATTGGCTTTATGGTTAACTTTTTATATGTGTACACAAAAAAAAGTAGGTCACAGATAATTTGCAAATAACATGTATCATTTCTAGCTTAGATCAAAATGTTCTCATAGAAGGAATGAAGAGTATATATGGTATACCATGAGAAATAAATTCGCAAAAGGAGGTCTCATTATCGTATAAATACACTGATACAGTAATCCAGCTGACATACGCATATCGTGTCGCATTTGATATACTTATAAAACAGTGGACCATGAAATTGGGGTCAAGACTATAATTTGGCATTAAAATTAGAAAGATCATATCATGGGGAACCTGTGTACTTAGTTTCAAGTTGATTGGACTTCAACTTCTTCAAAAACTACCTTGACCAAAAACTTTAACCTGAAGCGAACGGACGCACGGATGGACGAACGGACGGACGGAGGCACAGACCAGAAAAGATAATGCCCCTCTACTATTGAAGGTGGGGCATAAAAAACGCAAGCATTAATGAAAAAAAATTTTTTTCTTATACGTTCACCCAGTTTAGTTAACCTTTAATTTCACTTCTATGTAAAAGCAGATGAAAAGAAAACGCAGGCATTTATGAAAACATTTTTTTTCTCAGATGTTCACCCAGTTTAGTTCACCTTTACAATAAATAATATTAAAGTATTATTTTGTCGGAAACAAAAGAATCGATACTTAGTACTATTAAACGGTTATATTTTATTATTTTGCACCCCCCTTTTTACACTATTTTTTTTGTAAATTATGCTTATAAAGCAACAGCATTTTCAGTTTTCTACGAGCATATGACAATAATTAGATCTTCAATTTGTTCACTTGATTTAGAGAAGTTTTCATAAGAAAAGAGCCAATATAGAATTCTAATGTAACATTTTTTGAAATCATATAATATGACCTCATAATAAAATTCTTATACTAAATAAAAAAGAAGATGTGATATCATGATTGGATATGTACATGATATAAAAGACAACTGTCTATCATAATTAAATGGAGAGGACATAAGCAACGAAAGGCCATCGTACGGCTTTTATAATTAGGAGACAACCCCTACCGTATATTTTTGAAGCATCTGTAAATTCTCAAAAAAACTATCGCGTTAACAGTAAACTTATATCCAGCAACACGCCAACCAAATTAAAAATGTATTCGGTTTGGACCGAATTAAAGCGGTTTTTGAGGAAGCCTTTATTGAGTACAGTAAAAAAGGTTAATGCATGAAAACAAAAT
The DNA here is from genome assembly GCF_965363235.1 of Mytilus galloprovincialis. NCBI lineage: Eukaryota > Metazoa > Mollusca > Bivalvia > Mytilida > Mytilidae > Mytilus > Mytilus galloprovincialis. The sequence continues at coordinate 42,591,922 of NC_134843.1, read as the reverse complement.
CGCTTAGTGTGTAGTCGTATGTACTTTTTGTCGATATTCATTCTTGGAATTGAATTAGTAATAATCCTTGACAACTTTCTTTGACTTTTAAGTCAATGATAGCCAGAAAATAAGACATTCGTTAATAATTCTTATGAACCTACAGAAAGCTGAATTTGAATCAATATTGCAACAAACACGAATTGATGAGCCTAGAATTATCACTGAAAAGACCTGTCAGTGTCCTACGGATTCTCTCGGACTTGAACATTGTTGAATGAGATCAAATGAAAGATATCCATCGAGATGTATGACAATGGATTCTGATCCACCTTTATTGTATCTTGACACACGAAGTCTGCTTGGCCTTGACCACAATCAAATAAAAGTTCATATATAGAATCTTTCCAAGTGATCCTTATCCAAAATGTTCGTACCCTGAGAGTGTATACAATTTCGTTTTACTATCTGTATCGGGTGCCATCATAAAAATAGGGATAGTTATAAAATACATTTTATCTAATTTTAAACAAACGAAATCTGAGACAGTGCACATCTTTAATACTTAAGGAATGACTGTAATAATTTTCTGTCTATGAAGAAATAACATAAAAAATTTGGTGCACACTGAATAACGCGCGTAGCGGGTTATTTAACAGTGTGCACCACATTTTTTTATGTTATTTCGAATAGACAGAAAAAATATTTCAGTCATTTCTTATAATTTAATTCTAAATTCCATTTTAAAGCGTAGAAAACCATGAAAAAACGTTGATGACGTCATGGTCGCATGTCTAGATTATGTCTATGGGCTCATAACAAAATAACGTCAGCCAATCAGAAGACGCGTTACATCCAAAATTAAATTATATTAAAATGAATAATGTGTTCCTTGATGATTGCTCTTCCTCAAGTAGCCCTAAGTATAAACAAACATATTTTGTTTTCACCCTATCAACAGAGCATATGCACACATTGACCGATGGGTCCGCATATAAGTCACTTGTGGTTAATCATATATGCAATCTAACAGAGCTTATCACCGCGAGTGCACGCATATACTAGTATTCATCCGAAAGAACCATCATGAACATCCGAAAGAACAATTTTCATCATTATACAGATTAATCTTTAACATTTTTTTCTTTTAGGTCTTTTTAAAATAATATTGGTAAATCTTTGAGACAGCAACTAGTAATTTTGAATTCCAAGAAAATGTTAAGAGAGATAGGGATGTAAATTTAAGGAAAACGCCTATCATACCTATAGAACGGTACAAGTCTTACACAAAATTCCAAAGTAATGTTAAGGTTCTACTTCGATTTCTAGTACTTCTGGAGTCTTGTATCTTGAATCACAAGGAAAAGTACAATTATTTTTCTAAGACATTACATTCAATGTTCTATACGTGTTTTACTATTATTTACTTTACCGTCCTTTTCGTAGCTTTTCATATTTATCTTTAAGATTACTTGATATTGTAACACCGTATGTTTGTGGCATAACATCGTGGCCACAAGTTAAATTTTTTTTTTCTGTTTAGTATTAAATTTATATTAAGATTCATTTTGTTACATCTTGTGATAATTTTATTTGGCAATCGCCAATGGCAGTCAGCAGGGTTAAAGAACATCAGTTGTTCGACCTGTTAGTCAAATGCGTTTTGTTTAAATATATTTTTTCACTTTTTTGGTCCTTTGGAAAATGTTGTTTCAGTGGCGGATCCAGGGGGGGGGGGGTTCCGGGGGTGCGCACTCCCCCCCTTTATTTTTGCCGATCAATGCATTTGTATCGGGACATATGTTTTGCACCCCCCCCCCCTTTGCCCTGGGTGCCCTGGGTTAGCACCCCCCCTTTCGAAAATTCCTGCATCCGCCCCTGTGTTTGTTCTGTTTTTAGATCCTTCTACAACGAAATTTGTTTTACATGCACACGTATAAAAATTACGGTTTTTATCCAACGCAATCATAGTTTGAACGTAGTTTTCAATTTAGACTCGTGTATGTGATCCGATGGATAAATCTGTTGTAGAGTTGTCACTGACTCAGACGTACATATATAACTGTTCAAATATATAGTCAAATGAACGGTCTGTTTCCAAGATGATACGGTACAGGTTTAAGAATGTAATTATTGATAGTCGGACCCCATATACATGATATATGAGCCCAATTTGACTTCTATTCTAATATTTGTAGAGGATCATATACCTCAATTTCTATAATATCCTCTGTTGATAGTATAATAATAAGGAGTTCTCGTATGATTACTATTGTCAGAGACAACAATCTACCAAAGTTGAAATAAAGCGGATGTAAGCAATTGAAAGCAGTGTTTTATTGACTGTTGCTTGTTCTTGTTCTTATTATCTTCTTTAGGTTATCCCCTTAGTTTATATATTCCCTCTTTTTACAACCTAAGCAGGTCAGTGAATGCTTATAAAGCGTAGTATAGGACAATTTCGAAATAACATGCAAAGTCGATCGTCAGGGCTTAATTTAGAGAAAAATGAGAAACTCTTCTCTTGTTCTATATTCTTTGCTTGTGGAACGTAGTCTGAGTTTCGTTGCAAGTTGTCTTCAGCATGTTCAAGAAAATTTCTTCCTGTTGACTTATTGTATATTTTTTTTTTTCTCGTTTTAAATGAAAGCAGTGAGTGTACAGGAACTAAATAATAATGTGATCTACATTTGGTGAAATAGTAACAAACAGTGATGATCCTAACATATTTGAATAACTATCTAACATACTTGAATGTTTTGACTTCAATGCATACAGTTTGTTTTATTCTTATCACAAAATATATCTTATAATATATAAATTCTTTTTTGTCAATGTTCAAAGCTGTACTAAATCAAAATGACCTTGAGCTACATAAATTCATTTAAGTTTAAATATTCTAATACAGTGGCCTTGACCGCTAAAAGAACACACTGTCCAATTATGTCATTTTGATAGAACTGGGATCGATTTTAATGATTACTAGATTATAAACATTACATGTTTACCATTGATTTGTAGAACAACCAATGGTGCTCAAATTTCCTTCTAATCTGTTGTTAATTTTCTCATTTACAGCTAATCGAAATTACGCTGAACTCAAAGATAAATCAAATTATATTAAACATATAACTTCTCACAAAAGACCAAGTGGACAATTACTAAGGGTAAACCGTCTCAGAGACAAAATCAAATGTGTATATATTGCGCGATTGATAGTTATAAATATATGTGTGTGTGTGTGTGTGTGTTTTTGTGTGTGTATACTGACGAAACGGCATTCATGACATGCAAAAAGGAAAGGATACAACTATTTAAAGCCGTGCAAATATCTTACCCCCGTCAGCATATGTTTCACATCCGTATCCACATTGTAATCCAGTGGTCCATGTCCCTTCATATCGGGCTCCTGATGACGTCGACTGACGGACGCCATAACGCCCTTTAAATCCTTGCGTCCATTCCCCTTTATAAATCCATCTCCCTTTTGTTTCAACGCCTAATCCATGACGTTTGCCCTGAAACCACTGGCCTTTGAACGCATTTCCACTTGGCCATGTATAAACTCCAGAAATTTCGAAACCAAATTGCCATGCTCCCGAGTACTCCCCCATCCCCTTGGGGCCAGTGCAAACTCCGTGTCCGTGAGCTTTTCCATCCTCCCATCCTCCGCTGTACGTGCCCCCATCATCAAAATCGAAACGGCCTCCTCCAGTTGTCATTTAGATGCTACCCACATGGAGGGAGGGTGTAAAACTCCAAGCTAGATATGTATTTTCACAGAAACAAATAACATTATCCACATAAATCCGCCAAGAAAATAATTCACCGGCATTCTCTATCCAAAATGGCTGACATAATCCTATGAGACTCGTCAGAAACAGAAATCAATGAAATGGTGTAAATTAAGGTTAATTAAGAAAAAGTCAGGTGAATAATAATTGTTCAACAATTTCATCCTAACATTGATTCATGGCTATGTGGTTGGAGCTTAAATCCAGAAAGCAGACTGATTGTCGTATCGTCAAATCACATTGTTACATAAGATATACGTCAGATGTAATATTTTTTTTTATAAACACTCACTTGAATCTGTATCTCTTTCAAGAAAAGATGGCGTAGTGAATCTCGACAAATTACTTATGCCATGTTATTTTTCAATCAGAATCGTAGCGCAGGCGTAGCCATTTTAGAAGCCTTCATTATTTTGTTATCGAAAATTGTTATGAATTAAGTATATTCAGCAATGAAAAGATACTATAAGATGATTCGAAATTATCATCGACAGGGTGAATAAATTATGCGAAAATGTCGGACATAACACAGTATCTGACTCCTCGGGTCGGGTCTCCATATATGGCCGCACGTTACTATTGGCCAAGCGTCTGGTAATATAGCTGCCTCCTGAAACGCCACATGTTCTCACAGATAAGATACTTGCATCAACACTTTAACGAAGGCAATTTTCGTTTTTCCAGTAATTCCAAGATTTGCACAGTGACAAATAAATAATTAATGTACACATGAACGATCGGTTTGATCGATCTCAGGTATACATAGACAATACGCAGGTTGTGTCGTATTGATTTTGCTCATGAAGTAAGAAGAGCTGCTTGAAAAGTTTGGGACATATGCAGATGATTGTTTTTCTATTGATCTCGCGATAATTTAACGAGATCACTTGATTAAAATCAACAGCTCTCCAATAAAATACTTAAATATTGCTCATTATGTACAAAAATTTAGCTTATTGATTCATCGTTTGTTTGCCTATTACTGGTCGATCCATGTATTTTTTCTTTCTTCCGTTTTTCTTTTATTTTTTACTTAGGGTAATACAAATTGCCCAAGCTTTTCATCCACTTAAATATAAAAAAAGGTTTAAAACGTAATATAAAACGCTTGTGGTTTTAAATTACATGTAGTTACTAGATTTAAACAAGTTTTTTAAAAATGTTTAAACGACATTCAAAACGATAATAAAACAACATCGGAATATCTATTTAAATTGTACAATAGTGAGAAGAGTTGATGTAGATTTGTTCAATAAAAAGAATTAAAATTAATGTCCAGTGACAAATATTAGGACGTTTTTATGAAGAATAAACGCAAACGCTTTTGTTATAGCTATAAAATGTTGTGCAAATATTAATTATTAAATGAATGTAATAACCTTTTATTTGAAGAAGAAATCATCGGGTTGGACTAGAAAATAAAAGAGAACAAATTTTACCAAAGTAAGCAGTTCAGATTTTCAAGCATCTGGATGAAAGAATGCTTATTCAATGTACAACTCTTTCGGAACTTGTAACACGCTTACCCGAGGGTCTGGTTGGGGTTAAGTAATGAACAAAAGTGCATAATAGAGGGCTAATTAAATAAAAAATAGAGAAAAGTGCAAAGTAAAGGGCAAAATAAATAAAGAATAAAGTAAATGCTATAAATCGTAAAGAATAAAGAACTGAAGGACCCCACATCATCCAGACCCTCCTAACCTATTGTAGATGACCAGTGAACTCGTTTGTTTTTTTTTACCTAAACTATTGTGAACATTTTCCTGACAACAAACAAACATACATATATATACATCTTAACCATTTTTTTACAAGTCAATATGTCTAACATGTGGAAATGTTTGCCTTTCCTCGTGCCACTGTTTGCGCATCAATTCGTTCTTTATTTAATCGAGTACGATAATTTGTTCAGTAATAACACCTTAGTAATTCATATTTATATAGGCCAAGTACAGCAAACAGCAGATATGATCAGATATGTGGAATAAATTCAATCTTCACAACGGAGCATACCATAAGGTTGACGTTGTCGCTAGATTTAAGGGTTTTGTTTACACATAAACAATGTATTCTAAGTACAGACAAACCTGTGCAACTGAAAACGTTTATATTTACATATATATAGCTGATGTGGTCGAGGGGTCTAGAGCGCTGGACAAGAGCGTACGAGATTTCAAGATTTATTCATAAATACAATTGCATTTTGAGTTTCAAAAAAGCAAGCAAAAACATCCTAGATTTTTTTTCGTTGTAGAAGATGCAAAAAAAAAAAAAAAACTAAGTCCGGTATATGTCTTGATCCGTTCCTCTCAGGTCATTGAATTTCATTACAGTGATTAATATGGACAACAGAGGGACAATAGATATGATATCTGGACATGGCACCAAAAAATAAGATCGCTTATTTTACCATCTTCTTCGATGCAAGACAGAATAATCTCAAAATTTTATTGATCGAACACAATGCATTTAACTTTCACATGTTTGGGTCCTAATAGTACTCAAAACGATTCCTGCTGTTTGTCTCCTCTCTCAGTCTCTGAATTGATTTCGTGGTGTAAACACTGCCATGTTTGCCAAATGGTTATCATGAACCTTAAGTGCACATGTAAATCAATTACCGCGATATACATCTAATAGGATTAGTGTGTCGAGATATGTTTTGTGTAACATCGTGCACCGGGTTCTGTTGTTAATTGGTACTCATTGGGCTGTGCAATACACTTTGTTACATAATGTAACATATACATTGATATACATGTGCTAAATATTTGTAATATAAATATTGTTACACAAAAAAAATCCTTTAACATGTACTAAAATTTTATGATATACGTGTCGTCAGATAAATTCTTTCTGCTTGTTTTGAGATATAAGCATTTATAAATTTGGCGGGAAACAGCTAGTTCTCTTGTTTACAGATTTACTGTCTTAATTATTTAAGAAATTAAAAACATTTCCCAAACATGTATTAAGTTTCAAAAGTTAACATCCCTGGCTCCTAATAATAATTCAAGTAATGTCAGTCGTTACATTCCACCGATCTCCGAATAATCCCACATTGCTACATTAACGATAGGCTAACTGCTGACGCAGAATTGTTCGAGTTAGGTCAGTCCTTGTTTTTTAGTTAGTTGTTTTGATTTTTTTTTATTAGAGAAAGCGTTTATCTGTTATGAGTGTTCTTATATGTGCTTTATGTCTCGTAGTATTGACATTTTTGCGATATTTTTTAACATTACCATATAAGCGGGAGGGTTGGCTAGCCCTAACACCAGATTCAATCCACCTTTTTTTCTTAAATCAGTGTTATCAAGTAGTACGTTTCTATGTATGTTGGCCTTTCTCCTTTGTCTTCCTTTTATAGTGGACATGTTTCGCTTGTTTTTAGTTGAAAACCGGGTTTGTTTTCTGCCAATCGATTTATGACTTTTGAGCAGATGTATAATACTATACTGATGCCGTTATTTATATACTTTTGTGTTGGTTGATTTGTTGGCTAGGGTTTTTTCAACGCTTATCCAACAATATGTGTTCCAAAAGCAACATATTTATCGATAGAGTCTTGTAAACAATGCTATCAGACAATCTGTATGTAAAATCTTCCCTCTTCCTGACCCGTTGAAGCCACACAAATCAGCAATTAGAGCTTACTGTTGTTAAATAATACTTAATTCAAGATGGCACGTGTATATCAAATGAAAACTGATAGCTTCATAACGTAATGTGAAGCAGTAACCAACTTTAGAAATTACTAGAACACACCCGCGAAATCACGGGCATATACAGCTTGTGAACTGTTGTAGGATGATTTTTTGTAAAACACATTATGTATGGAGAATTTCATAAAAGGTATCAAAAGCCTTCTCCCTTTTTAGCTCACCTGGCCCGAAGGGCCAAGTGAGCATTTCTCATTACTTGGCGTCCGTCGTCTGTCGTCCGTCGTCGTCGTCGTCGTTGTCGTTAACTTTTTACATTTTGAACTTCTTCTAGAGAACCACTTAATGGAGTGAAACCAAACATGGCATGAATGTTCCTTATGAGGTGCTGACCAAGTGGTGTTACTTTGTAGCCGATCCATCATCCAAGATGGCCGCCAGCGGGGGGACTTAGTTTAACATAGGACCCTATGGGAAATGCTTACAAATGACTTCTCCTAGAGAACCACTGAATGGAATGGAACCAAACATGGCATGAAGGTTCCTTATGAGGTGCTGACCAAGTGTTGTTACTTTGTAGCCGATCCATCATCCAAGATGGCCACCAGCGGGGAACTTAGTTTAACATAGGACCCTGTGGGAAATGCATACAAATGACTTCTTCTAGAGAACCACTGAATGGAATGAAACCAAACATGATATGAATGTTCTTTATGAGGTGCTGACCAAGTGTTGTTACTTTGTCTCCGATCCATCATCCAAGATGGCTGCCAGCGGGGGGCTTAGTTTAACATAGGACCCTATGGGAAATGCATACAAAAGTCTTCTTCTAGAGAACCACGGAATTGAATGAAATCAAACATAGCATGAATAGTCCTTTCTTTATGAGGTGCTGGCCAAGTGTTGTTACTTTATAGTCAAATTTTATCTGTTTTTATATGATTTCAAAAACCCAATTAGAGTCAGGTGAGCGATACAGGCTCTTGAGAGCCTCTATAGTTCCAAAGTCCGATATTTTTTTCCTTTCTGTTAAATTCAATCATTTTCGTGTTTCTGGCCTCAGACCAAAATTATTCTTTTCCTTTGCTACAATGCTTCTTTTGGTAAAAGTCAAATCAAATTAAAAATTTGCACCGTTTCAAACATGAAATAAATGTAACTGCTTATATGTAGACCATTATTAGTCTATAAAATATGCTTCTAGGACAATCCATCAGTGCCTTTACGTTTGAGAGCCTTATTAACATACCAATGGTAGGATATGAATCATGTATAAATGACTAAGACGGGCCTTTTATAGCTGACTATGCGGTATGGGCTTTGCTCATTGTTGAAGGCCGTAGGTTGACCTATAGTTGTTAGTGTCTGTGTCATTTTGGTCTTTTGTGGATAGTTGTCTCATTGGCAATCATACCACATCTTCTTTTTTTTTTTTTATATTAGGCTAATTTTAGGGGTGGTCGGAAGGGTTCTGATCCCGAAATCCCGGGCTTAAAAATGAAAATATATTCCCTGGATTCCGTAAGGATCAATCCTCAAATCCCGAGCTTAAAAACACCCGATCCCGACGCCCCGAAAAAGGTCCTGCCTCCCTCTTATCTCTACCTTACTTTCATTTTTGCCAAATCACTATTTTCCCTTTCAACCATAAATTGTTATGCCCCATTTATGGGCATTATGTTGATAGTCTGTGCATCCGTGCGTTCTTTCGTCCGTCCGTCCGTCTGTCCCGCTTCAGGTTCAAGTTTTTGGTCGAGGTAGTTTTAGATGAAGTTGAGCATGTTTTACTTATTAATATATTTGCAAGTGGTATGACCCCTTAAATAGTAAATATTTCAAAGAAAACAGTAGACATAATCAGGGACTTTCTAACTAACATAGAAAGTCCCTGACAGAATACAGAGAGTCTCTATATATTAAAGTAGTATAATCGTAGTTTACATGTAGATAAACGCCGAAAATAATTCTCCTCTCTAAGGAGGTATTATAATTGTGGTTCTTGCGACACCATGATATGAAACGCGAAAAAATAATTGTCCTCTCTAATGGGGTATAATAGTTTTGATTCTTGCGATCTAAACACCATGATATGGAGAACGCTCTGAATGGCTTATTTATTTTTCATTTTTGTTATCTATCATACGATTGGTTGTATTTGTGCATGTTTCAAACCGGAAGTCTTATCTATGACTAAAATTCAGTCTGATGACGGAATCATATCCGGACTCCTTTTTGTCGTTTTTCTCCCAAAATAACTCGATCTATGCATGTTAACTATAGGACACAGAGGCATGATGATTGATTTATTGTGGAAGGAAGAGAAGCGACACACAAAATGAGGTCTTCTCGTTTAATAACTTATAGATTAAAAGAAAAATGGGGGTGATACATTATATTGCTATGTTAAGTAAAAAAGTCAAAATTGCTGAAATAAAATAGAATGGATTTTTTGCGTTCTGTCGACTCAAACCACTCAAAGCAAGTATTTCAAACACATAGATGGTAACCATGACCATGCAGCGAACATCTTAAATGAATACATTTCCGTTATTGTTATCTTGCAGAATGAGATTATTTTGTCTTCAATATTTATTCAGACGTTCGTTACAGATGACTGAAGTGACAGACACGACGCCATACCTCATAAAACGCTTTGGGAAACTGGCCTGATAGAATTGTTAGCTTGGTTGTGAGTTTTTGTTGGTTCAATCCCGTCATGATCAAAACCTATAGTTACTCAAATCGGTCTCTGGTAATCACAGCACATCTAATCATTTTTATACTATAATAAACTAGTAGATTTTTTTCTTCGGTACCCTGCATGGCAGCATTATGGAATTGGAACAACAATATAGTTGCAACGAGTTAGAATAATACTGAATCGTTTGGAACCCATTGTAAATAGCAACTTTATATATATATAAAATAGCCTTAAACCCAGGTCCAATATTTCCTCACGGCGATAGTAAGCTGTTGCTTAACATAATGATTCGTGAACATATTCAAGATGTTATTTAATTATATTTGGAAAAGCAAGATTAACATCGTTGCTTTAAGCAACAACAACAAAAAAAAAATGAAAATTCCTTTAATAAAAAACAAATGATTATTATAACCAAGGAAATAATGCAGAACTCGAAAGCTTAAGGTTTAATATCATTTTATTTGTTTAGAGAACCTAAATGGTAAGACCACAAGGTAATAAAAGTCTTGAAGTCCTCTTCAATGTATTCGCAAAATATGGATGGTAATTAATTCTTCAATCCATTTCTATATCATTATGTCACAATTATGTTGTTACGCTAGTTCAATATTTTCACTTGTCCTCACAATATGATGCCGTTTGGTCGGTTTTCATGAAATTTTTAGTGTCGACTTTGAAATCTTCGAGTTCTTGGAAAAGCTTATTCTTAATTTCTGCTGTTATGGATTTCTCCCTTGCCAGTATCCATGAGAATTCAAAATGTACATCGACTACTTCCGAACAGGAATAAATAAGAGTATATGTTTTGTAGTCTGTGTCAACCACCCAGTAATTTCCATATGGAGCAGCTGAAATAAATAAGTTGAAGTTAGGCGTATAAATACAATACGTTTTGTTTTAAAACTATATTTTTTTCAATTCAATTTTTCAATTCAATTCAAAGTTTTATTGCCATATAAACTTTACAGTTTGTGACATATAACAACAACAAAAACAAATAAAGACAATAACTAAGTAACTCAATATATATACACAAATTCAGGTAAATATAAAAGGGTCCCCTGTCCTCAGTTCCATTGACTTTTTTTTATAAAGGATCCTAGTTTATTCACTTGTAATGGTGTTGATGGGTTAAGTATATATATAACTTTGTCTTATTGTATATACTTACTTTTTGTACGTGCATGTAATCTAGCTCGGTGAAACAAATTTGACCTTAATGATTAACCAACTCCGATTTTGTACTAACAAAGTTATATACTTTAACCATACATTAAGCACTACACTTTTTCCCAGAGAGATGCAAATGAGGAACCCATTCAGTTTAAGATTTGTATTTCTAACTTTTTTTTCTCACACTTGAGACCCCAAATTATCTTATGCATAAATAAACTGGCTGTGTTAAAGTATGGAACGCCATAGCTGTCTTATGTGTCTTTTTTATTGCTTTTTTATCATAAGATGGGGGTTTTCTATTATAAGATGGTGGTTTTCTATTATAAGAAAAACCACCATCTTATAATAGAAAACCACCATCTTATATTAAAAAAAGCAATAAAAAAGACACATAAGACAGCTATGGCGTTCCATATTATGGTGTTATGTAAAAGTTAAAGTTTTTGGTTCATGTTTTGGGGCAAGATAGTCTTTTGTGAAGTTAAAGTACAATTAACTTAAAACTTAGTACACATGTTCCCTGTGATATGATCTGTCTAGTTTCAATACCAAATTAGAGTTTTCATCCCAAATTCACTATCCATTAATAAAATTATAGTCCGAGTGGGGCATCCGTGTAATATGGACACATTCTTGTTTACAAAACTCGTTTTTGAGAATCCGTTATATTTGATTTCAACAGAAATAATGACTTTGTTATTTATACCTATTTTTTTTAAATTGATAGTATATGCAATGTATAAATGCAAGATCGTCTCTCGAGAGATGACTTGGAAATTAAATATGTGTGTACCGACGGTCTTGGAAACTGGAAATTATGTAACAATAATTTTAGAAATGAGATTTACTTTTAGTATGCAACAGTAATATTATAATAAATGTGTTTATTTTGCACAGTAATTAAACGTTCGTTTATTTTTGATTTGTACTTAAAAAACCATAAAACCCATGACTGTTTCAGATAATATTGTATCCGCCTGCAACATTTATAACATATAAAGAGAAAAAAAAACGTTAAATTATAGCCAAGCTTAATTTGCAGAACTACTTTTTTGTATTTTTAATAATTATAGAAATAAAACAAACCTTCAGAAAATTTAACCAATAGTTTTGCTGGTTCATTCTCATCGGGAGCATAACCATCACCAACTATTGAAATCGTTTCTCCGTTTCTGAAAAAAAAACAAGGTATGCAACTCCAGCTGAGAATTTAGTCATATCAGAGTTACCTCCCATGTAATCTTGATATTTTTCTAAATCGGACACTCGTTTATGAAAGAAATATTTTACAATAGAAGTCAGACATTAAGTAAACAATAACAAAACATTAGGCGCTTATTTGAATTCAAAATTGATAAACAGTTCATTTAATCTCAACTGTTCGATGTTGCTATATTTTGTTGATGCATCCGATACGCATGTATTAAATCGGTAGGTCAAGTTATTTTACAGTAACTGTAGAAAATAGAAATACCTCAAACTGACCATAAATTGGCGTCTCTACTTACGGGGTCTTTCCCTCGTTTTGAACTCTGATGTGTTTGTCCTCCTTAAGTAAATAATTAGCTTTAATACATTCTTGTCCGTCTTCAAAGTTTGCTTTGAATTTGTAGATTTCATACCAATCCCCGAGATACTGAAATCATGAAAATTCATATTTGTAAATCACTAGTTTAGCTCGTCATGTTATTAACATCTCTAATTCAGAGCCATACAGCAATGAATTTTAATTAAACTATGATTTTATTATTATCTTTCTCATTCTGCATTCACTAAAATCAAGCTGGTATACTTTAAATTTAAATATCAAATACACATTCAAAGAAATTCATATATTTTGCGTGCCTTCTTTTTTCGTACATACTTATACAGTGATAAGGCAAAGGAAAATGTCAAAATGATGTCCCCAGAATATTTAAACCTGCTAAATAGTTTTGTTCATAATAAGACCAGTGCATCGAATAGCTTAAATGTATATATGGCCTCAATACTATTTCATTAAATTTTCAGTCCCACCTTCCTGAGCTGCAAGGTTATATTCAGTATGTCCTGATCAAATATTTCAGTGACATCTTACAAAGGCATGTGTAACTGTACATTCAATTTATTTCTTGGTCTTATAGACATGCATGTGTTATAAATTTTACTACTGATGTTTGTTGAAAGATAAGAAAATAATGAAATGTGGTATGATGCCAATGCCAACTGTATGTTCAAATGAAGTGGATGTGAGCAATAAGGGGCAATGAGAAAACCCCATACCGTATGGTCAGCTATAATAGGCCCCGACATTAAAAGAATTTAAAGAAACAAAAATTGTAATAATAAAAAATATATTAGATGAGAGTTTTCTAACAAGAATAATTGATAAAGGAAGATGTGGTATGACTCTCCATCCTAGTCACAATCTGTAAACCGTTATAGGTCGAGGTACGGTCTTCAACACCGCGCCTAGGCTCACACCGAACAGTAAGCTTTAAAGTGCCCAAAAACAATTAGTGTGAAACCATTCAAACGGTAAAATCAACGCCCTGATCTATATAAAAAACGAGAAACAATAAAAAAAAAAGGTAGTTACACAAATAAACACCAATAACTGTAAAATATGAGGGCAAATACTACCAGCTAGGGACACAGTCTATAACAGCCACACATCACGAGTAACAAATTCTGCAATCAATGTAAAAAATATGGAGATGATGTACAGAATAATGGCAAATGAGACAATTATTTAGTTTACTTGATCATATATGTAAGTTTTTAATGCCGTACCTCTTTTACATCGAGTTCCTTTTGTGCCACTACAGGAGGACATTTTCCTATACCAACTATCTGCGCATGAATAACACCAACATTCAGAATGAAACATAATACAAAGAGTTCCACCATAAACATTGTGATTAGAAGTATTAAGAAACGTGATCGCGTTCCAATATATATACCTACTTAAGATCTTTATGAAACATCTGAAGGGGTCAACATGATTCAATATGATATAATAATTCTACCTGACCGATATATGGATCATTCTAATATTTGTAAACATAAATTATATATGTATAACTGTGTAACAAACTGAATTTGAAAAATAAAGAACAAAAGTCTCTAATCGTCTCTTTTAGATTTCAAGTTTATGATAACAGCATTTTTATGTGTCATCTTTTCTCTCTTTTTGTAAATTACCTTGCTTTTTGTAAACAAATATTTGTTGCAACCCGAATTGTAACACAAAAGGTTTATGATTTTAAGCGTAATATATAATGCCAATATCAAGGTCGACAACTGAGACCCAAATATGAATGTAAATTCTTAATTTGATAAGACAAGTGAGAAAATGGTCAAGCTTTGTTTACGTGTACTAAGATATATCCCAGTGTTTATCTCCGATCGTTGGCCTTTAGCCTATATCTGTCCTTACATAAACAAAAAGTTTTAGTGTACTCAGGAAGATGTTATATCAGGGGTCAGATCTTGTAATTAGACTATGTCAAGTAACTGTATATATACCGGCTCTATTTCTGTACATTATATTATTGCTTCTATGTGACTGTGTAATGTAGTTTTCCTTTTTTCCTTTTCTTTGATACCAAGTTTTATAACTTTAAAAGTTTTTATTGATGTTATTCAATTTAGTTTTGCTTTTATTTCCCCATTTTGTAATTCTTAAATTATTTTTGCTGGATTGTTGCTTATTTCAAAAGAATGATCGGAGATCTGAATTGTCATTGTCATTGGTCGTAGTAATCGAATAGCACTTTCTGATCACACGTAGAGCGCTCTATGTCACACGTATTATACCAAAGATTCACTCGTGTGAATTTGCAGTCTTACCTTTGAGGAAGCTGTATATAATAATGAGGCTCTAGAATTATTTATTATATAGATATATAAGTTATGGTATGAGTGCCAATGAGTGAACTCTCCTTCTATGTCACAATTTGAAAAAAGTAAACAACCATAGGTCAAAGCAAATCAGAGCTCATGCCCACACTTAACAGCCAGCCACAAAGTGACCCCAAAACAACTAGTGCAAAACAATTCAAACAGGAAAACCAACGGCAAATCTATATAAAAAAAAAAGAAGAAACACGAAAAATCACCCACGAACCACACCAACAAACGACACCCATCGAACACCAGGTTTCCGACTTTGGACAGGCGCAAATAAAAGAATAGGGACCAAACTCTTCAATAGGCGCCAACCTTCACCGATCTTCACCCAACCTGATTCAACATTGTAACATCACAACACAGAAAGACGCACTATAAAATATTAACCGAAACGACTAAACTCAACCAAAAGACAAATCAACAAAAATAAGTGAAAGCACATTGAACGAACACATTTGATGTGTCTGTCATACGACAGTAGCCTGACATTCAGCTGTTGTTGTTAGTTGCTTGCTGTATGTTATATACGATTTTTATTTTATTTTTTTTTGTATAGCAGGTCGTTGGTTTTCCTTTGTTGAATTGTTTCACGTGTTTCACATATTTCACGTCGGGGTCATTAAAATAGTCAGCTATACGATATGGGCTTTTTCGCATGGTTGAAGACCGTACTGTGGCCTATAATTGCATACTATACCACTTCTTTTAAACCCTGGTGGATAGTTGTCTTATTGTCAATCATACCATCTCTCATCAGTTTTACATACTTAATGCTTGAAATTATCTATAATTTAACCTGTGTGACCATAAATTAGAGTAATTGCTATTTAGAATTCTTTCAGTGTCCAAATGTGTGTATTGCTAAGGCTATTATATTGCATGCCATTTCTCATAGAATCAAAACTAAAACGATATATAATAATTTAAAACAAAACATTTTAATAAAACATTTAACATTTAATTAGTACAATATTTAGAAGTTTGATTTGATTTCATAAAGTTGCCTGTATTTATCTTGAAGTCCACCATTTGTTTAAAGAGCTTGTTCTTTATATCATCACTGATTGTCTTCTCTCTAGCCAAAATCCAAGCAAACTCGAAATGTGTTGCTCCAAATAAAAGGTCTGTACACGAAAATATTAGAGTATATGATTCATAATCTGTGTCTAAAACCCAGTAGTCTCCATATGGCGCAGCTGAAACGATATTAACACACAATTGAGTTAAAACCGAATATTTATCATTTATTATAGTTATGTTTCGTTCTTTCTCTCTCTTCCTCGTCTTGTTTACACACACAAACAAAAACACAAGCAACACACACATGCTTTCAATGACATGTTTACTTTTCTTTGGTTAGATGTATAGAGATAAAAAAAAAAACCCATTACGTTCAAATAAATGTATGAAAGAAGGGCATATTGACGCCCTCATTATCGTTTTTTTACCCAAGAAAATAAGCATATTATGTTAGGAAATGCATAGAATTATAAATATAGATTTTTAAACATTTTAATTTGTTGGTGTCTCACATATACAAGAGTCGTAATTATTTGGTGCCATGCTAACTCGTAAAATGTGAAACTTGTTTTTACCTCTTTACACCTTGTAGTAAAGAAAGGACAAATTATAAAACATATAGAGTTACTTTTAATTTGCACCAGTTAATATTTTGGCCAATAAGGGCCTTAATGATCCTCTTTTTTTTCATTTCCCTTTACTTTGTGAAATGTGTTTCCGTTTTTACTTACCCGAGGCAAATCTAAGTTTAAGTCTTGCTGCATCGCTTTTATCAGGGATATAAGCGTCGCCCTCTGCAGATGTTGTTTTTCCGTCTCTGTCAATTAAAAAAAACCCAGAAAAATACAGCATTATTAAAAAGTTATCAAGATTTACAGTCAGAATAAGAAAAGAGTAGTAAGACGAGAATCAATTTTTAACCAAACTAAAAATCGGAAGATGCTATCTTTTATTTTGTATTGAATTTTTTTTAATCAATTGTTTAACTTTTTAAATGTTTTGCCATGACCAATTAATGTTTGAAACTTTAAAACAATATACTAGTGCATTCCTGTGACCAAATGTCTTCAATCAGAGATAACAATAAAAAAAAAAGAATAATTTATTAGCAAAATACACCCAAATTGGTCAAAAACACAAACATATATAATATGCGGATAATTACAATTATAAACATAAAAAACATAGTTATAAATGGTAATGTAACCTTTGATTGACATGGACCTCATTTTTAAAATTCTAAAGATTGCTATACGAAAACCATGAAAACTTACAAACATATAAATTTCAGTTTATTTTTACTCAGAAGTCAAGAGTATTTAAAAGAAAAAAAACCGTTAAGTTCCTGTTATGGAGACCCTATTAAATCAAATCTAATTAAAATGTAAATAAAAAATACTCACGGTCCGAATCCAGAATTAAATATATCAATGTGACCATTATCTTTCAGCTTGTAATTTGCTTTATTGCAAACTTGATCGTTCTCAAAACCAGCTTTGAATTTATATATCTCATACCAATCTCCAAGATACTGAAAAATAAAAAAAAGAATATAAAATATCGAAATGAATAAATTTTAGTGACAATGAATCGATATAAAATGATGTGGTATGAGTGCCAATGAGACAACTCTTCATCCAAGTCACAATATGTAAAAGTAAACCATTATTTATAGGTCAAAGTAGTCTTCAACACGAAGCCTTGGCTCACACCAGACAGCAAGCTATAAAACCATAAAGCACCGCAACAGTTTTAATTTGCAACATTTTACATGATATCATACCACAAAAATCCGTATGTCAGTATATAAAGATAAGATGTGGTATAATTGCCAATGAGACAACTCTCCACCACAAACCAAATGACTTGGAAGTTTACAACTAGAGGTGCGGCCTTCAACAATGAGCAATACCCCTACAGCATAGTTTAGTTAATATTTGAAAACATAGATATAGATATAGATTAGAATAGAATATTTTTATTTCCCAAATTACAAGGCCCATAAAGGGCATAAAATCAGATACAATTGATGTACATGATTGGTAACAACAGCAATTATGTTATGATATATGTTTATATCATAATATATTGTATGTTGGAGTTCTATTTATATAAAGTAAAATAGTAAAATATAATTTATGTCATATTTTGGATACTTTTCAGATATGTCTTCGATCGGGTCAAATAAAATATGTGTGTTTCCTATTTCCCTACCTAACCCATACTTTAAGCTTAGAAATTGCATACATTAAAGTTGCTTTTAAAAAAAAATTTTTAATAAGCACTGTTAAAGATAGAATTTCTCTCCCGTAAACTCAATGTTAAAACATATTGTATATTAAAAACAATTCCCTTTCTACCTACCCTATTTTTTTTAAAATATGTAATAGGAAACACACATAATATTTTATTTTGCCTCAGACAGACAGACATATCTTACTGAAAACATAGTAATGGTACAATATCTAAATAGATGAAATTAAAATTAAGTATAACAAAAAGGAAGAAAATTTGGAAAAAAACCCACTTACTTGATTAATATCAAATCCTGATTTTACTGTAACAGTAGGACATTTCCCTGTACCAAACACTTGGGCGTAAGAACAGCCTAGAATCACAGAGAGGATACAACCAGCAAGGGACAACATTTTGATCGAAACTAATAGAACATTTAAATCAGGGTCGTATTAATAGCTTAAATAAATCGGCTGGTCGGACATGTGAATCCTTATCATGGATTTCATAAGATATGACCACTTGTGGTCATTTTTCGGTGTCCAAAACAAAGTGATTGCATAAAGAATCTATTCAAGGTCAATGACAGTCAACTGTATGCCTTGATATTTTATTTTCAGTGTTGTCCACGTTGTAACAGCGTGTACTTTGCATTGCTATGGCGCACGTTGGCCTTTGAGTCAAAGTATGCTCTGGCCTTTGTTAGTCTTGTATTATTTTAATTTTAGTTTCTTGTGTACAATTTGGAAATTAGTATGGCGTTCATTATCACTGAACTAGTATATCTTTGTTTAGGGGCCAGCTGAAGGACGCCTCTGAGTGCGGGAATTTCTCGCTACATTGAAGACCTGTTGGTGACCTTCTGCTGTTGTTTTTTTTCTATGGTCGGGTTTTTGTCTCTTTGGCACATTCCCCATTTCCATTCTCAATTTTATAAATCTTTTTTTGTTTGTTCACTTTTAATTAAAAAAAAAATGGTGGCAGTTCTCAGATCACAACATTTGATAGTCACGAGATGCTTTAACCTAAAAATTTCTTTCTTTCATTTGCCTGAATTGGAAGAATTTGTCGGTGTTTATTTGACAAAATACTTTTGAAATACATTCATATGATAGGTTAAAAACTTGACATTGTTGTCAAATAAACGTCTTTTAAATATCTGTAAAACAAAATAAGTAGAACAGGACGTTTTGATGAACTATCAACAATTATATACATATTCTGTTTAATAAATTGATATCTGCTTTATTCTTCTACTCTTAAAAAAAAATTAATCAAACACAAACTTGAATAGTATTTGCAGCATCCAATAGATATGCTTGTGCTCAAACCAATCAATCCCCTTTGGCTGAATTTAGAATATTAGAAAAAAAATGAAATAAATGTATGGCTGAAATTTTAACGAACGCAAAACATAATGAAAAAGGAGGAATCAATTGTGATATCTCATGACACAACTGACTTCGTACACGCATTTGACAAAATCAAAAGAGGAGGAATTGCGCCATTATGTTGTTCTTCATCTTAAAGGTGCAGTAAAGCCTTGAATACAGAACAAAAGCTCGCATAGCTTATTTTGATTAGATCATGAACTATGAAAAGAAGAATATGTGTCTTTAGGACAACATGCCCCGTTTGCAATATCTCTTTTTCATGTTTTGTGAATCGCGAATTCGGGATTTTAATCGTAATTTTGACATATGTTTATCTAACGTTCACATCATACTACACATGCGTACTTAGAATCAAGTTCAACATTCCGGGTAAAAATCATAATGTGGAATGTGGCATATATTCCAAAAAAAAATCACATCATAATAAATATGTGTATTAACTTTGGCGGGTTGATATAATTACAGCAATTCCATGGTAGATCATGGTAAACTACTTAAAACCAACATCATTTTTTTTATTTGGGTTCATATTTGTTTCGGAGTTTAGTGTGACGTCCATTTTCTCTGAACTAGTACACATTTTTCTTGTATGTTTTGCAGAATAATAGACCAAATCATTAATTATCCTTTTAAAAAAAAAACTATATAGCTATCATGAATCTATCGTGATTACGCTATTTCAGAATTTTTGAAATACTAAGGCTTTTCTACCTCAGATATAGATTACCTTAGCTGGATTTGGCAAAACTTTTAGGAATTTTGGTCCTCAATGCTCTTCAGCTTCGTACTTTATTTGGCCTTTTTAACTTTTTTGGATTCGAGCGTCACTGATGAGTCTTTTGTAGACGAAACGCGCGTCTGGCGTATATACAAAATTTAGTCCTGGTATCTATGATGAGCTTATTCACAGAGTCTGAGAGAAAAATGAGTCATAAATTGATTTAAATATATCTGATGTATTTTAATACGACTGAGGGATTGCATCTTAAAAAAAAATCTGATCGTATTACTTCTTGATAATCTTGATTTTTAAAATTAGGAACCTTTTTACATTTTTCATCTGAATTTGACCTTATTGATATAGTATACACGTATCGTTAAGGCTTGAAAGAATGACCCTTATTGATCAGCGAATCATTCACCAGGGTTTGTTACTATTTGCTTAACTGTATCCAGGGGAACCCCTAAGAATTCACTTGGGACACTTAGGGATAGAAAATAAACTCATCATAGATACAACCAGAGGCGGATTTAGGGGGGGGGCAGGGGGCCCGGGCCCCCCTTTTTCTGGAAAAAAATTGGTTGGTTATATAGGGAATCACTGAAGCTTGACGGAAGCGGGTCCCCTCTTAGGCAGTCAGTGGGCCTCCACCTATGAAAATTTCTGGATCCGCCACTGAAAAACCCAGCACCCATACTTCTCATTTATAGTAAAGAACCCCTCCCCAAACCCAACTTGGTGACGGCGCACATTGTTGTCATTAATTTACTAAAAAAGTCATAAATAAATAATAACATGATGAAATCTGAAATCCCGTCGAGTAAAAGCCAGTATTGGTACCTTCGACGTAACGATACAGATACAAAGATCTGATTATATCTAGATGTCGATGTTCTGATTGTTTAGATAGGAACACTTCCATTGGTTGAATGACATTGCAAGGTGCGCGCTTAAATTAACGTTATAGCTACTGGTGGTTACCTAGCAACTGACGTCATTCACGCCAAGTTTTGTGTTGTGTGCAGACGTCGCCATTGTAAACAACGTCAACGGATAACATCCGGTTACAGTTAATTAGTTCAAACTGGGCTATATTATTTTAATCATGCCAAAATGTTACTTAAATGGTATTCGAGGATACAGAACAGGAAAATACAAAAGCAATACGGGTATGAAAACACTGAACGTTAAATTAGTTGAAAAACTGTTTAACATATGACGTAAATTCGTACGTGTCCGTAACGGCTGAAACTCAAATATGTTTTTGGACTTTCAACTGTCCCCCAATGTTCCTTTCAAATGGTTTTCTTGTTTTTGCGTTGATCCAGCGTGTTTCTATTCAAAGAAAAACCCATTTCATTCATTACAAGTTAACGCTTCGTTGAATATGAATCAACTGCGTTGTCTATTTATTAGTTTCAAGGGAAGATAACTCATGTTCTTTAAAGCAGGTGCCCTGTAAATTATGCATCAAAGTAAAATTTGAAATAGCCTTCGAGGGCGTCATTATTAATAGAATAAGTGCTTTAGATGTGTTTGCAAATATATGAGTCAAGGCAAACCTTTAAAACAGGTTATTTTGGCATGATCATTATTTGATACTATTACTAATAATCAGTATTTATACTGACTTTTCATCAAATATTAAGAGAAAAAAATGAGGAATGACTTTGAGATTAACAAGCAAAGATTTGTCTCCAAAAGAAAGTATTAATGTCCAAATGTTTGTCTTGTGGTATGAAGGGGACCTTTGTCTTCTCCTTGTCTATGGTTTACTTCTGAACGTATTTACTTTGTTGAGAGGAGCTAGAATTTTATTTAGATATATAAGAAGATGTATGAGTGCCAATGAGACAACTCTCCAACAAAGACATAATTTATAAAAGTAAACCATTATAGGTCTTCAACACGGAGCATTAGCTCACACAGAACAGCAAGCTATAAAGGGCCCAAATAATGACAAGTGTAAAACCATTCACACAGAAAAACCAAAGGCCACTCATACCACATCTTCTTTTTATAATCTGTATAAAAAACGAGAAACGAAAAACACTTATGAACCACATCAACAAACAACAACTACTGAACATCAGATTCCTGACTAAGGACCGGTGTAAACAATTGCAGCGGGTTTAAACGTTTCAAATATTTACCAACCTTCACCCTTATTTGAAACAATAGTGCAACATCACATCATAGAAAGACAAATTGTAAAATATCAATTAAAATGGCTTAACTCAATCCAAAGACATATATACACAAGTGAACATACACTGACCGAATAAATTTGATCTATTATACATCCTATGTTATCAATAAATGTACGACGGGGTTAGAAAACACCCTCTTATGCAAATTTGTGTTTACTTTAAATATGGCATATAAAGATAAGGAGGTGCGGTATGATCGCTAACGAGCTAACTATCCACAAAAGTTCAAATGAGGTAGACGGTAGCAATTAATAAGTTATCGACATTGAACCGTACGGTCATCAACGTACTTTATCCTATAATGGTTTACTTTTATAAATTGTGACTTGGATGGAGAGTTGTCTCATTGGCTCTCATACCACATCTTCTTATATATTTCATATATCTATCTTAAGTCTACTGATCTACTAAGAAAGCAGTGCGTTCATTAACGCACATGGGCATGCGATTTATTAGGTCAACTTACAGTCTTTATCAATTATAGAGGGTATACAATTATTATGTCTAGCTCTTAATCGCAAAGACTCCTAAAAAGGGTAATGAATAAATTAAACAGACATTAACGTCAACACTAAATTATCTGATAAAAAAAAATTACTCTAAGAAAGACATATTAAAAATAGTTAATTAAATTGTAACTTACGAGTGTTCTGCTGGCATACTGGCATTCTTCTGATGCTTCCCAAAAGTTTATAATCTAACTGCCCAGATCAAAATTTTAAATTGGTATGGAAAGGGGAAACCAACATATTTTAAATGTCACCAATTTAATTTTTTTTAAAATGACATTGCACAAATTAATCTGCAGAACTCTACAAGTTTTTCAATTAACAAATTTAAAATGACATTTATTTATATTTTTACTTTAGAGCACGACCCATATGTTATGACAACAAGGTCTGGTTTGTCCATCAAGAAAATCCCTGCACTTCGAGGTCTAGGTATAGCAGCAAAGCAACAACCACAGCTGCCTAGACAGAGAAAGGAAAATGCCGTAACTAAGAAATACCCAATTATCAAATACAAATCTTTGAGCTATTTGTCTTTTGTAACTAGATTTGCTCTGGCTTTGAGGGTTCCAGAATTAGAACTCGCCGGAGTTAACCCAAAGGAAACGTTGGAGTATTTAGGTGATGATGGGTATTTTTATCGGTCAAATAGTGCTTCAACTTCAAGCGGAGGGGACTCATATGATGACGACTACGAATCAGAGTCGGAAGATGAAGTATTTGAAGGAGTGGATGATAACGTATTTTACGGTTCAGAGGAAGATGATAATAAAAATTCCCAAGGGGAAAGTGACTCCTTGTGTGATAGCGTCAGCGATATTCGCTTGACTGACGAAAACCAAAACTTCAGTGACAATAGTGCTGATTTAATTGTTGATAGCAGTCAAAATTTAGAATCGAAGTTTTTGGGTGTCTCGCTTTCTACAATTAGCGGACCTGACAATAGAAGCCATAACGAAACTGATAAACTTTTCGCGATACAACTGAAAAGTGATACACAATTTTCGTTTAAATGCGAAGACTGTGAACGAAGTTTCACCATATATTCAGCGTACCAAGCGCACGTTCGCTCTCACACGAAACAACGAAATCGATGTGGAGTATGTGGAAAAATTTTCACACGTTCCTGGCTATTGAAAGGACATATGCGCACGCATACCGGGGAAAGACCATTTCCCTGTCCTGCTGAAGGATGTGATAAGGCATTTGCTGACAAGTCGAATCTTCGATCTCACATGCTTATACACAGTGTTACAACAAAGAACTTCACCTGCCAGAAATGTGGGCGTGCTTTCGCTCAAAAACGTTATCTCCACAAGCATATGCTAGAAGTGTGTCGTTTGATCTAAGATTTACAGCAATTTTCATAAAAGAACTTTGGTTTCTGTAACCTCATACATACTAAGATATATATGTCTCTGCTTCATGTATAAACACATCGCTTTTATTTCGAATATTTATCATACTACCATATTATGTTACTCCGTCTTAGTTTTCTGTTGTGTTTTGTGTACTGTTATGCGGTTGTGTTTTTTTTTTTGATTTTTGCTATGGCTTCTTCAGTCAGTTGTTTTCAGCATATGAGTTTGAATATCCCTCAAGTATCTTTCCCCCTTATTCTACTTATTTTTTTGAAATGTATTACTTGTATAAATTTTATCGTCTTAATCGATAACTGTTTTTGTTTTTTTTTTAAATTTAAAGAAAAGAATTAGTGGTGTAACATGAAAGAAAATTTTTCATTATTTTTATAGTCAAATCAAAAACAAAAACTGTATTGCCATATATATATATTTCACAGCGTTCAATGTATGTCCAAAAAAACTTATGTTTAGGCCACACCAATTTGATTAATAGATCTTTGGATTTTCCCGCTCCTGTTTTGGAGAAATTGACTTTTCAATAAAAATAAAATATTACCGCTTCCGCTAAATTTTTGGCCGCATGCCGCTCCAAAATTAGTTTATCCCTGACATTTTTTTTTTCTCATAGACGTTTTTCTTGTCATATATTGCTCCGACTGATTCACATGTTCTAAAAGACAAAATAAAAAAAATCTTTTGTTAGACAACCACGATCACAACAGTACTCGTTAGAACTGATCATTGTCATTCCCGATCATTGTTTCAACAGACATAGTCCGAGATTAATCTGATGTACAACGGCTGTTTTGCCAGACAAACAGACATAGCTAAAGCTATCTGTCTTTGATGAAATTGATATTAAATTCACACGATTTAAAAAAAAATGACATATTAATCAAATTTTGTTGAAAACCCATATCCCCTTGTTAGTCTATTGACATGCACTCAGAACTCTTTTGTAATGGACAATTTAAGAGTCCAATATTCAAGACCAAAGTGGTGGTGGCCGGCAAATAATAATAAGGCATGTATTATTGGTCCAACCACTTCCAGTTTGAGATACATTTCAGGTTACAGGGGCAAAAGAAAAATGTATTTTGCCAAATCAAAATAATGCATGTGAGTTTGGAGTAATGACTTAATGTACAATGTATTTTAAGGGAATGTTTCATTACACTGAGATCTACATGCATAGCAATATAACTATTTTACTCAAGATGTTGTTGAAATATTCACCTCAGTCGCTCATTATTTTTATCCTGTTATGGAGAAATAGTCCCAACTAGATGCCAAGCAGCCAATAAACACTCACTAGTATATATGAAAACAACTGTATCAAAGATATTGAATATTTGTCAAGGGCTTTTTTTTATATATACACATAGCTTAATTTTATTCCATACAATATATTTACCTAACTAACATAATTACTCCCGCTAAACTTTATCAGCTTTGCCTCCTTAATATATACACATGTGTGAATTTAAATAAAAATTCAGGCAGTTAAAGCTTATTTGACGAAAATAATAAAAATTATACTAAACCAAAGCAAACCAGAAAGTTTGGTATGGTATAGACTGTACTACAGACACAAACACATCAAATTATATGTGTAAGAGCATGTTTCTCCTCTTTCTTCTTTGAAGTTACCCAGTTTTAACATGTACATAAATTTCTATACTGCACATTTAAATAAAAAATTATACCGCTCGCTCCACTTGTAGAGCACCCGCCTCAACAAAACTCATTTTCAAAAATTTTTTACAATCAAAAAAATTTCGCTCGCTCGCCCCATATTTTTTGGAGCTTTTGTCCAAAGAACTATTAATCAAATTGGTGTGGCCTTAGTCTTATTTCATTGGTATGTGTCACAGGCACTTGTCTCAGAAAAAAATTCCTATATACCTTAATATATATAGAAATTTTTTTTCTGAGACAAGTGCCTGTGGTATGCGTCATGAAAAAGTAAACATACGGTATATTAACCTACATAGAAGAAATTATTGTTGATTTTTGTTGAGCCTTCGACTTTAGTCGAAAAAACGAGACTAAGCGATCCTACATTCAGTCGGCGTCGTCGTCCACAAATATTCACTCTGTGGTTAAAGTTTTTTAAATTTTAATAACTTTCTTAAACTATCCTGGGTTTGTACCAAACTTTGACAGAAGCTAGTTTATGATCATAAGATAGTATTCAGAAGTAATTTTTGTAAAAAACTAAATCCATTTTTTCCGTATTTTACTTTTAAATGGACTTAGATTTTCTGCCAGGAAACAACACATTCACTCTGTGGTTAAATTTTTTAAATTTTAATGACTTTCTTATACTATTTTTAATTTGTACCAAACTTAGACAGAAGCTTGTTTATGATCAAAAGTTAGTATCTAGAAGGAAATTTTGTTAATATTTTGTACCTGTATTTTACTTATAAATGGACTTAGTTTTTCTTCCAGTTAACATTGCATACAGTCTGCAGTTAAAGTTTTTAAAACATTTAGTATATATTTGTTTAGGGGCCAGCTGAAGGACGCCTCCGGGTGCGGGAATTTCTCGCTACATTGAAGACCTGTTGGTGACCTTCAGAACTGCTGTTGTTTTTTTCTATGGTCGGGTTGTTGTCTCTTTGGCACATTCCCCATTTCCATTCTCAATGTTATTAGATTCATAAACTATCCTGGATTTTTACCAAACTTGGACAGAAGCTTCTTACAATCAAAAGATAGTATCAAGAGGAATATTTTTAATGATTTTTTTCCTCATTTTTGTAGAGCCTGCGATTTACAGCAAAAATAGGCGAGACACTGGGTTCCGGAACCCTTAACACATTTTTTTGATAAATCAACAAAAGTTAAGTTACTTTGTATTTGAAAAATAATAATAATTTGATTCTTAATTAATTTAGCAAGCCAATAATTTATATGCTATGTTTTTTTATAATATTGTAATAAAATTGCTTTGTGTATGAAAGAAGTACATGATATTTTACTACTTTTAGACTTTTATACGTATGCATGGTTAGAAGATGAGTTCATTTCAAAATCGAATGCAGAAAAAGACTTATTTATTCAGGTTCAATCTTCCTCAAATATAAATACTACATAGTCAGTATGAAAATAAGGAGATATGAATACCAATGAGATACCTTACCACAAGATAACGTAGGTTTAAGCAGCAAAAGGTCAATGTATATAACCTTCATAAGGCCAAATAAAATAGTATGTGTGGTTCCAGTTACATCTGAAAAAAAGTTAGGGTAGGGATTTTTTTTTATTTTATGATTTTTTTTTACATTGAGTCTATGGAAGCATCATTCTGACTTTAACAGTGCTTAATGAAAAATGACAATAAAATCTTTAGGGTAGGCTATTTTTAAGCCGAAAAAGTAGGAACGGTAGGGTTACTGGAACCACACATATATTTTTATTTGGCCTAAAGTAAACAAAAGCCATACCGTACAGTAAGGTAGGAAAGCCCCTACGTGACCGAATGTTTAAAATATCATATGAGAAATACAACTGTCTCTCAGCGAATCCATTTCAGTTTCAAGACACGAAACTGGCAATGAGGGTCGGTTAATAACTGAACTTTACGATACGAGATAATTTAAATTTTCCTATTTTAAACTTTCCATTTCTATTGAGCAACGTTCCAGTTACATCTATATATGGAGTGACTGAACATTTCCAAGTTAAAACGACACGCCAGTCATTTGGAGTATATGTCTCCTTGTTAAAACGATATTCCAGGGTTTAAGTTTCTTTTACGATTTCCCGGATAAAGGTTTTAAGCCTACCTGAATCTGATGGTAAAGTTATTCTAATGTTTTAATTATGACTGTTTCACCGATTACCACGGATATGTTTTAGTCGTATCGTAAATAGATATAAGAAGATGTGGTATGTGTGCCAACATGTGGAGTTGAATCTGCTATCCCTTCCGGAGCACCTGATATCATCCCCAGTTTTTTGCTGGATTAATGTTGTTTAGTCTTCAGTTTTCTATGTTGTTTCTTGTATATTATTATTTGTATGTTTGTCTTTTAGCCTTGGCGTTGTCAGTTTATTTTCTATCTATAAATTTGAATGTCCCTCTGGATTCTTTCGTCCTTTTTAACTATGTATTGAAACGATGAACTGCACAAATTTACTATCTCCATGCTTCTGTAAAACATTTGCCGTGTTACAAAATTAAGAGCAGTGGCGTAGCTTGCATGTATGCTCAGATGCTCAAACATCCACATCATTTTGACAAAAAAAAAAATAGCAGTTCAAAATAGCAGTTCAACTCGGAAGTATCCAAATGTAACAAGGCTGAGGGTATGAGGATAAGGTCCAGCTATGGATTTTTTTCTGGACAAATTTTTATTTTCGCCGAATCAATTTTTTTTGACAAGTCGAAAACATTTTTTTCTTTCATTTTTGGCATTATATATAGTGGCAGCTGAGGGTGAAACAAACATTTTTTTTTCTCGGGGTCAAAAAAAAAGTTATTTTTTCTCTAAAAACTGGAAACAAACTTTTTTTTCCAAAAAAAATCCATAGCCCCCGACCCCCCCGACCCCCCCCCCCCCCCCCCCGAGAAAATTTAATGGTTGCTGCCTAAGGCAAGCGGAGAAGACTGATACGCAGACCCGTGGACATGTTTTTATCTGAAATTGAACCTAGTGGAGTGATGCCTTCTCATTTGACTATAGCAACTAACAACTACAACACCATATCCTGATATCGTTTCTTGCGACATGGTAAACGACGTGATAAAAAAGATAAACTTTTAATGGATCGTGATAAGTCTTAGGCTTATGAATTCCCGTTTCTATCTAGGTTCAAATACTAATTTTATTTTCAATCAGTAAAGAACAAAGATCCAATGTTCCCCACCATGCACATTTCATGTCATATTTTATCTATCAAGGGAATAACTAAAAAAGCACTTTTTTCTTTTTCATTCTTATTTTCAATATCTTAAGAAATAAAAGCTTCACAGCAAATGAAATGAGATTTCCATTACAATTTATATATCAAAGGGTCATAACTGGTTAAAAATATTTGATCACGCCCGGTATTTTTATGTCTCCTGCGACACGTTTAGCTCAGTAATCAAAAATAAAAAAAAACAAGGTTGAAGACTCAAGTTCCTGGAAAGAGAAGTCACTTCAGTTCCTATATTCCGAAGTTTCTAAATTATACAGAAGTGCCTTTGTAATGAGGTCCGTATTTTGATATGTCAAATATAAGATTGGGTGGGAAACTTTACATCAAACATTTATGAATTGAATGATGATAGTTTTGAGGAAACAATAAAATTTGGTTGAAAATATAAATATATGTATTGGTGGGTATTTTGAATTTAAACAAAAATCTAACTAGTGTCGGATTCTGGGGGAGTACATGTGCTTAAATAAAAAATAATTTTCTGCATAAAAAGGTCCAAATTTTTTTCTCGCATCGCTCCGCTCGGCGAAACATCCACCGTCATTTCCACCCTGGCTACGCCACTGACCAATCAGTTAACGCAAACGTTCCCACATGATATTTAACGTCGAAACGTCATAAACCTCTCTGACAACCTTGTATCAGGGTAGAACGTTGCTATCTATCTGACTGCTGCTTTTATACGCCTGAATATTTGATATTGAATTTTGAAAGTTTTGTGAAGATTGTAGGAATCTCATTGTCAGGTAAGACTTTTTATTTTTGTCTTAAGCGTCATTTTCCGCAGCATGGCAAATCCTAAGGAAATTTAGCGAACATTATTGATTATTTGTCCTCCTGTAAACTTTTTTGACCAAGTTTTTTGTTTCTTCGATCTCAATTTTACACAACATTGCAATTTTGGACTGATTTTTTTATACTGACAATTAGTATATTAGATGATTCCAATCATCCAAGTTAACAGCCAGGCTACAAAATTAGAATAAATGAGCTATGTTGATATAGGCTATTTGAAAGAACCATTTACATAAAATAATCTTGTATAAAAAGGCTCTTGTATGTCAAGTAAAGAAATAGTAGCAATTCCACCACTGCGTACAGTATTATCTTTTTTCTTTTATTTATGTTTGGTTATTGTTTGTTTTTTTGCTGGAATATTGAAATATGATTAATATATGTAAAATTGTGTACAATTGGCTTGCAAATGCATCATAGACATATAAAATAATTATAAAGTTAGTTGAAGACAGTCTGTTTTTCTAGAGTAGTGTGCATATAATTCAAATGTTATAAGTTAACACAAGTAAGCACAGTTAATACAAATGGAAATTTAGTGCGGCCGACGCGCTTTTCTGGATAAACCTTCCTCAGTATCGCTCTAATGTATCATGGATATATGTAAACACTTGGACACGTTGGAGGCAACATAACCAAAATGAACCTTAAAGAATGACAAAATTTATCTTAGGTCACTGAACTTTACATGGAGGCAGTTGAAACCCTTGAAAATTGCTGTTAATGTCATACTATTGCAATTGATGTTCTTAGAATAGGGATCATGTACAGTTAAACCTCGGCCGATAAAAACTATGTCAGATGATCCTTGACCGTCTAAACGTCATAGTTCTGATATTTCTTTGGCAACGTCGCCAGTTTGTTATCTTGCCTTCAGCAGTGTACACGCTTTTTTAACGATTCTAAACGTATTTAACCATTTGTCCGAGATTCAGCAATCGAGAACAACTTGGTAAGTTTCTATTCATATTAAAAAAACCAGAGATACTGCTTGCAGGAGCAATAGGTCGAATGAACAACACAATGAGTTGTTTGATCAGATGAAAAAAAATAAGACATATTAGAGACAGAGTGAGGGGTGAGAGAGAAAGAAAGAGAGTGATTAATTGTAACAAGTAAGGCAAAATATTGAAAAAAAACGAATAAATAAGTAACAATTCCAAAACTTTTTTTTTTCAGAATAGAAATGGAGACCGATAATAACGGTCTAAATTGGAATATTCGTAGTTTAATGGTGTCATTATTCCAAGTTGCTTTCAGGTAGGTATTCAATACCATTACTATGAGCTGCTATATTTTGACAAACGTCATTTTCTAGACTGACTTTAGAATGTAAAACCTATTTTGTATTGGCTAAAATCAAATTTAAGATTTAAACACTATAGGAATGTATATTACTTCAGTAAATCAAACATGTTCGACATCCGGATTTTCCAATTTTGAAAAAGAAGAAGAATAATATTCAGTGTGTCTTTCTGCCCTCTATGAGAATATCCTTTTCACTATAATTCATTTATTCTATTGAATGGGAATAAATTTCCTGAACGCCGTTACATTAATTCTGAATACTTCTTGGTTTTATTTTCAGTGAAATAGAAGCTAACATTATGTCTGGTGCACAAGTAGTTAATTGTAACGAGACTGAAATACCATTGAATAAAAAAGAAGAAGAAATAACAGACGGTGACGAATGTGCTGCTTTTTACAAATCCGTCAGAGATTCTGAATACAACAAACTTGTTGAAGCATATGCCAGAGAAAAGATCATCCAAGAAGAAGAGAAGAGAAATAGGACAATAAGAGAAGAAGAAAAGATGATTTCAACCAAAGAAATAACAGACGGCGACGAATGTGCTGCTTTTTACAAATCCGTCAGAGATTCTGAATACAACAAACTTGTTGAAGCATATGCCAGAGAAAAGATCATCCAAGAAGAAGAGAAGAGAAATAGGACAATAAGAGAAGAAGAAAAGATGATTTCAACCAAAGAAATAACAGACGGCGACGAATGTGCTGCTTTTTACAAATCCGTTAGAGATGCTGAGTACGAAAAACTTGTTGAAGCATATGCCAGAGAAAAGATTATCAAAGAAGAGAAGGAGAGAAATAGGATGAAAAGAGAACAAGAAAAGATAAAGACACAATTTGAAGAGTTCTGGAAACCAGCCACTGACCTTTACTCACTTCGGCGTTTTTCCCAGGAGGTATAAACATTGTTGTTTTTAATGTATGTTTCTTCCACTTTACTGTCCGAGTTTTTGGTGCTAAAAAAAAAATCGCATTTTTACACTATAGATACAGTAGTGTTTCCCATAGAAGTAACCGTCCCCATCAATCAGTAGCTCATAACGGTTTATTTAACTTTTTACTCAATTTTTTTGAAAATGACCTGTTTCAATATTGTGCGTAGATGTCAAAACTGTAAACTTTTCGAAATTTTCATATCTTCATATATTTCTTTTTTTTTTTTTGACAGCCAAAGAACAGTAAAGAAAAAGCTTGCACTTCACCACAAGAACTGCTTTTTAAAGAGGAACAAACAGAGAAAAGACAATCAGGACCGTTCCTTTCACCGGCAAAAGAAGAAAGAATACACTCATTTTTGCGAGAACAGCATAACAATTATCAAAGCTTCCAAATGACAGACACGTCGTGGAATGTAGCAATCGACAGTAAGCACATATAAAAATTAAGTATGAAATTT
This sequence comes from Mytilus galloprovincialis, assembly GCF_965363235.1. Lineage (NCBI taxonomy): Eukaryota > Metazoa > Mollusca > Bivalvia > Mytilida > Mytilidae > Mytilus > Mytilus galloprovincialis. Next base: position 42,558,835 of record NC_134843.1, on the reverse strand, counting down.
TAAAATAGGCAGAGGAACACACATGAAAATATAAACAAATTACGTGCACAAAAGGAAAATAAAACATAATAGTTGTTTTCGATGTTATTTAATCAAATATTGTTTTTTTATGTTACCTACCCTGTAATCGTATCCCCAAAAAAATATTTGTACCCTCTTTCATAAATTTTGATGTAAAAGTCTGGAAACATGGCGAAAATCCTCAAACAATTCCATAACAGCTGGTACATAACTTTAACATTTGTGTTACAGAGATTTGAGATTTGGGTTGAAAATCGTAGGAGAAATATAAAAAAAAAAATGTACTATCTTTCATAAATCTTGCTGAACATGTTGGAAAATAAAAAAGTCAAACAAAAATTTAAGAGCTGGTGAAACCAAAAAAAGGACATTAAAATATAATATAAAAACGAAAATCACTGAAATAAGGAGTTTGCGGTTAGAAGACCAATTAATTGTTTGTGTTTCATTATTCAATTTTCATGTTTATAACTGAGAAACATTTTGCTTTGCTTTTCAGAGGAACTGGACGGATCTGTAGTTAATGAAACTGTTCCAAATAAAATGGGATATTTTCAACGGATAGTCAATAAAGTATTTAAGGTAAAGTATATTGGTGTTGTTATAAAAAATAATTTCATTAACAGACCGTCAGACGAAAATACTTTTTACAGCATTGCTTCACATTTACTGGTGAAACGCTGTCTATAAGCCTGATTCAAGCCTGATTCATAATTATTATATATTTAATTGATCCAACTTTTTGTGTACTATACATATGTGGATATCTATTTTTCTTTTTTTTTCTTTTTGGGCTGCTTGTTTGTTATCTATATCAACCACACTTGTAATAAAATGCATTAGTATTAAAAAAAACCAACATACTATAGATTCTTTATCTACGTATTCTTTAAGAACTTAAATAGTTCTCGTTTAACTTTTTTTTTTTTTTTTATCTCATTGTTTGTATTGTATTATGAAAAAATTATTGATGTTGTAATGTTTATGCCCTTTGGGGCCCATAATTGGAAATGAAAATATCTTATCTTATCTTATCTTATCATACTGAAACAAAATGTCAAAATTACAATTTAGATAAACGCATATTTTATTTCTGCTAAATCACTGGGTGATCTTTTAATTAGTTATCAAAGGTACCAGGATTATAATTTTGTACGCCAGACGCGCGTTTCGTCTACATACACGTAAGACTCATCAGTGACGCTCATATCAAAATATTTATAAAGCCAAACAAGTACAAAGTTGAAGAGCATTGAGGATCCAAAATTCTGAAATGTTGTGCCAAATACGGCTAAGGTAATCTTTGCCTGGAATAAGAAAATCCTTAGTTTTTTCAAAAATTTAAAGTTTGGGTAACAGGAAATTTATAAAAATGACCACATTGACAACTGGTCTGGTGATACCCTCGGGGACGAAACGTCCACCAGCAGTGGCATCGACCCAGTGGTGTAAATAGTTATCAAAGGTACCAGGATTATAATTTTGTACGCCAGACGCGCGTTAAAACAGAAACTCCCATTATTTTATATCATGACTAGTATAAAAGGACCTAATAACAATTAATTTGACTCTTTTTTTCAGAGAAGCAAGCCTTCAACAAAAGACATCATTGATAAACAGCTTGCTTTAAAGGAAGAACTAAAGTTAGATTTGTCGACATTAGATGACAACATAGAAGATCAAGGTACATTATAGCAAATCAAGGTGGATTCAGGAATTTATAAGGGAGGGGGGGGGGGCGTAGAGTAAATTATAGAAATTATCTCGACGGCTGAAGCGAGGCGATTTTTTTTGACCTTTTTTTGGCTAAAATCATGTAAAATAATTAAAAAAAAAAGTGAAAGTAAAGGGGGGCGTACGCCCTCTTCGCCCCCCCCTGAACCCCCCACTGCAAATCACCCTTTTCTATCTACAGAAGTTACCATTTTTTAACCTAGATGGCTTTTCGAGTCATAATAAATACAGCCAAATGCTGGATATCACCACTAATGTCACTCATTTTTTGTACGTAAAACTTTAAAAAAAAAATCATCACTGAAATTTTGAATACAAATTATTTGTTTTAAAATATCACAATTATGTACTCAACCCTAACACCCAAAGTATTGTATTATAATTGATAATGAGATTGTAATTTAAAAATTGATCATTTAAAAAAATGTCCTTTCACTGTTCTTATGTTAATAAAGTATCATTTTCTTTTAGATATACCAGACACATCAAGGACGTCAGACAGTGAATGGTTCAGTATTAGTTTAAGTGAGACAGAAGAAACTCCAAGACCACATTTAAAGCCATTCTTTTCATCAGTATTAGAAGAAATACATGTTTCAACGATTACTAGTAACACAAAAGAATCTGCAATAGATATTGAAGTTGGCTTTCAATCCAAACCCAACAGTGGATTCACGAGCTTTCGACAGTGGTTCTGTCAACTATTTTGTTGTCATAGCAAACCTGATGAAGATTTTGACAATTGAAAATAATTATTTTTGTTGTTTATTTGTTTATTTAATAAAACTTTTATTTTTGTTTAATTTAAGATTTATTTGAAGCTAGGTTCACATTGCCAATCAGACCAACTCGATCCATCTCGATAAAGATAAATTAAGTGATTGGGAGACTGGTCTCACTCTATCGACAAGAATGTTCAGGGTGGTCTACCTTGGTCACCATCGATCTGACTTTCTACCCGAAAGTTTTTGACATGCCAAAAATATTCGAGTAAGGATCGAGAAAACAGTCACTCGAGAAGAGATCGAGAATTCGTTGAGTAGCGGTCGAATTGATGGAGAAATATCGTGTACAGATCGAGTTTGGTCGGAATACAAATAGTTTACTGGTCAGTACTCGATCATATCGATCTTTGCTCGACTAATATCCCGGATCATTTCACGATCAACGCCAACCTGTTTGATATGTGGTCCAGATTAACTCGACCATTGACCGATCGCTTCATGATCACTACGACTTCTATACATTTTTCATCCCAGACCAACTCGACCAATACCCGACATCTACGCGACCACATTCGATCACTCTTCGATCTCTACTCGGCCATGCACGTGTATACATGACTGGTACACCCCTGATTCTCTAAAAATGTGTTCAGCTCTGATTAGCTCTCATAACTTTGCTTCCGCAAAAATACCGGTATATTGTAGCTATTTATTTTTAACTGTACACAAATTCCTCCATGTACAGTACGCATCTGTACATTTGCAAGGAGGTGTACATTTTTAACGGAGAGACAAAAGATACCAAAGGAACGATCAAACTCAAAGGCGCAGCCATAGCGAAAATCGAAAGTTGACGAGAACACAAACAGCAGTCCACATAACACAACATAAAAAACTAAAAACTTAGCAACATGAAACCCAATAAAACCTGCTAAATCCTGTTAATGTTTATATTTGTGTAATGCACAATGTTATGCTGTTCTTAGACAGTTGGTGGCAATCCCATGAATCTGTTTATGTCAACAAGCAATATTAAAATACCTACTTCAGCTATCAGAAACTAGGGTTTCAAAAGTTGAGACATGTTGACTGAAATGGGTTATAAATACATGATTCTGTCCAGTCGGATTGGTCTGTGTATTTTAATTTTTAATACCTTATTTTGGTCTACTGAGCAGTTATTTTATACACCAAAAATATCATTTTTAGGACCAGAGAATTAATAAAACAACAAAATCTTAACATTTACCAATGAATCATGAACCATGAAAATTTAGGTAAACTTTGTAAAAGTGTTATTTCGTTTTTTTACAAACAAAATTTGTTTACCAACCTTAAAATCAAACGATGTGTTATGTTTATATACATATGCACGTTCATGGCTCTTCAATCTGTCGATACCTGTATCGTGGCATTGCACAAGGTTATGTTTTCTGTGACTGTCTTTGCACTAAATCCATTGGATGTTTGGTGTGTACTGATTGACATTTTAGTCTTAGATGTATGGTTTTTAACACCGCCGCATTTTTACGCCTGTCCCAAGTCAGGAGCCTCTGGCCTTTGTTAGTCTTGTATTATTTTAATTTTAGTTTCTTGTGTACAATTTGGAGTTTAGTATGGCGTTCATTATCACTGAACTAGTATATATTTGTTTAGGGGCCAGCTGAAGGACGCCTCCGGGTGCGGGAATTTCTCGCTACATTGAAGACCTGTTGGTGACCTTCTGCTGTTGTTTTTTCTATGGTCGGGTTGTTGTCTCTTTGACACATTCCCCATTTCCATTCTCAATTTTATTTTTAAAGTTATTTTTATTTGTTGTTATTGGCTTCGAACTAGCTGTCAGTAAGAATGAATACTCTCAGATCTGTACTTAAGTGTCAATTGTTGTGGTGATACGAAGTATAAGTACCCTGCCACGTCCACTCTGTGTTTTTGTTATCTCTACCTCTGATGAGTTTAGAAATATTCAACTGATTTATATTATGTTTTACTGTTACATCAGTGTCCCAGGTAAAGGAAGGGTTGACGCTTTCAAACTAGTTTAACCACGTCACTTTCTGTATGTTCCTGTCCCAAGCCAGGAGCCTGTATTTCAGTGGTTGTCTGGTTTGTTGCTGTGTTTCATATTTGTTTTTCGTTCATTATTTTTACATTAATCATATAGAGTCCTTTTATAGTTGAATATGCGATATGGGTTTTGTACATTGTCGAAGGCAGTACGATGGCCTGTAGTTGTTTATTTCTGAGTCATTTGGTTTCTTGTGATGAGTTGTCTCATTGGCAATCATACCACATATTCTTGTTCCTACATATACTCTTTTGTTGTAAACGTTATTTCCGTCACATACCAGTTCAAATACTATAGATTATCTGTTTTATTCCATTTTTTATTTCTCAAGATAAATTTACAATATCAAATGTAAAAGTTATTAAAAATACAGTTCATAAAAATAATTTATATATTTCAAATGATTATTTTGATACATTATTTAAATCGGCCTGAATTTAGTTTCATCCGAAAGTTTTCATGATTTTTTATGCAAATTCTGTCAAAATATTTCGGTTTTCCCCACAATATGTCTATTTCTCTCCTATCGTTTCAATGATTTGCCATATATGGCGATCCTTGTCTTGTAACATTTCCAAAACTTCATCGGTGAGATCAGACTTTATTCCATTTTCAAGTTCAAATTTGTACATTTGTTCCGGTGTGAAAGACAGATATTCAGCCCAGCGCTTTACCAGTAGAGACATCGTATGCTGCAACAAAGCATTGTATCGAACCTCCTCTTGAAAGTCTCTGTTGAATTTCTTCCATTCTTTTTGTTTTGTTTCGTTATCATTTACCGACTTTGATACTTCATCATGACTAGGAGATTCATCTTTTGTCTGTTTTTCACATTGTCCTTCCTTTTTTGGTTCCTGGATCAATATTTCCTGTTTTAAATTCTTTTCCAGAGAAACAACTTCTGAACGTGATACAACCATATTTGACACAGGAACAAGTTTTGCCGTTGTAATCTGTCCGGAATTACTGTCATTATTTGCAAGTCTGAGTTCAAATTGAACAACCTTGGATTCCCCTGAACTTCCACTCGAGTCCAAATCGGACAAAGCTGTCAGATTTATCATATTTTGAAAGCATTGCTGAATAGAACCGGCATCGAGTCCGTTTGCGTCAACTTCTTTCTTTTTTCCAGACACGTTGATCTGAGAACTTACACTAGTAGTACTGCAACTGCGTTGGGATGGTGGTATTTCGTTCGAAGGACCCAAATACTGATGATCTAACAGTATGCTAACACTTTGGTTAGCGTTTATCTCCGATATGCTCATCATTCTGTCCTCCTATTGTATACAGCTTCCGCTTTGCAACGTTTTCAGGATTTTCTTCCAGTCTTCTTTCTTGCTTTGACGACAACAGTTCCCGACGTCATAGTATATTTTGTAATTCTAAATGCGAGCCAAGACTTCATCTCTCATTCAATAATTGATAGAAAATAAAATGACATGTTTGAAAATTTGTTTTTAATTAAAATACCGATTACATCTAAGCCAAATTATCAACAAAACGTTGAAGTTCTCAGTAAGAAAATACTTAATTTCTGTGTCATTTGGTCTCTTGTGGAGAGTTTGTTTTTATAAATACAACGTCTAGTGGCAAATAGTTCATGCATGTTCAGGACGAGAAAAATTAACAATAAACACAATAGGAAGGTCCTGTAAAAAGGCAGTCCGGGAAAACTAAACAGCAAACATTTACCATGGATAACAGACAGTCTTAGAAGACAAATGAAAAGTACAAGAAAAAGTATCAAAAGTACAAATTGAAAGGAAAAGGGAAACAAGATCAACTCAAAAAATTAAAACATGAAATACAAAAACATCAAAGAACATCTTATTCGAATTATATTAAAAATATGATATGTGGTAAAAATGTTGATAACAACCCTACTACTATATCAAAGAGCCCTCAAATCTGTTCAATAATATAAAAACACAAAAGTCTGAAAGCTCTAACGTACCACCACTTCAAAAAGAGGGCTCACTTACATCTGATTCAAAAGCAAAAGCTAATATTTTAAATGAACAGTTCAAAAAAGCATTCACACCTGTAACAGATGATCCAATACCAGATAAGGGCGTCAGTAAACATCCACAGATGCTTGATATCAAAATACAAAAACAGGGCATAGAAAAACTTTAAAATAACATCAATATCAACAAAGCAGCTGGGCCCGATCTCATCCATGGAAATTTTTTAAAAGACTGTAAGACATCTATATATCACTCCCATCGTAATTATCAATCATATTCCAAAAATCACTGAACTCTGGAAAATGGTCAGACGACTGGCGTCACGCAAGTGTATGTCCAGCATTCAAAAAGGCGACACACACGATCCTATAAACTATCGCCCAATTTCATTGACTTGCATCTGCTACAAACTTTTAAAACATGTTGTAGCTAAATATATAATGAAACATCTGAAGAAAAAAAATATATGACTTACGACATGAATTTCGATCATCTCGCTCCTGTGAAACTCAGCTATTCTTAAATATCTTTTACTCAAGATTTTGCAAATTCAAATAATAAAACATTTAAATAGACATCATAATAATGGATTTTGCAAAAGTATTTGATAAAGTTTCACACCATCACCTCATGTATAAAATGGGTTTCTACGGTATAAATTGCAACGCATTACATTGGATTCAAGATTTTTTAACAAACAGAACAAACACAGTAGTTCTTGAAGGTGAAACATCAAATAAAATTCCTGTAACATCTGGGGTACCACAAGGCACAGTGCTTGGTCCAATTTTATTCTTTATATTTATCAATGATTTGGCAGAAAATATTGAACATAGTACATTAAGATTGTTCGCAGATGATAGTATAATTTATAGGGAAATTAAAAAAACAGATGACACATATACATTACAGTCTTACTTAGAAGCGGCTGTCAGATGGGAGCAGGAATGGCTCATGCATTTTCATCCTGTAAGTGCAACATTCTCAGTGTAACTCAAAAATGCAAACCTTTAGACTTCACTTATAAATTACACAATCACTCTCTAGAAAAAATCGACTCTAAAAAATATTTAGGCTTAACTCTTCAATCAAATTTAAAACATATCGATAATAAGACTTCAAAAGCAAATCAGTCTCTTTGATTTATTCGTAGAAACCTAAAAATAGCCTCACCTAAAGTTAAAGCTCATAAATTTAAAGCTCTTGTCCGACTAACTAAATTACTGCTATACTATTTGGGATCCACATCAAAAACAGCAAATTCACAAATTGAAAAAGTTCAGAGAATAGCAGCACGCTTCTCATGAAACCGCTTCCATAACACAAACTCAGTTACTGAAATGATGACAGACCTAAATTGGTACCCACTTGAAATTGCGCATTTACGATACAGACTTGTCTTCTTTTACGAAATTGTACACAAATTGTTGCAGTCCCTAAATATAACCTTTTGATCCCAATAGACAATAGAACCAGGTATAGCAATTTTATCCACACTCATTTAGGCAAATACAAACATCTAAAGACAGTTATAAATATTCATTTTATCCACTAAGTTATAAATTAGGATCATCTGCCACAACAAATAGTATCATGCAGTACAGTACAGGGATTTAAGAGTATGATCTCAGAATCTACTCTCATCCCCATATTCTATCCATAACTATTCTGTTATCAAATGTATATAGTTTTATCTAAATTTTATTTTTCAAATAGTCATACATTTTTTTTATTTTTTTATTGTGTTACTCTTATTTTTCTTGCTACAATGCAAGTTAATTAAGAATTTGATAGTCGACGCCCGGCGAATAATCTTCAATAATTGAATGATCGCTAGAAACGTAAAGAAGAAGAACACGGGGGTATATTAGAAATGTAAAGATCTTTTACCTTTCAGCAGGCCACCTACAGAACCCACACATTTATATCGATTTTGGTAACTTTAGTGTAAAGGACGACTTTTGTTTTTACGTATTAAAATGCAGTGTACATCCGATTCGATGATCTTTTCCTCAAAATTGGTACAAATAATCTTCCAATATATAATTTAACTAAATCAAAAAGCAGAGTACCATGAACTACGTCTGAATATAAATATATTATATTCCTTCGTGTCCAAGGTACTAAAAATGCATGTTGCATGCTTCCTCCTTATTACCATGAATAGCATCTCAGTTGATCACCATGGTAAAGTGCATTTACTCCTTTCCAATTGATTTTTAGTTTGTGTTTTTGTTGTGCTTTTAAGCCAGTCTCCAAAGTTACGCTATTTTTTTCTATTTAAAAATTAAGAATGAATAAAAACCTGAGATTGGTCTCGGGTGAATTGTTTGTTGTTGCTATAACTGCTTTGTTTTAGAGCATTTTACCCCTAGGTTCTATTTCTAGCAACTGCTGCCATATTTGGTGATGGGTCAAATCCCCAGATACATGTTTTTTCAACTGAATCTCTTAAAGAAGATTCAGGCAAAGTTTGATTGCTTTTATCCCAATAGTTTTCATAGATGCCTTAAGTAGATATAGGAAGATGTGGTATGAGTGACAAGACAACTCTCCATCCAAATAACAATTTATAAAAGTAAACCATTATAGGTCAAGGTACGGCCTTCAACACGGAGCCTTGGCTCACACCGAACAGCAAGCTATAAAGGCCCCCAAAAATTACTAAGGTTCACAACATCAGAAAGACAACAAAGACCGTTGCAAAGTGCTGGAAAAAGACTGTATGGCAGTTGAGAAAAAAAGGAAGAAAAAAAGAGAGAATATGAATTCCTCAGCTGCAGTTACATCACGATTTAAGTCAGTGTTTACAAAATTATTGGTTTCTGGAATTTCTTTTTTAAAGACTATCACCAAGAAGATTCTGAAATATTCAATACCTACTACAGGTAACAACACTCTTATATGGCTCTGAAGAACCTATGTCGCTTACCTATCTCTAGGTGCATCATCACCAATTGGCAAAACAACACTCTTATATGGCTCTGAAGAACCTATGTCGCCACCAATTGGCATACACACAAAATCAAAGTGCTTGTGAGCACTGAAGGGTAAAGATTGCTTTCACTTTGCAACTTAATGAAGTTTTGTATTTTGCTTAGATAGGTTTAAAATTTGAGTTGGAGTTATCTTCCTTTGTTCAAGTTTGTACATTTGTAGAAACATGGACTGGATAGGATTATTATTGATTGCATTTTATGCAATCTTCACCAAAAAAAAAAATTGTTATTAAAGAGCAATAACTCCAATACAAAGTCGACTTACAATTTCTGTATCACACTTTTCCCCCTATCAAATTCTAATATTCATAGCAATTTTCAAGACATTGGTGAACAAAACTTGAATTTTACCCCTGTTCCATTTATAGCAATATTGGTTGGCATGCAGGGTCATCAGACACATCTTTAAAGCAAGATAACCCAAAGTTGATTGTGACCAATTCATTGTTTAAAAGACAATTTTGTAAAAGTAAAGAGATTACAATATACGCCAAGTGGTGAAAAAAACACCTCACTTTGCCCAGATTATGAAGCAATCTCGTTCTTCATATAATTTGCCATGGGTCAAAATTATTGGGAATATTTTTAAATACAATGTATAACTGCATTTAGAATAAAATTAAAACAAGTGTGCATCCACTGAAATGTCTTGACTGCTTTACTGACCATTGATTTTATGTTGATTGTCCTAAGTATAAGGTTTCACTTAAAGTATAATATACCACATCTTCTTATATCTATATATGTTCCAAGAAAATGAGGTCATGGTCAGATAAACCAAACAAGACATACATGTACACATTACAATCATTCCATACACCAACTAGAGGCTCTAAAGAGCCTGTGTCGCTCACCTTTGTCTATTTGAATATTAAACGAAGGACGCAGATGGATTCCTGACAAAATTGTGTTTTGGTGATGGTGATGTGTTTGTACATCTTACTTTACTGAACATTCTTGCTGTTTACAATTATCTCTATCTGTAAAGAACTTGGCCCAGTAGTTTCAGTGGAAAATGTTAGTAAAAATTTACAAATTTTATGAAAATTGTTAAAAATTTACTATAAAGGGCAATAACTCCTTATGGGGGTCAATTGACCATTTTGGTCATGTTGACTTATTTTTAAGTCTTACTTTATTGTACATTATTGCTGTTTACAGTTTATCTCTATCTACAATAATATTCAAGATAATAACAAAAAAAAGGCAAAATTTCCAATTCAGGGGCAGCAACCTAACAATGGGTTGTCCGATCCATCTGAAAATTCAGGGCAGATAGATCTTGACTTGATTAACACTTTAACCACAGTCATATTTGCTCTAAATGCTTTGGCTCCAGAGGTACATAAATGTATAAGGTAGCACTCCACAGTTAGAAAATAAAATTAAAAATGAGCCCCAAAATGTTTTATCATCTCCTATTCCTGGATTTCTAATACATTAACCTAACTGTTTGTGTTGTACATGTGCATATGTATGTAATCAGTATCTTCCATAGATTTGATTTTCAAAAGTTAAAAGGGTGAAAATTAATTCCTTTTATGTGTATCCATGGCAACATTCTGCATTTATTTACCATAAAATATTGCAAAAAGGGGGGTGAACATGTCACATATCCCCCCAAAATTTGGATCAAACTAGAATTTCAATGCCTTTGAGTGATACCTTTTTAGAAACTGTTTTCATAAATCTTTCTAATGATCAAATAAAAAATGGGTGTCTTTCGCCTCATTTTTTCGTAAAATCCAATCACAAAGTTCGTGCGATAAAAAGTTGGAAAATAACATTACAATAATTGCCGGACCAATGTATGGTATGGACATGCAAATACGGACTGTCATACAGAAAACAGCCTATATTACATACATTACATAACCTTGTTGTTCATATAAACCCAATACAAAGGCTATTTTAATACTCAGCTATCTAAAAATGATTTTTATTGCACACTAGCTCTCATATTTTAAAAATCCACAGGGGCCAAAATGCCAAACTACACACCTAACTGTGGAGTGCTACCTTAAGGTGAAATTTTTCCTCTCCTGTCTCAATTTGTTTTATGTTTTCTGTGTTCTACTAGCTGTTACGATGAAAATGGTACCTTAGTTTTTAAAATTGGTTCAGTAATAAAGATTTTATGAAGGTTAGCAGTTGATGTTGAAACGCGACAAAAAGTGATTTAAAAATAAATACTGGATCATAGTGAAAAACTTCAAGTCTGTCTCATTTTTGGGGTAAATTTCTAAAACTTTTCCCTTTTTTTTATTTAAAATTATAAAATTACCTTAAAAGAGGACAAATTGTACAAGTTTTAGGCGTTTGAAAGCACTTATAGGTCATTTTTGCTGTAAATAGCATACCTAACCTTGGTTTAGAAGCTCTCAAGCTGGATATAAATTTCTAACAGTACTGGCATCATTTAATTTAATTAATGCCAAATTATAATATAAAATCCTACTAAAAATGTTTATTTGACTTATTCGCATTAAAAAATTTAAAGCGATACATTCTGAGATTATCATATAAAGCGCAATCTTTGGTTACAAGGGCAAAGCCAATGGAGTACAAATTTAAGACCGCAACATGTCTAAGTGTCAAAATGTGTATATTTGGTTGCTAAGGACAGTAAACAATAAAATTAACATAAATTGCATTCCTAGCAGATTTTTTACCTTCAGAACTAAAACAAGAACATAAAAGACTAAAGATTTATGGTAAATTTTATCTTAAAAAGTGCATTTCTGTACTTTCTGATGTGCCTTAAGGTGAAATTTTTCCTCTCCTGTCTCAATTTGTTTTATGTTTTCTGTGTTCTACTAGCTGTTACGATGAAAATGGTACCTTAGTTTTTAAAATTGGTTCAGTAATAAAGATTTTATGAAGGTTAGCAGTTGATGTTGAAACGCGACAAAAAGTGATTTAAAAATAAATACTTGATCATAGTGAAAAATTTCAAGTCTGTCTCATTTTTGGGGTAAATTTCTAAAACTTTTCCCTTTTTTTTATTTAAAATTATAAAATTACCTTAAAAGAGGACAAATTGTACAAGTTTTAGGCGTTTGAAAGCACTTATAGGTCATTTTTGCTGTAAATAGCATACCTAACCTTGGTTTAGAAGCTCTCAAGCTGGATATAAATTTCTAACAGTACTGGCATCATTTAATTTAATTAATGCCAAATTATAATATAAAATCCTACTAAAAATGTTTATTTGACTTATTCGCATTAAAAAATTTAAAGCGATACATTCTGAGATTATCATATAAAGCGCAATCTTTGGTTACAAGGGCAAAGCCAATGGAGTACAAATTTAAGACCGCAACATGTCTAAGTGTCAAAATGTGTATATTTGGTTGCTAAGGACAGTAAACAATAAAATTAACATAAATTGCCTTCCTAGCAGATTTTTTACCTTCAGAACTAAAACAAGAACATAAAAGACTAAAGATTTATGGTAAATTTTATCTTAAAAAGTGCATTTCTGTACTTTCTGATGTGCCATAAGGTAGCACTCCACAGTTAGAAAATAAAATTAAAAATGAGCCCCAAAATGTTTTATCATCTCCTATTCCTGGATTTCTAATACATTAACCTAACTGTTTGTGTTGTACATGTGCATATGTATGTAATCAGTATCTTCCATAGATTTGATTTTCAAAAGTTAAAAGGGTGAAAATTAATTCCTTTTATGTGTATCCATGGCAACATTCTGCATTTATTTACCATAAAATATTGCAAAAAGGGGGGTGAACATGTCACATATCCCCCCAAAATTTGGATCAAACTAGAATTTCAATGCCTTTGAGTGATACCTTTTTAGAAACTGTTTTCATAAATCTTTCTAATGATCAAATAAAAAATGGGTGTCTTTCGCCTCATTTTTTCGTAAAATCCAATCACAAAGTTCGTGCGATAAAAAGTTGGAAAATAACATTACAATAATTGCCGGACCAATGTATGGTATGGACATGCAAATACGGACTGTCATACAGAAAACAGCCTATATTACATACATTACATAACCTTGTTGTTCATATAAACCCAATACAAAGGCTATTTTAATACTCAGCTATCTAAAAATGATTTTTATTGCACACTAGCTCTCATATTTTAAAAATCCACAGGGGCCAAAATGCCAAACTACACACCTAACTGTGGAGTGCTACCTTAAGGTGAAATTTTTCCTCTCCTGTCTCAATTTGTTTTATGTTTTCTGTGTTCTACTAGCTGTTACGATGAAAATGGTACCTTAGTTTTTAAAATTGGTTCAGTAATAAAGATTTTATGAAGGTTAGCAGTTGATGTTGAAACGCGACAAAAAGTGATTTAAAAATAAATACTGGATCATAGTGAAAAACTTCAAGTCTGTCTCATTTTTGGGGTAAATTTCTAAAACTTTTCCCTTTTTTTTATTTAAAATTATAAAATTACCTTAAAAGAGGACAAATTGTACAAGTTTTAGGCGTTTGAAAGCACTTATAGGTCATTTTTGCTGTAAATAGCATACCTAACCTTGGTTTAGAAGCTCTCAAGCTGGATATAAATTTCTAACAGTACTGGCATCATTTAATTTAATTAATGCCAAATTATAATATAAAATCCTACTAAAAATGTTTATTTGACTTATTCGCATTAAAAAATTTAAAGCGATACATTCTGAGATTATCATATAAAGCGCAATCTTTGGTTACAAGGGCAAAGCCAATGGAGTACAAATTTAAGACCGCAACATGTCTAAGTGTCAAAATGTGTATATTTGGTTGCTAAGGACAGTAAACAATAAAATTAACATAAATTGCATTCCTAGCAGATTTTTTACCTTCAGAACTAAAACAAGAACATAAAAGACTAAAGATTTATGGTAAATTTTATCTTAAAAAGTGCATTTCTGTACTTTCTGATGTGCCTTAAGGTGAAATTTTTCCTCTCCTGTCTCAATTTGTTTTATGTTTTCTGTGTTCTACTAGCTGTTACGATGAAAATGGTACCTTAGTTTTTAAAATTGGTTCAGTAATAAAGATTTTATGAAGGTTAGCAGTTGATGTTGAAACGCGACAAAAAGTGATTTAAAAATAAATACTTGATCATAGTGAAAAATTTCAAGTCTGTCTCATTTTTGGGGTAAATTTCTAAAACTTTTCCCTTTTTTTTATTTAAAATTATAAAATTACCTTAAAAGAGGACAAATTGTACAAGTTTTAGGCGTTTGAAAGCACTTATAGGTCATTTTTGCTGTAAATAGCATACCTAACCTTGGTTTAGAAGCTCTCAAGCTGGATATAAATTTCTAACAGTACTGGCATCATTTAATTTAATTAATGCCAAATTATAATATAAAATCCTACTAAAAATGTTTATTTGACTTATTCGCATTAAAAAATTTAAAGCGATACATTCTGAGATTATCATATAAAGCGCAATCTTTGGTTACAAGGGCAAAGCCAATGGAGTACAAATTTAAGACCGCAACATGTTTAAGTGTCAAAATGTGTATATTTGGTTGCTAAGGACAGTAAACAATAAAATTAACATAAATTGCCTTCCTAGCAGATTTTTTACCTTCAGAACTAAAACAAGAACATAAAAGACTAAAGATTTATGGTAAATTTTATCTTAAAAAGTGCATTTCTGTACTTTCTGATGTGCCATAAGGTAGCACTCCACAGTTAGAAAATAAAATTAAAAATGAGCCCCAAAATGTTTTATCATCTCCTATTCCTGGATTTCTAATACATTAACCTAACTGTTTGTGTTGTACATGTGCATATGTATGTAATCAGTATCTTCCATAGATTTGATTTTCAAAAGTTAAAAGGGTGAAAATTAATTCCTTTTATGTGTATCCATGGCAACATTCTGCATTTATTTACCATAAAATATTGCAAAAAGGGGGGTGAACATGTCACATATCCCCCCAAAATTTGGATCAAACTAGAATTTCAATGCCTTTGAGTGATACCTTTTTAGAAACTGTTTTCATAAATCTTTCTAATGATCAAATAAAAAATGGGTGTCTTTCGCCTCATTTTTTCGTAAAATCCAATCACAAAGTTCGTGCGATAAAAAGTTGGAAAATAACATTACAATAATTGCCGGACCAATGTATGGTATGGACATGCAAATACGGACTGTCATACAGAAAACAGCCTATATTACATACATTACATAACCTTGTTGTTCATATAAACCCAATACAAAGGCTATTTTAATACTCAGCTATCTAAAAATGATTTTTATTGCACACTAGCTCTCATATTTTAAAAATCCACAGGGGCCAAAATGCCAAACTACACACCTAACTGTGGAGTGCTACCTAAGCCAAAAACTGCATTTTACCCCTATGTTCTATTTTTAGCCATGGTGGCCATCTTGATTGGATGGCAGGGTCATCGGACACATTTTTAAAACTAGATACCCCAAAGATGATTGTGGTAAAGTTTGGTAAAATTTGGCCCAGTAGTTTCAGGAGAAGATTTTTGTAAAGATAACTAAGATTTACGAAAAATGGTTAAAAATTGACTATAAAGGGCAATAACTCCTAAAGGGATCAACTGACTATTTTGATCATGTTTGTAAATCTTACTTTGCTGAACATTATTGCCGTTTACAGTTTATCTCTATCTATAATAATATTCAAGATAATAACCAAAAACAGCATAATTTCCTTAAAATTACCAATTCAGGGGCAGCAACCTAACAACGCGTTTTCCGATTCATCTGAAAATTGCAGGGCAGATAGATCTTGACCTGATAAACAATTTTACACCTGTCAGATTTGCTCTAAATGCTTTGGTTTTTGAGTTATAAGCCAAAAACTGCATTTTAACTCTATGTTTAATTTTTAGCCATGGCGGCCATCTTGGTTGGTTGGCCAGGTCACCGGACACAATTTTTAAACCTCAATGATGATTTTGGCCAAGTTTGGTTTGATTTGGCCCAGTAGTTTCAGAGGAGAAGATTTTTGTAAAAGTTAAAGACGATGGATGACGGATGACAGACGCCGGACGCAAAGTGATGAGAAAAGCTCACTTGGCCCTTCGGGCCAGGTGAGCTAAAAATATAGTTGGACCTTTTCTTCAAGTAGTCACTGAACTATGAAAACAAGGTCAAGGACAATAGAAATATGACAACAAAAATTTCATAACATTAGGTATCTATATACAAAGTATAAAACATCTAGGCCTTCTTACTTCTAAAATATTAAATTTTCAAGAAGTTTGTTAATGCTGATGCTGGATAACTATCCATTTGTCTTCCTTTTTGTATCAGAAGTCACAGGGTCGACAAAAATATATATAAATATATATATATATATATGTGTAGACTTTATACCTTTGTGTTACCTATTGATTCTAAGGAGTGGTGGTTCTGAAATGAAGGTATGTCAATGTCATGAAGCAATCTACCCCTCCAAACTAAATTTTTACAAATGAATCTTTGAGTGAACTCACATAATGAAATCTCCTTCTGCAAACTTAATAGTCTGTTGAATTGAGCTTATATTACTTTATGCACTTCCTGAAGTAGTTTTTTGCAACTGTGTAAAATTTCAACTATATCCATCCAGTTGTTTAGGAGTTGTGCTTGCAAGACAATACAAACTGAAATATTGAAGTTTGATTATCTCCCCTTTAATATGTATAACCTGGATTTTATTCCTTTACTCTTTTTTTTATCTGTGTATCAATGTTTTGTGTTGAAGACCATACTTTGACCTATAATGGTTTACTTTAACAAATTGTAACTAACTTGGATGGAGAGTTGTCTCATTCAACAAATGAAAGTTTTTAACGACCTTGACTGGCTATACAGCCCTTGCACGGTTAGCATGTTGTCACATTGGCATGGCATACCGCCATCTTGGATTGTACAATCACAGTACAAAGTCAGTCTAGTTATTTGCCCAAATCTCAATTATCTGCAAATTTGGAGACAGATTTTCAATTTTAATGGTTAGACTGTTTATTTATATGAAGAAAACTTGGTGATTTATTGTCTTAATCAAAATATTTAAACAACTATCATTTATTTTTATTTTTAGAATCATTTTTTCAAATGAGCCATTTCAGGGGAGATAACTGTTTTAGCAAAAAAATTATACTGGACTGATGATTTTTCAATTTTTTCTTGTAGCAAGAAAACATATTTTCTTTCAACGTATCTTAAAACCTATATTCTCACTATTTATTTCAAAATTATATCTCAAAGAATTTTTTTTATGCAGACAAATGTGTTTTTTTCATTAACAATCTAACCAAATTAAGGCAATTTTCAACAACTCATAGCTTAAAAAATAGCACGGTGACCCATACGTTTTATTATATTTTTGAAAAAAGCATAGGAAAATCTTCAGTTTGGCAATTATAAGAAAATTCTGTCTAAAAAAGTCTATACTTACGATCTACCTTAGCCAGATATTCTTATATATCTATCTATCAATATATTAAAGGATTTGTTCTAACAAAAGACTATATTATCACATAATTTTTTTTGGACTGATGTCTATTCATTTCTTATATTTCTTTAAGCCATGGTGTTGTCTGTACTACAGTGTTTGATTGGACCCTTGTTATCTTCTCCCTTATTTTTCTCAAGATGATGAAACAAACAGGTACAATTTCATTTGTTTATCGTTAGGTAATTTAATTTTGGATGTTACACATCTTCTGATTGGCTGAAAGTTTATTGTCTATCAGCTCATAGACATAATTTTTTTCATACAACTGTGACAGCATGAGTCCCCCTTTTAAATGATTTATTCCTAAGACATGGAATTTAGAATTCAAATACACACATGTATAAGTAATGACTTATATTTTTTCTCTCTATTCTAAATAATCTAAAAAATTTAGGGCACACTTTTAAAATTTATAATTGGATGCCATTATTGGATCTGTCGTATCTTCCCCCTCTTTTTCAAGGAATGAAACAAACATTTACAACATTTTCATGTGCTTATCGTCTAGAGAACCTTAAATTGTAAGATATTTTCTCAATTTATGGTTTGAAAATAAAGATGTTTCTTGTGAATATGAAATCTAGAATTGAATCATTATTTTTGTAATTTATTTTATCCATCTCTTTACCTTTTTTCTCTTTTGCAATTGATTTGACATTAGTTCATCTTGTCAATCTCCAACATTTACAAAACTTAGAAATTAACAAGTTTTAGCTTTCTTAAAAGCTGTGGACTGCTTTGCTCTATCCAAGCAAATACACGTGTATTGATAATTGCTCTATCCAAGCAAATACACGTGTATTGATAATTGATATTTCAACATTGAATTTCAGTGTGCAATATATGCATAATAAAACAACATGAATTAATGACAGTTGATCGGAACTGATATACACATAGTTAATTTTCCGGCTTTTAAAGACTTATCCTGAACGAGAAAAGTCTGTAATTCTTTATGTCATTTAAACCAATGGCTGTTGCTGATTCTCAGCTGCATCATAAAGTAACCAATCAGTGATCAGTAATTATTTCAAGATGGCGTGTATGTCTACTGAAACAAAAAGCTCTGCACCGTGATGTGCAGCAAAAACAAACACATAAACAAGAGTTTAATAAATTGCACATTTACTAATATGTAAAAAAATAATCATCATACTATACAAATTACAAAATAACACATGCAATAACAATATAAAAGTTACACTATGATATAATTTGTCTAAATCAATAACATGTATGATACATCTTCTAAGATATATATAGTTTATAAAACAACTTTATAGTTTATATTAACAAATAAATTAAGTACTAGATACACTCAATCTAACCAAGGAACTGCTAATTTGAATTTGTGCTGAATCTTTCCAATGTTCTGACCAAATCTGGGATAAACTTTCAACATCAACTTTATCCAAATTTTTACATGTAAAACTAATAAATTTAAGAGAATGGTCAGACATTAATTTGTCACTAATGGCATCTAGTAACATGGTATCCAATGGTGATATGATGCCACAACCTTCTGCCGTAATCTTTTCCAAGTGTGTATTGTTTGTCGAGGCCACTTCTAATACTCGTGTTACAACACTATTGTCTAGTTTTGGATTTTCTGAGAGATTCAGCGAGGTGAGACTTTTACCAGCTATTGGAATGCTGAAAAATGAAAATAAATTTCAATATCAAAATAAAACTCATTTAAAATATATGGGAAAAAAACAAATCAATTACCAAAATTTACAGAAGTCTATTATGACTAAGTGAGAGGATAATATTTCGTTCCATTTCTGTTTAACCTGTAAATTGTTTAGCATGCATACATTATCACAGGACATCAAATATGAAATAACATATAATAATTTCTCTTATATGTACCGGTACTTGTGTCTGGTTCATGGCTTTTTCATACTTGTGCTTATTCCTTTTTTTTTTAAAAACTTATAGTGTAACCTGCCTAAACAGTCACAGGTCTGAGTATTCAAACATCCTGCTTTAACCGACACATTTTCATGGTCACAAAATATGCCTATCATTGCAGAAAAAACCTAAGTATTTCGACAACCTGCTTAATCCCACATTGCTTTCTCCTCCTCCCTCAGTGCATCAGATAACACAGTTTACACTGTACTTTAATTTGTACCTTTCTATTCTTTTGTTTTAGGTAATTTTATATCTTATTTCGGTTTATAGCTGCTTCATTTTTCTATGTATTTGAATACAAGATTGATTTACTAGGATTACAAGTTTTCCTGCTAAATGTTGATGGATTTCTCTGTATACTACACCTACTTCACCAAAAAATACTGGCCTCCATTAAGAGGCCACCAAAAGCACTGAATTTGTCATTGAACATCCCCAATCAATCTTGTATGGTAAACAATCCCTAATTCATTCTTCATCTGCTATTGTGTTGGTTCTTTCGTTCATCAATGTGTATTTGTATATGGACTTGCAGATTATCGTTGGTCATCTCAACAAGATGGATTTTCCAAAATGAGAAAAATAATTGAGTTGAGATTACCAATGATAATCTGTTTATCACCATTTCACCTATGAAGATGCTGCTAATTTCATTGACAACGGCATGAGCACCGTTAGTTTCTAACAATATGTTTTCAATTCACTCTACTGTGGTGAAAAGGGAAATTATCAGTCAGTAAGATCAAAGGAAAATTTCAGTTTCTATTTTTGGCACTAACCTGACAAGGAAGTCTGTATGGTCTGTAGACAAGTGACATCCAGATAGATTTAAATCTTGGAGGCTACATTTATCCTGTAACAGAAATATAATTATTAAATTGAAACAGCAGCCTGAATAAATGAGATGTAATGATTTGCAATAAAGAATTTATAAATGATTTATTAAACAATAACGAATTCTTTGGCACCTAACTTAACTAATGCATATGAACTGCAGTGGCAAATTTAAGAGAAAGGGAACAGTGGAAACCCAGTCCAACACCTCCCTAAAGGCAATGAGAAAAAAAAAGATTGAATACTAGTACATGTATATATTTTTCATTTATTAACTTAATAAGTGTCTCCTCCTTTTCTTCCTACTGAATCACTGTATTCTAATTTGCATATCAGATTTTTAATCTGTTTTTTTTTCTTTATATGTAAAAGGACTGTGTACATGTATATACTAAGAATATATGTAAAGTCCTAGAAAATACTTTGATTGAAATTATGGCAAAACAAATGCAGCATGGATTATCTCCCCTATACCAGTATAAATAAAACAAATTGCTTACCTTGGACAAAAAGTTCTGTATATGTAACAAGAAATAAGATTGTGGTGCAGATGTTAGTGTGCTGCCGATGTTTAATGACCACATGGTTGCAGGATTGATGGTCTTTAACAATAATTCTATACCCAGCATACCAAATTGGTTATGAGAGACATCCAAATTCTGTAACTGACAATCTGAAAAAAATAAATATCTCATACATATTCATGTTTTAACTTAAAATGTGTACTACCTACAACACACATCAAAAGCATGAAAATTTGACAATATTCTGCCTTAAAATAATAGCAGGAAACAATTAAGGTGGTACCTAACACTACAGGGAGATAACTCTGTAAAATCAGCTAAACACTTAAATTACGTTGCGTTAAAGGAATATTAAGCTTCTCAATGATCAAAATAAGTGTTTGTCAAACTGCTATATAACCAGTGGAATTT
Organism: Mytilus galloprovincialis; assembly: GCF_965363235.1. Taxonomy (NCBI): domain Eukaryota; kingdom Metazoa; phylum Mollusca; class Bivalvia; order Mytilida; family Mytilidae; genus Mytilus; species Mytilus galloprovincialis. Next base: position 42,537,174 of record NC_134843.1, on the reverse strand, counting down.
TTCTAATAAACGGTTGGTTCAAAATTTTTGAAATTTTTATATTTTTATCAAAGGGTCAGATTGAATACTTCCTCAAAGTTTTATGAAAATTAAACAAGCCAAATTAATTTTAGTGTAGGTGTTGGGTACCACCTTAATGACTTTTAAAATTTCTTTTTCACTTCACAATTACTTTGCCTTTATACTTTGTGTTTATTAATGTTTTTTTAAGAAAATAATCTCTTGATAGTAATGTGTGTTCATAAACTTTATAAAGAAACCAGGTGCTCCACAGGGTGCAGCTTTATACGACCGCAGAGGTCGAACCCTGAACAGTTGGGGCAAGTATGGACAAAACATTCAAGCGTGATACAGCTCTGAATTTGGATTGTGATCAAATTTTTGACATTAAATGTTTTTTTTTTACACAAAACAAATGTCAAGATTTTACAAATCAATTAAAGATTTCTTCTTCAAACTTTTTAAATCTAAAATTAAATAGTTGACACAGCATAGGTTTCTGACACAGAATGAATGTGGTCTAATGAACTTAAAAGTTTGTTTTTGCCTTTGAGCAATTCACTATGCTGTTGAATATTAATCCTCTCAAAAAAATGTTTGAAGAAATTTTCTTTTTATTTATGAAATCTGAAATGAGAAAAATTTAAACCCCCCCATTTTTTCACATGCCTGTTTCCCTTTTTCCAAAACTGATATCAATTCAAATTTCTAATGGAGTTTGCAACAATAACTACTCTTTTAAATACATCATAAAATATTAAAATGTAAAATAAAGTGCTTGTTATCACTGAATGGTAAAGATTGGTTGGTAGTAAAAGTAAATATACATTGTTTATTGTATAAAACAATAAAAAAAACTTCATCAGAAACATTTTATATTGGCAAATTTCCAATGAAGTTATTAACATAAAGTTATTGGCAAATAAAAATAGAAAATGACATCATAGTCATGTCTGGCAAATGTCCAACATACATTATCTAAAAACATTTTAGATAAGATCAGGAAAAAAAGCTTCATCAGCAACATTTTATATTGGCAAATTTCAAATGAAGTTATTTACATAAAGTTATTGGCAAATAAAAATAGAAAATGACATCATAGTCATGTCTGGCAAATTTCCAAAATATATTATCAACTACTATTCTATACAAAGAAAGATAACTCCAATTGAAAATTAATTGCTTTTGCACAATATTGTGCAATTAGATATTTCTTGCTATTGTGCAATACTGTGCAATTGAAAATTTCTTGCTATTGCACAATACTTGATATGGAATCCTGATTTGGACCAACTTGAAAACTGGGCCCATAATCAAAAATCAAAGTACATATTTAGATAAAGCATATCAAATAAGCCCAAGAATTTAATTTTTGTTAAAATCAAACTTAGTTTAATTTTGGACCCTTTGGACCTTAATGTAGACCAATTTGAAAACTGGACCAAAAATTAAGAATCTACATACACAGTTAGATTTGGCATATCAAAGAACCCATTTATTCAATTTTTGATGAAATCAAACAAAGTTTAATTTTGGACCCCCATTTGGACAAACTTGAAAACTAGGCCAATAATTAAAAATCTAAGTACATTTTAAAATTCAGCATATCAAAGAACCCCAAGGATTCATTTTTTGTTAAAATCAAACTAAGTTTAATTTTGGACCCTTTGGACCTTAATGTAGACCAATTTGAAAACGGGACCAAAAATTAAGAATCTACATACATAGTTAGATTCGGCATATCAAAGAACCCCAATTATTCAATTTTTGATGAAATCACACAAAGTTCAATTTTGGACCCTTTGGGCCCCTTATTCCTAAACTGTTAGGACCAAAACTCCCAAAATCATTACCAACCTTCCTTTTATGGGCATAAACCTGGTGTTTAAATTTCATAGATTTCTATTTACTTATACTAAAGTTATGGTGCAAAAACCAAAAATAATGCTTATTTGGGCCCCTTTTTGGCCCCTAATTCATAAACTGTTGTGACCTCAACTCCAAAAATCAATCCCAACCTTCCTTTTGTGGTCATAAACCTTGTGTAAAAATTTCATTGATTTCTATTTACTTATACTAAAGTTATTGTGGGAAAACCAAGAATAATGCTTATTTGGGCCCTTTTTTGGCCCTCAATTCCTAAACTGTTAGAACCAAACCTCCCAAAATCAATCCCAACCTTCCTTTTGTGGTCATAAACCTTGTGTCAAAATTTCATAGATTTCTATTCACTTAAACTAAAGTTATAGTGCGAAAACCAAGAAAATGCTTATTTGGGCCCTTTTTGGCCCCTTATTCCTAAAATGTTGGGACCAAAACTCCCAAAATCAATCCCGACCTTCCTTTTGTGGTCATAAACCTTGTGTTAAAATTTCATTGATTTCTATTCACTTTTACTAAAGTTAGAGTGCGAAAACTAAAAGTATTCGGACGACGACGCCAACGTGATAGCAATATACGACCAAAAAATTAAAATTTTTGCGGTCGTATAAAAAATTGAACCCAATTTTTTTAATCACATCCCCCTTTCCCTTATTCCAAAACTAATCTCAATCAAAATTTCTAATGGAGTTTGCAACAATAACTACTCATTTAAATACATCATAAAATATTAAGATGTAAAAAAACTGCTTGTTATCACTGAATGGTAAAGATTATTTTAATTTATCAGTTGGTAGTAAAAAGTGAATATACATTGTATATTGTATATAACAAAGATTTAAGTTGATTCTGGACAAAGAAAGATAACTCCAATTAAAAAAAATCTTGCTATTGCACAATATTTTGCAATTAGATATTTCTTGCTTACTATTCTGGACAAAGAAAGATAACTCTAATTAAAAAAAATTTGCTATTTCACAATATTGTGCAATTAGATATTTCTTGCCATTGCGCAATACTGTGCAATTGAAAAGACTTGCTATTGCACAATACTTAATATAATAATTTTAGATCCTGATTTGGACCAACTTGAAAACTGGGCCCATAATAAAAAATCTAAGTACATTTTTGGATTCAGCATATCAAAGAACTCCAAGATTTCAATTTTTGTTAAAATCAGACTAAGTTTAATTTTGGACCCTTTGGACTTTAGTGTAGACCAATTTGAAAACAGGACCAAAAATGAAGAATCTACATACACAGTTAGATTTGGTATATCAAAGAACCCCATTTATTCAATTTTTGATGAAATCAAACAAAGTTTAATTATGGACCCCGATTTGGACCAACTTGAAAACTGGGCCAATAATCAAGAATCTAAGTACATTTTTAGATTCAGCATATCAAAGAACCTAACTGATTCATTTTTTGTCAAAATCAAACTAAGTTTAATTTTGGACCCTTTGGACCTTAATGTAGACCAATTTGAAAACGGGACCAAAAGTTAAGAATCTACATACACAGTCATGACAGTTAGATTCGGCATATCAAAGAACCCCAATTATTCAATTTTGATGAAATCAAACAAAGTTTAATTTTGGACCCTTTGGACCCCTTATTCTGTTGGGACCAAAACTCCCAAAATCAATACCAACCTTCCTTTTATGGTCATAAACCTTGTGTTTAAATTTCATAGATTTCTATTTACTTATACTAACGTTATGGTGCGAAAACCAAGAAAAATGCTTATTTGGGTCCCTTTTTGGCCCCCAATTCCTAAACTGTTGGGACCTAAACTCCCAAAATCAATACCAACCTTCCTTTTGTAGTCATAACATTGTGTTTAAATTTCATTGATTTCTATTTACTTAAACTAAAGTTATTGTGCGAAAACCAAGAATAATGCTTATTTGGGCCCTTTTTTGGCCCCTAATTCCTAAACTGTTGAAACCAAAACTCCCAAAATCAATCCCAACCGTTCTTTTGTGGTCATAAACCTTGTGTCAAAATTTCATAGATTTCTATTAACTTAAACTAAAGTTATAGTGCGAAAACCAAGAAAATGCTTATTTGGGCCCTTTTTGGCCCCTAATTCCTAAAATGTTGGGACCAAAACTCCCAAAATCAATACCAACCTTCCTTTTGTGGTCATAAACCTTGTGTTAAAATTTCATAGATTTCCATTCACTTTTACTAAAGTTAGAGTGCGAAAACTAAAAGTATTCGGACGACGACGACGACGACGACAACGCAGACGACGACGCCAACGTGATAGCAATATACGATGAAAATTTTTCAAATTTTGTGGTCGTATAAAAATGTACATTGCCTATATATTTGAGTCAAAACTCTTATTAAATATATATTTCAAAATGTTATCATGATGAGCATTTGTAAAAAGTTTCAATTTGATTTGACCTCAACTTTGTGTTAAACTTCCATATGGTCAAGATACAGTAAAATTTTGTATACAACTTTGGCTGATTGAACTATAATTTATTGTCTGAAATAGTATCGAATGAATTCTTTTAAAATACTGCAAACATTTGTAGAGACCCCATTAAAGTTAAAAAAAAATGTCTTAAAATGATCAAATATCCAAATCCCAACCCATAGATTTGGAAATAGTTGGGATAGTCTCAACCAATCAAATATTCATTCAGCTATCAAATTTATCATATATCTTACAATCAAAATTCATGATATGACTGATCAAAAACCTTCAAACCAATTTTTGTAGTTTATTTATTGTTTTTAAAAATTATGAACAACCATTTTTTTTTTAATTTCTTGAAAACTATGTAACTGCTTAAAAAAAAAATTTGCTTACAATTTATGTTGAAAGTTTCTTTCAGATTAGTTTAACAACCAAGCAATTGAGTAGAAGAGCATGAAGATTATCTAAAACAAAATCTTATATTGTTAACTTACTCAGTAAACTCTCCATCAGGCTAATTCTGTGTTGCTGGAACAATTTAGCAGTAAAATCACAAGAGGATAAAGACAATGTATTCAGCATAGGTAGGTGTGTCACTATACTAGCCAGTGATTGGCAGCTGGAATCTCCCATAGAATTGTAACTCAAATTCAACTCCATTAAATTCTGAAATAAAAAATATTTAGTTTAAATAAATATACAAGAATGATAAACACAGCATCATGCAAGTCATTAAAGTAAATATGTGCTGAACTTGTTATAAAATACATTTCTTCCCCTGTTTTATGATTATCATTTATGAGTAAAATCCACTGATACAGTTCTTTACAATTAGAAGTAGTAGTTTGGTTGTAATAAATTGAACTTAGAAATTTTCCATCCCTACAAGTTTCTGCATTCAGTAAACTTTTCTGTGAATTGCTAAAACTAAGGAAGCACTCCTACTCAATTCAATGGATCTGAGATATCATAAGGATAATTTAAATTAAGGAATTTATCTACCTTAAGTTTGAATGTTACAACTGCTATTTTTTTAAACCATCAATTAACTATGAAGTTTAGTTTTCATCAAATGTCCATGAGTAAATGAAGTATCATTCTATCCATTAAAGTGATTGTCAAGATTGAGAAAAAAGAGTGGATCATGAGGCATAACTGACATAAACATTCCTCTTGAGGTACCTAGCTACTTATTCAATTTTTGAAGATTTCTGTTATAAATTCCATAAGCAGACAGCTAAACATAAATTCATTGACAATAGTTATCCACTTTCCTCTTATACTGAAACAACAAACATTAACTAATGCAACTGAGCCATAAGATATATTGTTCTCTAAATGTACATCATTTCCAAGGTGTTTTCTTTTGTTGATTTAGCTCTCATAATCCCTCCTACCTTTAAAACAGGTGTTTCACAGTTCTGTAAAAAATCTGCCAAGGACTTTAATCCTACTGCTGTTATTTCATTGCATTTAAAGTTCAGAACACTCAAATTTGGTAAGGTATTACAGACTTTCAGGAAACTGTCCAATCCGTTGTCTCCCATTCTGTTTCCTGCAAAATTTCAAATAGATATAAGAAGATGTGGTATGAGTGCCAACGAGACAACTCTCCATCCAAGTCACAATTAATAAAAGTAAACCATTATAGGTCAAAAACTGAATATTGTTTCAATGACCGGCTACCAGAAATGAAACAAAAGTTATTTTTTCTAGCAATGTTTACAATTTTATTTCAAATGAAAACTCCATCTTTGTTTTTGTTTGTTGATTAAAGACGAAGGTCAATTCTAATAGTTTTGCATCAGTACAATTACTTAATACTAATGATTTTATTACTGAAATAACTAGCAAGCAAGTTGACATAACTGTTGACTTACAATTACAAACTGTACTTTGAGACTTGAAAGTAAGCTACAGCTCAAAAGACCCAAGTTTGCGAATTTCATTTGTGAAAAATTTACTTCGAAATTGGAAGAATTTAGAACTAAATATATTTAGTGGCAAACTGTGTCAAAGTATGTAAGTTGATGCTGTTACATAACAACAGTATATATATTTCAAAAACAGTTTACAAGCACAAATTTTGATGCAACTTTCTTAAGTAAGAAATGGTTTAATTATATGGTTCATTTTTTTTTTAAACCTTTCATAAATAGTCTCGACACAAAGCATCAAAGCTAAACACATGGCATACACTTGTCTATTGTTGATCATCAGATATTAATCTCCTTATTTATTTGGTTTGATTTGGGTTGGATTCCTTTCGCATCTATAATAACCCCTCACAAATCATTTATTCATACTAACTGGAATGTTCTTTTGATCAAACCTGATCTATGCTGCTACATATATTCCTAAGTGAGAGTAAGATTTTCATAAATAAGTAGATATGTCAATGTTTTATCATTTCATCATGGGTGCCACATGTGGACCAGGATCTGCTTTACCTTCCTGAGCACCTGTTATCACCTCAAGTTTTTGGTGGGGTTCGTGTTGCTTAATCTTAAGTTTTCTATGTTGTGGTTTGTGTACTATTGTTTTTTTTTTTTTAACTATATGTTGTCAGATTATTTTATATTTATGAGTTTAAAAATCCCTCTGGTATCTTTCACCACTCTTTTAAGTAAGAAATCCCATCACAAGAGATTGTAAACTAAAATTTAAACTACTTGCCTGGTAAGCAGAGTACTTTGAGTGTATTCTGACATTGCAATGCTCTAAAAACTGTCTGTATCTGTAGAGGTCGTAGGCCGAGGTCAGATATCACTAGTTTTGATGTAGAGTCACATGACTGCAGTATTGTCTTAATATTTCTGTAGCAAACTGTAAAAAATATAATACATTTAAATATCAGCACAAAATTAAGCTAAACGCTCTCTTATTAATATACAATGTACCCCAATATTGCTTGTTTCTTTCATCAAACAATGATGAAGCAGACGACAGAAAGGATGTACATAGATGGATGATTTTACCAGTTAAGAGAATCATAAATGGATTATTCAAACAAAGTTTGGTAGAAGTTGGTCTCTCACATGATATTTGAAATGTTTTTTTGTTGTTGCCAAAATTTCTTTTCTTTACAGTGGCATGCCATTTTTTAAGGTAGAAAAGTAACATATTGGCATCATGTTCTTTAGGATCTCTTAAGTTCCATCTAAATCCAGGCATCTGCATTGCTTTTCCATGGCCAGTCATAATATAAATGAATTTGTAGGTAATTTTTCATCTTCAGACAAATGGAGTTTTGCTTTTAGACAAAGGAATTGTCTTCATTTAAATTCAACTGGATATACATTAGAACCTTAGGTAAAGAACTTTATAAAAATAAAAATAAAAATAACTTTTTATGTCTTGTGGTGTGGATTGGTTGAAAAAAGATGAACTTTTACAATATACTCTTTATGATAGAATATGTATTAAACTCCCATTTTTGGATAATGCACATATCGATAGTAAACTGATAAAATACATATTAAAATCACTTAGTTATTATATGTGTGTTAACATCTGATTAAAATTTTCATGGTTTACATTCTTCACACTTGCAATGTTTTTTGTTCTGATTTTCACCTGAAGTATACCAACGTTGTGCACGATGTTCCTACAACAGGACATTACACCACCATGACGTCAAAGAGAGTTTTCAGAAACTTTTGACGTACATTTATTCAATTTGTAAGCTTCATTTGCTTTATTTATGTAGTTGGTTGATTCTAAATCTGTCTCTATTAATTTTGTGATGTCTATTTACCATGAATTTGTGGAAATTGATTTAAAAATGTTTACCCTTAATTCAACTTAAAATGTTGAATTATCATAAGTAATGAACTTGAAGGAAGGAAAAATGGGACAGAAGTATACGGTTTTTAATAAATTAATTAAAACAAAACTTTAATCGCAGGCTGCTAAAATTTCATGGTGCATATCATCTGTCATTGTAAATTTTTCATATCTTGATTCAACCCTAATACAAATATATCCGACACTCTGCAAGTAAATAAAAAGATATTTACCCTTGATTAATTTGAATTGAATTGTATTAAGAATTTGCTTAACACATCATTTGTCGAAATACAACCTTTAAATAAAATAACTATAACCCGATCTTGAAAAATATTTTCCCAGTCATTTGCAGTTGCTTGCTTCAGTTTTCTAACGTTTAATGTACATTTTAAAATGTATTTATCTTCTCCTGAATCGTCCTTATAATACAGGGTTGTATTAATTCAACGAATTTGTTTCTGTCGCTGTTTCCGATAAGACTTTTAGTTACCGCCGTTTCATGCACAACATGCACCGTTTTTTTTCCGACAGCCATCAATGTTTTGTTTTTTAAATTTCACCACACGATTCGTTTTAATTATCAGCAATATACTATGGAACAAATTTTGAACATGTAACGTCGAAAAATAAAGCGTTTTTCGGATTTTTCGACGTTTGGACAAAATGGCTACCATTTTGTAATGTTTCGTAGCATTTTATTCCTGTAAGACCCAAACATGCACTTAATAAAAAAAGAATCTAGACTTTATGTTCTTTTTGTGTATCTAACTTTTGTTTTGGTAAACTATAAATTACTTATTTAAATATTAGGTTAAAAATCCGCATTAATTGCTTTGACAAATGAAATATCAACTTGGACAAAATGGCTACCGCTTGAAAAAACGACTATGTAGAGATGGTTTTATAGAATCTACAATTTTTGAACTCACGAACAATGAGGCAAATGTTTGTTCTTTCGGTAAATGTTATAATTATCTCACAATTTTTAGACATTTTTAGCTATGTCTACTTATAAAACTACCTTTCAGCCGTTGAGACAATGAAAAACGTCATTGGACATTTTTTTATTCTAGCTTAATATGCAGCTACCGGTTCAAATGAAATTCGACAAAAGAAAGGCTTTAATTTAACCGAGAAATGACACACCATGTTGCTTCTGCCAAGTTTCGGGAAGATCAGAGAATAAGAAATAGAATCACTATATATAAGAGATAAAACAGTTGTTTACAAATCTAACGTTGGACATCCATTTTTTTCACATAGCTTTGTTGTATTAATCCTCAAATATACTAGATATTACTAAGCATATGACCAAGAGCTATAAGAACATAAAGGAAAACATATACTGAATTAGTTTTTATAGTGGTTTGAGTTTGTTAATATTTTATTTTGTTTTGCGGAGGCAATTTCGAAGATTCTGTTTTAAATCCTAGGGGTTGTAGGAACAGCGTGCGAGACGTTACTACATAACCTAAGACTTTAATAACTAATCATTCAAAGTTTATATAATGTGAATGTATTTAATCTTTTGTCAACACTCCTTGACAAAGACCTTTTAGATCAAAATATTTGAAAGTCATTTTCTTTCTTTTAGCTTTCATTGTTTGTACCTATGACTTTTTATTACTGGTATTAATTTAAACTATAGGTACAGTATGCCATTTAGCAAAGCTCACAAAATGATACTGAAAATTAAGAAGGTTTATACTTAGATAAATATTCTCACATACTGTAAAACTGACCTAAAAGTTGTATAAATTATTATCAGAATAGACAGAAATGTTTGCACAATAATAGTTTCTTGATAACCGAGTAAAAATATCTCAGATTTAGATAAAAAAAGAATTTAAATATATGCAAACTACACAGACAAATGTTTAAGAACATTTGGAGCTTTGTACTACAAACAAGACAAAATGTTTACTTTTGTTATTTTATTTCTTATGAGTGGGATGTCAAGTGGTTTCCTTTTGGATAGTAAGAATTCTTCTTCTCTCATAGGCAAACCAACATATCTGACGGTTTCAGAATACTATGGGGACAAAAATCAAATGCATAGTGAATTGGAAAAAGTGCAAGACACATTAAACCAACAACATGAATCATACCGCCAGCAACAAGAGAAGACAATGAACTTATTAACCAACCAGTTACAACAAAAGTTTGACCTTATTGAAAAAATGCTTGCAGCACAGATGTCCAACAATGAAACCCTGATCATTGAAGCACTGGAGAAAAAGAATCAAGAACTGGAAAATAAGTATAACACAATTCAGGGAAAGCTGACAGCTAAGGAACGCATGTACAATGAAATAGCCGAAAATAATACCAAACTACAGGAAGCTATTGTGACCCAGGAAAAGAAGACTGCAAATCTGCAACAAGACCTGCTGAAGGTTCAGACAAAGTATGATGCTGAAATTGATATTGCTGTTAATAAAACTATTGCTCTTGGACTAAAAATTACACAACTTGAACAACTTCAAAGCATCAAGCAATTGCAAACTCTCCAAACACTACAAGGACAAGTACAAACATTTGATTCCAGAATAAATTTACTGACCAGCCATGAACAGGCAAGGAACCAAGACTTTCTAGCTTTATATAATCTGACTACATTATCAAAGCATGAACTGGAGAATAAGATGAATAAACAATATAAAGCCATTGAAAAGAATTTAAGTAATCTGACATCTGAGTCCAGGAATGAAAATAAAAAACTAGCAAACCATACCATGAAAGAAATGGACAAAATGGGAAGATACCACAACTCATCTTTCTCCCTTTTTCAGCAAAATCTGGAGAAAGAATTACAAAAAGGTAAAGTGCTATACAAATTTTTGAAATCTCAGCAAAATAAGAAACTATTGTTATCCTTGCCAGATTGTCCATCCCTTTTTTATACTATATAAAATTAGATTAAAAGAAATGCCGTTGTGATTGTTCCATTTTTAGTTTTCCACAATAAAATATCTGAAAAGTTACTGTTTAAAGTCTTCACTGTATTATCTTATGTCTAATAGTAAAAGCTGAAGAAATATTTGTTTGATTATGAATTTTTTAAGCATGCCTAAGAATCTGGTAAAAGGATGCTTCTCAATAAGGATGCATGCAATATCATTATATATTCTTAAACATGCAAACACTTCATAAAAATCATTACAAAAAATCCCTGAACTTTATTATCAACCCCAGATGTTTTACAATAAAAATTTTTAATACATCAACTTATATTTGATTTCATAATTATACTTAAACATACTTGTGTAAGCAATGACACAACACATATTTGTCAATGCTAGGTCTTGATATCATCCAATTACATATAAAGTATAAAATGTAGACAGTAGACATTTTGCAGGACAATATTTTTCTTCATCTGCGCAAGTTAAGATTTGACATTTCTGCACTCATTCAGATATTTACCAGGAGAGATCTAATTTTAGTTTTTGTGCTATAAATAGACATGTACAAGTCTTAACCTGGCCACTATACAAGTATCATTCATAATCCTCTTGGTCCTATAAATTCTCTAAAAATGACCAATTGTTCTATACCATATCTTATAACATTGATTAAAATCAATTAAGGAAAAACTTTTAGCAAAAAGTTAATTTTAGCCAAGCCTTGATCACATTTTAGCAAAAATTAATCATCTGATCAGATGGACATTTGCCTAAAATATTATAAGGCACAAGAATTGTCAATAATTTTTTTTTCTAAGTGAAAAAAACAGTGAAGTTTATACTAAAAATTTGAGCAAAAATGGCATTGCATTCGATTTATTTTTATTCCATGGCTGATTTACCAATTGAAGAAAAGAACTCACCAATTGATTCTAAAAATAAGAAATAGTTTACATATTTTATCTAAGAGCTAATTTTGTCCCAAATATCTCCTTATATTTCATGTGTTGTCATAAGCAATCCATGATATGGATAAAAGTTAAGATTTACCAATTGTGGCATCATTGTCTAGGCCTAACACTGGTATCAGTACTGTTTAACTAATTAGCTAAATATCAAATTGAACTAACAGGAACAATGATGTCAACAGAAGTACATGTTCTGATTTCTTTTCATTTCAGTTGTGGTCACTAGTTGTTATGGAGGTGGTGGTACAGTACCTGCTGGACCACTGAAGTTCCCAGACATTAAAACATCAGTAGGTGTATCGAACCCGTCATCATTCCAATCTACAGGCAAATTTACCTGCCAAGTTCCTGGATATTATTATATTGTAACTACATTAACGTCAGTTGACACCAATGCAAGAATAGACATAATGAAAAATTCTAATTCCATACACTGGCAATATGTTACAGGCAATACTCAAGGTTCATGGACACCAGGAACTGCTGCTGTGGCATTAGATTTAAAGACTAATGACACTGTGTGGATAAAACTACATTCTTCCTTTTACATTTACAAGTCATGTCTTACTATCTTTAAAATCAACTAATAAAACACTCTACTGAAGGGTAATATTTGTCAAATAATATGAATATGATGATTGAAATTATTTTTGAATAAAATTGATCACAACTACAAATGTCAGAAAATTGAGAGGTTGAACCTTTCCTTTTTTGCTACCAGAGTTTGTGGAAAGTGGTGGTCTGAGGGATTAGACCACCAAAATTTTGTAAAGGACCTTCACAATTTTAGTATTTGCACAAGAGCATAAAATTGTCAGGCCGATTGATATAATGATTTAGACCCAAAAAAAAGTATAATTAAATTTTTGATTTTTGCCGAAGTATGCACTTCAGCTTTTACTTGTCTGATGATGATTTTCACTTGTCCATGTCAAACTGACAGTCATTAATGTCATGTCAAACACTGCTTAACCACTTTCCAAATATTTATAATTAAGGTAAATTATCAAAGCTAATTCTCGTTGATTACATAAGTATTCTACTGTCAATCAATTGCAGAATCAAGAAGAAAAAAATATTGAATCCTGTTTTCTGTTGACTTTATTTCCTTACCCTTGATCCCCTTTTGGTTACTTGGATTATCCTACATGCCACATGTAACAAAATAATACAGGGTTAAACCATGATTAGGAAAAAATGTGCAACTATCTCACTTTTTTTTTTGGAAAGTCCTAAACTAATAATAGCTATGATCATCCACAATTTGTCTGATAGTTTTGGTACAAAAACACAGTACCAGAAGAATAGTCTGAATATTGCTGGACTTTATAATTTCCTCTTTCCATTATAGTTTTCAAAATATCAGCCAACTAACTGCATTTTTCCTGTATGTTCTATCTTAAGCCATGGATGATGTACAGGAATCAAATAAATATACCCAAGGATTTATAATCATTTTTTGTTCAACTTTGAACAATAGTTTCAGAAAAGAGCTTTGAAATGAATAAAGAGAATGACATCAAACGCGTTTTCGATCTTGCCTTCAATCAGATGAGCTTAAAAGATATCACAAAGAGGAATACATATCAGTGCTGAACCAGGTGCTCCGCATAGCACAGCTTTATACGATCGCAGAAGTCGAACCCTGAACAGTTGGGGCAAGTATGGAAACAACATTCAAGCTTGATACAGCTCTGAATTTGGATTGTAATCAAATTTTTGACATAATATGAGTTTCTGACACAAAACAAATGTCAAGATCTTGCAAATCTATTGCGCAATATAAGATTTCTTCTTCTAACTTTTCTAAAATTTGGAGTTTGAGAAATTTGGAAATTTTTTTAATTGAAAACTAGCTACCACACCCCTTTTTTTGGCAATTAATCCAAGACCTGACAATTCTTTATAAACAATTTACAAGTAGTGTACGGGAGATAACGAACAAGCCCAACATTGTATGTTAAATGTTTTAGAATTACCTCCCTTACACTGCTTTTAAATTGTCTCAATTGTTCATTGACCAGAAAAACCACAGTAAAATATCTCAAAAGTTACTGTTTAGTCTTCACTGTATTACTTGTTGTCTTCTATCCCAATTATACCCTCTCCTCATTTCATTTGATGTCATTAGCAAGTCTGCTATTGATCTTAGTTCAAATTTACCAATTGTGATGATATTGTCTAGGACAATCACATTGATAACATTCCTGACTTATATATTAGGAAAATATTTTATTAAACTAAAATTAACTTTTCAAAATAAACGAATGTCTAATTTGAAGTAAAAGTACTGATTTCTTTTATTTCAGTTGTGGTCACTGGTTGTTATGATGGCAGGGGTTCTATTATACCTGCTGGACCCCTCAAGTTCCCAGACATTAAAACTTCTGTAGGTGTATCTAACCTGTCATCATTCCAATCTACATGCAAATTTACCTATCAGGTTCCTGAATATTATTATATTGTAACTACATTAATGTCAACTGACACCAATGCAAGAATAAACATAATGAAAAATTCTAATTCAATACACTGGCAATATGTGACAGGCTATATTAAAGACCAAGGACACTGGACGCCAGGAACTGCTGCTGTGGCTTTAGAATTAAAGACTAATAAACTTCAATCTACCTATCAGATTTACCAGTCATGTCTCACTATATTTAAAATTAACTAATAAACATACTACATACTACTGAAGAGTGTGCTTTGCAAGTTATTACTGATTATGGATTTTGCACATAATGAGGATATGCAACACATAAACAGTTCAAGTGAAAACACTTCTTATCATAAATTTTTTGTTCTCATTTCAGATGGTACATCAAATATTTTAAATATGAAAATGAGGGGATTTGGCATTATCAAAATACCAAAGAAACCGTCAAATTCAAAAGTCGAAAACAAACAGTCAATGCCACGGCAAAAAACTATAACAACCAAAAGAAAACCATTAGTTCACAAAACAAAACATAGAAAACTAAAGACTGGACAACACAAATCCCTCCAAAAACTTGAGTTGACCTCAGGTGCTCCAGAAAGGTAAGCAGATCCTGCTCCAGATGTTGCACTCTTTGTTTTGCTCATGCAAGTACAAAACCCCTTTATAAGTCTAATTGAGTACATGACATTCTAGGAAAAGAGAATAAGGTTGAAATAACAACAATTTGACCATATCTGTCATAACAAGAACGGCCTTTAACAATGAGAAAACACCATTCTGTTTCATCGCTTTACATGCCTGTATATTATTTATTGATACATATTTATTGAGTGCACATGCTGAAATGTCTTGCCTATTACTGATTAATTCATATTACTAAAAGTATCACATAAACCGAACAGTGGTCTATGAAAATAAGTCACAATCAAATAAACTAAGCCAGAAAGACATGTACACCTTACAATCATTACATACAACTATACTACTTTACCAATTTTTTTTTGAATTTATTTTTTATGCTAATTTAATTCACATGATATATATATACATAGGGTCCAATGGGCTGTGTGATTTTACGATTTAATATGAAAATAATTTGTGTTTGTTGTGCAATGATAAACATGGCATTAAAATAAACAACATACTTACTTATACCAAATATAGTTGACCAATAAAATAGCTTATAGTATACAAGAAATAGACCAAACCAAGAAAAATTCATTTTGACCAATGAAGCATGAAATGAGGTCAAGGTCAGATGAAAACTGCCAGACAGACATGTAAACCTTAAAATCATTTCATTATTCATATACAGTTGACCTATTGCTCATAGTATCTGAAAAATAGACTTTACCAGGAAAACTTAACATTGACCAATGAATCGTGTAAATGAGGTCAAGGTCAGATGAAGCTTGCCAGAAAGATATGTACAATCATTCCATACACCAAATATAATTGAACTATTGCTTATAGGATGTTAAGAAAGGACCTTACTAATGAAACTTAGCATTGATCAATGAACCAGATAAGTGCAGGTCAAGTGCAGATGATACCTGACAGACAGAAATGTACACTCATATAGTTGAACTATTGGTTAATTTCAGAACACAAAACACAAAAATATAACATTGACCAATTACTGTGGATTCATTAATATTTGTTGGATACAATTTTCGTGGATTTTACAGTGTAACCATGAATTTAAATGTTCAACGAATTACATATTTCCTAAAGGAATGTATGCAGACTTTGCCAAACAACGAAAAAAATATCCACAAAAATGCAAGTTTTCCTCAAACCACGAAAATCGGTACCCACGAAAATAAATGATTTCACAGTAAGTGAAAATGAGGTCAAGGTCAGATGAAAACTGCCAGACTGACATGTGCACCAAATATAGTTGACCTTCTGCTTAAGGTATCTGATATTTTTATATCAGAAGGCATTAATCTTTATATTCTAAATGTGACAGTATCAAGTTCACAATAATAAAAACTCTTGTTCATAAATTCAACAGTGATGTTTCTTTGTTAATTTTTTTCAATTTTATTAGTTGGATTTCCCATTGCCAGGGGTCAAGAATTAACAATAATAATTTCACATATTAAAAATTACTGAATTGACAGTAGTTTGTAAATAATTCATTTAACTGAAATTTGAAAACAATCATTCCTTCACGTACTTTTTTCAGATTTCAGGGTCATAAACTATACCCAAACCTACTTCTTACCATAAAGTATATTAAGATTATATTGCTGTTGTCACTCTACTACTAGGATTTTTTTAGCCAAAAATCATGAATTGTTTATAAACTACTAATAGAAGCTGGATGCCAAAAAGCCAAAAAAATCATTCTAATCCAAAAGAAAAAGAAGTAGAATGTGCAAATCAGAATCAACTTTACTGGAGTCTTTATAAAATTTTAATATCTATTCAGATGTTTTAAGAATGCAAGTGGGGATACTTTTAAATAAATACATTAAATGTGTTTTTTCATGTACATTTAGTGATTTTGTGTCTTGAATTAATACACTATATCCTTTTTTCTATTATATTAACAGAATTGTCTCCTACACTGTAATTGCTCTGTAGTCTGACCCTATTATTTGTTCTATTCATCTCAAACAAGAATTCTCCTTGGTCCAGGTCTAGGGGAATTCTTTTACTTGGGGTGAAATGGAGAGCAGCTTTAAAAGCTCTGTTCTATACATAGTTTTACAGTTTTTAAGGTACATGTAGTAACTTTCTGTTTTAATTGAAATTTTCAGACTATGCATTTATCTGCATATATCTGGCAGTGTTTTTTTTTCTTGGGAGTATTTAAGAAAGACAAAAAAATATATTTTTAGTTTCGTATAGTGATAAATAATGTCACATCAGAGATTACCATAATCAATTTGACATATGAATTATAAAAAATTTAATCTTTTATTGTAACCAGAAAACATAGAAATGTTTGCACAATTACATGATATTTATTTGCTTGATTACCTAGTAGAGGTATCATATTTTAAGATAAAGAACTCTGTATAATACACAGACAATTACTTGTTGTTTTTACAAACAAGTGATAAAATGTTTTCTTTTTACATTTTATTGCTAATGAGTGGTTTATCAAATGGTTTCCTTTTGGATAGTAAGAATTCTTCTTTTGTAAGCAAACCAACATATCTGACCATTGCAGAATACTATGGGGACAAAAATCAAATTCATCGTGACCTAGAAAAAGTACAAGAAACATTAAACCAACAACATGAGTCATACCGTGACCAACAAGAAAAGACGATGAACTTATTAACCAATCAGTTACAACAAAAGTTTGACCATATGGAGAAAATGCTTGCAGAACAAATGTCCAACAATGGAACCAAGGTCATTGAAGCTCTGGAGAAAAAGAACCAAGAACTGGAAAATAAGTATAACACAATTCAAGGGGAGCTGACAGATAGGGAACACATGTACAATGATTTAGCAGAAAATTATACCAAGCTACAGGAAGCCATGGTTACTCAGGATAAAAATGTGCAACAAGACTTGCTAAGGGTTCAAGCTAAGCATGATGCTGAAATTAATATTGCTGTTAATAAAACTCTTGCTCTTGGACACACAATTAGCCAACTTCAGCAACTTCAAAGCATCAAGCAATTGCAAACTCTCCAAACACTACAAGTACAAGTACAAACATTTGATTCCAGGTTAAATTTACTAACCAGCCATGAGCAAGCAAGGAACCAAGACTTTCTAGCTTTATATAATCTGACCACAACATCAAAGCATGAACTGGAAAATAAGATGAATAAGCAATACAAAGCCATTGAAAAGAATTTAAGTAATCTGACATCTGAGTCGAGGAATGAAAATGAAAAACTAGCAAACCATACCATGAAAGAAATGGACAAAATGGGAAGATACCACAACTCATCTTTCTCCCTTTTTCAGCAAAATCTGGAGAAACAATTACAAAAAGGTAAAGTGCTATACAAATTTTTGAAATCACAGCAAAATAAGAAACTATTGTTATCTTTGCCAGATTGTCCATCCCTTTTTTATACTATATAAAATTAAATAAAAAGAAATGTTGTTGTGATGGTTCCATTTTAGGTTTTCCACAATAAAATATCTGAAAAGTTACTGTTGAAAGTCTTCACTGTATTATTTTATGTCTAATAGTAAAAGCTTAAGAAATATTTATATGATTATGAATTTTTTAAGCATGCTTAAGAATCTGGTAAAAGGATGCTCCCCAATAAGGATGCATGCAATATCATTAAATATTCTTAAACATGCAAAAACTTCCTAAAAAGCATTACAAAAAATTCCTGAACATTATTATCAACCCCAGATGCTTTACAATTAAAAATAAATACATCAACTTATATTTCATTTCATAATTATACTAAAACCTACTTGTGTAAGCATAGCACAACACATATTTGTCAAGTCCTAATATCATCCAACACATATAAACTATATTATGATGTAGACAGTAGACATTTTTGCATGGGCAACATATATTTGACATCTGGGCAAGTTAGATTTGACATTTTTTCACTCATTCAGATATTTACCAGGAGAGATCTAATTTTTGTTTTTGTGCTATACATAGACATGTACAAGTCTTAGCTTGGCCACTATATAAGTATCATTCTTAATCCTAATACCATATCTTATAACATTGATTAAAATCAATTAAAGAAAAAATTTCAGAAAAAGTTAATTTTAGCCAAGCCTTGATCAAATTTTAGCAACAAATAATCATCTGATCAGTTGAACATTTTGCTTAAAATATTATAAGGCACAAGAATTGTCAATAATTTTTTTTCTAAGTGAACTAAACAAATAAAAACAGTGAATTATTTGAGTAAAAAAAATTGTGCAAAAATGGCATTGCATTGAATTTATTTTTATTCCATGGCCGATTTACAAATTGAAGAAAAGAACTCACCAATTGATTCTAAAAATAAGAAATAGTTTTATCTTAGAGCCAATTTTGTCCCAAATATCTCCTTATATTTCATGTGATGTCATAAGCAATCCATGATATGGATATAAGTTAAGATTTACCAATTGTGGCATCATTGTCTAGGCCTAACACTGGTATCAGTACTGATTAACTAATTAGCTAAATATCAAACTGAACTAACAGGAACAAGGAATGTCAACAGAAGTACATGTTCTGATTTCTTTTCATTTCAGTTGTGGTCACTAGTTGTTGTGGAGGTGGTGGTACAGTACCTGCTGGACCACTGAAGTTCCCAGAAATTAAAACATCAGTAGGTGTATCGAACCTGTCATCATTCCAATCTACAGGCAAATTTACCTGCCAAGTTCCTGGATATTATTATATTGTAACTACATTAATGTCAGTTGACACCAATGTAAAAATAGACATAATGAAAAATTCTAATTCAATTCACTGGCAATATGTGACAGGCTATATTAAAGATCAAGGAGCCTGGACGCCAGGAACTGCTGCTGTGGCTTTAGAATTAAAGACTAATGACAATGTGTGGATTAAACTTCAATCTACCTATTACATTCACCAGTCATGTCTTACTATATTTAAAATTAACTAATATGCTACAAAGAATGTGCCTTCTAAAATTATTACTGATTATGGATTCTTCACATAATGAGGATATGCAACATACAATGTATATACAGTTCAAGTGAAAACTTGAATTTTTTTTTTTTAAATATGAATATGATTGAAATAAATTTGAATGAAAATGGTCTATATCACAACTGCAAATGTCATTAATATTACTGTCAAAAAATGATAGGGTGAACATTTTTTAGCTAACTACAATAATTTATTTATCTCACATCAAATCGTCTGCTTAAGATTCACAATAATAAATACACAGATTTAAATATGATTTATAATAATGGAGTGCCACACTTTATCCATTAATGCTTGTGTTCTTTGAGCTTTTTCTGTCTGAAATTCATTCATGTCATTGGAGATGCTTTATCAAACTTAAAACTATATAAATTTTACAAACTGACCATCACTCTAATGTGCCCAAAATCAGAAAACAGGTAAAGAATCTCTTAATTCTGATTATGTTGATTATGGATAGCTGCTTAACATCCAGCGACAAAATAATATACATATTCAGGAGGAGAACCTGTTAATGTTATATGAATATTTATCCTGCTTTGAACTAGACTGACACGCTGAATCAGATTTTTTACATGCTTAGGATCACAAGGTATCAGTTGGCAGAAAGACAAGTCACCTTACCAGGACAATTTATACTCACAAAAGTCGACCAGTCTTTGCTTACTCCTTATTGCCATGTTTTTTGGAGGAGAAGTTAATACCAATTTAAGACTTGACTTTACCCAGCTGGGATTGGAACCCATTACTACCCGCACTCAAGGGATCAAGCTACCATGAGACCACCAAGAAAGTTTTTCTTAAATCTGAATTAGATGGTGTGCTTATGATTTGGCACATTTGGGAAGGCAGTAAAGATAAAATCTGTGCATGTATTGTTAATATATGAGTACCTTTACCCTGGAAAATATTTCTTATCATAAACATCATTGTTCAATTCAATTTGGTTGGTACATCAAAGAATCACATTTGAGCTACTTACTCTAAATATGAAAATAAGGTGGTGTTTTACAATGCCTAATGACACAAATAACTATCCACAAAAGTTTTAATGAAGAAGTTGCAAGCAATAAAAGGCCACAATTTTATGTGGGTCTTTTATAGTGCAATTCATATCTATTTAGACCTTTAAGAAATGAAAGTGGGGGAGAGTTGAAATAAATATCTTTGCTTTTGTTTTTTTTTTTGTGTACATTTAGTGGTTTGGTGTCATGCATTGATATACCATATGATATCCTTTCTTTTCTATTATATTAACAAATTTGTCAATCTGATCTGATAAAATGTACTAAATTTAAACTTTTTATCATTATTGAACACAGAAATGTTTGCACAATGACATGCTATGTATAAGTTTGATAACCTAGTTAAACATATCATAATTTGAGATAAAAAAAACTCCTGTATACTACACAGACAAATACTTGTTGTTTTTAACTAACAAAACGGTAACACAATGTTTTCTTTTATCATTTTATTGCTAATGAGTGGAATGTCAAGTGGTTTCTTTTTGGACAATAAGAATTCATCTTCTCTCTTAGGAAAACCAACATATCTAACAGTTTCAGAATACTATGGGGACAAAAATCAAATGCACCATGACCTGGAAAAACTTCATCAAGAGCAAGAAACATTACACCAACAACAGGAATCATACCGTGACATATGCACAACATTGTATGTTAAATGTTTTAGAAATACCTCCCTTACACTGCTTTTAAATTGTCCATTGACCAGAAAAACCTAGTTTTTCTACTTTTTTTGACCCTAATTCCAAAACATTTAGAGCCACAACCCCCCTTTTGAAGAAGTTCCTGTATGAAGTCGTCCTCATAATAATAAAGAAACAAATCGGCAAGAAGAGGGGCACAATTGGTTCCCATTGGAATTCCGACAGTCTGTTGAAAAACACTTCCTCCAAACGTAACAAATATGTTGTCAATCAAGTTATCAAGCATCTTGATAGTGTCAGTTTCAGAGAATTTTTTTTTCGAATCAGAGTGACAAACTAGGATTTATCCCTCTCCAAGACAAGATACTTGTATCTAGTTTGCTATTCTTTTTAATGAAACAAAGTTATACCAACCCTTCAATTTGTCTTTTAGTTTGGAATGGGGATTGACTACTTGTGTAAAGTGTAGAAAGTCAAATGTTTTAATACTATTGCAAGATGAGAGAGTCTTAGATTGTATGTACTCTTAAAGATCTTTGGAATTTTTTAGTATCCACATGAGTGCCAATGAGACAACTCTCTATCCAAGTCACTATGTTTGTTGACTGACAAAAAAAACCTGTCTTTGTCCTGTTAGAATCAAAATGATTCTTGAAGGGCTTGAATTTATATTGATTTTACCACGGATTGGCCCTTTATGCTGATATTTAACCACTCTCTATTTTTTTCTCTACATATTAATGTTGTGTTTCTGTTGTGTTGTAGTTCTCCACTAATATTTTATGCGCTTCCCTCAGTTTTAGTTTGTAACCCAGATTTGGTTTTTTTCTCAATCAATTTATGAATTTTGAACAGTGGTATACTACTGTTGCCTATATTTATCACTCAAGTTAAAATATTTAGCATAAAATCTATCTAGTGTTCAGGGCCTTAAAATAATGATCAAACTATTAATATATAATAATGCAACTTTATACAAAAAATTCAATGACCTATCGCAAGTAGTTCTTAATTTTTACTAACTAAAGCAGATAACTAAACAATTGTTGAAGCTGCAGTCGTTGTCGAAAAAAGCAATCCCTATCTCAGTTGAGTCAAAAACTGTGTACTTATTACCATTGATTTATTATAACTGGTTTCCTATAAACTAACATAAAACATGACTTGTAATCTATGTAGAAGTGAACGAACCATATATTCTTCATAGAAATGAAACTTGAAAATGCTAATACAACTGCATACCAAATGTTATTGATTGAACATTAGTTGGTTCTGCTTATACTGATCTGATATCACAAACTTTAAAATGTAAGTAATGCAAATCAATTAATGTCAGTAGACCATGGTTGAGGGATGAGCAGAGCCAACAATCCCCATGGAAATGAGATGTGCCAATGCTAGTACATCTTCATACCACAAATCATTTAACTGTCACTTGTGTTTAACCTTAAACTGACACAATCTATACTAATTCATTGTTAACAAGGCCATAAAGCGTAGCCAAGTCAGTTATTTAACAAATCATGTTTTGATTATCATTTTTTTTGTCTCCAGTAGTAGCTACATATATTTTTTTTTAAAGTAGGCAAAAATATGAAAATTAGCCAAACATCATCATTTCAGTTACTCTTTATCAGGAGTCATCTGATATAAATTTTGGTTTAAATCTTGACATTCTGTGCAATTTTAACTTAAAAACATTAAACACAAACAACTCCAATTTTAAAGGATTACTTTAATAATGACACCGTAGATATTTTACAACAGATATAATTAGATTCCTGCACCTTGCACAAGTTATGTAACTTTTGTGCCAATTAGAACATCATTTTGTAACATGAATATCTGAACATATATTACATTGATATATACGATTTTCTAGAAATGTCCACGGGTAGGATGTTTAGAATGTTATGATCAATGCACTGTATTATGTGTATATCAAAAGAAGAGAGGATTAACCTTGGAAGATATAGATTTCAAGCCAGTAACATAAAGGTTTAGATTGCATTTCATGCAAATTTACCAAAAAGAAAAAAAGAAATACCCTTAGGATCTGTCACCAAAAGTTCAGTTGAAATCAGGGGAGATGATATATGAAAAGTTAACAATGATGTACATAAACGATGAAGGATAACAAGAAATGGCAATAGCTGAAGGTGAGCTAAAAATCATGACATAAATATTTCTATATCTATTCAGAGTTTGACATATTTATAGAATATAATAGAAAGCATCCCTAATTACAATACAAGTGTGTGATAAGCTTGAATCATTCTGACCTAATAAAGTATCTTTTTAGATATAAATTCCGATAATCAATAGAAACAGAAATATTTAAACATTAAATATACTTGTGCATCCCAGTGTAAGATAACAAACGGTGTACAGAATAAATTTTAACCAAAAATTATATTTCGCAACTCACTTGTTTGAAACACAATGATTGCTGCTGCTTTCATTTCATTGCTTGTGATTGGTTCATTTAATCCATTGTTGGAAGTTTGTGCACCTAAAATTTGTTCAATAATGTCAAACTTTTGTTGCAGTTGATTAGTTAATAAGTTCAGGCTCTTCTGCTGCTGATCACGGTATGTTTCCAGGTCATTGTGAATTTTATTTTTATCTTCATAATATTCTGATGTTGTTAGGTATGTGGGTTTTCCTGCTAGAGTAGAGGTGTTCTTGTTTTCTCCTGTTTTTTGTATGCAAAGTAGGTTCTTAATACTAAGTATTGAAGACTTACTCACTTTGATAGGCCACTAGTCTAAATACCACATGTGAAGATAGTCAGTACGATAAATACATGACATGGTGTGCAGTGTGCTAGAGACCTAATAGGAACTCTTGATTCAAGAAAAGTGACGATAAAATAATAAAAAAACTGAAAAGTATTCTAGTTTAGAATTCTCTTTATGGTGTGTTAGGTATAAAACTATTTAAGACACAAGTAAATGGAAGATACATGAAGTTAATTTATATCAAGTTGGGACAAAATATAATAAAATGCTTTGCTGAGTGTAGCCTGATACTACCGCATAGGTCGAAACCAGAACAGTTGGGGCAAATTGGACACAATATTCAAGCTTGATAATGTCTGAATTTGGTTTGTGATCAAATTTTTGACATAATATATATTTCTGAAACAAAATTAATGTGGTCGAAGATCTTACAAATCAATAATGCGCAATACTGTTGAAACTGTCTGGAAACTAGAAAATGCTTGTTTTGGCCCCTATTTTCTACAAGTTTAGGGCAATTAACCAAAAACTCAATCCAAGCCTTCACTTTGTTATATGGATTCTTGTGGTACAATTTCAGAAAGATCAACACACTTACACACAAATTGATGTCTGGAAACTAGAAAAATACTTGTTTTTGGCCCTTAATACCTAAACAGTTGGCCATATAACCCCTAAAATGAATCCCAACCATATACTTGTGGTATAATTTCAGAGCAATCAAAATACTTATACACAAGTCATTATCCTGAAACTAGAAAAATGCTTGTTTTGGACCCCTTTTGGGTCCCTAATTCCTAAACGATAGTCAGACAAAAGTTTTCATTATGTGTTTATTTTGTAAATGTATCATTATTTACTACATGGTTTCACCAAATTAATTTTGAATCCATAAAGAATCATAGAAAAATTGGTCTGAACTGACCTCCAAACCATCAATGATTCTGTAATGAGGAGTACCCAAATTGCATCCATGCTTAAATTAGCATCGTCAAAAGTCGAATAGCAGAGCTTTTGTTTAATTTCTTCAAATATTTTTAACAATTGGATATTAGTCCATGCTTACTCTACATTTTTTTTTAAATGGATACTTGTAACACATAGTTTTTGCTATTTTAAAAAGATGACGTTTTGATGACGTTGCATGGCGACATTTCCATACATTTTGCTTTTTCAGTAAACACTTCATCTGTTGATAAATACTGTGAATGTTTTGTGTACATTTAAATACTTTAACCTATGTTGAAAGACATGCATAGTATCAAACCATAAAAATACAAAGTGTTTAGTTTTCTAAATAGGTGCAATTTGGGTCCTCGGTGCAATTTGGGTACCCTTATGTTACAGTAGGTCAACTTTGCTTGAGAGAGTTGAAACCTTAGCTTCTAATAATTTAAAAATTTGTAAACAGTCAATTTTAGAAAGGTTTGAAAAAGATCATGTCAGTACCGAAGTACTGACTACAAAAAGTACAAATTTAAAACAAAATAGTTCCTACGCACAGGTGGAAATCGGAAACAAAGAAGCACATATTTAGGTTATTAAGGTATCAGATGAAAAGTGAAGGACAGGTTATCTGTGTAGAACACACAATTTACTGATAATTTTGAATAATACAAAAATGTATGATTGAATTCTAAAATTGAGGGCATATATATAGCCTGTTTCTCAGATATGAAGTGTCTGGTTTGTTTAGTTGTGTAAAAATAAATAAAGATATATGGGTAAGAAAAAAGAAAAACAAACGATATGAGTTATCCATCCATGACACACAATCAATACATGCACCACAAAAAAAAAATCCAAACTCTCACCTGACTGCAAGTTTAAGATGAGCTTGAGCAAAATTCTTGGCAAAAATAATTTGAAAAGACATTATACACCACCAAATTAGGCCCGGTCCATATTTGGTCCAGAGTGTAATGCAAAATGAACGGTGATCACACATGATCTTAAAGTTTGGTAATATTTGGCCAGGTTATTGCAGAGATGATGATTCAAAAAAATATTGTCAATGATAGTGGATACTTAGATAACAATGGTGGCAAAACCTCACATTGCCATTAAAGCCACGAAAGCTAAAAAAAATAAAAAAAAAATACATGAAATTTAAATTTCTAGTCATAGTTGATCATATTTTCAGAAATAGGAAATAAAAGTACCTTCATAAGTGTAAGATAACCTTTTATCATTCTGAATTAAACAAGTGATTTATACTTTAACTTTTATCATAAATTGAAACAGATATTTGTACATGATAAGATTTACATTGACATTTTAGATATTAAACTGTTCACAGATTAGTTTTGTTAAAGAATGTTAGTTGTCAGTGCACACTGACTAGTTTTCTACATAATGATTGTTCCTTTCATTTCTTTGCTTTTGATTGGGATTGCTAATGATTTTCTTCTGGACAGCAATAATACCCCTTCTAAGTTGCAGGAAAACCTGCATACCTAACCACAGCAGAATATTATGAAGACAGAAGTAAAATCCCCCATGACCAAGAAACATACTGTGACCAACAAGAGAAAACTCTAAAACTTGTTAACCAATCAACTGCAACAAAAGTTTGACATTATTGAAAAAATCTTAGCAGCACAAACATCCAACAGTAAATTACTTAATGAGACAAAGATTGATTGATTGATTGTTGGTTGCTTAATGTCCAGTGGCAAATATTTCATGAATATTCATGACCATGAGACAAAGAAAACAGTAGATGCTTTGGAGTGAAAAAATCTGGAACTTGAAATGAAGAATAATGAAGTCCAAGCTAAATTGACAATCATAAGGTCTTCCTAGATATTTGACAGGAAAATATTATATCTAACATTAAATTGGATGTTAATTCACCTCTCAGAAATCCAAATTATCTTATCTTTTATTACCGTATAACGGGTTATTTTCGCTGGTGTAAAATTTAGGCATTTTCATTGAACAAGGTATATTATTGGCGGTTATTATTTTGGCGGATTAAAAACTTTTATTAATACCTTTGTATGTTCACCTTTAATTTTGCGGCATTCATTTTAGCGACTTTGTTCTATCCGCGAAAGAGGAAAAATAAAAGAAAATTTGCACCCTGGGGAAATAACCCGCTATAGGGTATCACAAACCTAGAGATGGAATAAAAGTTTCTTCCAAAATGCATTGGCCAATAATTCAACCTACAGAAGATTCCATATATTTCTTTGTTGAAAAAAAACCAGATTACTGTTGAAATACCAAAATATGTATGAGCACACAAATATAATACATCACCAGCCTCCTTAAAAGATGCAAGTAATGTAAAACATCACCATTTTGGTCACATTTGTCTGACAGTGTACACATGCTTGTGGTGATGCTGTTCCCCTCTTTGTGGACAGGGATACACATTTTATTTACCTTACTAAATTTCAAGCAATTCAAGATAAAACATTTTATGATAAATTTGAAATTCAGGGACGTATTTGGCTAAAGTGAACTTTTCTCTTTCAAGCTTTTTAAGATATTGATATACTTTAGTATTGTTCACCTGACTTAATAGTAGATAAAAAAATAAGAGATCATTGAAGCAGTTCAAAACTGCATCAATAGTATTAGTGATTCTTATACATTTGATCATCATTTTAATGTTTAATAAAAGTTGTGTAAATGTACATTAGTGTCACTAATTTGGGTCAAAAAATGATTCAGCAACATTTCAACCTTGTACTTTTTATATCTTTGTTTCCCCCCTTTTATTTTCAAACAACACACCTCAAGTGATAGCAATATCTCACACTAGTCCTTTGAACTAGGCAATCTAAAATAGGGTTCCCTCCCCTTATATAGGTATTTGTTCCTACCAACTGCAAGATCCTGGAGTTAGGAAACCCCTTTTTTATAGTAATTTCTCTTTACAACCAGTATTATGACTTATTGATCAAAGAATTAATAGGGTATGCAGGTCTTATTAAACAAATTTGATTATGTAATTTTATATTGTTATGTACTCCTCTCCTGTACAAACATTCATTCTTGCACAAATGTTGGTCTATTTTTAGCTATGGTACATGTACTTAAAACATTGACCTTAGATGCAATGACTTTAAATTCAATATAGATCATCCCTTTATTACAAATATCAAGATAACCTAATATGTTTGCAATCAAGCATCACTGAAGAGACATTTATTGTCAAAATGCTCATCTGGTGCAAAAAATTTGGTACCCTTAATGTGATACCTCTGCTGGTGGTTCATTAGACCATGAGAGTTTCACCAGTCTAGTTAGTAGTAGCCAGTACTTATGTTATTAGCATTAAAAGATTAGTATAGTGTGTTTTAAAAATATGCAGTAACAAAATTTTGAAAGTAACCTTAAATTAAAGAATACATCTTCCCATGCAAAGCTCTGATTCCTTGCCTGTCTTTCGCTATTCTGTTAGTAGTTTTGCTTTATAAGCTCTTCATTTTCTTCACAAAGTTTTAGGTTTTCAAATATTTTTGCCTTGAGCATCACTTTAATTGTCTTAAATAACATTTATAATCAAAATAAACAGCTGGTGCAGAAAATGTGGTACTGTTAACTACCACTAGGTCATAATATCTGCTGATGGATTGCATTTTGATAGCCCTAAATATAGAGTTACTACAAGTATCACATAAACTTTACATGATAAAAGAAAATAGGTCATCATCAGATAAACAAAGCTAGTCATACATTTACACCTTAAATCATTCCATAAACATAGTTGACATGTAGCTGATAGTAAACAAGAAAGACCAAACCATGAAAACTTAATATTGATAAAAGGTCAATGATTGATTGATTGATTATTGATGTTTTAAGGCCACAATTGGGCTATTTTGTGGCGGCCAATTTTAATTTGTGGTTGTAGCCGGATTTCCCAGAGAAAACCATCAACCTTCAATACAGAATCAAAGAACAATGAAAATGAGGTCAAGGGCAGATGAACCCCATCAAGGTCAAGGTAAAAAAAACACACCTGCAGACTGACATATAAATCGAAAACATTTTCATACACCAAAGATAGCAATTAAATCTCCAAAACTTGAATTCCAAACAATCTAGCATGGAAATTACTGTATGAGAAGACATCAAAAGCAACATCATATACCCAATGTCTTAAAATTTATTTGCTGTGTCCTATCACCAGTTGTGACATTTCTTTATGCAACAAATTTCAAATTTTTGGGGCATTAGTACTGAATGAATTGTCAAATGTATAAGTCTAACAAACAGCGCACTATAATGTCATAAAAGCTTCATAAAAGGTTATATTTATAAAAAATATAAACTGGCTATACAGATAGTTTTGATTCAGTTTAATACAGAACATTATAATATAAAGTAAAAAACAAATTCAAGTTTAGTTTTATCTTTCATTCTGACCTAAAAAATATTTTATCATGTTAACATTATTAACTGGCACATTATTTACTGAAGGACATGATTTATTTACCTAAGAATATAAGTTCATCTCAGTTTTAGATAAAAAAAATTAAATACCCTGTATGGTGTAAAGTATTTGTTTAAATCTTTAATTCTTTTTTTGAAGATCATATTGCTTCAAAATGTTTATTTATTTTGTTGTGTTACATTTTAGTGGATTAACTAATGGTTTTCTTTTGGATAGTGGAAATATTTCTTCATTCGGTGGCAAACCTACTTATCTGTCTGCGGCTGAATACTATGGTGACAAAAATCAAATCCATCATGATCTGGAAAAGCTACACCAGGAACAGGAAGCATATAGGGACCAGCAGGAGAAAAGTTTAAACTTGCTCACCAATCAGATTCAACAAAAGTTTCTTACTATAGAACAGATGTTTTCTGCACAAAATTCCAACAACAAAATTAATGAAACCAAACAAACCATTGATGCATTGGAGAAAAAATATGGAGAACTGGAAACTAAGTACACCACAGTCCAAGGGAAACTGTCCGCTAAAGAACTAATGTACAATAAACTTGCTGAAAATTATACCAAACTAAAAGAGGCCATGGAAATGAACAATGCAAATCTTCAAAAAGAACTACTAAAGATCCAGGAAAACTGTAAGACTGAAACAAATTCTGCAGTGAACAAAACCCTTGTTCTTGCAGGGACTATCAGCAAACTGGAGCAACTTAAAAACATCAATCAGCTACAAACTCTACAATCTCTCATGTAATAGAGAATGATAGGTAAAAAGTATAAACAATATTGAGAATGATGGGTAAAAACATAAAGAATAGAGAAAAAAGTCACAACATGGCTACAATATATGGACATCAGTCCAAAGGATAATGAATGTTTTTGGGCTTATTTGACCCTACAAATGCACCAAAAACAAAATGATAAAAACATTTTTTTTGTCAGGGAATTTCTAAAATAAAATAAAAAAACATTTACTGAGAAATTATCTTTTTGGTGTGAGAGTTACTACTAAGACAGTACAGATTTTGTGTACAATTTCTGAATTTTACTGATTTAACTTTTATTCCATCACTGTTTTTCATCAATAAAAAACAGAATATTGTTAACCAATTAAAGAACAAAGATTCATCATTTGATTCTGAAAATAAAAGATAGCCGACATATATTGGATTTTAGAGCAAATTTTGCCTCAAATATTCTACATTTTGTATCTTCTTATGTCATAAGCAAGACTTGATATGGATATCAGTTCAAATTGGCATATTGTGATGTCATTGTCTAGGTCAATATCTTAGATATCAGTTATTTGTTGAATATCAAACTAAACTAAAATGAACTTTCAAAATAAAGGAATATGTCTATGGAAATACATGTAATGATTTTTTTTAAATTTTAGTTGTGGTCACTGGTTGTTATGCTGGTGGTGGTACTTTAACTGCTGGACCACTCAAGTTCCCAAACATAAAAACATCTGTAGGTGTATCCAACCTGTCATCATTCCAATCTACAGGCAAATTTATCTGCCAAGTTCCTGGTTATTATCATATTGTAACAACAATACTGTCAAGCAATAATGGAGCAAGAATAGAAATTATGAAAAATTCTAACTCCATACATTGGCAATATGTGACCGGCTATACAAAAGATGGAAGTTACTGGACACCAGGAACTGCTGCTGTGGCTTTAGAACTAAAGACTAATGACACTGTGTGGATTAAAATACAGTCTCCCTATAGTATTTCCCAGTCATGTCTTACTATCTTTAAAATCAACTAATGGATATTGAACTTAATCAGGATATGCAACTTAATATATCAAATACTAGTGAAGATAACAATAATAAAAAAAAATAGTCAAAGAATATGAATATGATGATTGAAAATAAATTTGATTGGAAACGTTCACAACTGCAATTTAAAAGAATAAAAATAGGATGAACATCTTCTTTTTAGTTAATTACAATTGTTAATCTTATCATTTGCTTAAAATAAATACACAAATGAAAAATTTAATTTATGTAAAAATCATGCATTTATACACTTTGTGTACATAAGTATTTACAAAAGGATCAATCTATTTTTTTACTGGACAGTATAAGTGATTGAAGTGATACAGTGGAGGACAGTTCCACCACTTTTATATCTGTCCCCTTTTAATGATACAATGTAAATACAGATTTTCCATGACATTAGTAAATTTCCTGCTATTTTATATATAACACGCTTTTGTATGGTTCACCAAACTTAACAGTAGAGTTATCACAGAAGCAGTTCAAAATTACAAAACAGTTTTAAGAGCTTTTTATATTTTTTTAATTTGACCAAAGATTTTACCACAAGTGAAAATATATACATTTGAATGTCAACTTAATTAAATCTTTCAGCAACATCTACCTTTTTTTATGTCTTCTATATAGTTGTTTCCCCTTTTTGAAATATTTGTTTACTTGTCAAATTGAGAATGGAAATGGGGAATGTGTTAAAGAGACAACATCCCGACAAGAGCAGAAAACAGCCTAAGTCCACCAATGTGTATAAATAAATAAAGGTGTATGGGTAAGAAGAAAGAATAAACAGCTGCGTCATGAGCGCATGATACGCCCGACGTCTTGTGTGGAAGTTTTATGCAATAATCATAAATAGTTTCTGAGAAAGTTTTAAGCAATAACCATATATTGTTTTTGAGACACGGCGGGACATGTGAAACCCCAAACCCTGTTTTTTTTTTTTTTACAAAGAACTACATATCACTAAAATAAAATTTTGAATCAAAACCAAAAAGTATACAGATCTTTAGATTAATATAACAAAGAAGTGTGTAACGTTTTAAGCAATAATCATAAATTATTTTTGAGATACGGCGCGACATGTAAAAAAAAAACCTCCCCTGTTAAACAAAATACTCAATAACTCCAAAATAAAGTTTTGAATCATCACCAAAAAGTATACAGATCTTTAGATTAATATAACAAAGAAGTGTGTAAAGTTAAAAGCAATAGTCATAAATTGTTTTTGAAATACGGCACAACATGTAAAAAAAAACCTCCCCGTTTTTTACAAAATACTCAATAACTCAAAAATGAAATTTTGAATCATCACCAAAAAGTATACAGATCTTCAGATTAATATAACAAAGACATGTGTAAAGTTTTAAGCAATAATCATAAATCGTTTTTGAGATATGGTGCGACATGTAAAATAAACAGCTGCGCCATGAGCGCATGATACCCCCGCCGTCTTGTGTTGAAGTTTTATACAATAATCATAAATAGTTTCTGAGAAAGTTTTAAGCAATTACCATATATTGTTTTTGAGACACGGCGGGACATGTGAAACCCCAAACCCTGTTTTTTTTATACAAAGAACTACATATCACTAAAATAAAATTTTGAATCAAAACCAAAAAGTATACAGATCTTTAGATTAATATAACAAAGAAGTGTGTAAAGTTTTAAGCAATAATCATAAATTATTTTTGAGATACGGTGCGACATGTAAAAAAAACCTCCCCTGTTAAACAAAATACTCAATAACTCCAAAATAAAGTTTTGAATCATCACCAAAAAGTATACAGATCTTTAGATTAATATAACAAAGAAGTGTGTAAAGTTTTAAGCAATAGTCATAAATTGTTTTTGAGATACGGCACAACATGTAAAAAAAACCCTCCCCCTTTTTTACAAAATACTCAATAACTCAAAAATGAAATTTTGAATCATCACCAAAAAGTATACAGATCTTCAGATTAATATAACAAAGACATGTGTAAAGTTTTAAGCAATAATCATAAATCGTTTTTGAGATATGGTGCGACATGTAAAATAAACAGCTGCGCCATGAGCGCATGATACGCCCGCCGTCTTGTGTTGAAGTTTTATACAATAATCATAAATAGTTTCTGAGAAAGTTTTAAGCAATTACCATTTATTGCTTTTGATACACGGCGGGACATGTGAAACCCCCCCACCCTGTTATTTTTTTTTACAAATATCACTAAAATAAAATTTTGAATCAAACCAAAAAGTATACAGATCTTTAGATTAATATAACAAAGAAGTGTGTACAGTTTCAAGCAATAATCATAAATTGTTTTTGAGATACGGCGCGACATGTAAAAAAAAAACTCCCCTTTTTTACAAAGTACTCAATAACTCAAAAATAAAATTTTGAGTCATCACCAAAAAGTATACAGATCTTTAGATTAATATAAAAAAGAAGTGTGTAAAGTTTTAAGCTATAATCATAAATCGTTTTTGAGATACGGCACGACATGTAAAAACCCCCTCCCCCTTTTTTTACAAAATACTCAATAACTCAAAAACTGAAATTTTGAATCATCACTAAAAAGTATACAGATCTTTAGATTAATATAACAAAGAAGTGTGTAAAGTTTTAAGCCATAATCATAAATCGTTTTTGAGTTACAGTTCTAACGTGTGGAACTTGCAAAATACAATATGTTGGTGAAACAGAAACACCATTTAACATCCGACTAAATAACCATCGGTCATTTTATACAAAAGAAAGGAACTGCCCAATTACAAGACACCTTTTAAGAGCAGGACATGATTTTGAAAACGTCACATTTCAAATCATTGAGAAAAATCAAAATTGGGATACACAAGGAAGACAAAAAAGAGAGAGATTTTGGATGCACCAGTTACGAACTCTTGAACCTGATGGACTCAATGAGAGAGACGAAAAAAGATTTAAAAACAAATCAAAACCATAATTATCTTGAAATCATACAAATTAATTTATAGATATATACAATTAATCGAACATCTATAAATGTGTTAAACTTTTATTCCAACTTCATGTAGTTGTAGCTACAAACATATTTTATGCAACATTAATCAATATGTTACACTTTTCCTCAACTCTTGTATAGATTCAGCTACAAAAATATTTTTTTGTCATGCATCCGATTTCACCTTGAGAGATGCACACGCCTGATGAAGCTAATTTGTTTAGCGAAATATTGCGTATTTCTATTTAACATCTAATAGAACTTTTTAATGTATTAATTAGTGTGTTTAAGTTATATTCTTAGACATTTATATATATATATGTACACAGCCATGTATCACCATCATTGATGGCGATCCGATGGATACATCTGTTGTAGGGTTGTCACTGACTCAGACGTACTTATATCTATAATTATTTTCTGTGACTGTATCTTACATTAATTTGTAGGATCCTTTACTATAGATAATTTAGCTGATCTGTAACAATAACATCTTCATGCCTTATATATCATGTACTGCAGTACGCCGCTAGATTAAAACTGACGTGGAAAGGTAACACACGGCCAGCGAAAGCTCTATTTTTAAGAGCCCAGGTGGTCGTGTGGTCTAGCGGGATATATATATACATGTTTATTTATATTTCTAGTCAGAGTTGATCATTTTTACAGGATTAAGAAAATACAAGAGTGCTCACGCTGAAATGTCTCGCCTTTTTTACTAATCATTGATATTATGTTGATAGTCCTAAATAAAAAGCTTTATTACAACTGTCACATAAACACAACATTAACCAAGAAAACTAAACATTGATCAATAAATGTTGCACTTTATAAATACAGCCGTTTCTAAAAACACGCCTCTTTTGGGGAGATCTTGAATATTCATAGAAAATTAATTTTGTTTACATACTGGTTCCCAGTTATGCTCTCTGTGTTCCATCTCACAGAGACACTATGTGGGAATGCTACCAGTAAATTTACATGTGCATATTGTTTACATTGAAATCTGTGGCAACCTTTCATTCGAGGTAGGGGTAGTAAAGAAAATTAGTGTTAGTTTAAACTCTGAGAAGTTCAGGGCATATAAACGTTGAAAATATGCTGCACAGCCCTATATTTTGACCTTTGAAAAAAATTGTAGTGCATATGAACTCTCAATTCTAGGATAAGATTTTATTCAAAACTTCATAGTAAAAGTTGTACAGTTTCAGCCGTTAAAGGAGTTCCTATGGGAAATTGCATTGTTAATATTTACAGAATTGCAACCAATACCATGAAAATGAGGTCAAGGTCAGATGAACCATGCCAGGCTGACATGTACAGCTAACAATTTTTCCATACAACAAATATAGTTGACCTATTGCTTATAAATGGAGAAGAACAGACCAAAACACAAAAACTTAACACTAAGCAATGAACCGTGAAAATGAGGTCAAGGTCAAATAAAACCTGCGCGACTGACATATAGATCATAAAATATTTCTATACACCAAATATAGTTGACCTATTGCATATAGTATTAGAAAACTAGATGTGTCAAAGCGATACGAATGGCCCCGTCCCAAAAAATTGAAAAATCTGCAATTTCAATAACACATGTGAACACAAACATGATGGTAGTCTCACATTGATATGTTCATAATTATAAATTAACTGTTAACAAAACTCAGCTGAAAATGTGGAGGCCTATAGAAACCAGGTGCTCCGCAGGGCGCAGCTTTATACGACCACAGAGGTCGAACCCTGAACAGTTGGGGCAAGTATGGACAAAACATTCAAGCGTGATACAGCTCTGAATTTGGATTGTGATCAAATTTTTGACATTACATGGGTTTTTTTACACAAAACAAATGTCAAGATTTTACAAATCAATTAAAGATTTCTTCTTATTTAAATCAAAAATTAAATAGTTGACACAGCATAGGTTTCTGACACAGAATGAATGTGGTCTAATGAACTTAAAAGGTTTTTTTTGCCTTTGAGCAATTCACTATGCTGTTGAATATTAATCCTCTCAAAAAAATGTTTGAAGAAATTTTCTTTTTATTTATGAAATCTGAAATGAGAAAAATTTAACCCCCCCCCCCTTTTTTCACATCCCCGTTTCCCTTTTTCCAAAACTGATATCAATTCAAATTTCTAATGGAGTTTGCAACAATAACTACTCTTTTAAATACATCATAAAATATTAAAATGTAAAATAAAGTGCTTGTTATCACTGAATGGTAAAGATTGGTTGGTAGTAAAAGTGAATATACATTGTTTATTGTATAAAACAATAAAAAAAACTTCATCAGCAACATTTTATATTGGCAAATTTCCAATGAAGTTATTTACATAAAGTTATTGGCAAATAAAAATAGAAAATGACATCATAGTCATGTCTGGCAAATTTCCAACATACATTATCTAAAACATTTTAGATAAGATAAGGAAAAAAAGCTTCATCAGCAACATTTTATATTGGCAAATTTCCAATGAAGTTATTTACATAAAGTTATTGGCAAATAAAAATAGAAAATGACATCATAGTCATGTCTGGCAAATTTCCAACATATATTATCAACTACTATTCTATACAAAGAAAGATAACTCCAATTGAAAATTAATTGCTATTGCACAATATTGTGCAATTAGATATTTCTTGCTATTGTGCAATACTGTGCAATTGAAAATTTCTTGCTATTGCACAATACTTAATATGGAATCCTGATTTGGACCAACTTGAAAACTGGGCCCATAATCAAAAATCAAAGTACATATTTAGATAAAGCATATCAAATAAGCCCAAGAATTTAATTTTTGTTAAAATCAAACTTAGTTTAATTTTGGACCCTTTGGACCTTAATGTAGACCAATTTGAAAACTGGACCAAAAATTAAGAATCTACATACACAGTTAGATTTGGCATATCAAAGAACCCATTTATTCAATTTTTGAAGAAATCAAACAAAGTTTAATTTTGAATCCCCATTTGGACCAACTTGAAAACTAGGCCAATAATTAAAAATCTAAGTACATTTTTAAATTCAGCATATCAAAGAACCCCAAGGATTCATTTTTTGTTAAAATCAAACTAAGTTTAATTTTGGACCCTTTGGACCTTAATGTAGACCAATTTGAAAACGGGACCAAAAATTAAGAATCTACATACATAGTTAGATTCGGCATATCAAAGAACCCCAATTATTCAATTTTTGATGAAATCACACAAAGTTCAATTTTGGACCCTTTGGGCCCCTTATTCCTAAACTGTTAGGACCAAAACTCCCAAAATCAAACCCAACCTTCCTTTTATGGTCATAAA
This sequence comes from Mytilus galloprovincialis, assembly GCF_965363235.1. NCBI lineage: Eukaryota > Metazoa > Mollusca > Bivalvia > Mytilida > Mytilidae > Mytilus > Mytilus galloprovincialis. The sequence goes on along the minus strand of NC_134843.1, from coordinate 42,499,248 downwards.
CCTTGTGTTTAAATTTCATAGATTTCTATTTACTTATACTAAAGTTATGGTGCAAAAACCAAAAATAATGCTTAATAGGGCCCCTTTTTGGCCCCTAATTCATAAACTGTTGTGACCTCAACTCCAAAAATCAATCCCAACCTTCCTTTTGTGGTCATAAACCTTGTGCTAAAATTTCATTGATTTTTATTTACTTATACTAAAGTTATTGTGCGAAAACCAAGAATAATGCTTATTTGGGCCCTTTTTTGGCCCTTAATTCCTAAACTGTTGGAACCAAAACCCCCAAAATCAATCCCAACCTTCCTTTTGTGGTCATAAACCTTGTGTCAAAATTTCATAGATTTCTATTCACTTAAACTAAAGTTATAGTGCGAAAACCAAGAAAATGCTTATTTGGGCCCTTTTTGGCCCCTAATTCCTAAAATGTTGGGACCAAAACTCCCAAAATCAATACCAACCTTCCTTTTGTGGTCATAAACCTTGTGTTAAAATTTCATAGATTTCCATTCACTTTTACTAAAGTTAGAGTGCGAAAACTAAAAGTATTCGGACGCCGGACGACGACGACGACGACGACGCCGACGACGACGACGACGACGACGACGCCGACGCCAACGTGATAGCAATATACGACGAAAAATTTTTCAAATTTTGCGGTCGTATAAAAAGTCTGTGAAACTGTGATTTTCGACAATTTTCAAAGTTGGGAACAAAACTTAAACTTGATCTGTAACTCATCATGAGTAACTCACATACCAAAATTCAGCCAAATATCTGAAAGCGTTTAGTAAAAAGTCTGTATAACTGTTATTTTCAACAATTTATCGAAGTACAAAGCCAGTAATTTCTGCAAAAATTAGCGAAGCAGAACAAAACTTAAACTTGACCTGTATCTCATCATGATTACCTCACATACCAAAAATCAGCCCAATATCTGAAAGCGTTTAGAAAAATAGTCTGTATAACTGATTTTCAAAGTTGTAAACCCTTAATTTTGGCAAAAATTAATGGAGAGGAACAAAACTTAAACTTGATCTATAACTCATCATGGTTAACTCACAAACCAAAAATCAGCCCAATATCTGAAGGCGTTTAGAAAAAAAACTTCATATAACTGTGATTTTCAACAATTTATCAAAGTCCTAAGCCAGGAATTTCAGCAAAAATTAGCAGAGCGGAACGAAACTTAAACTTGATCTGTAACTCATCATGGTTAACTCACAAACCAAAAATCAGACCAATATCTGAAAGTGTTTAGAAAAAAACTCTGTATAATGGTTTGTTGCAGAATGACGGAATTTCGGACAAGGGTAAAACTATATAGTAGACCTATTGCATATAGTATAAGAAAAACAGATCAAAACACAAAAACTTAACTATAACCACTGAACCATGAAAATGAGGTCAAGGTCAGATGGACATGTATACCTTACAGTCTTTCCATACACCAAATACACTAGACCTACTGCTTATAGTATCTGAGATATGGACTTGACCACCAAAACTTAACCTTGTTCACTGATCCATGAAATGAAGTCGAGGTCAAGTGAAAACTGTCTGACGGGCATGAGGACCTTGCAAGATACACATATATCAAATATAGTTATCCTAATACTTATAATAAGAGAGAATTTAACATTACCAAAAATCTGAACTTTTTTTTCAAGTAGTCACTGAACCATGAAAATGAGGTCAAGGACATTGGACATGTGACTGACAGAAACTTCGTAACATGAGGCATCTATATACAAAGTATGAAGCATCCAGGTCTTCCACCTTCTAAAATATAAAGCTTTTAAGAAGTTAGCTAACTCCGCCGCCACCTTTATAAGTGTGAGATAAGCTTTAGTCATTCTGAACTAAAAAAATATTTTAAATTTAAACTTTATCATAAATTTAAACAGATAGGTGTACACATTAAGATTGACTAGTGCATTGACCTCTTAGATAACAAGCTGTACACAGATTAGTTTTGTTATAAAATCTGTGAGTTGTCAGTGAACACTGACTAGTTTTCTACATAATGATTGTTATTTTTATTTCTATGCTTGTGATTGGGATTGCAAATGGATTCCTTCTGGACAGCAAGAATACCTCTTCATTAACAGGAAAACCTTCATACCTAACCACACCAGAATATTATGAAGACAAAAGTAAAATCCGCCATGACCAAGTAATATACCGTGAGCAGCAGGAGAAAACACTTGACTTGTTAACCAATCAACTGCAACAAAAGTTTGATATAATTGAACAAATCTTAGCAGCACAAACATCCAACAATGAACTTAATGAAACAAAGAAAACAATAGATGCCTTGGAGCAAAAATTTGAACTGAAGTACAATGCTCTCCAAGCTAAATTGATCGTCAAGGAGCAAATGTACAATGAGCTAGCTGATAATTTCACCAAACAACAACAAGCTTCAACTAGCCAAGAACAGAAAATTGCCAATCTGCAGCAAGACTTGCACAAACTTGAGACTAAGTGTAATGCTAGAACAAATTATGCAGTGAACCAAACCCTTGTTCTTGAAGAGAAAATTGGCAAACTGGAGCAACTCAAAAACATTGATCAGCTACAAACTCTCCAAACACTACAAGGACAAGTACAAACATTTGATTCCAGGATAAATTTACTGACCAGCCATGAACAGGCAAGGAATCAAGACTTTCTAGCTTTATATAATCTGACCACATCATCAAGGCATGAATTGGAGAATAAGATGAATAATAAATTTCAAACCATTGAAAAGAATCAGAACATGTCTACAGAAATGCTCAAACAGAAACAGCACCAAGATTTTCAAGTTTTAAGTAATCTGACATCCGAATCCAGGAATGAAAATGAAAAACTGACCAACCGTACCATGAAAGAAGTAAATGAACTAGCTAAGCATACCATTAATGAAATTAAACAAATGGGAAGTCAGCACACTTCATATTTCGACAGGTTTCAGGAACACCTGGATAAACTATTACAGAAAGGTAAAACGCTTAACAAATATTTGAAATACTCAGCAAAATTCGAATTCATGTTATCTGTGCCAAGTGATCCACCCTATTTATTTAAAAAACTAGAGGCTCTCAAGAGCCTGTGTTGCTCACCTTGTTCTATGTGCATATTATATAAACTAGAGGCTCTCAAGAGCCTGTATCGCTCACCTGATTCTACTTGGGTTTTTGAAATCATATAAAAAAATATAAAATTTGGCTAAAAGTGACAACACAACCTCATTTATAAGGAAAGGAACATGTTTAATTTCATTCAAAAGTCCCCCACTGGCGGCCATCTTGGATGACGGATCGGCTACAAAGTAACAACACTTGGTCAGCACCTCATAAGGAACATTCATGCCATGTTTGGTTTTATTCCATTCAGTGGTTCTCTAAAAGAAGTTATTTGTATGCATTTCCCATAGGGTCCTATGTTAAACTAAGTCCCCTGCTGGCGGCCATCTTGGATGATGGATCGGCTACAAAGTAACAACACTTGGTCAGCACCTCATAAGGAACATTCATGCAATGTTTGGTTTTATTCCATTCAGTGGTTCTCTAAAAAAGTCATTTGTATGCATTTCCCATAGGGTCCTATGTTAAACTAAGTCCCCCGCTGGCGGCAATCTTGGATAATGGATAGGCTACAAAGTAACAACACTTGGTCAGCACCACATTAGGAACATTCATGCCATGTTTGATTTCATTCCATTCAGTGGTTCTCTAAAAGAAGTCATTTGTATGCATTTCCCATAGGGTCCTATGTTAAACTAAGTCCCACGCTGGCGGCCATCTTGGATGATGGATCGGCTACAAAGTAACAACACTTGGTCAGCACCACATAAGGAACATTCATGCCATGTTTGGTTTCATTCCATTCAGTGGTTCACTAGAAGAAGTGATTTGTATGCATTTCCAATAGGGTCCTATGTTAAACTAAGTCCCCCGCTGACGGCCATCTTGGATGACGGATCGGCTACAAAGTAACAACACTTGGTCAGCACCCCATAAGGAACATTCATGCTATGTTTGGTTTTATTCCATTCAGTGGTTCTCTAAAAGAAGTCATTTGTATGCATTTCCCATAGGGTCCAATGTTAAACTAAGTCCCCTGCTGGGGGCCATCTTTGATGATGGATCGGCTACAAAGTAACAACACTTGGTCAGCACCACATAAGGAACATTCATGCCATGTTTGGTTTCATTCCATTCAGTGGTTCACTAGAAGAAGTGATTTGTATGCATTTCCAATAGGGTCCTATGTTAAACTAAGTTCCCCGCTGGCGGCCATCTTGGATAATGGATCGGCTACAAAGTAACAACAATTGGTCAGCACTCCATAAGGAACATTCATGCAATGTTTGGTTTCATTCCATTTAGTGGTTCTCTAGAAGAAGTCATTTGTATGCATTTCCCATAGGGTCCTATGTTAAACTAAGTCCCACGCTGGCGGCCATCTTGAATGATGGATCGGCTACAAAGTAACAACACTTGGTCAGCACCTCATAAGGAACATTCATACTATGTTTGGTTTTATTCCATTCAGTGGTTCTCTAAAAGAAGTCATTTGTATGCATTTCCCATAGGGTCCTATGTTAAACTAAGTCCCCCGCTGGCGGCCATCTTTGATGATGGATCGGCAACAAAGTAACAACACTTGGTCAGCACCTCATAAGGAACATTCATGCCATGTTTGGTTTCATTCCATTCAGTGGTTCTCTAAAAGAAGTCATTTGTATGCATTTCCCATAGCGTCCTATGTTAAACTAAGTCCCCCGCTGGCGGCCATCTTGGATGATGGATCGGCTACAAAGTAACAACACTTGGTCAGCACCTCATAAGGAACATTCATGCCATGTTTGGTTCCATTCCATTCAGTGGTTCTCTAGAAGAAGTTCAAAATGTAAATTGTTAACGCCGACGACGACGGACGACGCCGGACGCCAAGTGGTGAGAAAAGCTCACTTGGCCCTTCGGGCCAGGTGAGCTAACAATGGACACAGATAAATTCATGACAAAATTGTTTAATCATGATGTGTTTGTAGATCTTACTTTACTGGACATTCTTCTTGCTACAATTATCTCTATCTATAATGAACTTGGCCCAGTAATTACAGTGGAAAATATATTCTAAAAATTTACAAAAATTTACAAAAATTTATGAAAATTGTTAAAAAATTACTATAAAGGGCAATAACTCCTTAAGGGGTAAACTGACAATTTTGGTCATGTTGACTTATTTGTAGATCTTACTTTGTTGAACATTATTGCTGTTTACAGTTTATCTCTATCTATAATAATATTCAAGATAATAAGCAAAAACCGCAAAATTTCCTTAAAATTACTAATTCAGGGGCAGCAACCCAACAACAGGTTGTCCGATTTGTCTGAAAATTTCAGGGCAGATAGATCTTGACCTAATAGATTATTTTCCCCCCTTGTCAGATTTTCTCTAAATGTTTTGGTTTTAGAGTTATAAGCCAAAATTTACATTTTACCCCTATGTTCTATTTTTAGCCACGGCGGCCATCTTGGTTGGTTGGCCGGGTCACTGGACACATTTTTAAAACTAGATACCCCAATGATGATTGTGGCCAAGTTTGGTTTAATTTGGACCAGTAGTTTCAGAGGAGAAGATTTTTGTAAAAGTTACGACGACGGACGCAAAGTGATGGGAAAAGCTCACATGGCCCTTTCGGGCCAGGTGAGCTAAAAAGTGCTTGTAATCAATGAATGGTAAAGATTGTTTAAATTCATTAGTTGGTAGTAAAAGTGAATATACATTGTATATTGTATAAAACAATGATTTAAGTTGATTCAACTACTATTCTGGACAAAGAAAGATAACTCCAATTTTCAAAGAATATTTCATAAAAACTGTGCAATGGAAAATTTCTTGCTATTGCGCAATATTGTGCAATTAGATATTTCTTGCTATTGTGCAATTGAAGATTTCTTGCTATTGCACAATACTGTGCAATTGAAGATTTCTTGCTATTGTGCAATACTGTGCAATTGAAAATTTCTTGCTATTGCACAATACTGTGCAATTGAAGATTTCTTGCTATTGCGCAATACTGTGCAATTGAAAATTTCTTGCTATTGCACAATACTTAATATAATAATGTTGGACCCGATTTGGACCAACTTGAAAACTGGGCCCATAATCAAAAATCTAAGTACATGTTTAGATTCAGCATATCAAAGAACCCCAAGAATTCAATTTTTGTTAAAATCAAGCTAAGATTAATTTTGGACCCTTTGGACCTTACTGTAGACCAACAGGACCAAAAATTAAGAATCTGAATACATAGTTAGATTTGGCATATCAAAGAACCCCAATAATTCATTTTTTGATGAAATCAAACAGTTTAATTTTGGACCCTTTTGGCCTCTAATTCGTTGGGACCCAAACTCCCAAAATCAATCCAAACCTTTCTTTTGTGGTCATAAACCTTGTGTTAAAATTTCTTAGATTTCTATAAACTAATACTAAAGTTATTGTGCAAAAACCAAGAAAAATGCTTATTTGGGACCTGTTTTTTGCCCCTAATTCCTCAACTGTTGGGACTAAAACTCCCAAAATCAAACCCAACCTTCCTTTTGTGGTCATAGATCTTATGTTAAAATTTCATAGATTTCTGTTTACTTATACTAAAGTTAAATTTAGTGTATATAAGAAAATCCAAAATACACCGTTTGATGAGAAACGTACAGATAATGTAATAGGTAACAGGTGAATATACTATTAGTATCGGTATCGGGTTCGACCCGGAACTTGGTTATTATTGGCAATACTAGAAGACACCCGTGAAATCGCTGGTCCCTGACTGATTATGACCCTTGTATGAAGCAAATCCTAAATACACTGTTTGGTGGTGCGCCTGTCAGATGCGAAACGTACATATAGGGTATAGGTAACATGTAAATATACTATTGGTATCAGTATCGGATTCGACCCGGAACTCGTTAAATATTGGCAATATTAATTATTGGGAAAACAAAAGGGTCTGGAGTGGTGTAATTTTTAATCAATACCATTGTCCTATATTAACTATATATAAAGTTGAATTCTTTGATTTGTCGTTTTTACCCGATGACGGCTGACAAATTGGACCTCGTTATTTTAGTATTACAGATAAATTATGTGGAAAACAAAAGTGTCTGGAGTGGTGTAATTTTTAATCAACACAATTGTCCTATATTGGATATCTATAAAATTAAATTCCTTCATATTTTTTATATGTCATTTTTCATTATCCCATGATGGCTGACAAATTGGACCTAGTTATTTTAGTATTATAGAGGATTGTCATCTGATAAGTCATGCCGATTATAGGATGCACAGTTGTCTCTCTTCTCAGACTTTAAAATTCATAATTTAACTATCTCGAATGGATAAATCCGATAATCCACTTGTATCAATGTAATAATATATACATATATACTTGATAGGGTATACTGAAAATTTCACCCCTTTACATCTAGAATGGTAAAAGTGACGCCAACAAAATTCAAGCTTGAATTGTGTTTTGTGGTTATAAGCATTGCGTATAAGTTTCATAAAATTTGGTTCAGGCAAACTAAAGTAAGAGAACAGAAATCAATTTTGGGATGTATGGATGTACGTACATGTAAGGGACGTACATACTTACAGAAAAAAAACAAGGATAAAACTCAATATGTTGGGAGAATAACAATAGTAGTATGACCTCAGGAATAAAAAAATTATATACACTAGATTCATACAATGTTGATCTGAGGTGCTTATAACCCTACAACACATGTTAGTTGCTGCTGTGTAATTACCATTGAGGCAATGTTATTTGAAATTTTTGTTTTAAGCCATTTATTTGATATACTAGTAATCATTGCATCAGTCTTAGGACGACACATAGTAAATTATACATGTAGGTCAATCTTAAAGAATCAAACTGCCCCAGGAATAAAGTGTGAGGATAAAAAGTTCTGGATCCGCCACTGCATTGTTAAGCACTTACAGAAAGTCATTTTGCTAGTACATGGACAAATGTTATTAAATCATTTTTTACAGCAATTGTCTTTAGCTTGATCTCGGTCTTGATACACTGAACTATAATATTCTAAGAAGTAGATGATGACTCGGTTGCCTTTAAATTATATGGATGCTATGGTACTAATTGTCATTAAAACGTTTTTCTGTTGTCTGTTGTCAGTTTGATACACTTGAGCATGCTGAACAAGTGAAGGTCCTAATATCCACAGTGGAATGTGAACCATTTAGTATTTAAATAACAGAAGTTTTCAAATGATGTTTGCTGGGAACAGTATATCTAACATAATAATAAATATGTTCCTGATGTTTGGCATCAAAACTTTCAGATCGATGTCAGTTTTGACAAAAACAATACACTTTTCTATTAAAGCAGAGACATATAATACAATATGTATTATATGTCTCTGATTAAAGCCAGTATTTACCTTTACATGTTCTTGGCGTGAGACATAAGCCATATAATTATCGATTATTTTATATTCTATCACCTGTGTATTGTTAAAAAAAATCAAACCATTATCACTTGTCAATTATCTGACAAATTGGTCAAATATCAACTTGTTCTGCATACCAGACTCTTTCGATATTCTCGGGCTTTTACTTATTCAGTAATAAACATTTGTAAATATCGTACACAGTAAAAAATAGTGCGGGAAAATGTTCATTCATGAAATATTCATGAATGAAACGCTGTCTCGCGTAGATTTCTTTTGATTTTCTCTTCAGCCAATGGCCGATCCGCAAAGTAGTGTTTGTGATACTTATTTGTAAAATGAAGTTAAATTCCTCTGAATTGTCGGTGAACATTCAATTTCATTCCTTTTTTATTCAAGCTGTAATCTTTTCAAAGGAGTAGCAACTCAAAATATCCAAGAATCAGAATTCAAACACTAGTACTACATTATCTTGGAGCAGAACATTGTGATAGTCTGTCTCACTGGAAGATGAGGCCGATGACTATGGAAAGTAGCTATAGCAAGCTATAGCAAACTTTCCAAAAATGACTATTTTTTAATAATAAAAAATATTTATTAATATTAAATATTCAATTTATTAATAATATTTAATATTAATAAATGATTTATCTATATTAATAAATAGGGAATAAATTACACAGCTGTGTGCCATACAAGTCAGCATATATAGAAAAACAGTTAAAATTGGTGGATTTGAAATAAAGAATAATTATTGAATCAATTAGTTTAAATGCAAAACAGATATTGTTTACGAAAAAATATTAATTAGTAGTCAATATATTAGTGTTGAAAATAAACCAGATATAGTCAAAATGCCGGCCACTATAAGAAAACAACGTGTCAAAGGTTAACAGATCATAAATAATCCTGATGAAAACAATAAATGTGCAATAAAAAACAATGTTGACAATTTTAATTCCTAATTACTAGTAATTCATATAACAAAAGTTACCCTGGTCTCATGAAAATATAACCACATTGTTTTGAACTTTTGTAAACTTTGTGTTTAAACCAAAATTTCAATATGGCCGTGCATGGTCAGGACTACTTTTGTAGTTCTAATAATGGAACCTAGTGTACATTTTTTCACAAATTCATATGCTTAATGCTACCTGAAGACTATAACTAGGCAAAATTAACCCTGATTATACAATATAATACAATATTACACACATAAAAAGGGGTAAGCAATTGTATAGGAACACTAAAAATTATTTGAGCCTTGCATGTGGGTTCCGGTTGTAACGAAAAAGAGATTTTTTCCCACTTTTTACTTTTAAAAGTGAAAATAAAAATAGACAAAACCAAACTATAACCTATAAGTATGATTTTACAAAAGTTATAAGAAATTTAATGAATCATATACTTTTTTCCACATCGTCCACAAGCCATTTTCATCCTGAAAATTTCAATCTTCATATGACATTTTTATACGACCCCAAAAATTTAGGTATCAGGTCTGTTCGCGCCCAATACACTTTTGCACCCTTCACGTTCCCCCCTCTCACGTTCGCACCCAAGGTCCGTTCGCACTCTTACACGTTCGCGCCCAATTTTAATTCAAATTCCAATTGAATAATTGGAAAATCATGATTGTTGTTTTAAATTGCTTTGGTGTAAATACTGAATGTATTTATAGCTTGGTATTAGTAAAACATTGAAAATTTTAAATGAAAAACACAAAAGATAATTGTTTTTAACAGCTTTGTCCCTTTGATCTGAAACATTGAAACAATAAAATATAGCAATACACTATTATAACCAAAACATGATAAAATTTATTCAACACCCAAAAAAAAAAACGTAATCAGAATCTCACTTCATTTTGAAACAAGTCAATATGAAACAAAGTTATAGCAATACACTAACCAAAACATGATTACGAGTTATTCAACACAAAATAAAACGTTGACAGAATCCAACTTTATTTAGAAAGGATTATTTTTTTTTTAACAATACACTATCCATAAGATTATTAAGATTTATTCAACACAAAAAAATAATGCTGGCTCACTTTATTTTGAGACAATGGCAACAATTATACTTATAAGAATACACTTGCCAAAACTTGATTACAAAGTTATTCAACACAAAACCAATTAAAATTAGGCGCGAACATGTAGGGTGCAAACGGACTTTGGGTGCGAACATGTAGGGTGCGAAAGTGAAAGGGGGCGAACGTGAGTGGGTGCGAACGTGAATGGGCGTGAACGGACCCGGATTCAAAAATTTACGGGATCGTATAATGGTATGATGTCGTCGTCCGAAGACACATTGGTTTCCGGATAATAACTTTAGTTAAAGTGAATAGATCTTCATGAAATTTTTTCAGAAGGTTCAATACCACAAAAGGAAGGTTGGGATTGATTTTGGGGACGAAGGTCCCAACCAATTAGGAATTAGGTGCCCAAAAGGGGCCCAAAACAAGCATTTTTCTGGTTTCAGGATAATAACTTGTGTAGAAGTATTTCAATTGCTCTGAAATTATACCGCAATGTTTAAAACCACAAGTAGAAGGTTTGGATTCATTTTAGGGGTTAAGAGGCCAAAGTTTAGGAATTAAGGGCCAAAAAGGGGTCAAAACAAGCATTTTTCTAGTTTCAAGACAATAACTTGTGTGTAATTGTATTGATCTTTCTGAAATTGTACCACAATGTACCATATAACAAAGGAGATGCTGGGATTAAATTTTGGGTTAATTGCCCAAAATATGTAGGAATAAGGGGCCAAAAAAGGGCCAAAAAGAAGCATGTTTCTAGTTTCCAAACAATCATGACAATAACTTGTGTTTAAGTGTATGGATCTCTCTGAGTTTGTACTACAAGGTTCAATACTACAAAGAAAAGCATTGGATTGAGTTTAAGGGTTATTGCTCCAAGGGTGTTTCAAAAAGATGGGTGGGGGGGATTTTTTGTTTACCATTTTTTGAAGGGCTTCCTTTTTTTTCAAAATTTTTCAAGTTTTGAATTTTGAAAAATTTCAAGAAATCTCTAATTGCACAGTATTGTATGTATTGTGCAATAGATTTGTATATTATGTCAAAAATTTGATCACAATCCAAATTTAGACAGAACCAAGCTTGAATATTGTGACCAAATTTGCCCCAACTGTTCAGGGTTCAACCACTGGGGTCGTATAAAGCTCGCCCTGCGGAGCACTTGGTTAACCCTTTCCTCCATGGATTTTTTTTTTAAATATACTTGATTCGCATAGGATTTTTTTCAGTAAAAAAATATCATCTGGTTTAAAGTGTTAATTCATTGTGAAAAAGAAATATTTCATCAATGAAATTCAAATCAGATATTCTCATGAATCTCCTTTTCATATTGGATACAAATTTTTTTAAGTCTGATGCAGACATTTTCAAGTCAAAGCATTTCAACTGAGGTACTACACAGGCGTCAAAAGGTGTCATTATGGAATAAAGGGGTGTCAAAAGGCGTCATTATGGAGGAAACGGGTGTCAAAAGGCGTCATTATGGAGGAAAGGGTTAAGGCGGGATTTGGTGATAAATAACAACTGTCAAAGATCAAGATAACTTTTATCATTATAGTTATCATGTTTTTATATTGGATTATCATTTCTAATAACTATAAAATAAAATAACAAATTACCGAAATTATAATATCAAGGCATGCTGTCACTGTTAAAACAATATAGCGTATCGATAAATAGTGCAGGTAAAGTCCTGTTCTAACGACTGTGATGTAGATATTATTACACTGATTGGTGTAACGGTTTCCAGTCCCGTTAGTTTGTAGTCCCAGATGACATATAAATTATAAGATGTAGACTATAGATATTTTGAGAAGTGAATATATATATTTAGCTAGGCAAGTGAGATATGACATTTCTCTGCTAAATTAGATATTCATCAGGAGAGATTTAATTTTAGTTTTTGTGATAATAGACATGTATTACTCAATTTATTTCACTTGACTGGGCGGAGTTTAACTGGTTCGCTCATAATAAACCACTCCATCTATAGATAGGTGTTTTAGGATAAACTCATCAATGAAACGTCCAGTCATTCTTTAGTAATTCCTTTGAAAACACTGATAGGTGATTAGAAATCATTAATATTTATAAGGGCAATCATCCTAATCTTAATCCTAATCCTAATCCTAATCAAACATCTTCAAATAGACTGTGAGTGAGTGTCCATATGCAAAGTAAAACGTAAGCTCCGCCCGATCAGTTGAAATAACATTGGTAATACAAGTCTTAATCTGGCCACTACCGGTATATGAATATCAGTTTCAAAAAGATAAGGTAGGCCTGTTGGTCCTGTAAATTCTCCAAAAAAATAATTGTATATTACAATTTCTTTTCAAATTGTTATGCATTAACAGAAAAGTTTAAACTCTTCAAAAAAGTGAATTTTAGTCAAGCCTTGATGACTGTGAGCAAAAATGATCATTTTGGCTAAATTAACATAAAAACAATCATCGGCAATAATATTTTTTCCCCCAGTGAATTAAACTAATAGAAAACAGTAAAACTGTGAAAATATCTTTTGTGATACACTTTTTTTTTTTTTTTATAGCAGGTTCAAGTCAAACTGTAAAAGATTTTGTGTAATTTTGGCATCTTACTGAATGTACTTTTATTCCACAGCTGTTTTACCAATGAAATCAGTATCTTTTCATTTGATTCTAAAAATCAGAAACAGTGATACATTTTTTGTTTTAGAGACAATTTTGTCCCAATTGTAACCTCTCCTTATTTCATATGATGTCATAAGCAAGTCTTGATATAGATATCAGTTCAGAATCCCCTATTGTGACGACATTGTCTAGGTTAATTACTCAGATATCATTCCTGACTTTGCAAATATTTGTTAAAGGACAAGGTATGATAAGGCCTGTTTTGACCCCCTATTTTCTTATTTTTCAAATTCTGCTTTGGAAAGCTACTTATTATGTTAAAACATTCCCTGATGTGTGAAGTTTGTTTGGATGAACTTAATAAACAGCTGCGCCATGAGCGCATGATACGCCCGACGTCTTATGTGGAAGTCTTATGCAATAATCATAAATAGTTTATGAGAAAGTTTTAAGCAATAACCATATATTGTTTTAGAGACACGGCGGGACATGTGAAACCCCCCACCCTGTTTTTTTTTTTACAAAAACTAAATATTACCAAAATAAAATTTTGAATCAAAACCAAAAAGTATACAGATCTTTAGATTAATATATCAAAGAAGTGTGTAAAGTTTTAAGCACTAATCATAACTTATTTTTGAGATACGGCACAACATGTAAAAAAAACCCTCCCCCTTTTTTTACAAAATACTAATAACTCAAAAATGAAATTTTGAATCATCACCAAAAAGTATACAGATATTGAGATTAATATAACAAAGACATGTGTAAAGTTTTAAGCAATAACCATTAATTTTTTTTTGAGATATGGCGCGACATGTAAAAAACCCTCCCCTGTTTTACAAAATACTCAATAACTCAAAAATAAAATTTTGAATAATCACCAAAAAGTATACAGATCTTTAGATTAATAGAACAAAGAAGTGTGTAAAGTTTTAAGCAATAATCATAAATTGTTTTTGAGATACGGCACAACATGTAAAAAAAAACCTCCCCCTTTTTTTACAAAATACTAATAACTCAAAAATGAAATTTTGAATCATCACCAAAAAGTATACAGATATTGAGATTAATATAACAAAGACATGTGTAAAGTTTTAAGCAATAACCATAAAAAAAAATTGAGATATGGCGCGACATGTAAACCCCCCCCCCCCCCTTTTTTACAAAATACTCAACTCAAAAATGAAATTTTGAATCATCACCAAAAAGTATACAGATATTGAGATTAATATAACTAAGAAGTGTTTAAAGTTTTAAGTCATAATCAAGAATCATTTTTGAGATACAGTGTGACATGTGAAAAAAACACACCCCTGTTTTAGTTATAAAGTGCCGTAACTCAAAAAGTTTATATCTTATTTTCACCAAAAAGTATACAGATCATTTGACCATCATAAGAAACATGATATTAAGTTTCATGAAATTTGGATAAGTCGTTCTCAAGTTACGGTGCGACATGTTTACGCCGGACAGACGGACATCGGACATTTGTATACCATAATACGTCCCGTCAAAATTTTGACGGGCGTATAAAAACCTCTATTTTTTGCAACTGGGTGAGGTGAGGGGGGTTAACTTTGTTATTATTCAAATATTGTAATTATGAAAACTGTCTTAATCGCCATAATTTTTTCTGGGTCACTTAGACATGCTATTAAATTTCAAGAAAACAATGGCCAAAAATCGTTATTTTTCCTTCTTTTAATGTTTTTGATGCCTCACCCATTTTCTGAAATTAATGGTTTTGAAGTTCATCCAAATAAACTTCAAACCTATTTTAACGTGATAAGTAGCTTTCCAAAACAAAATTTAGAAAATGTGAAATAGGGGGGGCCAAAAACGGGCCTTTTTTATATAGATTAGACCGTTGGTTTTCCCGTTTGAATGGTTTTACACTAGTAATTTTGGGGCCTTTTATAGCTTGTTGTTCAGTGTGAGCCAAGGCTCCATGTTGAAGGCTGTACATTGACCTATAATGGTTTACTTTTATAAATTGTTATTTGGATGGAGAGTTGTCTCATTGGCACTCATACCACATCTTCCTATATCTACTTATCATAGCTTGTCCTTTAACACTGAAATTAAAATGCACTCTTAACTTTGCAAATATTTGCAAAATTTCAAATTACAATGAGCTTTCAAAAATAAACTAAAGGCATGTCTATGGAAGTACATGCAATGATTCCGATTGTCGATGGAAGTACATGTACTGAATTCTTTTCATTTCAGTTGTGGTCTCTGGTTGTACTACGTATGGGGGAGGTAATGTACCTGCTGGACCACTCAAGTTCCAAGACCTTAAAACATCTGTAGGTGTACCCAACCTGTCATCTTTCCAATCTACAGGAAAATTTACCTGCCTAGTTCCTGGACATTATCATATTGTAACAACAATTATGTCTACTCATAACAATGCAAGAATAGAAATAATGAAAAATTCTAATTCCATACACTGGCAATATGTGACAGGCCATCATGATGGTTACTGGAAACCAGGAAGTGCTGCTGTGGCTCTAGAACTAAAGACTTATGACACTGTGTGGATTAAACCAGAATCTACCTATGATATTTACCAGTCATGTCTTACTATCTTTAAAATCAACTAATGGATATTGAACTTAATCAGGATATGCAACTTTATATGTCAAATACTAGTGAAGATAACAATTATAAAAAAAATAGTCAAAGAATATGAATATGATGATAGAAAATAAATTTGATTGGAAACGTTCACAACTGCAATTTAAAAGAAATAAAAATAGGATCAACATCTTCATTTTAGTTAATTACAATTGTTAATCTTATCATTTGCTTAAAATAAATACACAAATGAAAAATTTAATTGATGTAAAAATCATGCATTTATACACTATGTGTACATAGTATTTACAAAAGGATCAATCTACTGGTCAGTGTATACATATGTAATTGAAGTGATGCAGTGGAGGACAGTTCCACCACTTTTATATCTGTCCCCTCTTAATAATACAATGTAAATATAGATTTTCCATGACATTAGTAAATTTCCTGCTATTTTATATATAACACGCTTTTTTGTATGGTTCACCAAACTTAACAGTAGAGTTATCACAGAAGCAGTTCAAAACTACAAAACAGTTTTAAGAGCTTTTTATATTTTTTTTAATTTCACCAAAGATTTTACCACAAGCGTAAATATACATTAGAATGTCAACTTAATTAAATCTTTCAGCAACATCTACCTTTTTTTTTATGTCTTCTATATAGTTGTTTCCCCTTTTTGAAATATTTGTTTACTTGTAAAATTGAGAATGGAAATGGGGAATGTGTTAAAGAGACAACAACCCGACAAAAGAGCAGAAAACAGCCGAAGTCCACCAATGTGTATAAATAAATAAAGATGTTTAGTAAGAAGAAAGAGAAACAAAGGATATGAGTTATCCATCCATAAGGCATAACACACAATTAGTACATGAATCACAAAAAAAAAACCTCTCACCTCACTGCAAGTTTAAGAAAGCCCCTAACATCAGCTTGAGTAAAAGTCTTTGCACAAATAATTTAGAAAGACTTTATTAGATGTAACACTACCAAATTGGTCCTGGTTCATATTTGGTTCAGAACTTAATGCAAATTGAAAGATGATACATGATCTCATAAGATTAAAGTAAAAGTATTGTGGTTTCATTATTATGTAAAGTTCGGTGATATTTGCCCAGCTACTTTCAGAGATGAAGATTAAAACAACAGTTTATGATAGTGGAAAGACAAAAATGGTTGCAAAGGCACACATTGCCATTAAGGCTGGGAAAGCTAAAAAAAATCAATGTACATGTTCATTTATATTTCTAGAGTCAGAGTTGATCATTTTTAAGAATTAAGATTAAGAAATAAAATTACCTTTAAAAGTGTGAGATAAGCTTTAGTCATTCTGAACTAAAACAATATTTTATATTTAAACTTTTATTATAAATTTAAACAGATAGGTGTACACAATAAGATTGACAAGGGCATTGACATTTTGGATAACAAGCTGTACACAGATTAGTTTTGTTATAAAATCTGTGAGTTGTCAGTGAACACTGACTAGTTTTCTACATAATGATTGTTATTTTCATTTCTATGCTTGTTATTGGGATTTCAAATGGATTCCTTCTGGGAGGCAAGAATACCTCTTCTTTAACAGGAAAACCTTCATACCTAACCACAGCAGAATATAATGAAGACAAAAGTAAAATCCGCCATGACCAGGAAACATACCGTGATCAGCAGGAAAAAAACTCTGAACTTATTAACCAATCAACTGCAACAAAAGTTTGACATTATTGAAAAAATTCTAGCTGCACAACCTTCACACAATGAATTAAATGAAACTAAGAAAACAATCGATGCCTTAAAGCAAAAGTACCATAATCTTGAAATGAAGTATAATGCAGTTCAAGCTGAACTGATGGTCAAAGAGAAAATGTATAATTCTGCAGTGAACAAAACCCTTGCTCTTGCTGGGAAAATCCACAAACTGGAGCAACTTCAAAATATCAATCAGTTACAATCTCTTCAAACTCTACAAGGACAAGCGCAAACATTTGATTCACAGATAAATTTATTAACCAGTCATGAACAAGCAAGGAATCAGGACTTTCTAGCTTTATATAATCTGACCACATCATCAAGACATGAACTGGAATATAAAATGAGTAATCAATTTCAAACCATTCAAAAGAATCAGAACCTAACTGTAGCAATGCTTCAACAGAAACAGAACCAAGATTTTCAAATTTTACGCAATTTGACATCCGAGTCCAGGAATGAAAATGAAAAACTATTCAACCATACCATGAAAGAAATTGAACAGATGGGAAGATACCACAACTCATCTTTCTTACTTTTTCAGCAAAATCTGGAAAAACAATTACAGAAAGGTAAAGTGCAATTCAAATGTTTGAAATACTAAGAAACATTAATCTATTTCTAATCCTTGCTAAGTTGTCAATTCCTCTTTTCATACTATAAATAATTAAATAAAAAGAAATGCTGGTCCCATTTTAAGTTTTCCACAATAAAATATCTCAAAAGTTTACTGCTTAAAGTTTTCACTTTACTACTTTTGATCTATATTAAGAACTTAAGAAATATTTGTATGATTATGAATTTTGTCCCAATTGTACCTTCTCCTTTTTTCATGTGATGTCATAAACAAGTCTTGGTACTGATATCAGTTAAAATTTACGAACTGTGATGTCATTGTCTTGGCCAATCACTCAGATAACATCCTGACTTACATATTTGTAAAATATTTAATTGAACTAAAATGAACATTTTAAAATAAAAGAATGTCTATCGAAGTACATGTATTGATTTCTTTTCATTTCAGTTGTGGTCACTGGTTGTATTATTGGTCATCCTACTATACCTGCAGGGCCACTCAAGTTTCATGACATTAAAACATCTGTTGGTGTATCCAACCTGTCATCCTTTAAATTTACAGGCAAATTTACCTGTCAAGTTCCTGGATATTATCATATTGTAACAACAGTATTGACAGATTATTCCGATGCTAGAATAGATATTATGAAAAATTCTAACAGCATACACTGGCAATATGTGACAGGCTATACTACCAGTCACTGGACACCAGGAACTGCTGTTGTGGCTTTAGAATTAAAGACTAATGACACTGTGTGGATTAAACTATATTCTTCCTATAATATTTTCCAGTCATGTCTTACTATCTTTAAAATCAACTAATGTAAAATACTTCAAAGTTCTTTGCCTCATAACATGTATCACTGAATTATAGAGTGATAGATTAAGATAACTAATATTTATCATATGTTTAGTAGTAAATACAGTAGTTTTGCATATTTGATAAATAGCCTGCTGTTTAATCCATATCGCGCAACTTTGATGCGCACCCTTTATCGCATACCCTTTATCACACCCCTACCCTTTATCGCATACCCTTTATCACACCATACCCTTTATCGCATACCCTTTATCACACCCCTACCCTTTATCGCATACCCTTTATCACACCCCTACTATTTAATTTTTTTATTTTTTTTACATTAAGTCAGTTTTATTTTTTTTTGGCTTAAGAAAAATTTTCCTCAAAATAGGTAAATTTTTTGAATGACGTCATTGTTTGGTATGTGACGTCACGAATGTCAAGTTTTCATATTGTATGTGACGTCACGAACGTCAAGTTTTCATATTTTTTGGCACACTAAATGCAACTATAAAAAATACAAAACACACAATTAAATAAATACAATAATAAACAAAATATTTTTAAAACAACAGCACGCAAATTGTTAGGTAACCCAGGTGCTTCGGATGAGCAGTTCTTTTAAGGCCTTTGAAACAAGACAAAAGTAGAACTGAAGGTAACCCAGTGCTATGGATCAGAAAAAAGTTCATATAATATAATACTCTTCTGTTGATATGACATATATGATACAGATTTTGCCATGTATTATTCTCTATATATTTACCATAGATGTGAAGAGTGAAGAGAAAGGAAAATTTAACTATGATTGAAGAATATGAATATGGTGATAACAAAACTTGAAAATGTACAAAACTACAGTTGTAAATTTAGTAATTGTAATTCAGTGTTTTTAATCAATTCAATAAAAAAAGATACAATACCATTATTTCATTTTGCTAGTTATAATTATCCCATTATAATGTATATTTATGTGCGGTTTGCGTATGATTTTTGAAGTATGAAATTTATTCTATTGTGTTTTCACAATAGCTGTAAACCGGTTTTGGCGGTCAGTAAATAATGAAAGTTTGCACGAGATTTAACTATCGAGGTTTGGGCAGTGACCATTATCGTACGTTTCCTTTGTATTGAAGTTTAATTTCATTATGTCTGATATCGAGTCTGATAAACTTCCTGATATGGAAGATGTAGAGATGCCAGGTCAAGCTGCTTCTGGTGAAATTACAAATGCTGATTTGTTGTCGCTGATGAAAACTTATTTTACCAAAAAGTTGCTAGGAATCGAGAGAAATTTTGCAGAAACCACACATGATCTTGCACGAAAGGTTCAGAAATCTGAGAGTTCCTTCAAGTTCAAGGGTAACAAAGTGCAGTTTGACTTAAATTCTGATTTGTTAAACAATATTGATATTGCTGTAGACTGTATAGAGCACTGCAGATATGAGAAGGCCGTTAGAGTGTTGAAAGAATCTGATCAATCTTTGAACAAAAGGAATACTGGTAAGCTGATTCGTATAGCTGATAAATCTGAAGGTGGGTGGAAAACTGTGGATGAGTATTTGTCTGATGGCGTGGCTTGTGACTCAGACGATGAGAAGCGCATTCAGGCAGCTGATGGCAGAGCAGTGAAGAAATTGAAAACCATGAAGCAGGATAAGCGTCAAATTCCCAAATTGGGGGATGAATCAGGTGTAGAAAAATATGAAATAATTTTACATACAGATGAAAATGATTTTTTGAGAATTTTTTTTAATTTTGTATTCGCTTCACCATAAAAGACCTAAAAGTACTAATGGCCTTAGGTTTTTAAAAATAGCAAAAATAGCAAAAAAGTAAACGGTCATGATACATATTCAAATTCATTTCTGAATAGTAAAATGAAAGCACTTCAGTTAACTGTGAATGTAGAATTTTTTGCAGTGTTAGAAAGTGGTGAAAATTCTAAAAAGGCTATCATTATCCCTTATGGTCCAGAAAATACTACCGTGCCACCTTAAATGCAAACCGCAAACAAACCAGAAGTTGATAAGCTAAAAGTCCAGAAACTATAATGACAATCGATTAAACAAAATCCAAACCGATTATCGACATCACCAGACCCAACCAGCTGATTTCCGATTTATTCCGATCATCGGAAACAACACTACTAATGACACTGTGTGGATTAAACTATATTCTACCTAAAATATTTACCAGTCTTGTCTTACTATATTCAAAATCAACTAATAAAACATATTTTTAAAGAGTGTGCCTTCTCAAATTATTACTGCACACAATGAGGATATGCAACATAAATTTGAAAGAAAGTGATCAAAACTACAATAGTTCAGATCATAAACATCAGTTTGAATGGTACATGAAGAATCACATTAATGCTAATTACATGTATATATATATATATATAAATTGAGCAATTTGGTATTATTGCCAATATGACAATCATCCACCAGTGTTATAATAAAGTGGTAGCAAGAGAGGCGAAAGATAACAAAAGAACATTCAAATTCATAAGTTGAAAACATTAAATGACAATGCCATGGGAAAAATAGAAACAACCAGAAGACAAACAAATTACTACACAAAAACACAACATAGAAAACGATATGCATGTCTAAATGGTATGAAGATATTGGCAGATGTGATATGAGTGCAAATTGAGACAACTCTCCATCCAAGTCACAATTTGTAAAAGTAAATCATTATAGGTCTTAGCACAGTCTTCAACAAGGAGTATTGGCTCACACTGAACAGCAACCTATAAAAGGCCCTAAAAATGACTAGTGTAAAATAATTCAAACAGTTGAACCAACGGTCAAATCTACAAAAACAAATAGGAAACACTATCTACAAAGTTGTTATTATTATTCTTATTATCTACAAAGTTTCATGACATTCTGTTGAGTGGTATCAGAGAAGTTGCTATGACAAGAACAGGACTGACAGACTGTAGTATATCAAGGAAAATAAGTTCAAAGGGGCATAACTCCTAAAAAAGAATTGAATCATAATTTCCTATTGCTATGCCCATCTACATAGCATGTCCTTATTATCCAAAAAGTTTCATGCATTTCTGTTGTGTAGTTTCAGGAGTATAAAATATAATACTTGTTTGTTAGTGTAATCAATTATGGATTATAGGGAAAACGGTAGTATTTAATTTTTCCAGCATTAGGTTGGCCTTTTGTGTACCCAAGGCAGGTGAAGGAAGTCAAATTAGGAGCGCTGTGATTGGATGTAAGGGTACAATATATTTTTTATTTATCTATGAATAACTGCAGTGTGTATTTACAACATAAATTTTGAAACCTATTGAAATATTTTCTAGAGAATTATTTGAAAAGACTTGCAAAATTTCATAAATTTGGTGCAAAATGACGGTGGGCATGGATAACATAAACAAGCTCCGTTGGAAGTTGGTCATGATACTATTTGGCTTTAATTTTTAAAACACAATAATAAAGTACTAACACAACATATAACGGTTTTATCAAAGTTTTTATCTTAAAAAGTTGTAAATTTAGAAAATGTTAATATTGTCGCCTATGGCAGAATAAATAGTACCATTTTCCCTATACTGAAGATAGCAAGGGAAATCAAAGTCACTAAGACTTCAATTCTTTTATACTATTTTGAAGCTTTTGATTAGTACATTTGATTTTTATCACAAAGAATAGAAATTTTTCACTGAGAACAATACTGTGTTGAGAAAAGTGCTGAGTCATCATGATAGGTCAAATTGATTGGTAATGATATAAAACTTTATTCTAGGATGTCAATACTAACTATATTGTGTAAAATGCACCATGTTATAGTTCTTTTGTATTTGATTTCACCTTTCGCAATGATTTTTTCAATTGGAAACACCAGAATTCAAGTCGCGACAAATATTTTTTACTGAAATGTTTGCCTTTTTTGCTGCGTAATTCCCTAAATGTATCACTTGGGTATTTCTGTAAACATAATCTATTAAAATGGGAAATTGTCTGGTTTAGTTTGTACTGTTTATGGAATTAGGCAATATTTGGTCACATTGGAAGCATTTTCAGTGTTAGAATTGTTCATCTAAGAAAAAAAGAGGCCCACTTGAGGCTAAATTTACATAGAATTTATGCTCTCCTGTGTAAAGAATTGTTCACATTCTTGATAATTCATGCAGCAAATATTTCAAAAGTGCTTCATTTTGTAGTTTCTTTCTTTTATTATATCAGACATAAATAATTTTTCATTTCCTACTGTTTGAATGGACTTTTGGTGGAAATTAATACTTCCAAGGGACATAATTCAGCTTTTTCATTGATTAATACAGGCAACAAATGCAACTTTACAGCTGAGTATTTTGCATATTTAATGTTTAAAGTGTCTAATATCTTTGTTTTCATCATCTCAAGACAGAATAGTAGATTTTATAACAAGCTCTGAAATTTTTAACCACAATATGGCATATACTAAAGCATGGAATGGAGATTAGTATGAAAAATCTTGAATTTGTGCATTTGTTGTAAATTTTTAATAAAATGAATAAAAATTGAATAGAACTGTCCATTTTATCTGTTTAAATGGAACTATTTATCATTCTATTTGAATAGAATAAGATATGATTGGATACAGGTTGTTTATTTAGGCTTTTCTGAAAGAAGTAGAGAATGAGGCAACCAGCATGTGGGGGTGGGACATAAAATGATCTATGTTTCTTTAAGTACTGGGAACATACAAGTATTTATTATAGCCAAGGTTTTCACAATAGCCCAGTATTGCAATCATAATGTCATAAGAATTCTTTATGTCACAGTATAGGTGGTTACCATAACCAATCTAACCTGATAAAGTGTATTAAATTTAAACTTGTTATCTTATTTGAAAACACAGAAATGTTTGCACAATGACATGATATATATTTGCTTCACAGATAACCCAGTAAAGTTATTATATTTCTAGATAAATAACTTTGAAATTCAGTATAAAACGCAGACAAATACCTGTTGTTTTTAACAAACAAGAAAGTGACAAAATGTTTTCTTTTTTCATTTTATTGCTAATTAATAGATTGTCAAGTGGTTTCCTTTTGGATAGTAAGAATTCTTCTTCTCTTGTAGGGAAACCAACATATCTGACAGTTTCAGAATACTATGGGGACAAAAATCAAATTCATAGTGAACTGGAAAATATGCAAAAGTTATTAAAACAAGAACAAGAAACATTACACCAAGAGCAAGAACTATTAAACCAACAACATAAATCATACCGTGACCAACAAGAGAAGACAATGAACTTATTAACTGATCAGTTACAACAGAAGTTTGACCTTATTGAAAAAATGCTCGCAGCTCAAATGTCCAGTAATGAAACCCAGGCCATTGAAGCACTAGAGAAAAAGAATCAAGAACTGGAAAATATGTATAACACAATTCAAGGAAAGCTTACTGCTAAGGAACAAATGTACAATGAAATAGCAGAAAACAATACAAAACTGCAGGAAGCTATGGCCACCCAGGAAAAGAAGACTGCAAATCTGCAAGTTGATCTGCTAACTGTTCAGATAAAGTGTGATGCTGAAATTAATATTGCTGTTAATAAAACTCTTGCCCTTGGACAAAAAATTACCCAACTTGAACAACTTCAAAGCATCAAGCAATTGCAAACTCTCCAAACACTACAAGGACAAGTACAAGCATTTGATTCCAGGATAAATTTACTAACCAGCCATGAGCAAGCAAGGAACCAAGACTTTCTAGCTTTATATAATCTGACCACATCCTCAAGACATGAACTAGAGAATAAGATGAACAATCAATTACAATCCATTGAAAAGAGTTTAAGCAATCTGACATCCGAGTCCAGGAATGAAAATGAAAAACTAGCAAACTATACCATGAAAGAAATAAATGAACTAGCAAACCATACCTTGAATAAAATTAAACAAATGGGAAGATACCACAACTCATCTTTCTCACTTTTTCAGCAAAATCTGGATAAACAATTACAAAAAGGTAATTTAAAGTGCAATTTAAATTGATTTTCCTCTAAGTTCAATATTTTTGTGATTTTACTTTTAAATGATTGAAACATCAGTAAAATTAATCTATTTTTATCCTTGCCAAGTTGTCAATTCCTCTTTTCATACTATAAAACTAGAGGCTCTAAAGAGCCTGTGTCGCTCACCTTGGTCTATGTGAATATTAAAGGAAGCAGATGGATTCATGACAAAATTGTGTTTGGTGATGGTGATGTGTTTGTACATCTTACTTTACTGAACATTCTTGCTGCTTAAAATTATCTCTATCTATTATGAACTTGGCCCATTGGTTTCAGTGGAAAATGTCAGTAAAAATTTACAAATTTTATGAAAATAGTTAAAAATTGTTAAAAATTGACTATAAAGAACAATAACTCCTACTTATTTGTAGATCTTACTTTGCTGAACATTATTGTTGTTTACAGTTTATCTCTATCAATAATAACATTCAAGATAATGACCAAAAACAGCAAAATTTCCTTAAAACTAACAATTCAGGGTCAGCAACCCAACAACGGGTTGTCCGATTCATCTAAAAATGTAAGAGCTGATAAATGTTGACCTGATTAACAATTTTACCCCTTGTCAGATTTGCTTTAAATGCTTTGGGTTTTGAGTTATAAGCCAAAAACTGCATTTTACCCCATGTTCTATTTTTAGCCAAGGTGGCCATCTTGGTTGGATGGCTTGGTCACCGGACACATTTTTCTAACTACTAACCCAAGAGATGATTGTGGCCAAGTTTGGATTAATTTGGCCCAGTAGTTTCAGAGGAGAAGATTTTTGTAAAATATTACTAAGATTTACGAAAAATGGTTAAAAATTGACTATAAAGGGCAATAACTCTTAAAGGGGTCAACTGACCATTTCAGTCATGTTGACATATTTGTAAATCTTACTTTGCTGAAAATAATTGCTGTTTACTGTTTATCTCTATCTATAATAATATTCAAGATAATAACCAAAAACAGCAAAATTTCCTTAAAATTACTAATTCAGGGGCAGCAACCCAACAACGGGTTATCCGATTCATCTGAAAATTTCAGGGCAGATAGATCTTCACCTGTTTAACAATTCTACCCCATGTCAGATTTGCTCTAAATGCTTTGGTTTTTGAGTTATAAGCCAAAAACTGCATTTTACCCCTATGTTCTATTTTTAGCCATGGCGGCCATCTTGGATGGTTGGCCGGGTCACCGGACACATTTTTTAAACTAGATACCCCAATGATGATTGTGGCCAAGTTTGGTTTAATTTGGCCCAGTAGTTTCAGAGGAGAAGATTTTTGTAAAAGTTAACGACGACGACGGACGACGACGGACGACGGACGACGACGGACGCCGGACGCCAAGTGATGAGAAAAGCTCACTTGGCCTTTTAGGCCAGGTGAGCTAAAAAAGAAAGGCTGTTATGATGGTTCAATTTTAAGTTTTCCACAATAAAATATCTCAAAGTTACTGTTTAAAGTCTTCACTGTATTACTTGTTGTCTAATATCCCAATAATACCCTCTCCTTATTTCATGTGATGTCATAAGCAAGTCTTGATATTGATATTAGTTTAAATTTACCAACTGTGATGTCATTGTCTAGGCCAATCACTCAGATAACATTCCTGACTGAAATATATGTGAAATATTAAATGAACTCAAATGAACTTTCCAAAATACAGGAATGCTTTGGAAGTACATGCATGTAATGATATCTTTTCATTTCAGTTGTGGTCACTGGTTGTTATGTTGGTGGTGGTTATCTACCTGCTGGACCACTTAAGTTTCCAGACATTAAAACATCTGTAGGTGTATCCAACCTGTCATCATTCCAATCTACAGGCAAATTTACCTGTCAAGTTCCTGGATATTATCACATTGTAACAACAATGATGTCAGTGGACAGCAATGAAAGAATAGACATCATGAAAAATTCTAACTCTATACACTGGCAATATGTGACAGGCAATACTCAGGGTTCATGGACACCAGGAACTGCTGCTGTGGCTTTAGAATTAAAGACTAATGACACTGTTTGGATTAAACTAAATAGTAGAAAGAGTATTCACCAGTCATGTCTTACTATCATCAAAATCAACTAATAAAACATACTACAGAAGACTGGGCCTTTTCAAACATTACTGATTATGTAGATTGCTCTTAATAAGGTTATGCAACCAAGATATAAACAATTAAGAATTTGCTAATTTCAATCATTCATTGGTCTTAAATTATCTCATCACATCCTTAATATTCACGCTTACAAATAAACAGATCAAATATTTAATTCATGCTAAAATAACAGAGTGATACACTCTATTCATCAATGCTGGTGTTGACACTTTACTATCTGTTATTATTTTTTGTCAATATGGATGCTCATTACTCAAACCTAAATAATTATTCCCAAACTGACCATCACTCTAATGGGCTGACATTCAGGAGAGAGCTAAAGAAAATATAATTCTGAATTTACTAGTGTGCACAAAACTAGGGAACCACAGATAAAATCTTAACATGTATTGATTTCTAGAAAACATGAGGGAAGTATATGAATAACACACCCTGGAAAATATTTCTTATTATAAACATCTTAGTTCAATTCTCAGTTTGGATGGTACATCAAAGAATCACATTAATGCTATTTACTGTAAATCTAACTACACAGCACAAGCTGAAATGTATCGCCTTCTTTACTGACCATTGATTTATGTTGATAGTCCTAAATATAAAGCTTTATAACAATAATCACATAAACTAAACATGATCCAAAACAAGAGTGCACATGCTGAAATGTCTCACCTTCTTTACTAATCATTGATATTATGTTGATAGACCTAAATATAAAGCTTTTTTACAACTGTCACATAAACTCAACATTAACCAAGAAAACGAAACATTGATCAATGAACCATGAAAATGAGGTCAAGGTCAGATGAACCATGCCAGGCAGACATGTACAGATAACAATTCTTCAATACAACAAATATAGTTGACGTATTGCTTATAAATTAAGAAAAACAAGACCAAAACACAAACACTTAACACTTAGCAATGGACCCTGAAAATGGTCAAGGTCAAATAAAACCTGCGTAACAGACATATAGATCATAAAATATTCAATACACCAAATATAGTTGACCTTATGCATAAAGTATTAGAAAAAAAGACCAAAACTCAAGAACTTAACTTTGACCACTGAACCATGAAAATGAGGTCAAGGTCAGATGACACCTGTCAGCTAGATAGATACACCTTACAATCATTCCATACACAAAATTTAGTAGACGTATTGTATGTGGTATAAGGAAAACAGACTAAAACACAAAAACTTAACTATAACCACTGAACCATGAAAATGAGGTCAAGGTCAAATGACACCTGCCAGTTGGACATGTTCACCTTACAGTCCTTCCATACACCGAATATACGAGACCTATTGCTAATAGTATCTGAGATATGGACTTGACCACCAAAACTAAACCTTGTTCACTGATCCATGAAATGAGGTCGAGGTCAAGTGAAAACTGTCTGACGGGCATGAGGACCTTGCAAGGTACGCACATATCAAATATAGTTATCCAATTACTTATAATAAGAGAGAATTTAACATTACAAAAAATCTTAACTTTTTTTTTCAAGTAGTCATTAAACCATGAAAATGAGGTCAAGGACATTGGACATGTTACTGACAGAAAGTTCGTAACATGAGGCATCTATATACAAAGTATGAAGCATCCAGGTCTTCTACCTTCTAAAATATAAAGCTTTTAAGAAGTAAGCTAATGCTGCCGCCGCCATAGCTGCCATCACTGTTGCCTCGGCTGAATCACTATCCCTATGTCGAGCTTTCTGCAACAAAAGTTGCAGGTTTGACAAAAATGAGGTGAAGGTTAGAAAAACCAGATTGGAAATACTGCTAATAGCATTAGATAAACAGACCAAAAAACAAAAACTTAATACTAAGCAATGAATTATAAAATTAAGATCAAGGTCAAATACAACATGCCAGACTTACATGTAAATCATCAAATATTTTCATACAGCAATTATAGTTGACCTATTGCAAACAGTATTAGAAAAACAGATCAATACACAAAATCTTAACTTTGACCACTGAACCAAGAAAATGAGGTCAAGGTCAAATGATGCATGCCTGTTGGACATGCACACCTTGTTATCATTCCATACAACAAATTTAGTAGACTTATTGCTTATAGTATTTGAGATATCATTTTATGGATTTGACAATGGCAACTTAACCTGGTGCACTGATTCATAAAATGAGGTTGAGGTCAAGTGAAAACTGTCTGATTGGCATGAGGACCTTCAGTCCTTGCGAGGTACACACCTACCCAATATAGTTGTTCTTTTACTCATAATAAGAGAGAAATTAAGAATACAAAAAACATCAACTTTTTTTCCAAGTCTTTGTCATTGAACAAGGAAAATGAGGTCAAGGTCAATGGACACATGACAGACAGAAACTTCATATTATAAGGCATCTATATACAAAACATGAAGGATCCAGGTCTTCTACCTTTCTTAATATTAACTTAAGCTTTTAAGTAGTATTAGTTAATGCAACTGCTAGATCTGATCACTATCACTATGTCGAGCTTTCTGGAACAGAAGTCACAGGCTTGACAAAAATAAGATGTGGTATTGCCTATGAGACAACCACCCATCACAGTCAAATTGAATTGGTAGTAAGCCATTATAGACAACCATGAGGCCTTCAACAATGAAATAAATCCTATACTGTATAGTAAGTTATATCAATTTAAAACATATACTTAAAAAAATATCAAATTGATATCCCATGAAAAATAGATGTAAAACAAAAACTTTTTTGATACATGCCGGCTTCTTAGATATTTGACAGGAAAATGGATGACACTTATTCACCTCAAATCCAAAATAATTCTATCTTCCACTTTCAAAAAACCTCTTTTTGAGACTATGACTATATATTTTCAGTAACATTTCAACAGTGTACTCAACTTTTTATATCTTTGTTTTCACACCTTTTTTTTACAAATCAACAGAACTCAAGTGATGGCAATAGCTCACAATTGTCCTTTGAATTAGGCGAGCTAAAAATAAGGATCCCATTGGACCCCTTCCCTTATATATGTATTTGTTCCTACCTGATGCAAGATCCTGGAGTTATCATAAGAAACCCCCTATTTATAGTAATTTTTCCTGTACAACCAGCACTAATGGGGTTCATTCTCTCTTTATATTTGACAATGTATGCAAGTTTTATTACAAAAATTCAATATAACTGGTATGTAAGTTTATATTGTTATGTACCATCACTCAGTCACGTCTCAGTCATTACAGCTGAACGGACGTGCTGGGCCAGCTCTCCTTTACCCGCTATCTTCGATGAGGGTTTACAGTTAGATGATCAACGACTTACTACTTAAGATGACAGAAACTAATCCAAGCCGTACAGATAGACGTAGTAGTTGGCGTACCCGCGTTAACATGCACTCCAAAACGATTGTATCATGGGGAGTGTTATGCCGATTAACGTCCGAGGGCTGTATCCTAGGTATTGGGTGATACGACCTTCATTTCACTGCCCCACAGCTTTGGTCCTGATAACGCTCCCTGTCATCTTTAGAACCATGTCCACGATTCATCTACCAGTACTCCATCATCGAGGTTAGCGGGCTGCCAAGCTGACCAAACTGGCCCTGAAAGCAGCCGTTGTGAAGTAAACCAACATCAAAATAGTCAACAAAAGAAAAACAACTTACCAAAACCAAGATGGCGGCCTACATATGGCATCCTCTACTACCTGTTCCTGACCCACGGCATCAAAATATGATAAAGCTAACCAATCGCCTTCGGGCACCGAGCCGACCGTGCGAGGGCTGTATAGCCAGTCAAGGTCGTTAAACACTTCCATATATATTGTTCTGTACTCCTCTCCTGTACAAATCTCCATTCTTGCACAAGTGTTGGTCTATTTTTAGCTTCATGTACATGTGCTAAAAAAATTGGCCTTAGATGCAATGACATTAAATTCAATATGGATCATCCTCTTATTTTTCATATACAAACTTATACTCATATGTTTTCAATCAAGTATCACTAAAGAGACATGTATTGTCAAAATACTGCTGGTGGACCATAAGATCATGAGAGTTTCACCAGTCTAGTAGCGAGTTCTTCAGTACTTAGCATTAAAATACCAGTATAGTGTGTTATCAAAATATGCAATTACAAACTTTTGGAAGTAACTTTAAATTAAGGAATGCATTTCCCCATGCAAAGCTCTGATTCCTTGCCTTTGGCTATTCTTTTAGTAGGTTTTGCTTTATAAGCTCTTCATTTTCTTCATAGATTTTTTGGTTTGCAAATATTTTTGCCTTGAGCATCATGTAAGAAACATTAACAATCAAAATAAACAGTTGGTGCAGAAAATATGGTACTGGTTAGGTTAAAAGTACCACTAGGCTATAACATCTGCTGATGGATTACATGTTGATAGTCCTTAATATAAAGTTACTACAAGTATCATATAAACTTACATGATAAAAAAAAATTGGATCCCATCAGATAAACAAAGTCAGTCATACATTTACACCTTAAAATCATTCCATAAACATAGTTGACATGTAGCTTATAGTATACAAGAAACCAACCAAACCATGAAACTTGGTATTGATCAAAGAACAATGATTGATTGTTTATTGGTGTTTTAAATTTAATGCCACTTTTGGGCTATTTCGTGGCAGCACATATTAATTGATGGTGGTAGGCCATAGTCAGATGAACCCTATCAAGGTCAAGGTAAAAAAGAACCTGTCCATAGTCATGATAGAACACAGATGCCACATCAGGATTATCATTTTCTATTTTCAGTGGACCGTGAAAATGAGGTAAAATCTTTAATTGGCATTAAAATTAGAAAGATCATATCATAGGGAATATGTGTACTAAGTTTCAAATTGATTTGACTTCAACTTCATCAAAAACTTAATGCCCATAAATGGGTCATAAAAAACACCTGCAGACTGACATGTAAATGGAAAAACATTTTCATACACCAAACAGAGCAATTAAATCACCAAAACTTGAATTCCAAACAATCTAGCAGGGAATTTTCAGTATGAGAAGACATTTAAAGCAACATGACACACCCAATGACTTAAAATTTATTTTCTGTGTCCTATCATCAGTAGTGACATTTCTTTATGTAACAAATTTCAAATTATTGGGGCATTAGTATGGAATGAATGGTCAAACATATAAGTCTAACAAACAGCACAATATAATGTAATGAAAGCTTCATAAAAGATAATATTTATAAAACATGTAAACTGACTATACAGATAGTTTAGATTCAGTTACAGAATATCATCATATAAAGTCAAAAACAAAATCAAGTTTAGTTTTATCATTCATTCTGACCTAAAAAAATATGTTATCATGTTAACATTGATATTAAACTTAAACATTATTTACTGAAGGTCATGATTTATTTACCAAACAAATAAGTTCATCTCAGTTTTAGATAAAAATAAAATACTCTGCATGGTGTAAAGTATTTGTTGAAATCTTTAATTCCTTTTTTGAGATCATATTGCTTCAAAATGTTTATTTATTTTGTTGTGTTATATCTTAGTGGATTAACTAACGGTTTTCTTTTGGATAGTGGAAATATTTCATCATTTGGTGGCAAACCTACTTATCTTTCGGCTGCTGAATACTATGGTGACAAAAATCAAATCCATCATGATCTGGAAAAGCTACACCAAGAACAGGAGGCATATAGGGACCAGCAGGAGAAAAGTTTAAACTTGCTTACCAATCAGATTCAACAAAAGTTTCTTACTATAGAACAAATGTTTTCTGTACAAAATTCAAACAACAAAATCAATGAAACCAAACAAACCATTGATGCATTGGAGCAAAAATATAGGGAACTGGAAACCAAGTACAGCACTGTCCAAGGGAAACTGTCTGCTAAAGAACAAATGTACAATAAACTTGCTGAAAAATGATACCAAACTAAAAGAGGCTGTGGAAATGAACAAGGCAAATCTTCAACAAGAACTTGACAAGGTCCAGGAAAACTGTAAGACTGAAACAAATTCTGCAGTCAACACAACCCTTGTTCTTGCAGAGACTATCAGCAAACTGGAGCAACTTAAAAACATCAATCAGCTACAAACTCTACAAACATTGCAAGCCCAGGTTCAAACATTTGATTCCAGGATAAACTTACTGACCAGCCATGAACAAGCAAGGAACCAAGACTTTCTAGCTTTATATAATCTGACCACATCATCAAGACATGAACTGGAAAATAAAATGAATAATCAATTTCAAACCATTCAAAAGAATCAGAACATAACTGAAATAATGCTCCAACAGAAACAGCAGCAAGATTTTCAAATTTTACTCAATTTCACTTCTGAGTCCAGGAAAGAAAATGAATCAAAGAGCTGAATAGCTCTGAGGGGAAAGACGACCCTTGTTTCTATTTAATTATGTTTTTGGAAAAGGGGTATCATTTGATAGTTTTCATATGAAGAATGAAAAAGAGAACAGCTAGAACATGTAGAAAGGTTGACAATATTGAAATCAATTGTTGTTTATGTAATTTCATTTCCTTAGTTTAGGATTCAATTTGGACCAATGGAAGAGATCTGCATCTTCAGAATCTAAACATTTGATTAAAGTTGATAGCTAATTATCTAAAACTCAACTGAATTCTGTCATTTCACAACAACTACAATATTTTTTGAAATTTTGATTGTGTACCACTGAACTGCAGGCTAAGGCCATTTTCCATTTTTTGTGACAGTACTCTTGGATTTTAAAGTTTTTTCTTTAGAAAGTGTGGACTGAAAAATCTATTCAGTTTTTAATTTCCATTGTTAAAAAGTTCCGAGTTACAACTCTCATCACAGGGAAACAGGTACATGTACTAATAAAAAAAACAATATGAGTGATCACTGATGTAAACTGTGTGAAGCTTGTTTCCAAATCTTAAATTTTGAAATATTTGTAAATAATAAATATGTTTAAACTACAAAATGCAAATTTTATTATTTATTTTTTTTACCATTACAAGGATTATGTAGGTACACAAAAATTTAGTTTTGAATAGAAGACTACTAATCCAATGAAATGTCACATTTGAAGTGTTTAAATACATTAACTTTTATTTTTAATAGTTGATAATTACTCATCAATTGAGGTGCTCCTGAATTGGAGGAAGATTCTCAGAAATTTTACAGAAAAAAGTGGTCTCACTAATTAGCGACAAGAAGAATTTTAGCGACAAGAAGAATACATTTTTCTTGTCGCTAAATTAAGTGTTCTTGACGCTTCTTGTCGCTTTTTGACGCTTCTTGTCTATAATTAGTGAGACCCGAAAAAAGTAATAA
Source organism: Mytilus galloprovincialis (assembly GCF_965363235.1). NCBI lineage: Eukaryota > Metazoa > Mollusca > Bivalvia > Mytilida > Mytilidae > Mytilus > Mytilus galloprovincialis. The sequence continues at coordinate 42,465,006 of NC_134843.1, read as the reverse complement.
AATCGTTTCTTTCCCCTGTCTCATGTAACCCCACGATCTTTGTTTATTTTGAAAGTTGTTGACCTACAAATTAAAGTATTGCATGATGATGTTTAAATCATCTACAGTAAACAATATTATGTTTAGATTTAACAAATACAAATTTGTAATTAGTGCACGATCTCTAAGAATGATTAAAATAACCAGTGAACTGGTGAAGGATATCCCTGCTTCTTCCAAGAATGACGTCACTATAAAATACAATGTAGGTTGGATATATTTAGAATATCTCGTCATACTAATTTTTCCGGATTGTAAAATAAACGTAAATAGTGTAAAGGAGAGTTCAAGATACGAGAATTTCGTGAGAAACAGAAGGCAAATGTGTAAAAAAGTGTTTAAAGTCAAACTATTCATTCTGGGTCTCCTTCTCTTCAATCTAAGTAAAATTTGTTGGGGGTTTTCCACACTATAACATGTATAAAAACAAAATGAATGATGTGAGGGAGTGTCACTCTGGTCAACCCCATTGGGGATTGACGGCTTGAAGCCGTCTTTCCCCAAAAACTAACAAACCATACCACGAAAGAAATAAATGAACTAGCCAACCATACCATGAAGGAAATTGAACAAATTGGAAGATACCACAACTCATCTTTCTTACTTTTACAGCAAAATCTGGAGAAACAATTACAGAAAGGTAAAGTGCAATTTAAATGATTGAAATACTCAGAAATATTAATCTATTTTTTAAACCTTGCTAAAATGTAAAATAATTAAATAAAAAGAAATGTTGTTGTGATGGTTACATTTTAAAATTTTTATAATAAAATATATCAAAAGGTCACTGTTTAAAGTCTTCACTATATTACTTTTGGTCCAATATTGAGAACTTAAGAAATATTTAAAATTGAGAATGGAAATGGGGAATGTATCAAAGAGACAACAACCCGCCCATAGAAAAAACAACAGCAGAAAGTCACCAACAGGTCTTCAATGTAACGAGAAATTTCTGCACGCGTGAGCATGATAAGCATGATAAGTGAATCAATATTAACGCCAAACTATGCAATCATTAAATATGCAATATTTGTATGATGTACCATGTGATGTCATAAGAAATTCTTGGTATTAGTTCAAATTTACCAATTGTAATGTAATTGTCTTGGTCAATCACTCCCATAACATTCCTGACTTACATATTTGTAAAATATTTAATTGAATTAAAATGAACTTTTCAAAATAAACGAATTGCTAGGGAAGTACATGTACTGAATTCTTTCCATTTCAGTTGTGGTCACTGGTTGTATTATTGGTAGTCCTACTGTACCAGCTGGACCACTTAAGTTTCCAGACATTAAAACATCTGTTGGTGTATCCAACCTGTCATCCTTTAAATCTACTGGCAAATTTACCTGTCAAATTCCTGGATATTATCACATTATAACAACAATAATGTCAAGTTACAGTTATGTAAGAATAGATATAATGAAAAATTCTAACTCCATACACTGGCAATATATGACAGGGCATGACAGTGGTACTTGGACTGCAGGATCTGCTGCAGTGGCTTTAGAATTAAAGACTAATGACAATGTGTGGATTAAATTACATTCTTCCTATAACATTTACCAATCATGTCTTACTATATTTAAAATTAACTAATAAACATACTACTGCAGAGTGTGGCTTTGCAAGTTATTACTGATTATGGATTCTGAACATAATGAGGATATGCAACATATACATGTAAAAGTGAAAATTAAAAAAAAAAATCTTTTGTAAATTATATGAATATGAATATGAGGATTAAAATAAATTTGATTGAAATGATCCAGCTGCAATTGTTATTTAGTAACCTGTAAATAAGTGATACATTGTTGTGATACAAGGAACATTTTGTATAGCTGATTAAAATCATTCATTAATCTCACATCATTTCATCACTTGCTTAAGATTCACAATAATAAATACAGTTTTAACATTTGATCCATGCTAAAATAATGCTGTGATACACTTTATAAGTTAATGCTGGTGTTCTTCCAGAGTCGAGACATTATACTGTCTGTTTTTGTCGGTAAATGGTGCATCAAATTCAAAACTATATAATTATTTGCATATTGACCATTACTCTAATGTGCTCACAATCATGAAACTGGTATATATTTTGGGGCCCTTATAGCTTGCTGTTTAGTGTGAGCCAAGGCTTTATGTTGAAGACTGTACCTTGACCTATAATGGTTGATTTTTTTGGATTCCACCGTCACTGATAAGTCTTTTGTAGACTAAACTTGCGTTTGCATAAAACAAAATTTAATCCTGGTATCTATGATGAGTTCATTTACTTTTATAAATTGTGACTTGGATGGAGAGTTGTCTCTTATACCGATTGTTCCTTTTTGTATAGTATCTTATTATTCTATTTATACTGATGGATGGCTGCTCAATACCCAGCAACAAAAATAATATTTGTATATTAAAAAAAAAACATGTTGATGTTATATGAATAATATATAAAATATCCAAATAACAATTTAAAAAGTAAACCATTATAGGTAAAAGTACGGCCTTCAACACACAGTCTTGGCTCACACAGAACAACAAGCTATAAAGGGCCCCAAAATTACTAGTGTAAAACCATTCAAATGGGAAAACCAACGGTCTAATCTGTATAAACAAAACGAGAATGAGAAACACGTATATATATTACATATACAAACGACAACTACTGTACATCAGATTGCTGACTTAGGACAGGTGCAAACATTTGCAGCGGGATTAAACATTTTAATGGATCCAAACCTTCTCCCTTTTTCTGAAACAATAGCATAACATCACAACATCGAAAAACACATGATAAAATATCAATTGGCAGACTTAAGGTAACACGATACCGAATGGCATATCTCCCGATTTCCAAACTTTTTCGCATACGCATTCTTTGCACCGAGTTACATCGAAATATGTAATAAAAAATGGGGGCCACCATTTTTGTTTTCTTGGTATTTTCATTGGAAAACGTAGATTTTGGCGACAAATTTACTTAGGTAAATAGGGGAAATGCCTGTTTTTTGGCTAACCTTTATAGATTTTCCAATGGATGGCTATGTTCTCATATACGGAGAACAACAAAAAACTAAAAAATTCAGAATTAAAAACTGAATTCATACATGTATAGAAAATCATATGTCACCATCCTTGTTTTTGAGATAAATGGCTTCAAAATTGATTGATACCCTTAGAATTTGACCGAAAACGTGTGACGTTATTGAATACAGAATGTAACGTTATTCTCCGCAAAATGTGTCGGGATCTGAAGGGTGTTTATTTTATTTTCGTTTCCCCTGTCAGGTTTCCGTAAATTTCCTAGTTATATGAGATTCTACTGATGAAATTTATTTCGTCCTGCACATAGAAATTTCACTAACATGAATTTAACATTAATCTCGTCTGATTTTTACACTTAACGAGCATAATACAGTCATATTTTTGTTAAATACGAGTGAAAATAACATGAAATTTTTTACGTGTGATTCATTTGAATTACTGAGTTTTTAACTCCATCCTTTATGACAATAGTGATGTCATTGCTACATCCATGCAGAAAAATAGTACTTTAGAAATTTGATTCAGTTAACAGTGATAAAATTGCTCTGTTTTTGATGGTTGTTTAACGTTCAGTGGCAAATAGTTCATGCATGATAAATAAAATAACAAAACTCAAAGAAAAATTCAAAACTTATATTCTTGACCTGCTACGTACATTTGTACTTTAATATAGTGTACTTTGCGTGGTATAAATGTGTGAGTTGCTTGTTCAGCAAGTCGGACACACATTGCAAACTGTATACAAAATTTCACTATTAGTTCAACAGTCTGTCATTTGTGGAAAATTATTTTATAAAACAAATCTTGAGATCATATATACATTCTTTATAAGTAAAACAAACTGTGAAACATAAAAGCTCAAACTTGAAATTCCACATGTAGGAGATGATACCCGGAGTCTGTACTCTGCGGGCCTTTAGAATTTTTCAAAATGCCTAATCAAGTAACCTGTCATGAACAACCAAAAAAGAAAAAGAAAATCCGGACGATATGCGCACCTTTAAAAACAGGTACACAATTTAAACCTGAGACAAAAAGACTATCAAGTGTGAGATTGACGGTCGAATTTACACGGGTGAAACAATATGATGTGGCGTGCTCTATTAGTTTCAAGTGACGATTTTGAATTGTAGGATTGATTGCTGGTAACTTTACGTCCAGTGGCAAATATTTTATGCATGTTCAAGACGCAGTTTATAATAAATAATACAGCCTGCATAGCCAAATGGACGCCTCACTTTGGAAGCATTTAATTGCCAGTCGGAAGAAGACCAAGTGACCATATTTGTATCCCTATTAACCCTAGGCCTTAGGGTGTAAATTGTAGGCTATAAACAAAATATAAAATTATGTGCAATATACATTGTCAGATTTATAAAAGGTTTTTACACTCGCTACGAAACAAATGGAAAGCTCGGCGAGTCTCGCTTTCCATGGTGTTTCTAAAGCTCATGCTAATACATTTTGTACTAGTATTACAATAAAATCAAATGGTTGCTGCCTAAGCATGTGAGAAATATGTCCCTCAGGGCCTTAAAAGGCAACTATGTTAATTCTCTTTCAGTCGTGTTGTCTCCGAACTTGTACATGTACATTATTTCCACCTCAAATCACACAAAAACACCACACTGCCACCAAATACCCTTGCAAGCGTAATTAAAACGAAAATAAAATCTAAAGGATTTCAAGATCTAGCTATTTCAGTCTCTATTTTCCGTTTGAATAATAATTAGTCGTTTGGTTGTAAATTCGGAGAGAAAAAATTTGTAACGAAACCAGTCTGACTATAGCCAGTCCCGACTATCAACTTGCGTTTATAGGCGCAAGTGACATATTGGGGATGGCTTTAATCAGACTGTAACAGGACCTGCTTTTTTCATTTTATTTTTGCCGAATCAAGTTCCCATGTATTTCTCAGCCTACGTTAACTTTTTCAGGCTTCATTCCGATGTTGCTGTTTATCCCGTGTAGACTTGGTCTATAGGATTACAAAGTATTTAGCATTTTCATTTCTGTCAGGACATTAGTCAAACTCCATACAGTAATCGTTTCCGTTCCGAAACTATTTTCCTTTACTCCATCAAGTATCCAGAAAAAGTTACCATAAAAAATGTCACATAAATACCCAATATTTTTTTTATATAATTTTATCACTTTGTGATTGCAAAACCTGATGCATCGGCTTGAATGACATTATCAAACTCCGGACAGTGATCGTTTCCGTTCCGGAACTATTTTCCTTAAATAGTGTAGAGTAGTATTCGGGCCCGTATGCAGATCGGAACTGGAACTGCTGGGGAGTTTGTGAACGTTATTCGATAACGTCAGGAACGATAACTTGTGGCGTAACGTCATTCGGTATCGTGTTACCTTAATTCAATCAAAAAATGTATGATTACACAATGAACGAATAAATTTGATCTGCAATATCTGAATACAAATGCACAGTTAATTAAATATTAGAGACAAACATTCATGACCAAAAAGCTAACAAACAAATTCAAACAAAGCCATGGCAGGACATCACTGAGAAATATTTAACCCTTCGAAAAATATTCATCATTATTAACTTTAGAAAAAAACAGTTTTGAAAAAATAATTATAATCTTGAAGTTTATACAAATGTTATACAAGATATTGTAATACAAATTATCAAAGCTGGTGTACAGACAAGATCCATATAAATAAAAAATTAAAGAACCTTAGTGAGCACGCTCAAATACCCCACGTCCCCACATTGTCATTGGAGAAATTAAATAAGTGAAAGAAAAAAAAATTGTATAAGAAAAATTAATTTCCTGCCAATATGCACATCTACATAGTATGTCCTTATTATCTACAAAATTTCATGAAATTCTGTTGTGTGGTTTTAGAGGAGTTGACATGACAAACTGTTGCAGAAGTACATTGAAGCAAATAAGTTCAAAGGGGTGTAACTCCTAAAAAAAAAATGAATGGTAATTTCCTGTCGATATGCACATCTACGTAGTATGTCCTTATTATCTACAAAGTTTTGTGAAATTCTGTTGTGTGGTTTGAGAGGAGTTGCGATGACAAACTGTTGCAGTAGTACATTAAAGTAAATTAGTTCAAAGGGGCGTAATTCCTAGAAAAAGAATTTAATCGCAATTTCCCGTCGATATGCACTACATAGTATGTCCTTATTATCTGAAAAGGTTTCGTGAAATTCTGTTGTGTGGTTTGAGAGGAGTTGCGATGACAAACTGTTGCAGTAGTACATTAAAGTAAATAAGTTCAAAGGGGCGCAACTCCTAGAAAAAAAATTGAATCGCAATTTACCGTCGATATGCACAACTACATAGTATGTCCTTATTATCTGAAAAGGTTTCGTGAAATTCTGTTGTGTGGTTTGAGAGGAGTTGCGATGACAAACTGTTGCAGTAGTACATTAAAGTAAATAAGTTCAAAGGGGCATAACTCCTAGAAAAAAAATTTAATCGCAATTTCCCGTAGATATGCACAACTACATAGTATGTCCTTATTATCTGAAAAGGTTTCGTGAAATTCTGTTGTGTGGTTTGAGAGGAGTTGCAATGACAAGAAACAGGACTGACGGACGGACGGACGGGTCAAAAACATAACAAAAGAGCATTATAAACAGTATCAACAGGTCGAATTAACAAGAATTACGATTTGAGAGTACTCGCAGTTACTGACAGCTAGTTAAAAGCCAAAACCAACCAATAATAAAAAATCATGCATCAGAGATGCATTGATTTCAAGAGAACAGGATTTAATATATGACCCTGGAAAATAAACATCTTTGTTCAATTCCAGTTTGGTTGGTACATCAAACGTGTGAAAAAAAACACATTTCAAGTGCTATTTAATCTCAAAATAAAAGTGAGGTGTTTACTAATGACACAACTAACCATCCACAAAAGTTTTAATAAAGTGGTTGTAAGCAATAAATGGCCACCTAATGAAACCTTCAACAATGAGAATACTTCAATGCTTGTCCTCCTCTATATGAAACAATGAACTTATTAAATGTCAAGCTTTTGAGTATATGGATATACATTTGTATTGTTTTCATTACAGTACAATGTATATAAAAATAGAGGGAACATCATTAAAGCGGTTCAAACTAATTTAACAGTATTAAGATTATTTCAATGTTTAATTAAAGTAGTGTAAATATACTTTCCCAATTGATTTTCCTCTAAGTTTAGTATTTTTGTGATTTTACTTTTTTTTTTAAACGTATATGTCGCAAACTTGGGTCAAAATTTGGTTAACAATATTTCAACTTTCTACTCCAGTTTTTCTTACATTTTTTTTTTTGGACAAAACAACGGTCCTCAAGTGATGGCAATAGCTCACATTGGTCCTTTAGACTAGGGGAGCTTAAAAAGGATCCCCTCCCATTATAATTTACCATAAATGTCAGGGGCGGACCCAGCCATTTTAAGAAGGGAGGGTTCCAATTGTATGCTCCCATTCAAATACATTGATCGTCCCAAAAAAAAGGGGGGGTTCCAACCCCTGGAACCCCCCTCCCCCCTGGATCTGCCAATGCATGTCTTCCAGTTTTGTTCCATACACAGCTGGAATTATCATTAGGAAACCCATTTTCTGTACTTATTTGTCATTACTATGAGTATGATTATCTATGACCTAAGCCTCCCACAACCCATAAGGAGCTTTCTCTCTGTATGAGTGACAATGTATTCAAGTAATGATACGATTCTATGTATGATTATATTGTACTGTACTCCAAAGCTCTTTTCCAACACAAAAGTTGGTGTATTCTTAGTAACTAAAAGAAAGTACTAAGAGAAAAGTGTTACCAAAATATTTGTTGGATAAATAGACAGAAGAACAAAAGGACTGACTACAAATGGACAAAGTGATTGCAATATTGTCCCCTTTCTTCTAGAATATAATTATGAACCTTTTCAGAACCTACTCTTTGGGATGGTTGAAAGAAGTTTCCAACAGAAGCCTCTTCTGAAAGATTTATTCAAGTAGTATGGAAAAAGAAATAATTGACCTGTTGATGAAACCATCAAGACAACAATAAATTGATTCCTAACATCACTGTAATACAAAATGATTCATATATGTTGACAAATAACATATCAGTATAAGATTACCTTCAACTAATCTGACCTAATATTAACAAATATTTCAAATTAAATACCCTATCTAATTATCTATGATGGATAAATATTTGCACAACATATGATTTACAAATCAAAGTGAATAAAATTCAAAGATAAACTGTACACTGATAAATGTTTTGTATCTTTTGATAATTCACAAAATCAGTCATTTTTAAACTGAAAAAAATGATTGTTACTTTTATTTTATTTTTGATGAATGGATTTACCAATGGTTTTCTACTGGACAGCAGGAATACCTCTTCCCTCTTGGGAAAGCCTACATACCTAACCACAGCAGAGTACTATGGGGACAAAAGTCAAATCCATCATGATCTTGACAAACTCCATCAGGAACAGGAAACATACCGAGACCAACAAGAAAGGAGCTTGAACTTATTAACCAATCAACTGCAACAGAAATTTGATCTTATTGGACAAATCCTGGCTACACAATCATCCCACAATGAATTAAATGAAACAAAGAAAACAATTGATGCCTTGGAGCAAAAGTACAGAGAACTCGAATTGAAGTACAATGCAGTCCAATCTAAACTAACAGCCAAGGAGCAGATGTATACTGAGCTTGCACAAAATTTTACAGTTCAGCAACAGGACACAACTAACCTGAAACAGGAAATTACAAATCTGCATAGACTCTTAAACATAGTTGAGACCAAGTGTAATGATAAAACAAGTTTTGCATTGAACAAAACCCTTGCTCTTGAAGAGAAAATTGGCAAACTGGAGCAACTTAAAAGCATTGATCAACTACAAACCCTCCAAACACTACAAGGACAAGTACAAACATTTGATTCCAGGATAAATTTACTCACCAGCCATGAACAGGCAAGGAACCAAGACTTTCTAGCTTTATATAATCTGACCACATCATCAAAACATGAACTGGAGAATAAGATGAATAACCAATATAAAGCCATTGAAAAGAATTTAAGCAATCTGACATCTGAGTCAAGGAATGGACATACAAAACTAGCCAACCATACCATGAAAGAAATAAATGAACTGGCCAACCATACCTTGAATGAAATTGAACAAATGGGAAGATACCACAACTCATCTTTCTCACTTTTTCAGCAAAATCTGGAGAAACAAAAAGGTAAAGTGCTTAACATTTTTTTTAAATACTCAGCAAAATTTAAATTCATTTTTATCCTTGCCAAGAAGACAATACTTATTTATTCAATAAAAATACAATAAAATTAAACAAGAATGTGTCCATAGTACACAGATGCCCCACTTGCACTATCATTTTCCATCATCAGTGGACCATGAAATTGGGGTCAAAACTCTAATTAGAAAGATCATATCATAGGGAACATGTGTACTAAGTTTCAAGTTGATTGGACTTCAACTTCATCAAAAACTACCTTGACCAAAAACTTGAACCAAAACTTGAACCTGGAGCGGGACAGAAAAACAGACGAATAGATGGACGAACTAACAGACAATCAAACAGATGCACAGACCAGAAAACATAATGCCCATAAATGGGGCATAAAAATTAAGTTCCTAAGATAGCATTAAACAAGAATGTGTCCATAGTATATGGATGCCCCTCTCACACTTTCATTTTACATGTTCAGTGGATTGTGAAATAATGCCCATAAATATAGGTCATAAAAATGAATATAGTTGTGAAGGTTCCATTTTAAGTTTTCTACAATATAACATCTGAAAATACTATATAAAATGCCCACCTTCTTACTTAATGACTAAAACTAAGAGCTGAAGAAATATTTGTACAATTATTATTATTTTTTATCATGCCTGAGAATCTGGTTAAAGGACGTTTCCCACTGAGGATGTACGTGTGCAATATCATTAAAAATTCCTATACACATAAAAGCTTTATATAAAATAGCATTACGAAAAAATCCCTGACCATTATGATGCCTTACAATTCAAAATTTTTATACATCAACTTATATTTGATTTTAAAATTATATCAAAACATACTAGTGTATACATTATACAACAATTCAATGTCATCTAAATAATAAGATTTAGACTGGCATATAATTTCAGAGCTCATTTGCTAAGTGAATACTAGTATATACTTTTTCTAATCTGATTTATGGGCATTTAAAAAAAAAGCTTTTAGAAAAGTTAGTTTAAGCCAAGCCTTGACATGTGTGCAAAAAGAATCACCCGATGGAATGTTTTGGCTTAATTAACATCAGACACAAGCGTCACAAGACTTATTTTGTCATCAGTGAATAAGCAAAATAAAACTAGAGGCTCAAAAGAGTCTGTGTCGTTCACCTTAGTCTATGGGCATAGTAAACAAAGGACACAGATGGATTCATGACAAAATTGTGTTTTAGTGTTGGTGATGTGTTTGTAGATCTTACTTTACTGGACAATCTTGCTGCTTACAATTATCTCTACCTATAATGAACTTGGCCCAGAAGTGACAGCTTAAATTTGTCCTTGTAGTTTCAGGAGAAGATTTTTGTAAAAGATTACAAAAATTAACAAAAAATTGTTAAAAATTTACTATAAAGGGCAATTACTCCTTAAAGGAGCACTAGCTGTCAAATTCATGTTCACCAATTCTAATCAATTTCTCGTATTTGATTTATGACAATGTAAAACATTTATCCAAACTATTATCAATTAATTACTAAATAAAACAATAAACAAGGCACAGGCATGAAAATACGTAGCTTCTTTTCGTGTGTATTTGAGTCTAGAGGCCACCTAATTATTTATCGAGTTGACCTCTATAGTCATCGGATGACCATATAAGCAATGTAAACATAAATATTAATTATAGATATAAATAGATTAAGCAAACACATGCTGTTGAATTATTCTAGGTGTATTTAATTCCATATTACAGATGAAAAATAAATGTTTATCATCGTTTTTACCTGTATAAGAATGTTTATTTGTAGAATCAGTCAATCAAATGATTTACCTTTGATTCACTTTCAATGTTGACATTCTCTTCCTTTAAATAACTTTATACATACAATTCACCTGTAATCTAACTCAAGCTAAGGGGTTAAATTAAAGTTAACATGAATACAGAATCAATGAGGTCAAATTATTCACTTGCAAGTGAATGATTCATAATCGATGTTTTTTTGCTTATTTTGACAAAACTGAACCTTAATGGCTACTAACTAGAGGCTCTAAAGAGCCTGTGTCGCTCACCTTGGTCTATGTGCATATTAAACAAAGGAGTCACAAATGGATTCATGACAAAATTGTATTTTGGTGATGGTGATGTGTTTGAAGTTCTTACTTTACTGAACATTCTTGCTTCTTACAATTATATCTATAATGAACTTTGCCCATTAGTAACAGAGAAAAATATTTGGTAAAAATTTACATAAATTTACCAAATTAATGAAAATTGTTAAAAATTGACTATAAAGGGCAATAACTCCTTAAGGGGTCAATTGACCATTTAGGTCATGTAGACTTATTTGTGGATCTTACTTTGATGAACATTATCGCTGTTTACAGTTTATCGCTATCTATAATAGTATTCAAGATAATAACCAAAAACAGCAAAATTTCTTTAAAAATTACCAATTGGAGGGCAGCAACCCAAAAACCGGTTGTCCAATTCATTTGAATATTTCAGGGCAGATATATATTGACTTGATTAACAATTTAACTCCTTGTCAGATTTCCTCTAAATGATTTGGTTTCAGAGTTATAAGCAAAAAACTACATTTTACCCCTGTTCTATTTTTAGCCGTGGTGGCCATCTTGGTTGGATGGCCAGGTCATCGGACACATTTTTCAAACAAGGTACCTCAAAGATAATTGTGGTTAAGTTTGAATTAATTTGGCCTAGTAGTTTCAGAGGAGAAGATTTTTGTAAAAGATAACTAAGATTTACGAAAAATGGTTAAAAATTGACTATAAAGGGCAATAACTCCTAAAGGGGTCAACTGACCATTTCGGTCATGTTGACTTATTTGTAAATCTAACTTTGCTGAACATTATTGCTGTTTACAGTTTATCTCTATCTATAATAATATTCAAGATAATAACCAACAAGAGGCTCTCAAGAGCCTGAATCGCTCACCTGAATTTTTTTGGTTTAATCTCTCATCAATGATTATTTTGGCTTTTCAATTTATTTAAATGTTCTTTGAATCGTCCTATTTTCTTCAAAAGCAAAAAAAAATCATTTTCTCCTATGTTCTATTTTAGCCATAGGAGCTATGTTTCTTGACATACAAGGAAATGAAATATAAAATTTATACTAGATACTCTGAAACTCTGAAATTCATTTAGCCTAAGTTTGGCTGAAATTGATACAGCAGTTTCATAAGAGAAGATTTTTTAAAGTAAGTCAACATGATGAACAAATTGTGAAAAAAGTCTTTAAAGGGCAATAACTCCTAAAGAGGTCAATTGACAATTTTGGTCAAATTGACTTATTTGTAGATCTTACTTTACTGATCATATTTGCTGTTTACAGTTTATCTTTATCTATAATAATATTCAAGATAATGACCAAAAACTGCAAAATTTCCTTAAAATTACCAATTAAGTGGCAGCAACCCAACAATTGGATGTTTGATTCATCTGAAAATTTCAGGGCTGATAGATATTGACCTAATGAACATTTTTACTTCATGTCTGATTTGCTCTTAATGCTTTCGTTTTTGAGATATAAGCCAAAAACTGCATTTGACCCCTATGTTCTATTTTAAGTAACGGCGGCCATGTTTTTTGACGGATCAAAAATCAAAGCACACACTTTGTGCAGGATAATCTAAGGAACAACCATGCTAAGTTTTAACCAAATCCATTCAGTAGTTTCAGAGGAGAAGATTTTTTAAAGTTAGCAAATATGATGAACAAATTATGAAAAATTGTCATTAAAGGACAATAACCCCTTAAGGGGTCAATTGACAATTTTGGTCATAATAACTTATTTGTAGATCTTACTTTGCTGATCTTTTTTGCTGTTTACAGTTTATCTTTATCTATAATAATATTCAAGATAATGACCAAAAACTGCAAAATTTCCTTAAAATTACCAATTAAGTGGCAGCAACCCAACAATGGTTTGTTTGATTCATCTGAAAATTTCAGGGCTGATAGATCTTGACCTAATGAACATTTTTACTCCATGTCAGATTTGCTCTAAATGCTTTCGTTTTTGAGATATAAGCCAAAAACTGCATTTGACCCCTATGTTCTATTTTAAGTAACGGCGGCCATGTTTTTTGACGGATCAAAAATCAAAGCACACACTTTGTGCAGGATAATCTAAGGAACAATCATGCTAAGTTTTAACCAAATCCATTCAGTAGTTTCAGAGGAGAAGATTTTTTAAAGTTAGCAAATATGATGAACAAATTGTGAAAAATTGTCATTAAAGGACAATAACCCCTTAAGGGGTCAATTGACAATTTTGGTCATATTAACTTATTTGTAGATCTTACTTTGCTGATCTTTTTTGCTGTTTACAGTTTATCTTTATCTATAATAATATTCAAGATAATGACCAAAAACTGCAAAATTTCCTTAAAATTACCAATTAAGTGGCAGCAACCCAACAATGGTTTGTTTGATTCATCTGAAAATTTCAGGGCTGATAGATCTTGACCTAATGAACATTTTTACCCAATGTCAGATTTGCTCTAAATGCTTTCGTTTTTGAGATATAAGCCAAAAACTGCATTTGACCCCTATGTTCTATTTTAAGTAACGGCGGCCATGTTTTTTGACGGATCAAAAATCGAAGCGCACATTTTGTGCAGGATATACTAAGGAACAATCATGTTAAGTTTCATTCAAATCCATTCAGTAGTTTCAGAGGAGACTATACTTCCTACCAAAACTTCATAAAATCAATCAATCGGATAGAGAAAAGATTAAAACTGATATCAATCATTTACAGAATGTAAACGTCCCAGGAAGACCAATCGTATCCTTATGTAATAGCCCATTGGAAAAAATTGCACAATATATCGATTATTTTATCAAACCAGTTGTCAATAAATTTTGGACATACACACAAGATACAACTTCCTTCATAAACAAATTGGAAAAAATAAGAGCACCAGCAGACATATTAATGAGCTCATTTGATATTTCAAGCATGTACACCAATCTACATCATACTGAAATTATTAATGCAATCGACAGAGCGTGGCCATTAATAATGCAGTGTAAATTTGACATCCCAGTGCCACCCAAAAAGGCTTTACTGGAATTACTACGAATTTCCCTTGCAAATAATGAATTTGAATTCAATGGACAAATCTTCAAACAGAAAGTTGGGGTTCCAATGGGATCCCCAATGTCGCCAAGTTTAACAGATATAAGAATATATGAAATCGTTTCTGCAATATTGAAACGGTTCCCATACTCGTCTGACATTTCTCTTCTTTCTGTCTACAGGGATGATGGATTTTTATTATTCAAAGGAAGCGAACAGTCTCTTAAGGAATTTTACCAAATTGCAAATAGTATTCACCCACTATTAAAATTTACACATGAAATCTCTAATAATGAAATACAATTTTTGGATGTAACAATATTTAAAGGAACCCGATTTGAAACAGAAAAGATATTAGATGTCAAATTATATCGCAAACCTACAGATAATTACCAATACCTAGAAAAATCGTCTGCTCACCCAGCATCTGTATTCAAAGGATTTATAATTGGGGAAATTACAAGGTTCATTAGATCGTGTTGTAACAGAGATGACCTCGACAAACAGATAAGAATATTCAAACAAAAACTTACACTAAGAGGATACTCGGAAAATGAAATTAATCCACTAATAGATAAAGCATTGAGAAAAAACAGATTGAATACATTATGTTATAAAAAAAGAAATAAACAAAACTGTCCACCACTAGTTCTAGCAACTAAATTTAATCCACTATTCAAACAATTGGGAAGACGAATAAGAAAACATTGGCAGTTAATAGAAAATGATATAACTGCTAAGAATTTATTTCCAAGACCACCTATGATTGCTTATCGTAAACATAAGAACGTGAAAGAGTATTTGACCTCGGCAAAATTATAATCACTGTATACAATTAAATAGTTATTAGATATGAATGGACATTAGAATAATAATGATATTGCAGATTCACCAGGTGTCGTGCCCTAAAAATAACACTACATTTGATATGTTACCAGAGCAAGAACTAATCAAATTGTAATTAAATAGTATTTATTATGATACAAGGCTAGGGTACCTGATGAGGATTTACGGCCTTGGTCAAAAATGACCTAAATGATATCCGAAACACCAGGTGCAGCTTAATCATTTTTACATCACTGGACATCGAATACTTCTACTTGATTACCACACATCATTATAATCTTATAACCTCAACTTATAACAGACATACACCTTTCTAACAGTAATTATTTTACATAAGAAAGGTCAAATCAGGTGACGATGAAAATAACTACAAAATAAATGTATAAGTTACGCAATATATTTGTTTTAAAAAAAGTCTGTACAGGAAGCAATATATAAATCATTTATTGACAAAGGTATTAATACGTTTTGCTGGGATTGGTAATGGACACGACTATTAATAAACTTACACTAAGAGGATACTCGGAAAATGAAATTAATCCACTAATAGATAAAGCATTGAGAAAAAACAGATTGAATACATTATGTTATAAAAAAAGAAATAAACAAAACTGTCCACCACTAGTTCTAGCAACTAAATTTAATCCACTATTCAAACAATTGGGAAGACGAATAAGAAAACATTGGCAGTTAATA